>NC_140123.1:71114351-71799851 GCF_964035555.1 Netta rufina | reverse complement strand
ATGCAGTACTGTTGTACAAGTGCCATGGATGGATTAATATCATGGTGGAATAGGGGAAAATAACATAAGCATACTAGTTCAGAAGTTATTTCTGGTGAGGCTTCTTATTCTGGACTACTTACAAATGATATGAAAACACAAAACCCTATAATAGAAGCAATTTATTTATTTTTTTAACAACATGAGGCTGACTGTATTGTTTTCCTTTCTTTGTTACAGGGCCTGCGGTTTGAGGTAGTTCCATCCTGGTTTAAGGAGACACTTGAAAAGTCATCTTTTGCAGCCCCTTATGAATATGCTGTAGAAACTGCAAAGCAGAAGGCCCTGGAAGTAGCAAACAGAATGCATGTAGTAAGTTACCAGTTATTTCTGCAGTGAGATTTTTGTCTTTAAATGGTGTGTGTTACAGGGACTTAATTTGCACATACTTCTGAGGTGGTCTGTGAGTGTTTTTTCACCCACTTAAAGGAGATGGATGTTTTCTGTCATTTGTGAGAGATGGCATCCCTGAAATGTACTTTCCTACTCAAAAGAAGGTCCAATGCCTGCAGTTCAGGCTTTCTACAAGCAGACATAGCTTGCATTTTTTGTCAGAAGCGTACAAGTGCTTCAGCTTGGGATACATAATTGGTATCTCCTTTCAGCAGTCAGGTTTGTGACTGCATCTTAGCCTGACAGTTGCTTATTACAGGTATTATTTGACTGAATCCAGTGCTTTGCTGTAGCTTTCATTGAAAAGTAGTTCGACTGAACAGTTGTGACAAGGTAATAGTTCAGAATTTGTGAGTATAAAGATGCTGAAGGTAATCAGAAAAACAAGGCATTCAGCTGTAAAGCATTCTGGAGAAAGAGATTGATGTTCGCTTTAAGAGTGAGAAGCTGATAATTTCAGGTTCTGTAGTCAAGGCAACAATTTTGAATCTTAATTATTGCCAAAACCTGCAATCCAACTTTTATAAGTAGTATATTTGATTTCTGCCCTTGTCTGTAAGCAGTGTGAGCAGATAAGGCTGTTCTTTACCAGAACCTTTTCAGCAGTCTAGCTGACGAGATTCTACAAACTGTACTGTAATGTCTTAATACAAGCCCTGAAAGAGAGAAATATATTTGTTGAACCTATACTGATATCAGAAGGGGAATGTCAGACACTTTAAACCAACAATGTTGTCAGATGTCACCATTCTTCAAAGCAAATATTGCATGATCTTCAATGTAAATCGTTATCCAGGTTTCTGCCTACTCCTTTTTCAGAGAATGGTGTTCAGAGAATACATTAGGACTGTATTTTCAGTACAAACTTATGAACTAACTTACACTGGGCTTTCATTGCAAAATATGCTGGTGATAATGCTAATTCAGTGGATTTCAAAATGCTTCATTACAAAGGATTTTTTTTTTAAATGTTGTGCTTTAAATAGAACTAATTCCAGCTATCAACAGCATATCTGCAGAAGTGCCTCCCTACAAATGTGTTAATATAATGGTGAGAGTTACAGACAAGTTTCCTGTCTACTTGTGTTAAATCATAGCTGTGTACCTCATTAACATGGAAGTGAATCGAAATTCACCTGTAAGACAAGTTAGTTTAAAGCCAGGAAAGGGCTAGAAGGAATCTTTATATACCCCTACTTAGTTCCCCAAAATGGGCTGTATATGTTTCCTTTTAAGAGAGAAGCAAAGTGTAGCTAAAGGAAAAAAAAAAAAAAAGAGAGAGAGAATGAAAAAATGAAAATGAGAATGAAAAGAATGAAAAAACTGAGAATGCAGTTAGATCTTTCCTGGACGTACATGTATTTGTTCATCAGTAATGTATTTGGCAAAGTTGTAACCTGCTATTAGTCTGCTCAGGCCTCCTTTTTCTTCACTTTCATGGTGATATAAATTATTACTGTTTTGTAAAAAGTGCAAAAGGAGAAAGTGTTTTCAGGTCTGTGTAGTCGTACCTGTAAACTGGTCAACTTAAGTTTTCTCACCTCAGGTTTTTAATGGGCTTTGTTCTTTCTTCCTGTTTTGAGAAATATATTATTTCTTTATGCCTTTGCAGAAACACCTGAGAACACCTGATATTGTTATAGGAGCAGACACTATTGTGGTAAGAGGTCTTATATGCCTTATCATTGTTTTAATTTATGATAAGTGTAGAAAATCTTTAGGTTTAAATTTAGAAAGTGATTTTTGCTGAAAAGTTATGCCTGAAGTATGATGCGTTTTGAGGGTTCTGTAGATGTGTCTATAATTTTTTTCCTAAATGAAGCATTGTTTGGTATCTTGGGTACTAGGAATATTAGTACTGTTTTTCCAGAGACACTAGTATTGCTTAACTATTGCCTTTGATCCTCTGTAATATGGGTTCCTGTGCAATAGAAATTCTGTTCCCTGGTGACTTACTGTCAAGAAGTCCAGATCATGTGAACTGTTGAATGTTGCCCCTCATGCGGCGAGCAACTTTATGCCTATGATCTCCGCTGAGACAGTAAACAGTGAAAGTCAGGGGAAGTTGAATTACCTTTTGGAGAGCTTTTTTTGCTGGAGGGTAGTGGTGCTAGACAGTAAGTTAACTGTTCTACCAAAGTATCTGCGCTTCTTGCTCTGCTCAGTAGACTTATTTTGAAGGCTTGTCTGAAGTCATGGTTTAAATCTTTTCTTTTCTGGCCTCAGTTTCAAGAAAAGTGAGAAGACAGCTCGGTATCTCTGTCTTTCTGTTTTAGTCCGTGGATGAGCAGATCCTGGAGAAACCAGTTGATAAGCAAGATGCATATAGGATGTTGTCAAGGTTTGTACTTTCAAATAAGTTTCAAAATATGTTTATTAAGTTGTTTTTACAGCTTTATCGGTTCTTTGGTGTGTATCAAGAAGTCTGGCTACAAATCTTTCAAACATTTTTAAATACCATGTCAGTTCTGTCTAAGAGTTAGATGTGCTTTTAGATCAGCTTCACCGCAGGGAACTGATAAGAGATATAACCGTTCCGTTTTCACTTGAATTAGTTTTCAGAATCACTTATCACAAGACTCTGTATGCTTCAGTTGGTACAGGAAGGGAAGATACGGAGATATACCATGTAGGGAAAGAGGACAGAAGTGTTTTGAGGCTTGAAGTTCAATGAAAAAGAATTCTGTGTATGAGAGAGTACATAGTGATGTCCAATCATTGATGACTGGACATTTCCTTTGAAAGGAAACAAGGTAGCGCAACTTAAAATAATGTCCTTTAGTTTAAATGTTCTTAGATAAATAATTTGCTAATCACTTTCCAAGAAGAATGTGTATATTGATGATTATTTTTTATATTAAGAGCTAATACTGTCAATAGAAAATTCATTAGAGAATGGTTGAGGTTGGAAGAGACCTCTGAAAGGTCATCTTACCCAACACCTCTGCTCAAGCAGGGTCACATAGTGAAACTAATTATAAGAATGCGTTGAAAAGTAATCTCCATTTATGGTACATCTTGCAGTTTTCATCCAACCCAGATGCTGGCTTTTTGAATTTGTAGTTTAACTGAGGAAAAAATCTCTTCCATCACTGTTTCCAATGGATGGGCTGGCACTTTTTAGGCTTCTGTTTTTGTTTTTTTTTTTTTTTTTTCCTGGAGGATACTTTGTCATTTAAGATGAATGGTATGTTGTAGGATTTTTTTTCTTCCTCCAAGAAACTGAAAGAAATTAATCACCTTTCAGGAAAGACTGAGATGTGACGAATCCACTAGTCAGTCATTCTTCTCTTGTATGGGGGAGAAAACACAAAATATCTTCCACTTGATTCAGGAGTTTACATGGTAACTCCAGAGTCTTCTAGGGAGAATATAAAGGGCTTGGTGTTTTTTTGGAGTTTAGCTCTCTAAGTCTATTTTAGATTATTATTTTTTTTTGCACTGATGCGTTAAGCTGATTCTTATTCTTTGTGGCATGTTACTAACTTAGCAGCAGTAGCTTTTCCGCTCTATCCAGTAAGTGACAGCAGCATATGTTATTAGTAGGAGATTCCCAAAGGAATCTGTCTGGCAAGAGATTTCTTAACACTCTGTTTTTGCTAAAAACATGCCAAGTTTGGTTAGTTCAAAAATAGTACTTTTTTTTAAAGAGTGTAGTCTACTATTGCACACAAATGTCTGATTTTTTGAAGGTACAGCAGTTCATTCTCTTAATCATGCATATGAAATGCACTTAAAATTAAACTCCTGTTAATTGTATTCTATATAAACTGGAAAAAATAGGAAAGATAAAAATACATATCCAAGGTGTCAGACTAAAACTTTTCACTCATCGTTTCATTTTAAAATTATGTTAAATCCTGTGGTGTTTATTAAGAGTGAGATGCTCCTGGACACATCAAATTATAGCTTGGTCATGAGAGTATTCCTTAATTAGTCTCTTCAAAAATTTAAGTTTTCCTAGCATTTATTGTACTTCTGTTGTTTTTACATTTAAAAAAAAAAAAAAAAACAAAACCTTAAAGCCCTCACAATTAATCAGCCACAGTGTGGCACTCTGGAGCCAACTATGAGAGAGATCATACTGGCTCAGGATTTCCACGTCAGCTCAGCTGAGAGTTGGGCTGGGTAAGAGTGAGCATGAGCTGTCTTCCTGTACACTCTGGTTTTGTTTCTGTAGCTTGCTGTGGGATCCCTGGGTGTCTGGATGAAATCCATACAAAAGCTTTTTTAGTCCAAGCTGTGTCACCTTTGGGAACAACATAACTGAATGTCTTCAACTTTTTTGTTTGGCTTGTTTTGTTAATGTCTTTTCACTTATATTGAAATAAATAAAATAAATTTGTTTAGGATACAAGTCAGAGCCATCAAGTGATATATTTATGTGATGGTCTGTTGCACAGGCTGTGGTAACATAATTATGTAGAATATTTTTACATGTGATGGGGTTCATTAAACTGTTTCTTAATGTTGTTTTCTGTGACAGGCTGAGTGGGAAAGAGCACAGTGTTTTCACAGGAGTGGCTATTATACACTGCAGCAGTAAAGGTACATGGGTCATTTTATTAAAACTCAGTATTTTAATGAGCAATTATTTACATAAGGACTTGTACAGGTGAAGAAACAGAGTAGAAGTTCTTCATATACAGTCTGAATTGGCTTCCTGCTCAAGATGAAAATTAACATATTGATATGTAAATAAAAAACTCCTCACAGAAGCCATCCTTATTGCATTCAGTGTTCGCACTGGAGGGAAGAAGACAAAATACAATAGACTATAAAAATACCATCTCTGAAAGCTATGAGACTAACTAAAAGACCAGTGTGAACTTGTGTGAATACTCTATATGAAGTTCAAATACAGTACTACAAACTGTGGGACTGGATAGAATCTGATTCACACTAACTTTGATATACTTCCCTTTCCAGAAAATAAGGGAAACAGAAGTCTATTTTTAGGAGTTGAGTAAAATAGTGGCGTAGTGCCTCAGTCTTTATTGAACTGTAAAGAGCAATACATCTATATTATTTACTGGCTAATTTCTTCAGTAAACAAATGTTTTTTGAGCACCCTAATATTAAAATTTGAGGAGTGTTTGGTTAAGCGATTTCCTCTGATAATTGCGTTAAGACTTCATCAGTGAATATTTTGTCAGGGTCAAGATCTCGTCCAAAACTTCATTTGTCTTTCTGTTGACAAATTCTTTGCAACTTTATTTTTTTATTAGAATGGTTGCTCTTAGCTCTTGTAACAGAAATAAGGTCAGTGTTTCCAGTACCCTTATTAATATTTCTACAGTAGGAGTAGCTGCTGGAAAATAAATAAAATGTTGTCAAGTTGTATCTGTAAGTAATGTAGGAAGAATAATAATGCCTTTCATTGATTACTCTAAGAAGAAAATGCAATTGCACACACTTGCAGTAGTGATGCTAATGACAGCTTGTCTCATGTGTAGCTTACAGATTTAAGCCATGGTATATTCAGATGAATAAAAATACCTTAAGTCAGCGTGTTCCTCAAGTGATTCAATGAAAGAGTTTTCTAGAGTACACTTTTAATTTTAATCGTAATGCTGTTGCTAAGTGCCCCATAAACATTAGATGAAATTTTCATCTTGAGCTGATAGTTTTACGTATTAATATGGAACAACATACATAGGAAGAGAGATTACTAACACTTCTTAAAATTTCTTACGTGTGATTAAGTGTTTTTCAGTTTTTACACCATCAGCAGTTGGATAGTATTCTTGTGGTCTGTACTGCAGATCTTCCTCATTCCTCCCCAAAAATGTCCACTGCTACCAGAATACAGACTAATGAATTGTACAGCAGTAGCAGAAGATGTGACTCTTGTAGGAAAGAGTGAATTAATAATAACCGTTTTTGTAAGGCTGCTTTCTTTTGAACATATTTTGGAGCAGCCTTGCTCTGCAGTTTTACCAGGCTCACAGTGTACCTCACAGCCCCACAATGTTGGGGCCCACACGCTGGTGTGCAATATTTTATAGCACCTTTGACATTGTTACAACCACTTCCAGATATAGAGGGCTGAAATATTCCTCTTATTTCTTGAGAGATGGTACAAAAATTGTACTGATGGCTGCAGATGGCACTGCTGAATGCGTGAGTCTGCAGTAAAGATGCAGCTGCAGAGTCAGGCATCTATAACAGCTGTAATTCTATCTATGATGTGTTATGAGTAGTTTGACAACAGTTATAAAGTTAGAAGGGTGTTTGCAGACTTTTTTATTCTTGTTGCTGGATGTATATGCTAGCAGTTTATAAATAGTTCTGCAAAAGCATCAACTTGTGTGTTGTGCACAGGGAGAGCAGCCTGTTAGCTTGAAGATAGGACTACAAAGATAGAAGATGTAAGCTTTTACAGCTTTCAGCTTCTACTGAAAATGATGAGTATGTGGAGGGGGAGGTAAACGGATAAGTTCACTGTCCCTAAAGAGCATTATTAACCATTTTATAGCTGTAATATATTTTTCTAGCAAAAACCTCAAATTAATATGAGGTGAAATGAAACCTATGTTATTCTCTAAGCTACTATTTTCATGTTAATTTCTGTTTCTAATGAAACTTTTTCATTTCTTTAGGTAATCAACTAGAGACAGAGATCACTGATTTCTATGAAGAAACTAAAGTAAAATTTTCAGACCTTTCTGAAGAGCTGTTATGGGAGTACATTCATAGCGGGGAGCCTATGTAAGTAAGACCCTGAAGCTAGCTATCAAAATGTACTCGAGAGTAGGTCTGAGGGTATGTTGCTAGCCTCTGGCATAAAGCATTTTGCCTAGCGTTCTGTTTTGCTGTTTCACATGATACAGCATAGATGATGCAGTGTGGATGTTCTGACTTTGTCTAGAACTGTAATTCCTCCAGGTAAACTGAACTACCTTTATAGTACACTAATAAATTTGAAAAGTGAAGACTGAAATGTCCTGGGTTTTAGCAAGTACCCATACAATATTCAGGTACCTCTCTGTTAACTGAAGCATTCAGGAAGCCTGGATACCTGAGGTAATGGATAGTTCTCATTATAGAATAGGTGAATGGAACAACTGTTGGATAATCAAAATATTGAAGAACTTTACTGAAAGAAGCTAGAACTTGGCTTATTTAACCTATCAAAAAAAAAAAAAAAGGAAACAGAGGCATACGATTGATCTAGGTTCATACTGCTCTCATAGCAAGAAACACCAACTTAATTTTCACCCTATTCTTGTGGCCAGCTTACAATTATGGCACAAGAACACATGTCTTTTGGCTTATGGCTTTACTCTACCTTTGCAATGTAATGGCCACTTACAGACAGTGTTGATTCCACAGAAGGAATGGGAGTGAGAATAGAGTGCCTAACTGCTTTTAAGGTGAAGTTGACTGGACTGTTTAAAAGAAAAGAGGTTGTTTAGAGACAACAAGGGAATGATCGTGATGTCACCGAACTTGCTTTTCCCTTTCATTAGCTGCAGCTTAGTGAAGGCAAATCAGGTCATGGTTAGCACTGTGGACTGTGTATCTTGTGATCTTAGGTGGACTTTTGGCTCCGAAGCTTCAACTCTGACTATGTAAGAATATCAATGGGAGTGTTTTTATGCACTCATTTGTGGCATAAATATAGTCATGTCCTGCTAAGGAAGGAGGAACCAGTGTAGACTTTGGATTTAAGTGCGTGTGTGTAAATGAGGTGTGCTCTTTGAGCCTTATAAGGTTCCCAGCTTATTAAAGAGGCTGGAATTAATTTGGATTATACAGAAAAAAGTTGTTTTGGCAAGAATATGGTTTATAACAAATTCCTAGTTAGATTTTTGGAAGGCTATCCTTGGTATGCAGTTGATTTAAAGGGAAAATGACTGAATTTTTACAAGAACGTAAGGACAAAGTATTCTGAATGTTCTCATTATTTCCTGTAGAAGACAAGCTTTAGCGGTGCTGTGATACATCAGAATGGCTTATGAACAGCACTGGGTAATTCAGTTTATTCTGCTAACAGTGTGCAATGGCATATGCTTGAAGGATCAGCAGTTAAATATCTTTCATTTCTCTCTGGAACAGAAGCCACTTGGTCTTAATTCATATGATCAAGAGGACAGGCAGCATTTGCTCTGGGCTTGTAAGGGAACAGCTAATGTAGTGCCCTGTAAATATTGTAAACCAGTAGAAGTTTTTTTTGTGTGTGTGTTTTGTTTTTGTTGCTCCTCCTTAGCCACCCATACAAGTTACATGGTTAAGTTCCTGTAGGGTTGATGGTGTTTTTTGTTTTGTTTTTTTTTTTTATTCCCACTATAATAAGGACTTATTTTATGAAATTAAGGCTGATTGCATGAAAAATTAAAAATTTGTCTAACTTTTGCTGTTGCGATTGGATTGAGTTGTCCTTTTAATATCAAGAACAGATGTGACGTGGTATTTTAAATTCAGTCACTGGTGACACGGGCTAATTCTAAATGTGTATATCTGACCTAAACTATGAACAAGGGAGGGAAAAGCACTATCTCAATCAAGGTAGACTGTGAGGCTATAAAAATACCCTTCATCGTGTCTGCAGAAAGATAACTTTTCGCTTTGTTTCGTTCCTGATCCTCCTTCCAACCAAGGATTTATTTAAATTTTTTTGATTACTGGAAGGGCTTTTCTTATTCTTTGCTCTGTTGAAAGAGGGCTGGACTATAGCGATCCTAAGTATTTTGTGCTTGTGTAATAGTAGGCTTGGTTTCTGTCAGCCTTTCTAAGCCAGCTGTTCATTTTGCAATCTTTCCCTTGTGGAAAAAGTTGTGAATATCCTGGGCAGTTTTTGATAGCTCTGCTTGAATGGTGAAATGAAAGCAAAGGACTCCTGCACTTGGGTAAGAGATGTTCAGAGTCTGGAGCTGTACAGTTTCAGAATTAACTATAAAGTAATAAAATAAAAAAAAATAATAATAGAATATGTATGTCCAAGTTTCTTCCCTTGTGTGATTTCTCCAAGAGTTATTTCCCCTAAAGCTATAGAATATAGAAGCAAATGTATCTTTCAGGCTTTGCAAATAATTATGGTCTCCTGGCGCAAATTAGCAAGCACATAGCTAGATCTTTTCAGCTGCTATGAGCTGAAAAAAAATCTTACAGGTGTGGTGTTACAGAAGTAAGGGAATCTGTATTCTTATGCTAGAATTAACTTCAAATCTTGTTTTTCATCAATAACATAGCTACATTTGACTACTTTCTCTATGAAAGAGCTGTTCAGTGTTCACCAGAGTCCATTACCAAATCTTTTTCCTGCACCTGCCCACACCTGCTCCTTTGCAAGTTCCTTGCCAATGGAAACTCATCTTTGACTTGTTTGTTGTTGTGAATATGCCAACTTTGCCTCTCTCAAGAGACAGGAGAATGAATCCTGACTTTCTTTACCACTGGTGTCAGTAGTTCTTGTGTTTGCTCTACAAAGCTACTACATATTTAAAGGAACTTATATGATTTGTGGATATGTGAAGATGGCTAATATTAGATATCCAACCAACTGTCTCACGGGTAATAAAAATGCAAGAAATTAGTGTACTGCTTCTGACCTATTTTAAATGTTTCCTTCACTGAGGATGAACTTGTTCTTTTGTGTCTACTACTGTTCAGTCACTAGCTCAGACTGTCCCATGTGGCTGAAATTTGCCTGTATTTCTAATAATGTGAATATACAGGCCAAGACACATGGAACTGTCATACATGCATTCTTGCCTTTGGAAATCAACTCATAACCCAATCAAACATCTCTCTTCATCTGTAGCACCAGTCGTACTTGTCAGTGCAGCAGTAGTTTATTTGTTCACTTGCTCTATTTGGACAACTCAGATGTAGTATATGTGGACATATTATTTTGTGGCATAAGTAAAGTTGAAATTTTACAGGTAACAAAGGAAATGTGTTTTAATGTTGCACTTTTGTTACCTCTGATTCACTTTTCATAACTTTTTCTCCTCCACTGTTTCGTGTGTTGCGTGGTATTTTTTTATTGCTTGTTTTTTTAATTGCTGGTTGTTACACACATTCCTTTTGAAGTCATGGTTTTCCCTAGAAAGGTCAGTTGCCGAAAAATGTTTTGGCTACAGCCAAGATCTTACAGCTTGTCAAGAGGTCTTTTAAAGTGAGTTATTTTTTAATACAAATTAACTGATGCTATACACACTATTCTCAATGAAGCCTCTTTTACTAGCATAGCACTAATTTTATCATGTCACAGATGCCAGTCAGATTAGCCAGAGCTAGTTATAAGAGCTGTGTATATACTGATGTATTTTTTCAGAATTTTTGGCGTGGAAGACACTACATAAGAGATCAATGGAGCTGTTACTAACTGCATAGCCTTACATCTTTGGATTAGGAGCTGTAGTAGAGAATCACCTGGATGCAGTGCAAGAATGTTAAGTTCTCCTTAAAAATAAATGAGGTGACAAATGTTGTTAATATCCTTTCTAGGAGCATGATACCACTGCTTTTGATTCTTGTTTTTTTTTTTTTTTTTTTTTTGCCTACTTGTCAGCATACACCCGAATGACTTCGTCCTACTGGAATACTGCTTCATTTTAAAAATAAAAGCAATATATTTAGTGATGAGAGTATTTCTAGCTTAGATGGTGTAAGTCTTCAGTATGTTATAAAACAAGAATACTTTGAACAAGAGAAAAGCTATACTTAGGTGCTTAAAATGCAAGATTAAAGGAAAATCCTATTTCCTTGTTTATAGTAATTTAAAATCCCATTTGCTGGGATACTGACTCCTTTGCTTCTGTTTAGGAGACTACCTGAAAGGCTCTCCGGAAATAAGTTCTAAGTTTAGAGAACTTGTTCTCATGAAATCTAGGATGAAAAGTAAATTATCTTGTGTAGTAGCCTTCTTTCAAAAGCAATTTGTAATTGCCTACTATCCAGAGTTAATAGATCTGAGACTGACTGACCTTTGGTTTCAAAGGTTGCTTACTTAGGCTTTCAGACTCTGGTGTTATCGTGTAGTAAATGCACTTCTACCTTGTTCCTTAGATGTGAACAGTAAAAATGTTGCATCTATTACAGCTTATCTGGTTGTATATATTTCCATTCTGCACAGTGGAATTTGCATAATTACACCTGAAGACATTAGATTCCCAAGGTTACTTTCTGTGGAATGCATACCTGTGCCAAATTACTAGTATTATCATGACGTTTAAGAGCACCTTGCGTACAACTCTGCATTTCAGAACTGCACAAAAATTAGAGCCGAGTGGAACAGCAGTGGATTTTATATCTGATTAGGACTTTCTTGAGGAAGAGCAATCTATCCTCTTGACCTTCATTTTAGATATTCCTGTGACTGAGAGCCACAAGACAAATACTACAGTTGTTTGGTTTCCAGGATGTCCTCTTCGGTGTGAGCTCCTTTTTGGAGCCAACATATACCTAAAGGCCCTTCAGCCTCCTGGGGAGTAGAGTTAGGGTCGGTACACAGCTGGGTGACTGGGTGGCAGTGTTGGTCTCAGTAACACTTGCTGTTACCTTCCTTTGTAGCCAGGACATGGAGAACACTGGGTGTGAGCAATGGCAGCGCAGTTTGACTGCAGTCAGAGGACGTAACTCCAGCTTCTGTGGCTATGGCACTTGGACTGTCTGAAGCTTGAGGACCGTAGGCCACCTACCCTTATGGGAAAAAAAAAATATATATATATATATCACAACGTAAATATAAGGACTGATAACTTTCAGTGTTGAGCCTAGCTGGTAGCTTTAATCCACCTCTAACTTGAGAACACTAGTCTTTATTCCAGTATTAGTGATTGTGTTCTGTGCTACCTTTTGCTGTTAACCTTGCTCTTAATCTTAACTTCATAGGTCTCAGTTGTTGTTTTCACTCCCCCAGGGACAAGGCTGGTGGATACGGAATCCAGGCCCTTGGTGGGATGTTAGTTGAATATGTCCATGGAGACTTCTTGAATGTGGTGGGATTTCCTCTGAATCACTTCTGCAAAAAGCTAGCAGAATTGTACTATCCACCCCCCAAACATACTGTACAGCATATAAAGCATGACTCTATCCCTTCTGTGGACACTTTTGAGAATTTGAGTGATGGAGAAAGTGAATCATCAAATTTCACAGAGCATAAAGGTGCTAATAAGTTGGACAGCAGTAGTATGTGTCCCTCAAGACCTGTTTACAACTGTGAGAACAGCTCTAGTGTCAGAACTGGCTTTACGGTACCTTTGGAAAATCAGAACGGAGCATCAGAAAGTGCAGCAAAACTTCCATCTAAAATTCTAGACCTGATGGATGGTTTTAAAGCCTCAAAGGTAAGGAAAAAATAAAACTACTTTACTAAAGGATACAGTTGTTTTGTTGGACTTCAATATATAGCAGGTAATGTGAAATACCTGAGCTGGGATAAGAATAATAATTAGTTTAAAAGGACCTGTGAAGTACTAGAGGATCTAAGCTGAAAATTCTGGTACAACATAAATATTGCTTTCTGGTATTGACAATTATCTATTCCATGAAACTTCAACTACCCATGTGATAAAAATCTTTCTCTCGATTTGAAATGAAAAAAATCTGCGTATTTTAATTTTGTTTGTGTACGATTGGCTTTGGGTATGAACAGTGAAACTGCTTCGAGAGTGTCTGACAACAGTACCCCCTTGCCTCCTATATGTGTCTTTTGTCATGCTAATTAAATACAACTTAATGAAAATCATAACTCTTTCATAACTCAAATCATAATCTTTCATTAGCTATAACAGTGATTGAGGCTCTGATGCATGTTGTAATTGCCTCCCAATTACAAAATAAGTTACTTCAGAAATGTATTTATGCAGATTGTACTCCAATACTGAAGTGGAATGCTATAGGGAAACTTCAAAATGCTTTAAGTAAGAATTTACCACTGAATATTTTGATGTTTTCATTATTTTTTTGTACTGATCGTAAGACCAGAATCAAGTAGTAAGTTACCTTTAGATATACTACAAAGAAGACATTTTATGGGGTTAACTTACCAAATTCATTTAAAATATATACAATGCTTGTTGCAGTTTTTCCTTTTTAACTTTTAATGGCTAGTATTAGAGTTCTTTGAAAGATAGCACTTTTTTATTCCTATTACGGAAGTAATTTTTTTTATACCTTGTTTCATGTTGCAGGTAAAAATCTCCATGCAATATCTGATAAAGACATAGGCTACAAACTGAAGGTCAGGTGCTCTGTGTAGCAGCCAAGTGTGAAGGGAAATGAGTAGCTGGACATTAAGTGCTACCAAGTCTTCTACTCAGAGCTCCGGTATAGTGAAGGAGAAATGAGCAGCAGTCATGCTAAATAGATCACCGATTTCAATCAAGCTATTCATGTTTCAAGAAGAGGTGGAAAAAAACTGCTCAAGTGGCAGTGAAATGACAAACCTGAACCTAAAGATATATTAAAAATAAGCTCTTTAGGAGGCTGGCCCGTGGAAGGAAACACCCAGAACAGTTGACACTGGTTCTGTTGAAAGAGCAGGAAGCCATGCTCAGATCTTAAGGAAAACTACAGTGCAGTCACTACAGATCTATGGGTGTGCTGCTTGCAGTCATACGAAGGGAACGTGTTTTGATGTACTTGAATGTGTGAGATGATGCTTAGTATTTTTTCAAGTTAAGTGCAAAATAAGAATCATAACCACTTTGCTGTTGCGTATTACGTACGCTAGTCACTGTGATCTGATGTAGTTTTGTGCAGTAAGACTTGGTGGCAATGGCAAACAGAAGCAGGAGCTCTCCTTTCCCACTAATCCAGTGTAAAATCATAGTACACAGTGCCAAATTTCATCTTGAGCTAGTGGGACTTTATTTTCCTGTGTCTTGGATCTTTGTAAAATGAACTACTAGTTGTGGTGGACTATTTCTATAACTTCACAAATCTTACCTTCTCTCTTTCCCCTTGTAGAATAGCGATAAGAGCACAAAAGCATTGAGTTTCATAAAAGCTCAAGATCTATTTCATTTTGATCCTTGAGTGTTGTTTTAAGGCTTTTGTAAGTCAGACTTAAATCTCCTACAGGGGAAAAGATGTTGCCACTTAGTTTATTCTGAACACCTGCTCCTGCAGAGCAGGAGGGGATCAGGTTTAAAGCATGTTCTCAAACTTAACACATTCTGAATTTGCATAGTTTGATCTTTACTCAAACCTTTAAGGATGTTTTTTTGAACTGAGCATTATAGAATGGTAGAAGAATGATTCGTATCAGCTAGGTTTTTGACTCTTTCCGCATTCTCATTCCTCTTGTAATTTCTAGGTCATATTAGTCCAAAGATTAAACAGATCTTGGAAGGCAAATGCCTGTAGTGTAGATGCAATTGACTCAGTATAGTGAAATTCTGGATTCTAGTAAATCCCAATTCTACATTCTAATTAGTACAACAGAGAAAAACATAAAAAGAGGGAGATGATAAAAGTATATAATTACACAGTAGCAGACCTTTTCAAAGTTAATCTCCTGTTTCTCCACTTGTTTTTATTAAATAGAACGTTAATCCATTTTTCTTGACTGCCTTGAACTTTTTAGTTCGTAGCTGCTGGCAGTTGCGAAGAAATAGATTCAGTGATTGCTGCCTGTACTTCCATTCTTGTGCTCTATATATGCTCCTTGGTTTTAGGTGCAGAATTGCACATAAATTTCAAATGGAGAGGTGTACATAGTCACATATCATTAACATTTCTCTCTGGTCTGGTTAGCATATCCGTAAAAGTTTGGTTAAACTTTTCAGCCTAAACAGCTTAATTGCCCATGGGTTTTTCCTCTACTATCCTGCATTAGTTGTTCTGTCTTCCCCAATTCCATATATACATCTTAAGGTGAGCATGTGGTATGGTTGTGCTTTGGAGTTTCATTCCTTTTTCTACTTAATTTTTATTAATCAAAGAACAATCTTGTAACTGAAGCAGCTACTGTGCCTTAATGAAACTTTCCAGTTCCTTATTGGCATCAGTTCAGATAGTTAAGCACGTCTGATTTATGGAACGTGTTCCATACCAATGGTTATGATAAATATCTGAATAAAGAGGTAGTTTGTATAAAAACTCAGTAGGCTGCATTCCAGAATAGTTCCTTTCTCTCAGACATGTGTCTGTCCTAAATACTGTTACATGGCTAAGGCATTGAAACTTCCTCTGAGAGGGAAGGAAACGAGTCATAACAGTTTTTTTTAGGAATTTTGTTACCCTATGTCCTTTTTAAATAATAGTAATAATGTAGAATAGTACTTCTAGAACGTCTGTGGCAAAACATGTAGTTGCTTTGTTTCTTGATTGCAGTCTTTTTAAATGCAGCACGACAACATTTTTTCCTACATATAGGCGCTGTTTGTAGCCTCTAAGCTGAAGATGTTTGATTATTTGAAAACCAAAGGTCCTCTGAAGGCTGTGGATGTTGCAAACGAGGTTGGAACCTCAGTGTGTGGAACAGAAAGACTCCTTGATGCCTGTGTGGCTCTTGGATTGCTGGAGAAGACATCACAAGGTGACTTTTCCAATTCACCCACCTTTCTCTTTAAATAAAAAGGGGTGAATAAAGAGACTGGGTAGAAGGGAAGGAGGATTAAAATGGTCAAACAATGCTGCTTACCTTTAGTCAGGGGAGAAGGGTACCTTCTCTTACCTCTATACCTGTCTACTCACTCTCAACTGCATATAGTACTGGAAGAGATTTTTCAAAGGTTACAAGAACTGACCTGATGGTGTAGATATCTTGAATTTGAGGTGGGGGGGATTGTTGTTTCTTTCTGTTCATCATTAGCAGCTAGAAGTGCTTTATCTGGGAGCAGGCATTATTTAATGAAATAACCAGAGAGCAAAAACAATTATCTCTGAATTCTAATAAATTTAATGGGCAGTCCCAGGGAGCAGTGTAAGAGCTCAAATATATCACCCAAAATAAGGACCATGTAAACTCACTTCCCTACTGCAGTCATGCAGAGTCACAAACTTGAGCAGAGAATCAGGAATTTTATGAGAGCTCTGAAATGTGTCCTTCATGGACAGCTTCTTAATTTTTAGTGCCCCTGACCAGTACAGTGCTTGAAGTGTATGTATGTGATATTCAGTAATAGGATTAACTTTTTCAGCCTGCACTCTGTATTTATAAGTTTCCGTATGAATCATCTACGTGGTAAGGTCAAGGGCTGAGAAAAGGGAATAAAAGCTTTCAATGCTGTTAGAGGACAAGACCAAACACCGAGAAGAAAGCCCTTAAGGGCAGAACAAAAATGCAGTCAGGAATGATGAACTTCTGGTGGTCTCCCCCTGAATATCAGGTATATAATTGAAATAGTAATAAATACTTAATTTTATATATATATGTATGTATGTATGTGCTTACCTATATCCTTCAGCACCTACATTCTTTTTAACAAGAAAGTCCCTAGTTCATTGTTTAAGAATGAGGATGCCTTTAGAACTGTTCCATAGAGATCTTTGTACAAAAACCAAAACCCCTGTGATGCCAAGATGAGGATTTCCTACACCTTTAACAGTTGTACAGGGTAAAATGGCTTCAGATACTAGCAGACTGTTGTAAAGCGCTGAAACAAAACTGGTTACAATTGTTTTCCTCCATTAAGGCTACAGTAATACAGATTCAGCAAATACTTACCTGACATCAGATGGTGAATACTCACTTCGTGGCTACATTATCCACTCTAACGATCATCTCTGGCCTCTCTTTACAAACCTGGAGTCTGCTGTTAGAGAGGGAAGCAGACAGAACCATCGAGCCTTTGGAAGGAAAGCAGAGGATTTATTTAAGGTAATATAAACTTTCACTGTGCCAAAACTAGCTGTGAAGAACCCAGAAGAACTGATCTGGAGGGAAATGGAGACTGAGTTGTTTAAGAAAATTGGTGAATCTCAGAAATGCTAGAAATACAGTGGAACTCACTAATGAGACTTATGTTCCCTGCAGTGCAGGCTTTAGGTGCTAAAGTGCTGGAGTAATCAAAGAATGTACTAGGAAATCTTGAGTGCTGAGAAAAATTCTGACTGAAGTTTTGCCCATCTAGCTAATATATTCAGAGCGATCCTGGAGCTTGTCTTACTGATTGCTGTGTGGCCTTTCAATAATAGCAGGTAGTACCTTATACATGCACTCCTTCCATACTGAGTGCTGCTGCTTGTTACTGATGGTCGTCCAGTACAATCTGTGCTGGCTGCATATTCAAAGCTGTTTTCAAACTATTTGTGTTAATGTACTAGAGGAGGGATCCAGTCTATTTTATTTAGGTTTGTAATTTCGTAAATACTTCAAGTTGGTATATATTGCCACTAAAAATGGTAATCCTTCTCTTTGTCTGTTTCCATATCTAACATTCTAACATTTCTGGTACTGAGTACTTTCTTAAGTAATTTAAAAATAAATAAATAAATGTGACTAGCTTTAACCTTTTTGTCTAAAGTTATGGCCTGCTCATCTAATCATTTTCCCATTATGGGAGAATAAAAGAATTAAATGAATATCAGGAAGATATCTTCCTGATATCAGGAAGAACAAACATTTTTAGACTGTGGCAGGAGAAAAATCATTTATTTATTTATTTATTTATTTTTCAAAAGTTTCAATGTCTGGAGACATTTTGCTATGGAGAAAAGCTGTTAGTGAATGTATATCAAAGACGTAGTGTTGCTTTAAAAACAGTTCAGGTTATCTCTTCTTGCTATGCTACCTCAGCTTCAGTGGACAAAAGTGTTGAATTTAATAGCACGAGACATCACTGAGACTGCGTCCAAACTAGCTAAGTGTGTGTCCTCTGAGACATCCTACAAAAGATGTCTGACAGTTCTGGAGAGGATGCAGAAATCTGCTTGTTGCTACAGTGAAGCAGCTTGTCACTACTAAAAGACATGGATGGGCAACTAGTCAATGGTGCTTTCACATGAGATTTCTGAAATTAAATATCAGCTAATCATGCATAAGGACACCTGCTGCCTTGGCTGAACATAATCTCAGCATGCCTAAGTAATGAAAATAAATGTCAATGACTGTGTGTTTGTTTTTTTTCCCTCTTAGGACTATTATCACAGCCAGGAGGTGAAGCAGCGTTTTATGGCTGCCATGCACAGCATTGCCCACCTGACAGCACGAGATGTGGCTACAGCATTTGATCTTTCACAGTTTAAGTCTACTTGTGATTTAGGAGGTATGGTCTGTAATTGAGCTTGCGTGCAAATTACAGGGAAGAGCTTGATTTCAGTTCCATATTTTGTTACTTAAAACACGTACGTTTTTCCACTTGAATGAAGTAAAATGGTCTAATACTGTTATTTTTCTGGTGCTGTAAAGTCAGAATTAAAGTGCAATTAACTGAAAGCAAAGTTCTTTAAAAAGATACTTGAGTAACATGAAATAAGTGAACATTTGTCGTGATTAGTTACATGCTGACACATAGCTTGACAAAGAAAATAAGGTTTGTGGCTTAGCTGATCTTGATTTTGAAAACTCCTTTTCAGTGTTTGTGTGTCAGGCTTGAAACATGGTACTGCCAGTACAAAAATTTGGATTCTTTTAGAATGAATTGAGTTGTTCTGTGGTTTTAATGTTTTTATTTTTTTCTCCAATTAATATCTAAGATGACCACCGAGGTGTTGAATACTGATGATAGACCTGAAGAAACAATCCTTGTTAGTGTCCTTTTACACTCTTCTTGGAGTGGCAAAAAGGGGATGTTACTATATAGGGAAAAGATCCAATGTAAGAAAAAAAACTTAGTGCCTGGGGAGGTGGACATCATGTCAGAGGAATTAACAGAATACTGGTACGACCTTTGCCACTTGTGCAGAGACTTCAAGATGTTACCACCCCTATCCTTTCGTATGCTGGAGAGTATTTGTCAAACTTCAGATATCAGTGCTTTATATCTGGTAAATAGTTCTAATGTACTTCATCCACAAATTACAAGTCCATTAGTCGTGGTGTTTAAAAAAATAAAAAGGCACAAACACATAGTGGTATCAAAGGTCATATTGTCAAGCCTGTGACAGAGTAAGAAATAATGCATTACCCAAGTTTTAAGGCATTGTTCACTGGGAGGTGTTATTGACAGTGTTAATTTTAGAGCTACCTCTAGCTACCTCTAATTCTGAGTTAATGTATTTCTTAATGTTACATAGAGCCTTATCCTTAAAAATGTATGCAAATTCTGGGAGAAAAGATTTGATTTTGACTTTTTAAAACTTTCAACAGGTTGTACTGGAGCTTTGGCTCATGAATTAATACAAATATACCCAAATATGAAGGTTACAGTGTTTGACCTTCCAGAAGTCATTGCAAACATCTCTTACTTTCAGCCTTCAGAACAATGCACAGCTCCAGTGACATTTGTATCAGGTAAATGTAATGTGATGTTTCCTTGTTTCTGTTATCCTGAAGCATAGAGCAGGCTCTTTTTCTGTGGAGGATGATGTGCTGCCCTGCTCCAATCCCAAACCTGTTTTAGTACAAGGCAGGGCGGGCTCACACATGCTAAATAGGGCCATTGTGCTTCTGACTGGAGTCAGCAAACTGACTGTGGCCAGAGAGTGGGGCTAAATAAGGAAGTATGAATTTAAATAAACTTGTTACTTCTGGGAGTAGAGTCTTGCTGTATGTCCTTATATCAGGCTTTTCATTTCTAGGCAGGATCAACATGGTGGTTACAAAAGGCTTCAGTTTTTTTCCCTCCTTGCTTTCAGCTTTCTCTCCATCTTAACATGTTACAGAATTCTAACCTGTGATCTGCTTTACTCTTAAACTATCCTTAACTACAAATCAGCATATTGCTACCCGTGTTTGTTCATCTTTCTTACCTTACCCACACTGAAACTCCTAGTACCATCTTGATGTTTCCATTTCCTTCTGCAGGAATGTACTAACTCTCCTTTTCAACAGGTGACTTCTTCAAGGATAATCTTCCAGAAGCAGATCTTTATATCCTTTCACGCGTTCTTCATGACTGGCCAGATGAAAAGATTCATGTACTGCTAAGTAAAATATCAGCTGTTTGCAAACCAGGTAAGTTTTTAATCTCATGCATTTACAGGTCCATATTAATACAGTCATAACAAGTTCATATTAAAAAATGCATATTTTTGTCTAATCATAGCAGCCTATGCTTGAATTAATACTTTGCATTAAGTTTGCATATTTGCCTTCTTTAATAAAAAAGTAAACAAAGCTTCTAATAAAAATACATAAAAGAAGCCCTTGCTGTAGTTGCAGATTTTGCATGCTACTGCTTCATATTATCTCTCTGCCATGCCCAGCCTTTCTTGCAAAGAACTGTATCACCAACTACCAAAGTACGTGTCTCTATCCAAACTACAAGCAGGCTGACTAAAGTGGCTTCAAGTTAATTGAGGAGAGGCAGTTTAATCTGTTAGTAGTGCTAATAGTAGCAGAGTTCAGTAATACTTGAGGTACAGATTTCTTGAGAACTATATAGGTTGAGAAAAAAAAAAGCACAAGTATCTTGTGCTTTCTCCTACATCAACAGTATAAAAGATCAAAAGGGAAGACAAAGAAGCAAGAGAAAAACTGGAGTGCTGTATTCAACTAATTCCTTAATCTAAGGGGATTAACTGTAGCTATGAAGTTTGTTTCACAGGAGAGTGTTCCAAATAAGATCTAGGTTGGTAAGCATAATCCTGTTTATAAACCACAAAAAACTGTGGATGACTGCCTTATTTTCTTATACAAAGACTGGGGGATGACAGATGCTTAAAGGAGTTGCTTGGTTCAAATGGTAATGAGACAGAGTAAAAAAATAAATAAATAAATAAAATAAAATAAAAAATCAGGAAGTGGTCTGAACTTCAGTGAAGTGGAGGCAGTGCTCAAACCTCCCCCTTCCTTCTAACTAATGTTTTTGTCCAGGAAGAGATTAGTGAGAATAAATTCATGATTGACACTGAGGTCTGTGAAAACACTGGTCTGAGGGGGACCTATCTATAACTGTCTCTGAACAAAACACTAAAAATGTGAAGCTAGAAATAATTTACTGAAGCACTTCTGGTTGTTTTGGAAATGCAGGAAGTGCCTTGCTAGTGGCAGAAATTGTGCTCGACGAGCAGAAGATGCACCCTGCTAGAGCTGTGCTACAGTCCCTCAGTATGACTGAAGGAAAGCAGAGAAGTGGCTCAGAATATAAACAGCTACTGGAGAAATACGGATTCACAGATGTACAAATTAAGATCACAGGAACCTTACTAGATGCTGTTCTGTGCTTCAAGAAGAATCTGTCACCTTAGTGTGAACAGAACTAACATGGGATGATGAGTTTTTATAACACTTATGCTGGTTGACGATGTCAGTTTAAGATTGTTTTGACCCTGTATGTGAAACAGTTGTTACAGGCTTTGAATAAAAAGTTGGACTGTTGCTTGTGCAGGAATGAGTTCTATGCTTTAAAAAGTATTTGGGGCAGATTGAAAGCTGTGTATGAAAAAACTTTTGTACACTTTGGCTAGTCTACAGACTATGTTCAACTTGGAGTTGATGTAGCTGTATAGCAGCAAGTTAAAAATGACAAGCTTTCATGAGCCTCATTAATATCTCTTTTCTTGGGCCTTAAAGCTACAGAATTCTCCCTTTGCAGTATATTCAGTGGTCACTACTTATTTTTATCAGAAATTTAAAAAATAATAATGATACTCTATCAAAATCAGGATGGTAGTCCTCTTTTTCACTTTTGTGGGGCTTTACTGAAAAGCAACTCAAGGATAACATTTTTAGAATTTTTTTTTTTGCCTTGGGCAAAAGGGAAAATAGAACAAAGCTCCAACATGTTCCTACAAGAGCAGTAGTGTCACGAGCTTCAGCAGTCTCTAAACTCCAAACATAATATATACCCCACAGGCTGCAATTGAGAGCTGTTCCTTCCAGTTTTGTTTCTTCTGAATACAGATCTGTGACTACATACGACTTCTGTCTCATTTGGCATGAATCTTAGGTGTTACAGTTTTCGTAAGAGAATATGTATGAATAGAAATTTTAGCAGCTTCTTCATGTTCCAGTTTTTAACTGGAGAATTACATTCTCTATCCCCTCTCCTCAAGTAACTCATCACTTAAGTCACCACTCTTAACCTTTGTTTTTTCCTGATACTTCATTGGCATTCTTTTAGATTTAAAATCCAGTTTGTGGTGGAAGCTTTCCTGGAGATTAAAGTTGCTTTCCAGAACTAGCTTTCTTGTCTATCAGTTGTGAGTTTCTTGCCATATGTCCTGCCACGTGTTCCTACAACAGTAATCCTGATGAGCCAGGGTGATAGAGGCAGTGCCTATGTTGAATCACCGACCTCTGCAAATAAAAGTTTATGAGCAAGGTCAAGAGTTACATCTACCTGGTCTTGTTGATTAATCAGAAGTTACTTTGCTCTTTGAGCACTGAGTAAAGTGAAAGTGCTACAGTGATTCAGTTAATCATGAGGAATGTGTAGTACAGAGCATTTGAGCTGTACAAAATCAGGGAAATACTGCCAGAGAGGGGTGTAAGTCTTAGCAGAAGCTTTTTCTGCGTGGAATTCGGCTGCTCTGATCTGCATAGACATTTAGAGATCAGATGTTGAAGTACTGAATAAATTTAAAACGGTTTTCAAAACATTTTTCTCTATTCTAATGGCTTGCCATTATGTTTAACGGGTTGGTATCCTAAGACTCGTTCCAGCAATTAGGTGTTTCTCACTTCATAGTTATTCATAAAGTTCACAATGCTGTTCTTTAAGCTGCGAGAAGCTGTTTGAGTCAGAACACTGCAATCCTAAAGTTGGCACACCTCTGTCACAGACTTAAACCTGTGCCTGTAAGTCCTGTGTACTTGCTGACTATAAAACTTAAATAGCACATGCTTGGTTACCACACAGCCTCAGTGTACTCTGTGATTAAAGTGCAGCACTTTATATGCAGTGAGCTTTATTTCCTTGGGCATGGTGTCTGTGGTAAAGTATGACCGCAGCTCTGCTGGGCTCTTCATCAGACTTCCTTTTTGTAAAGTATTCTGAGGTATGAATGAAAACTACTTATAATAAAATATTTCATAAATAAATATTACTTCTAAATGTTAAATTAGCAAATATTAAATTAATACAGTGCTGTGTTGCTAGTGGGTTCAGGATCACTTTCCTAGCTACTTTGGCCTTAAAAAGGAGGCTAATACAAACTGTAGACAAATCTGCTTTACTGAACAGTCTGAATGTAGTCTATATTCCTGGATGTCTCCAAACAAAATACACTGTTCTATTTTAGAAACTGGTCTTGCAGTGAGAAGAAAAGATGCAAGCTGCATTTTTACCTTCCCAAGTGGCTTGCGTCATCCACACCCCTCAACTTTTACCATAGTCAGGAGACTGGGCAGAGCAAAGGAATACTCCTGAAAGAATTTAAGAGGAGGTGGCTGTGAGACCTTAATAAATGTGAGCAAGTCCAGTGGAAGTTATGAAGATGGCTTGGGGCTGCATTATGTGGCTTGTGAGGAGAGCCTTGAAGGAAATGTACCTCAGTCTAGAATAGGTGGTTTTGGAGGAAATCTGGCCTTTCATTGCTGAAGAGACAGATACCAAAAAGACAGAGCCAGGTTCTTCATTATGGTGTGCAGTATGGAATGAGAGAGCATAGGCATAACTGGGGAGAGACTGACTGGATATTGAGGGGAGGGGAAGGGAGAATCACTCTATGGACAACTAAGTGTTGGAGCAGGTTGCCCAGAGAGTCTGTGGATCTCTGTCCTTGGAGGTTTCAAGATCTGAGGACAATGCCCTGAACAAGCTGATCCGACTGTAGAGCTGCCCTGCTTTGAGCAGGGCTGGAGACTTGCGGTCCTTTTTGTCCTAAGATGTTCTGTAATCATTCAGTCACCTGAGAAATCATAAATTCATCTTCTCTCATTAATGTTCAAACTCTGTCCTTCTGGAGAAGGCTGGTATTGTTTGCTGACTGGTGAAAGGGGTGGAGTTAATGGCATTGCACTGAAAAGATTTCCTGAGCAGTGGGTGCAAGAAAACTTGGGTCCGTTAACTAATCGAGTAATAAGGAATGAAGGAGCTAAGTTTTAAAATCCAAATAAATTGCTGCTAATAAAGGCTGTAGGTTTTCTGTTGCTTCCTTGGGAAATGGCATTCAGTTGATGCCTTCTTGAAGACGCTGTCTTGCCCACATTCTTCTTTAACAAACAGTTTGGAGGAAATCTGATGCATGGGATTTTTTATTTTTTTTTTGAGGTGGAGAATCACAGGTTGAAAAAATGGTGGATGAATGAGATAGATAATGGCTATTCTGTTTGTGCCCCCCTCTGGGGGTATACAAAATTTGGACACTGTCTTCCAAAGTTGTACCACGGTGATGACTTAAAAATGACAGTCCTGCATCACTCTACCTATTATTCGCTGTGTAATGTGAGACTGTAGTACTCACCTCTGTTAAAGGCAAAGGAGAATCACACAAGACAGGTGAGAGAGAACAGAAACTACAGATTCTTGACAAATAGGGTTCATTTTTCTAGCCTGAGATACCTAAACATTAGGCATTCAAGTCATCTAGTCACCTCAAACTCCTATTGCTAGAGAACAGGTGTTTTCAGTAGATGCATCATTTTGCCTATTTATGAAAGGAAATTTCCTGGGTTTTGTATGGAAATTGATTGTACGTTTAATGGTGGATAGTCTGTAAGAAAGCTAACTGAAATGCATTTAATTTTTTGATGTCTGAATTCAGGCAAAAATCCCATGGGAGAGAGAATGTAGGTTCATATCACCTCAGATATGCTTGGCTAATTATTTTTCTTTGTGAAACACTTGTTCACCACAGCATAACTGGCTTGAACTTGCCTTAAGGTAACTAATTATATGGTGATGATGTAGAGATCTCAATAAGCTTTCAGAAGGACTTCAATGACACCTGATAGTAACACAGACCTCATCCAGCAATTTTATTGTCAAATCCCAATCTTTTCTCTACCAAGCTGCAGTGTTATGCTTCATTTTTTATTATTATTTTTTTTATTGATTGCTAAATGTCAGAAGTGTACTGATTGGAATGGCAGAGGGGATTGTCTTCACAATCAGAACACAGTTATTAATATTGTACAGCACTTAATACTAAAATCAGTGTACGATGCTGGCGTTTTGATCTGAGTTGGTGGCCTCCTATCTCTATTGTGCCAAGAGAAACTTCTGTGTAAGATGCTGGTCCAAAAGACAGTAAGTAAAACAAGCATTGGTTTGTCAGTAATCCCCTTGCTCGTGTCTTCCCTTTCATGGGTGTGAAGATGGAGGAAGAGGCTGTGTGAGCACAGAGTAACTCAAGTTCTGCTCTCTACCCTTGGTCGCTCCCACCAGGAGAACCTCAGTTTGTACAGAAATAACATGCAATGTCAGCTGCTGCTGTAATACCTGCCATCCACCACAATTTCAATACGAACATGGATCAGCAGTATAGTCCAAAGAAATATAACTACTATACTTACCTTACTGCTTTCCATAGCAGTCACACCAAGTCTACAGTAGCCCCCTCTTGCCCTGCAAACATCTGTGATGTGTGTTGGATTTTTCCGTGTTTTTTATAAGAGTAGTGGGTTCTACATTTAATATTGGTTGGCCATTTAAAATACAGCAAATGAGTAAATGAAAAATGGACTCACCAGTGTCCTATACTTTGCACAGTTATATATGGTAGCAGAAATTCTCTTGCTGGATAATGGATTAGCACTGTTGCATGCATTTGTTTTTAAATTAGGCTGTGGGATTTTGCTGGCTGAAATGGTACTGGATGATGAGAAGAAGAACAGGAGCACAGCTTTGCTTCAGTCTTTGAACATGCTTGTGCAGACAGAGGGAAAGGAGAGAAGTGGCTCTGAATACCGAGGTTTACTGGAACAACATGGATTCGCAAATGTGAAAATCAAATTGACAGGAAATTTGTTAGATGTCATTCTCTGCGTTAAGACATAGGAAAAAAAAAAAGATCTACTAGTAAAATCTGGATCATGGTTGATGTCTTGTAACTATGTAAGTATATTCTGTTTCCCATCAATATTAAAAAAAAAGATGTAACTGGAGTTACTCTTAAAATTTTAAAAAGAAGTGATTGCATTTATTTTAAATTTGAGTAAAGTTCCAAATAAAGAATGTGCTGGCAACACTTGATGGCACTGATACCTACTGTAGTTGCACAACACTTGCAGTACGGTCAGAACCAGGCTCCAAACCAATGGTATCAGCAGCCTTACAGTAGTATTGACGTTGCTGAGAAGTCAGTTTCTCTGTACTGGGTGCAATTCAAACAGTCCAACTTTTAGACCAGCGCACATTGATTGCTTTGTCCCCGCTTCGGGAGGTTAATGCAGGTATAACTTCAACACCATCCACTTTAATACCATTTTTATTTTTATAGTCTCCACTGTAAATAAAGAACTATTATCCTATTTACTATTTGTCTGTAGCTTTGCATTCTACCTTTCCTACTATAATTTTTATACACTTTTTTTTTGCATCTTTTTTCAACATATCCTCTTCTTTTTCATAGTCCACAATTTGGTTAAATGTTTCAAATGCAATTTATAGTAGTTCCTCCATATTTTTTGCTCACCTCTTTTCTTTATTGTCCACCACTTGTGTATGCGCTCTTTATGTGGTAAGAAAGTGTGTGGGCACAGCAGCATTCCAAAGTGGGGGTGGGCTGACTGCCACTCTAGAGACAGGGTTGAGCCTGAGATGCAGGAGGTGCCACTCCTCTGCTTCCCATGAACGATTTTCTTCCCGTTACCAACCTGTAACTGATTCCTGGGATTCCTTTTCTTGTCCTTCCTCCCTCACAGCAGTGCTCCAGTTCAGCCCCAGGGCTTGTTTTCTCCTTAGTAATTAAGTGAATGAAGATCATCACATTGCTGTGGTCTCCAGCCACAGGACTCAGTCATTTGTAAGCCTCAGAAGACTGAGGGCTGTGGAAGCAGGCTGCTCCTCAGGAAGCACATTGTTCTCCTATCTACATCCGTTTACAAGGATGGGCTGGAAGGGCCATGACACCAAGTATTCAATAATAGACATCGTGTATGTGTGAAAATCAATGATAAAAATCACTATTTCTTCAGCGTAACTGAGTTTATCACCACTGGTTTACCCTCTTTTCCCCTGCATAAACTTGTTAAACACTGCTATCTCATAAAATGCATTAAAGCATTCACCTGTGTAGTATGGAAATATTAACTGTTAAATGACGCCAGGAAACAGCACTATTGTGATGGTGTAGTCAAGATAGGAAGAACTAGAGCAGAAGCTTGTCAAGATCAAGATTCCTCTGTGTTCTGTGAAGTTTCTGGAATAGACAGCTGCATAAAAGCACGAGTTTCATCTGTGGTTTTTTTTGTTGTTTTTTTTTTTTTTTTATCTCAGCTATAATTGGAGAAGAGATGTGGGGACACCTCATTTGGTTTAAGAACATCCTCCTCCTCCTTTTTAGCCCTGTGTAGCTCTTATGAAAGTAGATAGCAGAATATGAAATTTTTCAGTTAAAGAAAACTAAAATTTTAGTTAAAGAAAAATAAAATTTTCAGCCTGGAGAAGAGGAGGCTCAGGGGCGACCTTATCGCTCTCTACAGGTACCTTAAAGGAGGCTGTAGCGAGGTGGGGGTTGGCCTGTTCTCCCACGTGCCTGGTGACAGGACGAGGGGGAATGGGCTAAAGTTGCGCCAGGGGAGTTTTAGGTTAGATGTTAGGAAGAACATCTTTACCAAAAGGGTTGTGAGGCACTGGAACAGGCTGCCCAGGGAAGTGGTGGAGTCACCATCCCTGGAAGTCTTTAAAAGACGTTTAGATGTAGAGCTTAGGGATATGGTTTAGTGGGGACTGCTAGCATTAGGTCAGAGGTTGGACTCGATGATCTTGAGGTCTCTTCCAACCTAGGTGATTCTGGGATTCTGTGAAAATAAAATAAACAAAGCAGCACAGAAACGATGAAAAGAATGATGCTAAAGAGAAAACGAGATTTCCCCCAGTCAGATGCATCCGAGGTCCAAGGTGAACAGGACAACCACTGACTAAACAATTTCTTATCGCAAAGGTTTCATACATTTCACTTTCATTTTGCAAACTGACAGCACCGGAGTCCCAACGAGCGAAATTCTTTTCTCGCCAGCAGGAAGTTTTATGGGGAAGAAAGTCCCAGCCTAGATAACTGCGTGCACGGGGTCCGGGGTACGAGGGGTCCCTTCGGTATCCCGGCTCAGGACACTGCATAGCGCACACACACACCCCTAACCGCTGGTTTCGGGCGCCTCAGCCGCCGCAGCTTTGCGGTTGGGCCGCCAGGTCATCCGTGTACCAACACGGCCGGCTTTATTCACGCCTGTGGGAAGCGCCCGGTGAAAGCGCGGGCGGTTACGGGACCTAACGCAGGGGAGCGGCCGCTGCGCTCCGCCGGGCCGACGCGGCGCAGCCCGACTGGCGCCGCGGGGAGGGGGAGGGGGGGCGTGAGGGGGGAGCAACGGCCGCAACGGCCGCCCTCAGCCGGCGAGGCCCCGCCCCTCCCGCGGCTCTGCCCCGCCCCCGAGCGCGGCTGGCCCAATGGGCTGCGAGGCGGGGGGCGTGGCCGGCGGGGGCCCGGCATTTAGCTCATGCGCGGCAGCGGCGCCGCCCTTTCGGCGCGAGCGGCGGCGGCGTCGGTTCAACCCCCCCTCGTTCCCCGGTGCGGTGCCAGCGGCGGCCATGGCGGAGCAGGCCATCTCCTTCCTCAAGGACTTCCTGGCGGGCGGCGTGGCCGCGGCCATCAGCAAGACGGCGGTGGCGCCCATCGAGCGGGTCAAGCTCCTGCTGCAGGTCGGCGGCGCGGCCGGGCCCGGTGACCTTCCCTCCTTCCCTATCCTCCGCGGGCCTCAGGCCGTTGGCAACCGGTTGGGGGGGGTGGGGGAGGGGAGCGGCCGTTACCCGCGCGAGACAAAGGCGCTGCCCCCCCCCCCGGGTGGGGAGGGGGGGTAGGGGGTGGTCACGTGGGCGGTGGTCGCGCGCGGCGGCGGCGGGGAAGCCGGTTCCGCTACGCGGGGGCGGGGCGGGGCCGGGGGAGGGAGCGGCGCGCGCTGTCACTTCCTCGCGCCGAGGGCGCCGGGGCGCTGGAGGAGGGGCGGCCGCGCGCCGCCATCTTGGGCGGGCTTCACGTGACGCCGCGCCGCGGCCGCCCGTTGGCTGGGAGGGCGGGCGGCGGGGCGGGGCGGCCGCGCGGCGCCCGGCGTGACCTGGGCGGGGCGGCCCGGCGCCACAAGGTGACTCGCGTGACCTTCGCGGCCGGTAACGGGCCCCCGGCGGCCGTTAGCTGCCCCCCAGCAGCGCTGACACTTATCGGGGCAGCCCCTCTGTGAGAGGGCTCTAACATCGGTTTTCAGTCTTAACATTCATGCTGACCCAGAGGGTTTTTTGGACTTTGAGGTTTTTCTAAGCTTGTTATCAGGGCAGACTTACTGTGGTAACCACAGACTCTGTCTCCATACCCAGCTGCTGTCAGGCATTCTGGCTTGGCAGCTCTTCCTGTTACGCTCCAAACAAGCTTAAGCCAAGCCGCAGTGCAGGCCTGCCAAGGCATTGAGTCAAAAATGCGTACTCTTATTTGCAGGTGCAACACGCAAGTAAACAAATTGCTGCTGATAAGCAGTACAAAGGCATCATCGATTGCGTAGTGCGTATTCCAAAGGAGCAAGGAGTACTGTCCTTCTGGCGAGGGAATTTGGCGAATGTCATCAGATACTTCCCAACTCAAGCTCTCAACTTCGCCTTCAAGGATAAGTATAAGCAGGTCTTCCTGGGAGGAGTAGACAAGCACACTCAGTTCTGGAGGTATTTTGCTGGTAACCTGGCCTCTGGTGGTGCAGCTGGAGCCACTTCCCTCTGCTTTGTCTACCCCTTGGATTTTGCAAGAACCCGCTTGGCAGCTGATGTTGGAAAAGCTGGTGCAGACAGAGAATTCTCTGGTCTAGGGGACTGTCTAGTCAAAATCACCAAGTCTGATGGTCTGCGTGGCTTGTACCAAGGGTTCAATGTCTCTGTCCAGGGCATCATCATCTATAGAGCTGCCTACTTTGGAATCTACGATACAGCAAAAGGTAAAATTTCAGGAGGGAGTTGATGAACCTATTTGCAGAATTGTATTGCCTGTTTACGTCTGTTCTCGCGTGTCACTGTGTTTGCTGTGTCTGTAGTTTACGTAAGTGTGGGGGCAGAAGGGGGTGTCTTGGTCAGCATTAGTGTGACCTGCCAGTGGTACTGTTCAAAGCCAATCTTCAGGATGTATTGATAATACAGGCTGCTTTTGAATTTTCCTTTTGTTTTACTTGGAGTTAAAAAACAGAAAACGCAGGTTTTCTTTATAGCAGTAATGTTTGTTGGTAACCATACACAAATATTGTAAGTTTGGTTTTGCTCACTGAGTGGCTGTAGTTACATCAGACCAATTTGGGTGTGCTTAGCAGAATTGGTTTGAGCAGTGCTTTCAGAAATCATTTGTTTAAGCTTGACTTCTGGGTGTGGGAATCATTGGTGCGTATAGTTCATTAAAATCTATAGGGACAATGAGTTACTCTAGTGACCCTTATTTCTATAAACACCCAGGGAATGATTAAAACACTTCCGTGCCAGTCTGAAAGCATCTTGGTGCCTAAATTTTGATTACTGAGAATATAAAATACTGTGGGTTTCCATGTGTTTTTTTTTCTACATAGCCTAAGTGTGCTTCAAGTGTATCAAGTGTCTTGTTGCAGCTTAAATCATAGCTTTACAATGTTTTATAAAAGCTAGAAAAGTAGCTGTTGTTGTGCAGTGAACTGGAGGAGGATGTGGAGGATAAAAAGCTAATTAGTTCTTTTATTGCAGGCATGCTGCCAGATCCCAGAAATACTCACATTGTTATCAGCTGGATGATTGCACAGACAGTGACAGCTGTGGCTGGTGTGGTTTCCTATCCTTTCGATACTGTGCGGCGTAGGATGATGATGCAGTCGGGACGCAAAGGAGGTAGGCTGTTACTCTGTGTGGTTCTTTACGCAGCACTAACAAGATGGAGTTCCTAACGGTCATCCCTCAGCACTTCCAGTTCCTTATTGCATAAATTTCTGTTAACTTTAATTACATTTAAGTAGTACGAGGCAGTTGAGTAAGGCTCACAGTTTGTGGTGTTTGTGAGGAATTATGCTGAGGACTTCTCTTTGTGGAATATGAATTGGATAAATGGGCTGGCTGTTTACAGTGGCAAGCTAAGTGAAAGCAATGAGTTGACAGTATGAATGCCATAAGAACACTTCAGATTCTTTTGTGACATAACTTAATAACTAGGCAGGCAGGTAGCAAGATTTTCTGTTGCCTGAGCTAGTATTGTGGTAGTCTTAAAGCAAGGTATGGGACATGAAGTGGATAGGGAAGTGAAATGGCAGTTGCTAGAGACACCTGAGGTACAATTACAGGAGCTAAAAATCACTTTGCTCTTTTTCTACAGCTGATATCATGTACTCTGGAACGATTGACTGCTGGAGGAAGATTGCAAGGGATGAGGGAGGAAAGGCGTTCTTCAAGGGTGCATGGTCTAATGTTCTCCGAGGCATGGGGGGAGCTTTCGTGCTTGTGCTGTATGATGAATTCAAGAAAGTCATTTAAGCAGCCTAACTAGAATTTGAAATCAAGTTGAGCAGATCATGTAGAATAACTACCATTATGGACCATTGACCTTCAAGAAATTCCTGTGAGTCTTATTTATCGGAGCCAGATGATATTTGTAGATGGGGCTAGAAACTGACATAAAGAACTGATCCATTTCACGGTAACCTGTGTGAAGACACTGAATCTGGCAGTTCAGTGTGGTGACTTGTTTCAGCAATGAGAAATCAGCGTCACTGGTTCAGGGTCCAAAGTGGCTGGGTCCAAGTTAGGTAGAAAAGCATTGTATGCCCATGGATCAGTCCCCAGTTTCAAGTCCTGTCTGTTTTAGGACCATAAAATTGTCTTTGAAAGTACTTGCTAACAAATCATTCTTTTCCACTTGTACTGAAGCACTATGTACCATTTTGCACAGCTGAACATCTAGCAATTTTGTTCTTAAATTGGGGCATTCTGCTGTAAAACAATAAACATACTTACTCTGTCTGTGTTGAAATTATTACATCGAAGCTGTGGGAAAGCCTCTTTTCTCTGAAAACTTGTTTTGGATAATGGTTCATCTGATACACTTACACTGCACTATAACAGAATAAGCTTGGTTTTATTAAAATAATTGAATGTGAGACCTTTGAAGAAAAAAGCATAGGTTGTACTAATAGAAACCACTCCCATTCTTTGTGCCTGATTGTGTATGATGGGCTGCTGCAAGTGGCTTTTTGCATGATTCTTAAGAATTGATTTGCAGCTTTTCATGTGATGTAAAATGAGGGTTTTTCTGTTGTAGCACTTCAAGAACCCAAAGTTGCAAGGGCTGTCAAAAAGTGATGTTCTTGCCCTTCGCAAAGCAACTTAAAATGGAATATATATATTTTTTAAGTTAATATAGAAAGCAACACAGGACATTCATGCAAAAACCCAGGAACCCAGTTAAATGCCTTTAACGTTTGAGTGACCTGTCTATTGTATTGTTGCTGCTATTTGGAAATGCTGATATGCCACTCAAGCGTGTGTTTGGCCTGATCTCTAGCAGTGGTCAGTACCTCTGTGGAAGATAGATTTAATCTGAAATGAAGCTCAGTTTTAGAGGTGCAGTTAGGATATGTGACAGGGAATATGTGTGATCCTGTGTAGCTTTAAAATAGAGGTAACGGTAGGTCAGCCTTCACTAATAACTGAATAATGTCTACTTTCAAGGATTGTCTGAAGACTAGAAACAGGTAGTACGTTACCTCAAATGGCAGTATGAGGAATTAAGTCTGTGATCTGCATATGTGTATACAATCTTGCTTTTGTACTCTGTAATCTACAAGGATGTGGGGAGACCAGTAAAGGAAGAAAAGGTGTTCATCTTCCAGTCATGTTCTTAAGAACTTGCCCTGTATCTGAAAGAAACTATGTCATTGTATGAGTCACTGAAGGCTGACTGAGCTGAGGTTTTTTTGTGCCTTCTGAGGTTGCTACTCAAGATGAGGTATTTAAATTTACTACATGGCTTTGTCTGATTATTTGGCTCCAACATGATGTTCCTTGGCACAAGCACTGCTTTCAACATCTTTATATGAATGTAAGTACATTACATAGCTACTTTGTACACAGGCTAATGGCAAACCTTATGTACCCACTGCAGGTGTTTTTTTATCTTGTTCAGTCATGGTAGCACTCTTGTGATGTGAGCAGGTCATTTGATGTTGACCTTGCCAATCAAGCTGCTGTTTCAATTGTAATTATATTGATTGGGGGGGGGGGGGGGGGGGGGGGCAGGGAAAAGGTTGTCTGTATAAATAGATTGCATTGGTTTACTTTCTACATCAGTGGCTTGGAAGGTAGAGAGAAAGCACCTTGCATAACCTTACCGTGAGTGCATGGTGGCCTGGCTTTGTGAGGAAGAACCAAGCATGACAGTTACTTGAGCAGTTCTTGAACAGGGGAATGACAAATCTCATCCCCCCACTACAGAATTTGGTTTTAACCAGAGGAAATGGGAAAAGAAATCTATGTAAGAGTGGGTTGTTCTGTAAGTGGAACTGCAATTAGCTGTGCTGTGCATTTCAGCATGTACTACTAGGTGTTCATTTTTCTAGTATATTGCTTCCCTTAGTCATGCAGCAGCAATTCTCAATGTGATTATACGGTGTGGGAACATAAGAGGCAAATAATAAATGACTTTTAAAAAAAGCATTTGTTTTCTGCCTTATTGAAGCACATCTTTAGTGAAATGTGTTTATTTTTGAAAAATACATTTAACAGAGAAAGATCTGGAATTTTACATATAAAAGCAGGAATCTAAATCTAAGGCCTGTATTTTAAAAAGCTTCCTATTCCATTTTATTTTTTGTTTGTTTTTGTTGTTAATGGGGGAAAATTTCATAGGTGTTCATTTCTAGTCTATACTGTGAGGATCACCTTAAATGCTTGTAGATTGTCATGATGCATGATTTTGTGTTGAAGAATCCAAGTCTGTTTTCTTTTTAGAAAGTTAGGCCATCTCTTCAACCATAGTTACTTCCTTAGTACAGTTTAGGCTGGATGGAAACATGTTCTCTGCCTAAGGGAGAAAATTCATTAGCCTTTAACTTGCAGTAAGCTACAGATTTATTGTTGTAGAGCAGGGAACATTCAGAAATACTAGACACACCTTTCAAAGGCATACTGGTTTTGCTATTCTGATGCATAAGAAATGCTTGCAGTTGCAGGGGATAAACAAAGAATGACAAAGTGAAGGCAGATCACTAAAACAAAATGAAGGAACATTGTCTGAACTGTGTAGAATATTACCCAAATAAAATGGGAAAGCAAACACTTTAAACATAAATGTGAAGGAAGCAAGTGCAAACTTGGTGCAGAGTTTACAGTTATAAACCATGAGTTTTTTCAATGATCTAGCAGAAAGCTGTGTCAAGAAGCAGGACAAACAATGAGAAGATGTGAAAAGGTCATTAGAGGAAGGAGGGACAAAATGAGGAAATACAGGCATCAGAAAGGTGAAGCAGAGGACCACCATAAATTTAAAAAGAGTTCATAAATGTATTAGACCTAAATGCCAGGAATATGTAGTCCTGGTATTCAATTAGATGGGGAAGTTCTGAGAACATATTTTTGCTCTATCCTTTTTGAAGGATTACATCATTCAAGCATCTTTACCAGTGATCATCTTTGGGAAGAAGAGATGAAACTAACTTTTAAGACTAAAATAGGCAAAGAAGAGCATAGAAGGTGTTCAGCAGGTAAGAGACTGGGAAAAATACCTTCACAGGGTTGGCAGCTGTGAACTTGACCTTTGGCAATTAGTACTGATCAGCTGCTGTCTGCGTGGAAGTGCCCATGCCACAGTTTATGAAACCACATCCACAAAGATAACCTGGGCTCTGGGTGGTGTTTGTGTTATTCCAGTAATACGAGCACAGGGATTTTGAGGTCCCTCAAGTTTAGCGTAAACATCGAGATGGAGGGTCTGCAAGATTTAAGGACTACTTGCTACTTTACTAGCAAATACCAATTTATAATTTGGTGGTTTGTGAACTGCTGATCTGCAGCCTTTGCTCTGGTAGCTTGACAGGAAATGAGGTATCAGGCTTCTGTAACGTATGGATGAGAAAACTCACCCAAGTTATATTGCTGTCTACCTAATATTAACCCCAAAGCTGGTATCTATCATATGTAGGTCAACCTGTTGGTATATGGTTACCAAAACAGGCGTGTCAGTAACAGTAGCTTTTAGGAGCCTTTGTGAAAGCTTGAAGGAAAAGTTCTCACTTCTCAAACTTTATTGAGAAAGGTGTTGCCTGTTGAAATTGTAGGCAATAAATAACTAGCCTCATTTAGTGACTTAAATATCTATAGCTAATTAACACAAGGCGGGCATTCCATCATGCAGGAGCAGTGCAAGGGACTCTTCACATGGACCAAGTAGAGGAGAAACATGCATGGTTTGAGTTTGGTTGTCAGGACACGTGAACAGAGACTGGGAGTATTAGTCATTGTTGACAGTGTTCAAGTACATATGGTACTGTAAACAGGAAAGGAGTAAGGTTTGGAAGTAGTGGATTTTAAATTCAGTAAAACAGACTACTTTGACAAAGATTCTGAAAGTAAGCGTAAACATAACATGCAGTCTAAGGATGCTATAGAATGTCAGTTGAATGCAATTTGCCCAAAACGTTGAAATTGTCGTTAACTAATCCTGTGCTGAAGCAAAGGGAAAGACCAGTTAAGTTTCTGAGACTCTTTCCAGCCCTACTTTTTTATGATTCAATGTAAAAGAGTTTTCATAAGTATATATCGGGCTTTTTATATGCAAATATGCATTTCATGATCACCAATACCAGAAAATACTACTGGCAAATGCTTCCTTGATTTGGTTATTTTCAAACCACAAACAGTAACCTTGCAAAATCAGTAAGTACAGAAATTACCAATCTGTTAAAAATAACTATGACCTTAAAATACGAAGCAAACACACACAAGATAATCTCTGGACTCAGCACTCACAAAGAGTATTTCTAGTTTCAAAACAACATACTTTGCACAGGATCAAGTTAGTTTTTAATGGAATTTGGCTCTCATCTTTATATGCTAATTATTTGAGCTTGTGTGTTTTAGTTAGCAAATTTGACTAAATAAATGAGAAAGCATACCTGGATATTTTCATCATGTGATGTGTTAAATTTGTCTCTTGGTTGTGGAATAGGAGGAAATACTCTTTTGAAACTGCAATACCTTTGGATACAAAATGGGATTGAGAATAAATTAAATTACTGGTAAATACCAGCAATATAACACAAACATTGTGTTGTACCTTAAGGATGTTATTTATTGCTCTACAAATCACTAAGTGAGAAGAAAGAAAATATTTTGTGTAGACTGGTGGGTAACTTCTTACACTGATCACTTAAGTAACTTAAGCTTACTTTGTGACTAAAGCTACACTAAATAATTTATTAAACTGATTTTCAGTAACTCACCTGGTGTAAATAATTTTCTTCCACTACTATGTGAGAAATTTTATCAAAGGACACATTCATTTATACTGCTTCCTTGTTGTCTTGCACTACGTGAAGTCAATGATTGTAAAGTAATGTCAATGTTAAATACTTAAAAACAAAGACTTTTTTTTTCCCCAACGTCTGCTTGCGTCAGTCCCTAACTTCATCAGTCTTTCTCCCTTTTTCGCTTGTGATTTTGTGTGCCACAGTGCCATCCCAAACAATACTGGTAATAACACTTCATGATATTGATAACCAGATTCTTGAAGCTTATAGAGGTAGGAAGAATGTGTTTCACAGAAATACCTACGTTAATAAGATTGATTTACCTTTTGCAAAGAAAAAAAAGGAGCAGTGTCACTACGATTGTTCCAAGTACTATCAGAAGTAAAAGCACAACAAGGAAGTAATCTTTCTCTTCACCTGAAAAATCCAAGGGAGAAACATCATAGTGTGCCCAAAATCTATTTTTGTGACTGTCGGTAATTAACTCCAATTTCACCTTAACATCTTGAATAATCCAAAGGATTTCAGCTTGGCATCTGATTTAAAATATCTTAAAACAAGTTGAACATGTAAACTGTGGAGATCAATTAAAAAAAAAAAATCCAGAGAAGGAGAAAGTTGCAGGATGAAAAGCAGAGACAGTTGTGGAACTAAAAAAATAACATTTAGGAAATGATGAAAAGGATTCAGAAGGAAGAGGATGATTGTGATAAAATCTTCAAGAACTTAAAGGAAATCTCAGAGCTTCAGGCAGATGATAGTTTGTGTCTATCTCAGCCAGTTCCTATAACCCTGGCATCTGACTAATAGTTGTCTTCACAATCACAACTGCTCACAGGTTGTTATCAGCCTCCATTTCGCAGTATTTGAGCATCTCTTCTACGTTAATAGTTTCTACTGTGTTCCTTCCACGTCATTGGGTAAGAATCAAGATTTAGTCATATATTTAGTTCAAGATTTAGTTCAAGAGAGAAAGGTTTGCAAACACTGTAATAATATATATATATATTATATATATATATATATTATATATATATTCAATGGGCTTACCAAACTCTATGGGTTCACTCCATTCACCCCAGCTTCTATTTACATGACAGTTTCTTCCACGTGCTCTGATTTTCAGAATGTATTTTTTTTTCACATTATAATTTTGGAATTCGTATTTGTTTGCGTTTACCTAAAATCAAAGCATTTAGATGGTGTATTTCATTCCAGAGGCAAATATTAATAAAGTTTGGAAAACTGATTTGTATGATTTTGTAGGTACACGGTTGTCAAGTGTTCTTTTCTCCAAATTTTAAATTCTGATACATTAGTTCGTCCTACCACTGAGTGTTTCTGTTGTGAAGTTTAAAGTTGTTGAGAGATATTAAGAAACTTACATATGAAAATACCACAGAAAAATATCTTCCTGAGTTCTTATGTTGATGCAAAAGCTATAGTTCCAGAAATAACTACTGTTCTGTATAATAGTAATTTACATGCTAAAGAGGGCAGAAGTGCAAATATGTATAGGGTAAGAATACTTACTGTTACAGGAGGATCCTTTTTATCTTCTTCAGGCTCATCCTGCAAAACAAAGATAAATCTTTATTTTTATGATTTTCTTGTCAAGTAATAATGTTTTTTCCTCTTTTGTTCTCCGGTTCTCACTTATAAATATCATAAGTAATTATAAACTGGAAAGTCCAAATGGAGATTCTGCTTCAGTAACATCTCAGAATATGGCACTTCATTCAGAGTTTTGGCTTCCTTCCTTTTCATTTTAGAAAAGGAAGAAAACATGAATTTGGTACAGGTACTATAAGGTAGCTGATTAGGAAAGGTGCCCTCGTAGATATGATGCTTGTAAACAGAGGTCTTGTGGGTGAAGTGGCAGTTGGTAGACTGTTGGCCATAGTGACCATGAAGTAATTGAGTTTAAAGTCTTTGGCAATCTTTATATACACCCTCTAAACATAGCAGATCTGGAAGATGTGTTTCTGCTGTCTTCTTGATAACACGGCACAAAATTGATGTGAACAGCAAATTTCTTCTTCCAATCAAATTCTGTTAGACAAATACTCACGCATACATTTTCTATTAGACAAATACTTACACATTCCATACCGTTAAAATTTACTTAACAAGAATCAAATATTTTCCATGACCAAAAAGCCTGAAAATTTTTAAATATTTAAGACAGTAACAAGCATAAGTGTAAAAATTAGGAAACAATATCACCTGCAGTGGTTTTAGTAAGGATCCCAGAAAGCATTGAAAGGTGAGCTCCTGGAAACATTTACGACATGTAACATCAGGAGAGTTGGTGTTATGGAAAAGTGAATCCCACCCATTCCTCCTGCTACAGAGAAAAGAAGAGCTGACATACGTTTCTTTAAAATAAACATTGAGAATATTGGTTTAGTCTTATTTCTTTTCGAACTTGTGGGTTCAAGAAATTTTTCTGAGATCTGTGGAGGAGGATCAGATACCTCAGCCTCTTGTCTGTTGTACTTGATGGATACCAGACGTACTTCACCTGTGGTAAATTGGCACGCTCTGTATTGCCCTGCGTTTTTCCTGTGGTTACCATGGTAAATTGGTAGTACTCTGCCTATACAGTAAGATAATTCCCAGCTCACTTTGGGGAAAATATCTACACATTTACAACTGAGTTAGCCATCTTATGTTCCTCTTATAATCAATGGAAAGAAAGAAGCATTTTAAGGACACAATTTGTCAAATACCTTAGGAGGTGAAAAATACCATATCTGACTGAACAGAGAGTAGAGGAGAACTTACTGAAAAGTAAATGCATCCTTTGCAGATGTCTGCCCTGGGCCTGTATTAACTTTCCCTTGAGTTGCTGGTATCTTTTTTTTGAGGAATAGCTTCCTTTTTCAGTAGCTTCTGATTTCAAAAGGTAGGTTCATATAGAAAAAGATGGATTGTGCAGAAAGATGAGGATTGGGTTGTCCTAACCAGAAGAAGAACAGTGCCTGAGAGAAGGCTGTCAAAGAGTGTGACATCACAGGGGAGATGGTGGAGGAGATGGGGAAAAACAGCCCCATGTGCTGAAACTCAGAGGCAGTTGTGAGTTTTCCAGCATCTGCAAAATGCCATCAGGGTGGTTGAAGCTGAGGTACCCTGTGAAGCAGGTTGAGCATGAGGGGCCCTGGCCTGGCCTGGAGGCTGGTGCCAAGGAACAAATCTCATTTTGGATCACTGGGCTGCAATCATATGGTCATCTTCTGTGAGGAGATGAAGGACAGCATCTCAGGTGCTCTCCTAGTCTTTGGACAGAGACCCCTCATAACATTTCCCTTCTCTCTGTTTTTCTGCTATGCCAATCTCATTAGTTTGAAATAAGTTCACGAGCAGTGGGAAATTAGAACATCAGGACCAGAGCCAGAGGACACTACACAGCTTATGAGAGAGAAGTTAATAAGCAAAGGAAAGAGACTATTGCATGCTATGTAAATACATGTAGCTAGGTATGGTGCCAAATTCAAAACAAGAAATTGTTTTTACCTTATTTTGTATGTTAATTTCATACTCAAAACAATATTCAGGTTTCTCATAACTTGTACGGGGTTTTTGCCATGTAATTGTGCAACCTGCTGGATCGATAGTACAGTTGACACTGACATTTAACGGAGGAGTGAATCTTTCTGGAATGGAATGAAATGAAAAAATTAATGTAGACATGGTCTGTAATCAGCTACAACTCATTCATAGTAAAATGCATGTGAAGCTGAGGCAGCTTATAAATGGCTGTGCACTACTAATGGTAACAAATACTATCTGGTAAACAGAAGTAATACACAGAGAAAAACTAGAGAATCTAGTGCTACAGCTGTTGGACATTGAAGTAACTGATGTTCATGCAAAAAAGTGTATGAAGGATTTTGCATAATTCATAAGTCTGCAGTGCACTGTTTTCTTCTACATCTAAATTTCACATTGACAATGCAAGTCTCCATAGGAAAAAAAGAAGATGGAAATTTTTATCCACATGGTGATATTCATGTAGAAGATTGAGTCATCTGAATCTGAGTGCCTACAATACAGCTGTCTACAGGTGACCTGGGTATCTAACCACTACAGTCAGCAGAGACCTCATCAGTAGTGCCTACAGTGCCTGCAAAGCCCCCCATGGAGCAGGTGTGCTCAGCTGAACAGCTCTGGCTTTCCAGCCTGCACCGACTGCAGGCAGGAGTCAGTTGCTTGAACTGTCCTGCGCTGTGGTTTTCAGACCACATGTGACACTCACAAAGACCCTGGTCTCACAAGTCCTGAACACAACTGCAAGCCTTGTGGATGTCTGAGGGCGTCTTGAGTGGAACCAGGAGCATGTTTTAGAGAACTTGACCACCTAGCTCGCATGTAGGTATCCACTAATACAGTCTTAATATGCCATTTGAACCCTCCCTCTGGCTTTAGGACATATTGCTCTTGCAGCTCTCAGTGCATTATTGGGATGGTGAAATGAGCCCACCAGAAAGCTGACTTTGAAGGTTATTAACCATTGCATTTCATCACTTGGGTCCCATGGATTTGTTCACACTCTTCTCAAAGCTGCTATTGCAGTCTCTGTGTCTGTTCAGTGTAGTAAATTTTGGAAACATATCTTGTCAGCTCTCAAGAACCAAGTTTGAACCACTGTATAGAAACCTGTAGTAGTTACGCACTTTTATTTTCTTCTTCTTTTTTTTCTCTTCAGAGAGAAATTCCCCTCTCCCCTCTCCCCCCCCCCCCCCCCCTTTTTTTTTTAATACAGCAGTAATATAATAAAATAACATTGGCTGTGTACTTACCAATTTTATACAGAGTTATGTACTCATCATAGAACTGGATCTGGGAATCGTTGCTAATTCCATACACCAGAAAATAAGCAGTTTTGCCTTCAATCATCACATTTTGGAATCTGCATCCTGTGTGCATGCCATTTTCACCTTTAATGTAAAGCTCACAGCCTGACTTGTTCTCATCACTGTAAAGGTATTTGAGTAAAAAGTGAGCAGTGAGATGTGTTGAGTGAGAATTCAGACTTTCCAAGACTCAAGCAGGCTTACTTACCTTGAATTCTTCCAGTAGAGAAAATATTGGGTATCTCCTGGAGCATTCCTGCCTGCCTGCCAAGTGCAGTTCATGAGAGAAACATCATAAATCACACAGGAGAAGTTTTCAATGGCTGACCCCTTTTTGCCTGCAAACACAGCAATCTCTGTTAGGAGGAAGAACTGTGTGACTGCTCCAAGACAGAGGGATGCATCCACATAGCAGTGGATGTAATCTTTCTGGATTTTAGTAAGTCCTTTGGTACCGTCCTTCTCGGCATCCTTCTGGATAAATTGTCCAGTTGTGAGCTGAACAGGTTCATGCTGCACTGGGTGATGAACAGACCCAATGTCAGAGCTCAAAAGGTTGCAGTGAATGGGTCTACATCTGGCTGGTGGGCAGTCATTATTGGTGTTCCCTCAGGTCTAGGGCTGATTGAGTTCATTTATATCCATGATCTGGATGCAGGAGTGGAATGCATCCTCAGCAAGTTTGCTGGTGATGCTAAATTGGGAAGTGTTATCTCTCTGGAGGGATGAGAGGCCTTGCAGAGGGATGTAGATAGGTTGGAGCACTGGGTGACCAGCAACAGCATGTAGTTCAACAAAGGTAAATGTTGAGTGCTGCACCAGGGATGGAGTAATACCAGATACTGGCACAAACAGGAGCTGAACGGCTGAGGAGCAGCTCAGCAGAAAGGGCCCTGGGGGTGCTGGTGACAGCAGGCTCAGCACAAGCCAGCAGTTTGCCCTGGCAGCCAGAGGGCAAACCACATTTTAGGGTGCATTAAACACAGCATAGCCAGCTGGTCAAAAGTGGTGGTTCTCTTACGGGATTTAGTGTTTGTGAGGCCTCACCTTGAATACTGTGTGCAGTTCTGGGCTCCACGATATAAAAAAGAATAGTAAGGTACATGAAATATTCTTATATTCGAAGTATTTATATTATATATCTTATAATACATATATTAACATATATATTACAAATTAAAGTATTTATATTATATATTTCAAGAGATCTTATTGCTCTCTACAACTACCTGAAAGGAAAGTGTGAGGAGCTGGGTGTCGGCCTCTTCTTGTAGATAATTAGCGATAGGATTAGAGGGAATGGCCTCAAGTTGTGACAGGGAAGGTTCAGGTAGGAAATTGGGAGCCATTTCTTCTCAGAAAAAGTGGTCAAGCATTGAAATAGTCATGGTCCCTGGGGGTGTTTAAGGAAAGGTTGGACTTGGTGCTTAGGGACATGGTTTAGTGGGTGATATTGGTGGTAGGGGGATGGTTGGACCAGATGATCTTGGAGGGCTTTTCCAAACCTAATGATTCTACGAAAGCATCCAGAGGAGGGCAGCAAAGCAGGTAGAAGGGCTGGAAGGCAAGTCCTATGAGGAGAGGCTGAGGACACCTGGGCTGCCCAGTCTGGAGAAAGGAGGCCGAGAGGCGACCCCAGGGCTCTCTGCAGCGTCCTGAGGAGGGGAGTGCAGAGGGAGGTGCCGGTCTCTGCTCCCTGGGCACTGGTGACAGGACACGCGGGAACGGCACAGAGCTGTGCTGGGGGGTCAGGCTGGGATTAGGGAAATCTCTTTACTATGAGGGTGGTCAAACCCTGGAACAGGCTTTCTAGAGAGGTGGTTGCTGCCCCTGCCTGCCAGTGTTCGGGAGGCATTTGACAATGCCCTCAGTAATGTGCTTTAACTTCTGGTTAGCCCTGAAGTGGTCAGGCAGTTGGACTTGATCATCTTTGAAGGTCATTTCCAACTGAACTGTTCTGTTCTGTTCTGTCTTGGCACATGCTTGGATATGCTAGTTACACCTGCATCTCCAACCAATTATTGCTTAGGTTAGCAGTGACAATTGAGAGAAAACTGCAATCGCACTGTATTTTGCCTACCTCTGAACTGTGAGACTTGGGAAAGGAGAGCATTCACATTGGTAAAGCAAAGCCCATGGGCTTTTAACACTATCGTTGGTGCTACAGAGAGAAGTATTTCTCATTCTGTGACCAACACTCGGGAACCCTCTCCTGAGGTGCCTCCTGATCAAGCTGCCCACTCACTAGAGCTTTCCACCCTGACATTGGAGAGAGCAACTTTGCCCTTTCCTGGAGCACTTTCAAGTGGGGATCTCCTTTCTTTGGAGGCTCCCTCGCAGCTACGCTGTGCAGGCATGCTCGACCCCCTTCTTCCTTCTCCTTCAGCCAATTCTCTGCTTAATTCTGCGGTGTGCCCCAATTTCAGCAAAAGGGTGGGGCCTTCCTCCACTTCTGCTTCTGACGCCCTCCAGCGCCCCGTGTTGAGTGTGCCTGAGGAAGCAGTGGGGATTCCCTTGGGGAACCTGCACACGTGGACGTAAGGTCTGACTGGGGAAGAGGTTTTAAAAGGCAGCGTCCTGTTTTCACTCTGACCAGCACCGTGAGAAAGTTTCCTCTGTGGAGTCCCCAGGAAAAGATGAGCAGGGCAGTGCCTTCGCTGCTCAGATATGAGCAGGCTGCACATCCTCTCTGTCACATCTGAAGCATCCCAGCTGTGCACAGCTGCAGAAATACTGGTGACTGAATGATTTTAATGGAGAATACTGAGTTCAGAAGGAAGTTGAAAATGAGCCATAAAGACGCCAGGTTTGGACTTATGAATCTTGGATCTGCCTAAATCCCACTTTGGGACTTATGCACAAATGGGACAGACACAGAATATTTCTATCTGTGAACCATTATCTTAGCACAATGGGTGGATGCCAGCTGCGGGAACCCTACTGTGTGTGAGAGCCAAGGTCAGATTAGGAGATTACTACATTCAGTTTGCCCCCATCTGCTTATCACCAGCATTTCCTTTCCTCTCTTCCTCCCATTTTATGGGTTTCACTGTTCTCTAGACTGTGCCTTTTGCTAGCACTGTGGTCTGGCTTCTGACAAACCCAACACAGCCCAGCAGAAAAACATTTAATAAAGATGCAAGCACTAAGATTCAAACTCATAATAGCCAGAACAGTCACTTGAATCCAGTCCTAAAACCACTGTAATTTAGTGACATTTTGGAGCCCTAGCAAGAAAAAGAATAATGTAATTACTGATACATTTTTAATAATAACTCTCTTGCAGAAGTGCAGAAAAGTCATTAGAGAGCAAATAATTTTAAAAGATTTGAAAATAAACAAAGAAACAACCTTTAAAAAAAAATACAAAGGAATAGTTAATTACTATGTAAGGAATTGTTTTCTATGGCACTGTTTATCTTTAAAAGAATGCAAAAGGAGAAAACCTTACCCAGCTCATAAGCATTACCTTCAGGGATAAATCGGCAGTGTTTTGAGATGTTTGTATTTGGTACTTCAATGGTAAAGTTTATCCCTCTGTGCAGAGGTAGATTACCTTCTATTGAAAACCCGCAATTTCTGTTCTTCACCTGAAAAGTAACAAGTTGATACCCTATTTGTCCGTTTTTCCTCTGCTGCGTTAGATGGCACTGACTCTGAAAGCGATAGTCAGCGACAAGTCCTATGACCAAAATCTAGTGTGTATATATATCTACGCATATTTCAGTCTCAGGAACTAAATTCCTCTTTTAACACTTGAGGGTAATATAGAATGAAGCCGAGTCACTGAACGTGTAAGTACACAAAAAGCTTCCTACACTGGTGTGTGACTATTAGAGAAGGCTAATATTACCCCATAAGAGAAGATGGTGGCTAAACTGGTAAACCAAGATGAAATTTAACCAGAGGATCCTGGTTAAATAGAAGTCCTCAGCTGGTCTCCCCAGGGGCTAAGAAAGGTGTCTATGGCATTAAGCTTATAATCTTCAATAAGAGTGTGGTGTTACTGTAGTACGTATTTCCAATTAAGCATCTCCTTTTCTGTGCTAAATAAGCCTTCCCTCTTGCCTCCTCCCTCTCCACCCAATCACCTTTTCTGTTCTGAGAGTGTGAGCTTATAACAACATGTCCTAGAGGCAAGATCCAGTTTACTGGGAAACAGGTGAAGACCTTGAGATGTTGAACATCAATATAGTATTCGGGGAATTCACTTTTCATCTGAAGGATCTTTTTCTCTCTAAATTATCTAGGCACCTCACTTAGTCTCACAACCTCTTTTTTGTGGCATAATGATTTTTCAGCATTTATATTCCTTCTCATACTTCATTGTAGCTGCACTTCAGGCTATCATCTCCTACCCACTTTGGTGACAGAACTTCGGTTCTGTAGTGTGCACAAGGTACTTTTCTTCCAATTAATATGCCCTGGTGTCAGTGGTGGCTTTTCATAGCTCTTGACAGATCAAGCTGTAGACTGCAAACAGTCACTTATCAGATTTTACCTCCAACTGATCCATTTTTTAAAGGTAAATGTAGTCTATAAGGGGTAAAGTAAAAGGTATAAGTTTTTATCAATGAATAGCAAGTGTACCTGCTTCCTTCTACGTCCATCACTGCTGATCATCGTACAAGTATAACTAGGGAAATTCTTGCTACTCTCCCAGGACAGCTCCATTCTTCTCCAATTCCATGTCAAGTTTGTGATAGGTGATTCTTCTGTCTCTGCTGAACAGATTCCTAACAGGTTAAAGAACAGGTTCAGTAAGGACATGCTGTTATTGAGTAGAGAGGATAGTATCTGCCAGACCTAAGATGACTATTGCCACCTTAATTATAAATATCTCTAATAAATGAGGAAGTAAACCCTATTTCTCAGACTATGTCTGCAAAATCATACTCACGCTCCATACGCTGGGGGTCAGCATGCAAGGGATGAAATAGTGTCATACACCACCAACTCATCCAAATGAGTCCAAGAGTATCAAACATCTTTCCTTCTCTGGAAAGAGGTAACGAAGCCTTCAGGGAAAAGAAAAATAAAATAATAATAATTTAAAAAGAGTGATAACAAAGAACACTTTTTTTTTTTTTTTTTTTTTTCTGCAAAGCTTCATTTTCTTCATGAGAAGTGTGAAAGAAGTTGTTAAGTCACTCCTAGAACATATTCTTTAGAAAAACCAAGCAGAAGTTGTGCTTCAGGACTTCTGGTAGGCACCTATTCTTTGAAAGAACGGAACAGACTCACTATCAGCTATTACAACACAGTGATTTGAGATGGAGACACCACAAGTTTTGACACATCCACTCAGTTTTCAGTGCAGAGACCATGACTTCAGCTTGCTCTCAATATCTGTCCTAACCATACCATCAAAAAGTCATGTTCTCTTGCTTCCCTGTCCTGTGAATGACCCTGCCAATTTTCCTACGCAGCACTCCTGCTTCTGCTGTAAAGTGAACACTGGCTTTCAGCTGTTTGTTGAAGGCACCTTTTGGAAAGTGGACAAATTGTTTTTTGGCTCTGTCAGGCTATGGACGATTGTCTCACTTCTCCGTGAGTGCTCTTTTAAAGCCGGCATCACCACCAAGTCAAGTTCAAAGCATCTGCCTGCTCCTGTCAGTATCTGAGGTGTGCATGGAAAACACCCATGAGATATGAACTACCTAAGCAAAGCAGGAGGAGAAAGGCTTTGTCAGGTTTTGGAAGGAATTAAATACTGACCTGCTTGCTTACTTTATTTATTTATTTCTGACTGTGGCAAATCTACAGTCTTGCTTGAAAAGCTTTTCAGGCTGATTTCAAGATTTCATGTAGGAAAGAAGAAAGCATTAATAATGCTTGGAGCATTTCCCTGAATCACTTTTTATAATTGTTATTATTATTATTTTTAGAAGCAAAGGGTATTTCTGTTTTTGTGGGTTCTCTTGTTTTTGTTTTCTTGTTATTTACTATAATCCTTTTTTTTTTTTTTTTTTTTTTCCTGACCACAGGTCTGCTTTTCCATTTTCCTGAATGTCTCCAATAGAAGCATTCATCATAAAGCTGAACATTTCTGTCAGTTCCTGATTAACCTGAATGAGCTTTATTTCTTTATTTATTTGTAGTTGTTGTTATTTACCGTGGTCCCTCACTTTTCACCTGTTTTCACAGAAGACTGAGTATAATAAAGAATCACAATTGTTAGGTATAGTTTCCTGCATCTCTATCACTATTAAATATGATACTTTTTTTTTCTGCACTTTCTATGTTGTTCATTTGTTTTGGGTCCAGAACTTGCTGAAGCTTACTCTGGACTCAGCTGAACCTCTAGAATATCTGCTTTGTAATCAAAATATGAAGATATCTCATAGAACCATCTCCATAATAATTTTAAACTACACTGATGCACAATTTAACCTGGGCTACAAAATACATTTGAGAAGCTGGGAAAAGTAATGAATGTACCTAGGGCTTTGATGAGACCCAAATCAAAATTAGCAGAAGAATATGTTTCTGAGTTAAATGTTTTTTTTTGGGGGGGTATGATCATTACATCAATCTTTTTATAATCTAAATATATTACATTATTTCCCTGATTTTTATCCAATTTTTTATGGATATACAGACCAAATGCTCATAGATGAGAGAGATATGTGACTCCCTGTGTGAGAATGTGTTTATGCTTTAATCAGATTTTCTTATCTATGTATTTTATATTCTATTTCTACAGAATAATAATTTCATAAGGTCTTTACATATGCGTGAATTGTTTAAGCTCCCATTACAGGCATTGGAGATCTGGCTGAAATCTATTCACTGCTTCTGGTACAAGTAAATAATTTTTCAGTTCTTGTTTTAAATCCTTTGATTATATGCAGGTCTTTTTAACCTTGTTGATGTTTTTCTAATATTTATTTATTTATTTATTTATTTTGCATATCTGGTTTTCTGTTTCCTTCTGCTGAGCGTCTTTAATTTTAAATTATTTTTTCTTTAATTTTTAATTTCCTAAAGAAAAAGCAGCAACCAAATTTTATACCTAGCTGGGTCTCTTTTTTGCCTACTTTTTTTTTTTTTTTTTGTCATCTCTTACAGAGTGTGTGAATATTACCTTTGGTAGAGCATTATACAGACAGAAAGTGGAAGGATAGACCTTCCCAATCAGGCTGTGTGAATGTAGAAGAGGATCTGTATTGCTGTTTGCTTTATCAAGGTACTTCATGGCTTTGCTTTCATGAGCAGTCCTCTAGCTCAGGGTCACTGATGAGAATCAAGAAATATCTTTTCTTTTCTTTTCTTTTCTTTTCTTTTCTTTTCTTTTCTTTTCTTTTCTTTTCTTTTCTTTTCTTTTCTTTTCTTTTCTTTTCTTTTCTTTTCTTTTCTTTTCTTTTCTTTTCTTTTCTTTTCTTTTCTTTTCTTTTTCTTCTCTTCTCTTCTCTTCTCTTCTCTTCTCTTCTCTTCTCTTCTCTTCTCTTCTCTTCTCTTCTCTTCTCTTCTCTTCTCTTCTCTTCTCTTCCTCTTCTCTTCTCTTCTCTTCTCTTCTCTTCTCTTCCTTTCTTTTCCTTTCTTCCTTTTCCTTTTCCTTTTCCTTTCTTCCTTTTCCTTTTCCTTTTCCTTTTCCTTTTCCTTTTCCTTTTCCTTTTCCTTTTCCTTTTCCTTTTCCTTTTCCTTTTCCTTTTCCTTTTCCTTTTCCTTTTCCTTTTCCTTTTCCTTTTCCTTTTCCTTTTTCTTTTTCTTTTTCTTTTTCTTTTTCGGAAAGCACCAGCACCACTTCCTTTCACTATGACCAGAAGTTGTTTTTCTGTTCCTTTCTATGTTAAGAAGCAATGGCAATTCATGGTACTATTTGCTTTAGTATTTCCTAGTAGTGTAATTTTCTAGTAGCCATTTTCTTGATTGTAGGCATTTCTAAGGCTAATTCTAACACTGTTAGATAAATTCTTATGAACTCAGGAGAAGAAGAAGTTTGCTAATAGTTTGTTACTTGTCTGTCTTTCTAGATTAATTTTTATGGTCATTTCAGAAGAAGACATGGAAATAGCTTAGCATGGCATGTCCATTACAGTCTCCAGAAATTGAGGCAGGACAGAGTGACTCTTCACTGTAGCCTGATGCCTTTCTGCTTATCTCTGCAACATCAATCGTTTCTTTGCAAATCATCCTGCTACAGTGAGGATGTGGCCACAGCTGCTGGGAAGTGATACTGAAGAATCTTAAGCACAAACTGTACGGAGGACCAGCACTGAAATGCTCTGCAAGATAAGGGTCTCAACACTTATTCTACTCTTCCATGCTCTCAGTGACCTCCTCAGAACTGCACACAGGAACCTCAAGACCTCCTGTTCTTTTTATATAGCCATATTTTTCTCGGTTTTGTGCCTTCTGTTTAATGACTCTTAACCTTTCATTGTTCTTTTCCTCATCCTACCCTCAATTTTAGGCGTTTGCTTCCTTATTCTCTCTCAACTCTCTGCTCTCCTTTCCTTTATCGTCTTTGCTTCATTCTTCTTGTCATCTCCTTCTGTCTGTTCTTGTGACTCTTGGGCTTTCAAATTCTTATGAATGACAGCAGGCCCATTCTGTAAATGTTCTCCATGTTTTCTCATGGAAATGCTCATTTGATCACTGATCTGATCACTGCCAAAGAAGTCATCTGCAACCCTTCCTGCTTAGAGGAGTGCTTGCTGGCACTGTTGTGTCCAGGATCTGGACTTGTCGGTGAGCTTGCAGTAGAAGTAGAAGTCGTGTTTACTCTCCTCATAAGAAATGTCCCTTTCCATTGACCAGAGCACTGACGGAATTTGCTTCCCAATAGACTTGTGTTTCACTGTTGACTGACTTTTAAAATAAATTACACAAGAAGAGATTTGGGTTGAGTTATTGCTGTGTTCTCTCCATTGCCCCACCAGGTTTGAAAGTACCAACACATAGCCAGGTCTCCTGAATTTTCTCTGGGTTGCAGGCAGGGTGAAGGATAGAGGAGCTGCAGAGAGACTTAATTCAGTTGCCTTGCTCTTCCATACCTTCTGCCTGGCAGCCAAGCAAATGGCTCCAGCACCACATCTGCAGGAGCTTTGTACTTTCAGGACCTGCATCTTCTCCCAGATTGATGTTTTGCAAACAGGTATGGTTAAACTCTCTCTGCTCTCAACAGACCTCAGGGTGTCAGAAGAAAGGTGTAGTTATCTCAGACTGCTTGGGAGTGTTATTTGGAGGATCAAACTAACAGGAACAAGAACATGTATAAGTAGTGTTTCCCTCATTCTTAACTCTATGCTTGTTTGTTTGTTTGTTTGTTTTGTTTGTTTGTTTGTTTGTTTGTTTTTCTTTATTTTTTCCTCCTGACCAGCCTTACTGGTGCCTTGGCCTTTCAGCATGTGGCTATGCTACTGCATGGGGGAGGGATGCAGAGGGAGCTCAAGAATCTGGTTTCCACACTCCTCAGTTCTTAGGTCACCCCCTAGCTCTCTCCAAGGCAGATTTGCTGTAAGACTAACCTAAGCTGTGTGGATATGAGCTGGTCAGTGCTACATGACCCTGGAGCTATGAAAAGCTCTGGCTTTCTTTTCTTTAGATGTATGGACATAGACTATATGGTTAATTTTTCACTAGCAAAATCTTATCAAGGAAAACATTTAAAATACTGCTAGGCTTATTATCTAACATTACCAGATGTATGATTTGACTTACTCAGAAATAGTGATCATATCCCTGGTAAGGTGGATTCTTTCATTGTATGCTAGTGAACTTGAGCATATTCAATCCTTTATAGCATGGGCAAATGCAGTATGCTTTGGAAAGATCTTAGTACTGACATGCCAGAAGGAAAACAAGGTCACATTTAAAAGTTGTGGCGTATCTGTAGCAGTTTTTACAGAAAGCATCAATTCAATACTAACTTAAACACTCTAATTTCTTACCCTATTAGTCTGTACAGGCTGTTGTCTTTTCTCTCAGGGTGTGAGTGTAGGAAGCTACCAGAAAATGCCACCTGAGACCAAGGTCCCTTGGTTCTAATTCCTAGCTCTTCAATTGACTTTATTTTCTTGAATGGATCTGGGAAAAGCACTCCTGCTTGTGACACCCTTCTAGAGATGAAAATTTGGATTTTACTCTCTGGGTGATGTGGACATAAATTGATGCTTATACATTGTGGACATATGGAGAGCACCATACACATGCTAAGCGTACCCAGAGGCATAGAAATAGGGATAAAAATAGGGCAACACACACAAGGCAATTAAATATTTACCTCACATTGATACTTTAATTAAGCTTTTCCAGAACCAATTCGGTCTCTAGGTCAGTATTTTCATTTTTTGAGATGGTACGAAAGTGGGAGAAGTGATATACCACTATTCTGTTTTGCTTCAGAGAGTCCAAGACAGGCCAGATAAATGGACTGACAAGTATTTCATAAATTTCATTAAAGGAAAATGAGCTCTTGGGGTTCTTGCACAGGCTGAGGATGTTTTGCTGGAAAGCAGCTTTGCAGAGAGGGCCCTTGGAGTCCTGGTAAACAACAAGCTGCCCATGAACCAGCAAGTGCCCTTATGGCAAAGGCAGTCCATAGCAACCTTGGCATCAGGAGTAATGATGCCAGCACTACAAGGAAGGTGATCCTTCCTCTCTACTACAGGTGAGGCCCAGCCTGGAGTACTGTGGCCAGTTTGGGCTTCCTAGTACAAGCAAGACATGGACTCAATAAGTCCAGCAAAGGACCACGAATATGGTTAAGGGAGTGGAGCAGCTTTCATAAAAGGAGAAGTGAAGAGAGCTGGAACTTCATTCTGGGAAGATGAATGCTCATCTTCATCTTGAGGATCTTATCAACTGAGAGGGAGCCAGACTGCTCAGTGGTGCCTAGTGACTGGACAGGAGGCAATGGGCACAAAATGAAATATGGGACATTCCATTAAAACACAAGAATACACTTTTTACTTTCAGGGTGGGCAGACACTGGCAGAGCTGCTCAGAGAGGCTGTTGAGTCCTCAGTCTCAGAGATATTCAAAAGCTGACTGAACACAGCTCTAACCAACCTGCTGCAGCTTACTCTGCTCTGAGCAGGGGGTGGGACTGGACAGTTTCCAGAGGTGCCTTCCTGCATCGACTACCCATGTTCTTTATTTCAGGATTCACTTTGTGTGCGTGTGTTTTTTTTTTTTTTGTTTTGTTTTTTCCCCAAGAAACAGAAACCCACATATTTCTAGTTATAATAATTAATAGAAAGGGTATAGAAAAGAACATTTATTTTAGTTATTACAAAATAAATGCCAGATAACAAACGTCAAATCGTAGAATTGTAGAATGGTTTGGATTGGAAGGTACCTTAAAGATCATCTAGTTCAGTCCTGCTGCCATGGACAGGGACACCTCCCACCAGACCAGGTTGCTCAAAGCCCCATCTAATCTGGCCTTCAGCACTTCCAGGGGGCATTCACAGCTTCTCTGGGCAACCTGTTCTTGTGCTTCACCCCTCTCTCTGAGTAAAGAATTTCTTCCTTATATAGAATCTACATCTTCCCTCTTTTAGCTTAAAACCTTACCCTTGTCCTGTCAGTACAATTCCTGGCAAAGAGTATGTACTGGAACACCAGTAGAAGGTCTTCCCAGAGCCTTCTTTTCTCCAGGCTGAATAGCCCCAGCTCGCTCAGCCTGTTTTCATAGGAGAGTTGCTCCAGCCCTCTGAGCATCTTTGTGGCCCTCCTCTGAACCTGCCCCAATTTCCTTCTTGTCCTGGGGGCCCCAGGGCTGCAAGCAAAATAAACTGTTCAAGATAGTTATGATTGTCCAAGAAATGATTGATTTCTTTAAGCTACAGTAATTTCTTCCAATTAAAGTTTCTTATGAACAAGACGAGTTCCATGCATACATACTGAAATACTCACCTGTGCAGAGGCAATTTCCATGCTGGAATATTTCTTGATAACCTCCTCAGTGAGTATGCTTTTTTTGTTTGTTGCTTGCTTGTTTTGGTTTTAGTTAGTTAGTTAGTTAGTTTGTTTGTTTTTAATTTTATCTGGATTAAAAGGGCTGAACTGTGATTTTTTTTTTTTTTTTTAAATATCTGTTAAATAGTACTAAGCTCTACAGAGATACTACTGCACTCTTACACAATCACACATCACTGTAATGTAAGTTTTAATCACCACTAAATTCTTATGTTTTGTTTTTCATTTTAGTTTGCCCTTTTAATAAATACAGCAATGGATATCATAGACATTTCATAGTCTTCCCTGAATCTTGCAGAAAGCTCTAGAAGTTTTATATATATACAAATTCATGTTTTTAATCAAATAGGCTTATGCATCACAAACATTCTGCCTAGGTTTTCTTAAGCAGTAAACTAATACAGATTTTGTACATGTTGTATTATAAGTCAACCTAATTTTATCCTTGGCAAACATTTAGATTCTGTACAAGCTATTTATTTATTTTGTGGCAAAAGAAAAAAAAAAAAAAAGAATAGAGAGTCACCTACCTCCTCTTGAAAAAACCCTCCTCCTTTATTGTGTTTGATTATGGATCGGAGCTGCAAAGACTCTGTGTTTTGCTTTGCCACTTTTTAAACTGCAAACAAATGTTCAATTGCAAATGTTGTAAGTCACAACGTTACTCAGATTATCATTTCCCCTACTGCGTTTGAACTTCCTTAAATTTCCTAATTTGCAGATGCTAATGATTTCACATGAACTGATCACGCAACTAACTCTTCCTTCCTGCTATGTTGGATAAGCTAAATATTCATAGTCACAGTGTGCAAACTAAAATACACAATAGTTGTGAACATGCTCACAAAAATACCCCTCCTATAAATAAGAACAGTTTCATAAATAACATGTTCTGGAAATACATTACTGCAGTTCTGTTATAAAAACTGAAGTTTTGTGGAACTAGTCCGTACTTAAAGTGCTTACAACAGGGTTATTAAATTTTATCATGACCTATCTGGCTGTATATATTATTTATGGCCAGGTTCTCCCTTGAGTAAGATCAATCCTCAGGCATGCATCTGGAAGCAGCCAAGAAAATTCTGTCTCGTATATTTGTAGGCAAAGAAGTGGCATTGAGAATGCAAGAAGTGCATTTCTGAAATGTATGACTTTTGATTTGGTTTGGTTCATCTTAGGCTACAATACCCTGCCAAAGTTCCTGAATGTTCAAATTTAAAGAAAATATCCAAAGTGTATTGGATATTTTGAATAATGTCAAGTTTGTAAAAGACTTTGCAGTCATATAAATGTGAGAATCTAACCCACAATATTTACTTTAACTTTCAGCAATGTTAGATGTGGCTCTGGGTGATGCTGAGAATTAGCTACTTCACAGTTGGTTTTATGTGGTATGTGATATACATAGAAGAAGCTAGTTGTTCTTCATGCAAATGTTTCTTTTTATTTCTTGTTGTTCTCAAGCACTTATAGCCAGAGTGATTTGAATTACCCTGTACTTTCCACCTCTAGTGCAGGCATAATAACAGGAAAGAGAGCTCCCTGGCTTCTTAGGAGTGGGACGGGATCGTTAGTCTGCTAGAGGAAGGGCAGGTCTTAACCCTGCTTTCCTTGAACCAAAATCTCTCTCTTTATTAGTAGTAGTAGTTGGCTTGTGCATGTGATCAGATCCACCAAAGAAGAGTTCTCAGACATTTCTCATACACTGTCTGTTTTGGGTTTATTCTGATAGTGGGAATTAAAATAGTTCAGCAATGTTCAGAACACAATTCAAGCAAGTATTGTTCACTGTTGTCTGTTGGTTGTTGAGAACATTCCTCCAGCCTTGTGATAGGTACAAGAGAGGATTTGCACCTGAGTCTGCTCTCAAAAGATGGTTTTCACTTGGGAGCAGGAGAAGGGGAAGAAGGATTGAAAAGGGTTGAAGATGGTCTAAATGATGGTGCCTAAAAGAGTAACAAGACAAGTCATTCCAGGTGAAGGAAATAGATAAATAAATGATCAATAAGCGTTCAGAGACAACCTTGAGCCATTTTACACCCACTTTTATTTATTATTTAATCATTTATTTATTTATTTATTTATTTTTCCCAAACAGCAATTAATTTTTATGAAGGAATTTACTTCCTGTTGTGGTGGCATTTTTGGTCAGGTTCTGGGTGACTTGAGGGTTGTCTAACAGTCTCATCTGACTAGTACTTTCAGGCTGTTCAGAGTAGCTGAATTACTTTTGACTAATCAGTTTTAAACTCTAGTCTGGATTAATTCACCAGGTCTCTGTGTGCACCGATTGGCTCGACCAACCTTCCCCTCTGCTCAGGTTGTGTCTGCCCTGCTCCCTCAATGGCTGCTGTGGGGTGGGTCCTGCTCAGGGAGGGCATGGCCTCCTTGCCCCATGGATCTCTTCAGGTCCTGGCTCCCTTCTTGGGGCAATTGACCCTCCTTGTGCCATGATATATCTGCATGGCCAAGCCCAGGACTGTGACTCTGTTGGAGACCAGCTTCCGCCAGGACATCTCTTTTGTGCCCCCCTTCATCAGTCCTCACCCTCTCCTGGGAGCTATCAGCTCAACAGCTTGTGAACTGAGACACTCCATGTCCTGCTGTTTATGATGAGCCAGCAAAGATTTGGTTTTGTGTATGTATTACTCTGTGCTTTGTTCTAGTTCAGTGTTGTCAGTGTCAGAAGCTGAGACTCCCCCAGGAGTAGTGAGGCACAGGCAGAGACTTATTCCGTTCACTGAAGAGGAGAAGGGCTTCTTCAAATACATCAGCAGAAAAAGGAAGACTGGGGAAAATGTTGTCCTGCTGCTGAATGGGGCAGGTGCCCCATGTGGCAGGTGCCACAGTGTTGATGCAGGTGTAGCTAGCCAATTTATTTATCATAAATGAAATAGACACTCAATTTGCATGGTCTTAAAAATATACCACTAATAAGGTGAAATCTACTACTGTTAGATGAAGCCCTGAGGAAAACAACAACAAAAACCCACACCAGGCTAATGAAAGCTTGTAAATGTCACCAATCTGTCATATGTAAAGAGTAAATGGAACAATTGTTTCCATAACATTCAAGAAGTTGCCCAATGTGGTATGAAGTTGTTTTGTAACAACCTAACAAGGGCCAGTGTAATGCATATAGTTTTAGGAAATGCACAGCATTTTTTTCCTCCACAATGTTTATTTTGAAAAAGCTACTCTAAAAAAATAAATATATATGATATATATGTTACCTTTTCCTCTTCTGGACAACTTAAATTCAGTTGAGTAATGGATATATATATATATATATTTAACATTCCTTCAGCCTGTGTGGGTCCTTGTGGATGGCAGCAACATCTTGAGCAAATCTCATCTTGAGAAAATGAATTGGTCACCCCAATCTGGTGTCATCTACAAACACGATGAGACCTAGGTTATTGATAAAGATGTCATACAGAACAGGATAGAGCCCTGTGGTACTCCAGTTGTCACAGATATTCTTGGTAAAACCAACCTGACTGCTCCCAGTGATCTTCTCCTTAATATGCCCAGAAATGTGCTCCAAAGGACTTACTTCATGACTTTTCCGTGATGACAAGCCTGGAGTTCTATGAGAAACTTTTGATCTTGTTTTTTGAAGACAGTGGCAACACTTGCCTTTCTTCAGTCATTAAAGACCTCCCTGGTCTCCTCAACCTTCTGAAGATGAGAGAGAATGGGTTTGGTAGGTCTCAGCACTCTTGAATAAAATTTTTTGGGTCTTGTAGAATCACAGAATAGCTTGGGTTGTTTGAGGGACCTCAAAGATCATTCAGTTCCAACCCCCCTGCCATAGGCAGGGTTGCCACCCACTAGATCAGGTTGCTCAGGGCCCCATCCAACCTGGTCTTGAACACCTCCAAGGATGGGGCATCCACAGTTTCTCTAGCCAACCTGTGCCAGTGCCTCACCACCCTCTGAGTGAAGAATTTCCTCCTAATTTCTAATCTAAATCTCTCCTTTTCTAGTTTAAAACCATTCCCCCTTGTCTTGTCATTATCTGATTGAGCAAAGAGTTGCTCTCCATCTTTTTTATAAGCCCCCTGTAAGTATTGAAAGGCTGCAATGAGGCCACCCCGGAGCCTTCTTTTCTGTAGGCTGAACACCCCCAGCTCTCTCAGCCTGTCTTCATAGGAGAGGTGCTCCAGCCCTCTGAACATCTTTGTGGTCCTCCTCTGGATCTGCTCGAACAGATCAACATCCTTCTTGTGATGGGGGCCCCAGACCTGGACGCAGCATTCCAAGTAGGACCTCACAAGGGCAGAGAAGAAGGGCACAATCACCTCCCTCTCCCTGCTGGCCACTCCCCTGTTGATGCAGGCCAGGATGCAGTTGGCCTTCTGGGCTGCAGTTGTGCACTGCTGGCTCCTGTCAAGCTTTTAATCCACCTGAACCCCCAAGTCTTTCTCAGCAGGGCTGCTATCAATGAGTTCTTCCCCGAGTCTGTGCTCATGTCTGGGATTGTCCCAGCCCAGGTGCAGCACCTTGCACTTTGACTTGTTGAACATCATGAAGTTCACATGGGCCCAAATTTCAATCTTGTCTAGGTAATACATGTTTGAGTTTTTTTCATTTAATCCCTTCCTTTGACCCTCACCCACTGCTTTGTTGTTCCTTTTTTTTCCTTGTACTTTTTTTTTTTTTTTTTTTTTTTTTTTTAACAAGCTGCTCTCCTAGTACATTTGCTTGTTTCCTTGAGTAACATGATGGCTCTCTGTTCTGCTGTCTTAAGCGACCTGCCAGCTTTTCCTAAGCTCCTTTCCTGAATAAGCTAAAATATGCTATCCCTTACCAGGAGAAAACAGGAAACTAATAAGGAGTTTGTTTAGCATCTATTTAACCAGACCAATTTAACAATACCATCTCCTGAGTGTATTGGTGCTGCCTTTATTATGCTTTCCTTTTCCCTTCCCTATAGCAAGCGAACATATGTTTTATGCCTCATGGCTGTTATGGCAGATTACAATCAACCTATGCTTCACCCTGGCAATTTTGCACAAGAGGAAAGATATCATGAAAGATTTTATAAGCTACTGCAGTCTAGTACAACCCCATCATTCTTTTAGCATGTGAATGAGCATTTCAACTCTGGCCACTGCTGCGTAGTGAAAGAAACACAAAGTTGGTTTGCATGTGTGTCCAGCATGAATGCAGTCTCATTAAGAAATTGGCCCTGTTGTTCTAATCTTCTGAAAAAAAAAAAAGAAAACAGAAAAAAAAAAAAAAGATTAAAAAGATTCCCAGCTGAGTCTTTGACCAAAACGCAATCATTAACTTTGTCAAAGGTAGTGGCTGTTCCAAGAGCTGTTTGCATCTAGCTACTGAATGAGTAGGACAATGTGGGGGATAAACCCTGCATAAGTTGGTAGCTGGAAGACTCCCCAGCACTGGAAAGCATCCAGGAACAACCATTCCAAGCATTGACTTGGCCAGGACTTGCTAGCAATGTCCTGAACAAATCCTGGGCATAGTCCAGGGGTTATCTCAGATCAGGGCTAATTTCTAATGGCAGTTTTCATGTATCAAGCTTATTTAAATATTTAATAAAATGTATCTAGCAAAATTACATGACAATTGGCCTCAGTGTGAGAAAGTAGTCCTGGGAATATACAGTCTGATAATCAAATTTATAGTATCAATTATTTAATTTAGAGTGTCATTATCGTATCATCATAGTAAGATCCAAAAAATATGAATCTCCAAGACCAAAAAGAGCAGTGAGATATATCACAGAATTGCAGAATCATCTAGGTTGAAAGAGATCTCCAAGATCACCGAGTCCAACCTCTAACCTAACACTAACCAGTCCTCCACTAAACCATATCACTAAGCACTACATCTAAACGTATTTTAAAGACCTCCAGGGATGGTGACTCCACCACTTCCCTGGTCAACCCATTCCAATGCCTAACAACCCTTTCCGTTGTCCTGGTTTCAGTTAGCACAGAATTAATTTTCTTCCTAGTAGCTGGTGGAATGCTGTGTTTTGGCTTAGAATGAGAAGAGTGCTGATAACACCCCGATGCTTTAATTGTTGCAGAGCAGTGCTTATACTAAGCCAAGGACATCTCAGCCTTTGCTCTGTCCTGCCAACGGGCAGGCTGGGGGGTGCAGTAAGAGCTGGGAGGGGACAGACCCAGGACAGGTGACCCAAACTAGCCAAAGGGGTATTCCATACCATCTGACGTCATGCTAAACAATATATAGGGGTGGCTAGCCGGGGGGAGGGGGCCGGACTGCTCGGGGTTAGGCTGGGCATCGGTCAGCGGGTGGTGAGCAATTGCATTGTGCATCACTTGTTTGTACATACTATTATTACTTTCGTATTATCCCCATTGTATCATCATTATTATTATTGTTATTATTATTTTTTATTTATTTATTTATTTTTTTTTTCCTGTCTTATTAAACTGTCTTTATCTCAACTCACGGGCTTCACTTTCCATTTCTCTCCCCCGTCCCAGAGAGGGAGGGGGGAGGGTGAGCGAACGGCTGCGTGGTGTTTAGCTGCCGGTCGGGTTAAACCACGACAGTCTTTTTGGCGCCCGACGTGGGGCCCGAAAGGTTGAGATAACGGCAGATCTGATCAGAGTGTGTTAAACTAAAATTGGTGTAAGGATTAGACCTGCTTAATAGTCACTTGTCATGATGCTGATTGCTTTAATCACAACTCTGCTGCGCCTGTTTTCCAAATTGAGTATTATAGTACATTATTTTCCGTATTTGCTCTCTGTAGTGTTGTTTCTCCTCTCCGGGCCCTGGTTTCAGACCATTATGGTACTAAGTGTTATAGCAATGGCTTATGAGACGATAAGATATCTGGTCATGACTCTAACTTGGTATTTATACTCAGTAACATCGTGGACTCTGTACTTTGGAAACAGCATCTTGGGAACTATTAGCAATTATACCTATTGTTTTTCTCCATTAGAGAGTCAATCTGTGGAGGGGAAAGGGGAGGATATTTTTCCTTACTTGCTTACTCTCCCTTTCTCCTTCACCACCCCTGTATCCTCCTGGGTCACTCTGCCTTCCTCCTTCACCACCCTCTTATCCCCTGAGCTTGTCACAATAGCTCTCCAAGATATTGAATATTTCTGGAATACTCAGAATACCATAGTCTTGTTGTTCTGCCTCATGAATGCACTTCAGATTCTGCTTAAAGTTAAACAACTACTTATGAAGCTCATCCGGAGATCTGCCCGGAGGCAGTATAGTTGTGGGTGGCAGGGAGTATGGGTGGATATGGGCAGGCATCTAGAGCAGTTGGCACCCCCAGTGTGTTGGAAATTCACCCCTGAACAATGGCAAAATCCTCAAAAACTGGCAGAATGCTTGAAAAAAAGGTGTAATGATTCTGGCAGTTCCAAAGTAACACAAATCATTGTAACGTGCTGGGGCCTGGCTCATGCCTATCGAGCTGCCATTGATACTGCTGTCAACTTAGTGACAGACCCTGCGGCCACTCCAAACCCTGTGACAGATCCAACGGCCACTGTGACCCCTACGGTGGATTCTGCAGCCGCTCCAGTCCCAGCTCCTGCAGCCGCTCCAGTCCCAGCTCCTGCAGCCGCTCCAGCTCCAGCTCCTGCAGCCGCTCCAGTCCCAGCTCCTGCAGCCGCTCCAGTCCCAGCTCCGGCCGCTACTCCAGTCCCAGTTCCTGCAACTGCTCCAGCTCCAGCTCCTGAAGCCGCTCCAGCTCCAGCTCCTGCAGCTGCTCCAGTCCCAGTTCCTGCAGTCGCTCCAGTTCCAGCTCCGGCCGCTACTCCAGTCCCAGTTCCTGCAACTGCTCCAGCTCCAGCTCCTGAAGCCGCTCCAGCTCCAGCTCCTGCAGCTGCTCCAGTCCCAGTTCCTGCAGTCGCTCCAGTTCCAGCTCCGGCCGCTACTCCAGTCCCAGTTCCTGCAACTGCTCCAGCTCCAGCTCCTGAAGCCGCTCCAGCTCCAGCTCCTGCAGCTGCTCCAGTCCCAGTTCCTGCAGTCGCTCCAGTTCCAGCTCCGGCCGCTACTCCAGTCCCAGTTCCTGCAACTGCTCCAGCTCCAGCTCCTGAAGCCGCTCCAGCTCCAGCTCCTGAAGCCGCTCCAGCTCCAGCTCCTACTGCTGCTCCAGTCCCAGCTCCTGCAACTGCTCCAGCTCCAGCTCCAGCTCCTGTAGCCGCTACAGCTCCGGTTCCTGCAACTGCTCCAGCTCCTGTAGCCGCTCCAGCTCCTGTGGCCGTGTCAGAGAAACGAGCTGTAGCAGTGCAAGTTGACCCTGCAGAGGGCATTCCAACCCCTGTGGCAGACCCTGTAACAAAGTCAGAGAAACAAGCAGTAGCAGTGCAAGCTGCCCCTGTAGAGAAGGTGAAAATATGGTACAGAAATTCAAGTCGTTTAGAACGCAGAGAGTCTTCTGCCAATCCAGGTAAGGCTTCTGCCAAAACTAAGTATAGAGATGACGAAGATGATGACGACGCTGGGCCGTCAAGGATTCAGGAGGAGGAAGATGAGGATGCCGAAAGAGCAACAGTAACTACCCGAAGCCTAAACGAGCGCGAGCTACGAGATGTGCGAAAAGATTTTGGTCGCTGTATAGGTGAGCAGCTTGTCACCTGGCTGCTCCGGTGCTGGGACTCTGGAGCCAATTGTGTGGAATTAGACGGCAGGGAAGCCAAGCGGCTGGGATCCCTTGCTCGAGACGCCGGCATTGACAAAGCAATTGCAGATGGAGCACGACCCACCAGCCTCTGGAGGCGTCTCCTCTCAGCTGTGAGGGAAAGGTATCCCTTCAAGGAAGATATTTTATGTCTACCAGGCAAGTGGACCACTATGGAGAAGGGAATCCAGTACCTGAGGGAATTAGCCGTACGGGAAGTGATTTATGAGGATCCAGACCTCAAACAAACATCCACAGATCCAGATGAAGTCAAGTGTACACGACCCATGTGGCGGAGGTTTGTACGGAGTGCACCATCATCATATGCCAGCTCATTGGCAATAATGGCCTGGAAAGAGGATGAGGAACCCACAGTGGGTGAAGCGGCTAAACAACTCCGGCAGTACGAAGAAAGTCTCTCCTCTTCCTTACAGGCCTGCGTCTCAGCTGTGGAGAAACTTTCTGAAAAGGTTCACCAACTTGAAGAGAATCTATTGTCCTCCCCACCTGAACCAACCAGTGCCCACCGACCAAAGGAGAACACTTGGGAGAAACTTTCTGAAAAGGTTCACCAACTTGAAGAGAGATTATTCTCCTTCGCACCTGTACAAAGCAGTGTCTCAGCTGTCAGGGGTAGGCGTTCACCCACACAAGGAAGACGATATGGTGGGTACTCACCCCGTGCCACCCTGTGGTTTTACTTACGAGACCATGGAGAGGACATGAGAAAGTGGGATGGAAAATCTACCGCGACCCTAGAGGCACGGGTACGTGAGTTGCAAAAGAAAACAATCAGGAAAAAGGGATTCTCCGAAAAGTTTGCTGCTCCAACTTCCAGCAGACAGTCCTTCAAACACAGAAACGAGGAAGATTCTGACCAGGATTAGGGGGGCCCTGCCTCCAGCCAGGGGGAGGAAAGGGACAATCGAGTTTATTGGACTGTGTGGATTCGATGGCCTGGCACATCACGCGCACAGAAGTATAAGGCTTTAGTAGACACCGGTGCACAATGTACTATAATGCCATCGAGCTATAAAGGACCAGAGCCCATCTATATTTGTGGAGTGACAGGGGGATCTCAGCAGTTGACTGTATTGGAGGCTGAAGTGAGTCTGACTGGGAATGAGTGGGAAAAGCACCGCATTGTGACTGGTCCGGATGCTCCATGTATCCTTGGCATAGACTATCTTAGAAGAGGATACTGCAAGGACCCAAAAGGGTTCCGGTGGGCTTTTGGTATTGCTGCCTTAGAGACAGAGGGCATTAAACAATTATCTACCTTGCCTGGTCTCTCAGAGGACCCCTCTGTTGTGGGGTTGCTGAGGGTCGAAGAACAGCAAGTGCCAATTGCTACCACAACTGTGCACCGGCGGCAATATCGCACCAACCGAGACTCCCTGATTCCCATCCATAAGCTAATTCGTCAATTGGAGAGCCAAGGAGTGATCAGCAAGACTCATTCACCTTTCAATAGTCCCATATGGCCAGTGCGAAAGTCTAATGGCGAGTGGAGACTAACAGTGGACTATCGCGGCCTGAACGAAGTCACGCCACCACTGAGTGCTGCAGTGCCGGACATGCTGGAACTTCAGTATGAACTTGAATCGAAGGCAGCCAAGTGGTACGCCACAATTGATATCGCTAATGCATTTTTCTCCATCCCTCTAGCAGCAGAGTGCAGGCCACAATTTGCCTTCACTTGGAGGGGAGTCCAATATACTTGGAATAGGCTGCCCCAGGGGTGGAAACACAGCCCTACCATTTGCCATGGGCTGATCCAGTCTGCACTAGAGCAGGGGGAAGCTCCTGAACACCTGCAGTACATCGATGACATTATTGTGTGGGGTGACACAGCAGAGGAAGTTTTCGAGAAAGGGAAGAAAATAGTCCAAATCCTTCTGAAAGCCGGTTTTGCCATAAAACAAAATAAAGTCAAAGGACCTGCACGGGAGATCCAGTTTTTAGGAATAAAATGGCAAGATGGACGTCGTCAAATCCCAATGGATGTGATCAACAAAATAACAGCTATGTCTCCACCAACTAACAAAAAAGAAACACAGACTTTCCTAGGTGTTGTGGGGTTTTGGAGAATGCACATCCCAAATTACAGTCTGATTGTAAACCCACTCTACCAAGTAACTCGCAAGAAGAATGAGTTTGAATGGGGCCCTGAACAACGACAAGCCTTTGAACAAATCAAGCAGGAAATAGTCCATGCAGTAGCCCTTGGGCCAGTTCGAACAGGACCAGATGTAAAGAATGTGCTCTACACTGCAGCCGGGGAGAACGGCCCCACCTGGAGCCTCTGGCAGAAAGAACCTGGGGAAACTCGAGGTCGGCCTCTGGGGTTTTGGAGTCGGGGATACAGAGGATCTGAGGCCCGCTATACTCCAACTGAAAAGGAGATATTGGCAGCATATGAAGGAGTTCGATCTGCTTCGGAGGTGGTCGGTACTGAAGCGCAGCTCCTCCTAGCACCCCGATTACCGGTACTAGGCTGGATGTTCAAGGGAAGGGTCCCCTCTACGCATCATGCAACTGATGCTACATGGAGCAAGTGGGTTGCACTGATTACTCAGCGGGCTCGAATAGGAAACCCCAGTTGCCCAGGAATATTGGAAGTGATCATGGACTGGCCAGAAGGCAAATACTTTGGGATATCATCAGAGGAGGAGGTGGGTCGTGCTGAAGAAGCCCCACTGTACAACCAGTTGCCAGAGAATGAAAAGAAATATGCCCTGTTCACTGATGGGTCCTGTCGTATTGTGGGGAAGCATCGGAGATGGAAGGCTGCTGTATGGAGTCCTACGCGACGAGTTGCAGAAGCTGCTGAGGGAGAAGGTGAATCGAGTCAGTTTGCAGAAGTGAAAGCCATTCAGCTGGCTTTAGACATTGCTGAACGAGAAAAATGGCCAGTTCTCTATCTCTACACCGATTCATGGATGGTAGCAAATGCCCTGTGGGGATGGTTACAGCAATGGAAGCAAAACAACTGGCAGCGTAGGGGCAAACCTATCTGGGCTGCTGCATTGTGGCAAGATATTGCTGCTCGGGTAGAGAACCTGGCTGTGAAAGTACGCCACGTAGATGCTCATGTGCCCAAGAATCGGGCTACTGAAGAACATCAAAACAACCAGCAGGTGGATCAGGCTGCTAAGATTGAAGTAGCTCAGGTGGACCTGGATTGGCAGCATAAAGGTGAATTATTTATAGCCCGATGGGCCCATGACACCTCAGGCCATCAAGGTAGAGATGCAACATACAGATGGGCTCGTGATCGAGGGGTGGACTTGACCATGGACGCTATAGCACAGGTTATTCATGACTGTGAAACATGTGCTGCAATCAAGCAAGCCAAACGGTCAAAGCCTCTTTGGTATGGAGGACGATGGCTGAAATATAAATATGGAGAGGCCTGGCAGATTGATTACATCACACTCCCTCAAACTCGCAATGGCAAGCGCCACGTACTTACAATGGTGGAAGCAACCACCGGATGGCTGGAAACATATCCTGTGCCTCATGCTACCGCCCGGAACACCATCCTGGGCCTTGAAAAGCAAGTCCTATGGCGACATGGCACCCCAGAAAGAATAGAATCAGACAATGGGACTCACTTCCGAAACAACCTTATAGACACTTGGGTCAAAGAACATGGTATTGAGTGGGTGTATCACATCCCCTATCATGCACCAGCCTCCGGGAAAGTTGAACGATACAATGGCCTGTTAAAGACTACCTTGAAAGCAATGGGCGCTGGGACGTTCAAAAACTGGGATACGCATTTGGCAAAGGCCACCTGGTTAGTCAATACTAGGGGATCTACCAACCGAGCTGGACCTGCCCAATCAAACCTGTTACGTACTGTAGATGGGGATAAAGTTCCTGTAGTGCATGTAAAAAATATGCTGGGTAAAACAGTCTGGGCTACTCCTGCCTCAGGAAAAGGCAAACCTATTCGTGGAATTGTTTTCGCTCAGGGACCTGGATATACTTGGTGGGTGATGCAAAAGAACGGAGAGGTCCGGTGTGTACCTCAAGGAGATTTAATACTGGGTGAGAATAGCCCATGAACTGAATTGCACCATGTTAAATAGTATATTATACTGTATGTTATCACTACCATGATTACTATAGGTGACTAATTAGAATGTATGGAAAAGAGGGTAACCTGAGCATGACATAAATGGTATGGAATAAGGGGTGGATAGATGTCCTGGTTTCAGTTAGCACAGAATTAATTTTCTTCCTAGTAGCTGGTGGAATGCTGTGTTTTGGCTTAGAATGAGAAGAGTGCTGATAACACCCCGATGCTTTAATTGTTGCAGAGCAGTGCTTATACTAAGCCAAGGACATCTCAGCCTTTGCTCTGTCCTGCCAACGGGCAGGCTGGGGGGTGCAGTAAGAGCTGGGAGGGGACAGACCCAGGACAGGTGACCCAAACTAGCCAAAGGGGTATTCCATACCATCTGACGTCATGCTAAACAATATATAGGGGTGGCTAGCCGGGGGGAGGGGGCCGGACTGCTCGGGGTTAGGCTGGGCATCGGTCAGCGGGTGGTGAGCAATTGCATTGTGCATCACTTGTTTGTACATACTATTATTACTTTCGTATTATCCCCATTGTATCATCATTATTATTATTGTTATTATTATTTTTTATTTATTTATTTATTTTTTTTTTTCCTGTCTTATTAAACTGTCTTTATCTCAACTCACGGGCTTCACTTTCCATTTCTCTCCCCCGTCCCAGAGAGGGAGGGGGGAGGGTGAGCGAACGGCTGCGTGGTGTTTAGCTGCCGGTCGGGTTAAACCACGACATCCGTAAAGAAGCTTTTCCTAATATCCAACCTAAACCTCCCCTGGCACAACTTTGGCCCATTCCTCCTCGAACTGTTGCCAGGCACGTGGGAGAATGGACCAGTCCCCACCTCGCTACAGCCTCCTTTAAGGTACCTGTAGAGAGCGATAGGGTCACCCCTGAGCCTTCTCTTCTCCAGGCTGAACAAGCCCAGCTCCCTCAGCCACCCCTCATAAGACTTGTTCTCCAGACCCCTCACCAGCTTTGTTGCCCTTCTCTGGACTCGCTCAAGCACCTCAGTGTCCTTCTTGTAGTGAGGGGCCCAAAACTGAACACAGTACTTGAGGTGCGGCCTCACCAGAGCCGAGTACAGGGGGACAGTCACTCCCCTAGACTTGCTGGTCACACTGCTTCTTATACAAGCCAGGATGCTGTTGGCTTTCTTGGCCACCTGAGCACACTGCTGGCTCATATTCAGCTGACTATCAACCAATACTCCCAGGTCCTGCTCCGCCAGGCAGCTTTCCAAGCACTCATCTCTCAGCCTGTAGCTCTGCTTGGGGTTATTGCGCCCCAGGTGCAGGACCCGGCACTTGGCCTTGTTGAACTTCATGCAGTTGGCCTCAGCCCATCGGTGCAGCCTATCCAGATCCTCCTGCAGAGCCTTCCTACCCTCGAGCAAATCGACACATGCACCTAACTTGGTGTCATCTGCGAACTTACTGAGGGTGCACTCGATCCCCTCATCCAGATCATCGATAAAGGTATTAAAGAGGACCGGCCCCAGCACCGAGCCCTGCGGGACGCCACTAGTGACTGGAGCTATATGAGCCATAAAAATCAGTGGGGCAACTTAAAGGATAAAGTTAAAAGTTTAAAAGTTTAAAGATTAAAGTTTTGCAGCCCAGAAGGCCAACTGCATCCTGGGCTGCATCACCAGAGGAGTGTCCAGCAGGGCAAGGGAGGTGATTGCCCCCTCTGCTCTGCCCTTGTGAGGCCCCACTTGGAGTCCTGTGTCCAGGTCTGGGGCCACTGACAAAAGAAAGATGTTGATCTGTTAGAACGGGTCCAGAGGAGGGCCATTAAGTCGATCAGAGGGCTGGATTCAGCTTCTATTCACCATACTGAAAAAAATATTCCTTCAGCCTCCCTCGAAACAGTGTGTGCTTCAGCTCTCCCCAGTCATCTTGGTGCCTCTCTGCTGAACTGCTTTAGTTTGCCAGTGTCTGAAGGAGGCTGAAATCTGGACATAGAGCTGTATGTGCAGGCTCATAAGTGCTGAGCAGTGAGAATCACTTCCCTACTACATGTATATGGATAGTTTTTATTACCATAAGGATACATTGCTGATTTGTGTTTGCCTCAGAGCCTTTTCTGCAAACCTGCCAGTCAGACATTCTCTAATATTCATGGGTTTAGTTTGTTCCAGGTATGGGATTTTGAATTTGCAAAACAAAAGTTGAACTTCATGAGGTCCCCATCAACCCATTTCATCAGCCTGTCAGGGACGCTCTGCATAGCAGACTGCCCTTCAGTATATCAGGCAGTATTCCCAGTTTGCTGTCATACATGTCTTGCTAAGGCTGCATTTCATACCACTGTCCAAGCTGTTGTCAGTACTAAGCAGTGAGTCTTAGCATTGATCCTGTAGAAGCATTGCTCATAGCCAGACAGTGCATTCAGCAGCCTGGGCTATTTTCCTGGTACCTTGTCCTAACCCCTTGATTCTGAAAAATACTGAGTAGTAAAGGTGTCTATTCAAGCAAAAGGACACAGAGATTGACTGAGTCACACACTCTATATTTTAAAATATGAAGCAGATAAACAAAAATGAAAGTAATGAGAAAGCAAGTAAGCAGTAAGAACAAAAAGAGCTGGATACCAGCAGGTGGGATACCAGAGAAGATTCTGGGCTGCTATCACATTAATGGTGGCCAACCCCTTAACACGTAAATAACACAGTTACATGTTCTCTGAGATTTCTGTTGATTACAGACCATCACTCAGTATGCCATCCAGTTTTTAATCCCATTCTTAATTTTCAAGTTGCCTATATGTATTTTAAGAGATCTGAGGAAACTTCAAGTATGAATAGGTATATTCTTGACTAAACAATATCATTCAGCAGACAGGAATCTCAAAAAAAAAAAAAGTTTATTAATCTCAATGAACACATTCTTTGTAATATAAGAAAAACAAAACAAAACAAAACAAAAAAAACCACCATTGTTTTTCTTTAAACAAATTGAAATGTAGCTGAAACTTCTTTACTGAAATACACAATAAGGGCAGTTACACTAACAGTTAAAGTCAGACAAAATTAGAAGAAAATACAATAGCATTTCAAAAAATTACATGTGAAGTAATCTTCTCTCTTGGCTGTACTACTGTTTTTGCCAAGAAAAGGAAGTAAGTGAAGAATTCCCTTGCATTATTATTCCTGAATTTCCACAGGGACATACAGTTAACTGAGCTGAGAAATACACTTTCAGGTTCCTCATTTTTTCTTTGTTATTTTACTAATTCAGCAACTAAAATCTGTTCATTTTCAGATGTTATTGACTGCATTTTGCACTCCATCAGCTGAGAGGAAAATAAAAACTTTCATTAGTTTTGTACATATGGATAAGTTAACTCTACTAACTCGTGTGTAATTCTGACAGTATTTCAACTTCTGTTGCATATTTTATAAAAATAATTCACTTCTTAGTTCTTTATTCAATAAGCTTTCCTTAGAAAGTCAAAAAATTGACATTTCAACATTTCTGTAATGCTGACACATGGTTTTTAGCTGGCCTGGAAGTGGATAGGGAGAATGTGCTTTTTCTCCAACACACCACAGATTGGTATACCACAAATCATTTCTAAAGAATCAGAACAAAAAGATTAACTTTGTAAAGGTATGCAAGTAGAAACATTGGCCTGAAGCTTGGCTAATTGAGCGGACCATAAGAAACTATTAAATGTCACATAAGAACCTGCTGGCCAAGAAAAAGGATATCTGGGTGCAAGTGAGCTGCTGGGCTGTATGTTTGTCTGGTCTGACAATTACAGTCTGCCCTATCATCTTACAAAATCCTGTTTTGTACTGTTTTCTGTGTCACTTTTTTTGTAGCTTGCTAACAAATTTTATTAAAGCTGAGATAGTGGGTAAGTGGACAATCCACACCCGGAAAGACAAGGTAAGATGATGACTTGGTGGGAGGACCCAGAATCTGGGCACAAAGATCAGATGTGAAGGATTTGTGAATGTGAAGGATTGTGAATGCAGAGTGAAGGTGTGTGCACATCTCACTGGCAAACTTCAGCCCTGCACAGGTGGAGATGAAAAGTAAGACTGGGGTGTCCGTGACCCTGTTTATGTGATTGGTGTCAGTGATAATGTGGTACTGGTTAAGATACCCGTGCTGATCTGTGTGACTGGCTATCTCAGTGTCCTCTGTGTGTGTGTTTGTGCATGTGTGTGCCTTGTATTGGGAAAATACACAGCCCTTGCTGCTGGCTGGACCTACCAATGGGAGCATCAATCCCTGTATCTGTTAGACTGGAGTGGGAGAAACCCTCCGGGTCTGGTAGGCCACTGCATTTGACTTCCCTTAGCAAACTCTCTGTTAATTTTCTCTCGTAATTCCTCAAAATATGGCAGAGGAAACGGTTATTCTTTGTGTTAAGTTCCTTACCATTTAAATAATACCTTTCAACCTTCAGTAAAGTATAGTATGCATTTCATATATTTAATATAAAGAAAGCCTACCTCTGGATTTATATCATGCTGTCCACTAAATGGATATTTTGGCTTTGGGACTGGTGGAAATGCTGTTTTCCAATAATGAGTCCTGGAGATCAAAAGGGATGGAATTAAAAGGAAAAAATAAGTATCTAGCATGTATCAAAACCATTGTGCCCAACTCTTATATTACTTTTCCAGGATAGAAGAGAAATGAAAACTATACATCATCACAGCACAGAATGAACACATATAAGGATAACACCAAGAATTTGTACGCTAATAGTTTTATTTTTGTTAAAAGATTCACTAATAGTTATTTTCTTATTTGAAAGAAAAAGGAACTTCCTATTGTCCTCCTCTTTAAGTCACTGCAACCAGTGTAAAGTGAACATAAACATTTAAACAACTTGGAAGAACAGTATCTTCTCTGAATTACTGTATATTTCTATATGAAATGTATGATAAAGAAGATTAACCTTTTTCTTTCTTTTTCCCTGGCATAGTTTATTTCAAGAAACAACCTGCTTAGTTTTTGTGGTCTAAGATCTATTTCACTTGCTAGGACAATTTTAGTGAATGTTGCAAAATCTTTACTGTTAAGTGCGATCAGCCTGTTGTGTGCAATAACTACATTTCAAGAAATCAGATTTGTTTTGCAGACTGTCTACATGTTGGTAGGCAGTCTACACTTGGTGCAGCCTCACCTTGAACACTGTGTGCAGTTCTGGGCTCTACAGTGTAACAAGGATAGTGAGACACTTGAATGCATCCAGGAGAGGGCAACATGTCTGGTAACAGTGCTGGAGGACACGTCCTATGAGGACAGGCTGATGACACCTAATGCGTCCAGTTTCGAGAAAAGGAAGCTGAGAGGTGATCTCATTGCTCTCTACAGCTTCCCAAGGAGGGAAAATTGGGAGGTACATGCTGATCTTCCTTGAATGCCAGAAAGAACCGCATCAAGGGAGGTTCAGACTGGGCATTAGGAAAAATTTCTTTACCATGAGAGTAGTGAAACAGACTTCATAGCAAGGTGGTTGATGCCCCATACATGTCAGTGTTCAACAGTTGGGTAAAGCTCTTAATAATATGCTTTAACTTTTGGTTAGCCCTGAAGTGTTCAGGCAGTTAGATTAGATGTTTGTTGAAGGTCCCTTCCATCTGAACTATTCTGTTCTGTTCTGTTCTGTTCTGTTCTATTCTATTCTATTTTCTATTCTATTCTATATTCTATTCTGTATTGCACATATCCAGTAGCTGTACTGCTAATCTAAGTGATTGTATATAATTGCTCTCTGCCACATTGACAGAAGAAACCCTGGAAATATTTGTGTGGGTCATCCAAAGAAGGACATTGGGCATCACAATTACATTACCTGCCTCAAGACCACCATTTTGGCTTGGCTTCCACTACAGTGTGAGTGGAACAGTTGCAACTATATCTCAAAGGCATCTGTACATTATTTATTTGTTTAAGAATTGCAGATGCATCACGAACCTCCAAAAATTTAAAAAATGCATAAATTAAGTTTACCTTTTGCAGAACAAAACTGTGAAAAAAAACACTAAGAATATTGCAACTGCCACCACTGATAAAATCCATATTGAAGAAGAAAAAACGTCTTCATTTCCTGAAAGAACAAAAGTCATGAAGTATTTTTGTTAATGAAAAGCAATAGATGCACAGCTATGCCAAACATGTCTCTGATGAGTGACTGCTGAATGTCAGTCTGAAAGCTTTCTCCTGGAATAAAAATCATCTCTTAAATTTAGCACCTTAGCAGTAGTTTTCTGGGACATATCAACGTTGAACCTGTTTGTTAATCTCTAGCAGTAAGCAGGTAGGCACTCCACTTGCAAATGGATTACTTTTATATTGATTCCCAATGTTACTGCTAAGAGATGAACAAATTCTCTCTCTCTTTTTAATAAGGTAAAATGAAAAATAATGTTTAACAGTCCTTTATATTTTTGTGTGTCTGCAGTTGTAGTGGGTTTACGTGGCAAGGTTTTGGTAGTGAGGGGCTACCCCGGCTGGCATTTGTGAAAAGAATCCATAAGCTACCCTGTGTTAGATAATAGCCAGTTTCTGCTGACTCCAAAGGGACCCACAGCTGCCCAGAGCTGAGCCAGGGAGCAATGCTGGTTGGGCCTCTGGGAGAGCAGGTTTAGAAAAGGGAAAAAAAAAAATGCTGCGCAACAGCAGCTGAGAGAGGAGTGAGAGAACATGTGAGAGAAGCATCCCTGCAGCCCTGAAGGTGAGTGCAGCAGGAGGGCAGGAGGTGCTCCAGGCAGGCAGCAGCAGATCCCCTGCAGTGTGTGGAGAAGCCCCTGGTGGAGCAGGCTGTCCCCCTGCAGCCCACGGGTCCCACATGGAGCAGATCTCCACGCTGCAGCCCATAGAGAGGAGCCCCTGCAGGAGCAGGTGGATGTGGCCTGGAGGAGGCTGCGGCCCATGGAGAGCCCCCGCAGGAGCAGGCCCCGGGCCGGAGCTGCAGCCCGTGGAGAGGAGCCCACACAGGAGCAGGGGTCTGGGGGGAGCTGCCGCCCATCCATGGGGACCCGTGCTGGAGCAGTTTGCTCCTGGGGGATGGACCCCATGGCACGGAGCTGTGTGGGAGCAATTCTTGAAGAGCTGCTGCCTGTGGGCAGCCCCCACAGGCTCAGTTTGGGAAGTTTGGCATCCCGTGGGAGGGACCCCATGTGGAGCAGGGGCAGGAAGTGACCATGAAGGAGCACAGAGATGAAGCGTAACTACAGCCCCCATTCCCTGTTCCCTTACACAACTCAGGAAGAGGAAGTAGGAGAGGGTGGATGAAGGGAAGGAGAGAGTTTTTTGATTGTTTTCTTTTTTCCTCACTTCTCTAGCTTGTTAGTAATGGCCAAAAAATTTCTCTGTTCTCTCTATGCTGAGTCTATTTTGCCCGTGATGATAATTGTTGAGTGATCTCCCTGTCCTTACCTCAACCCTTGAACCCTTTCCTTCCTATTTATTCTCCCTTTCCCTTTGAGGATGGGGAGTGAGAGAGTGGTTGTGGTGGAGCTCTGCTACCCAGCTGGGTAAGACCACCACTGCAGTACTGTGCAAGGTAGATAGTTCATAGCTAGGGGAGGTAAACCAATGCAAAGATTTTTGTTCTTACCAAACTCAACAGCTGCACTCCACTCCCCCCAGGCGTTATTCACAGAACAGTCAAGGCCAGCTGCTCTGATTTTCACAAGGTACTTCTTTCCCATACTGTAACTTTGAAGTATGTGGCTTCTTTCAATTTCCTTAAACAACAACAACAACAACAAACAGCAATTAAACTGAGTTTTTCTTTTTTGCATGTCTGTAATATGTAAGTTCCATTTACCAGTGAAATTTCACAAGGTTATAAGAGAATTTCTTGTTAGAGCAGACTGCTGTTACAGAGCAAAAAATAAACTTGCATGTTTTTAAATATGTAATGGATATGTACCTGTGTATCTTCTTTCAAAAATAGTTTGTTAGTCTGTAAATTCTTCTGTTCAGAAGCTTTTAATCTTTGACCTTGTAGCCTACAATTTCTTATGATATAGCCTGATTTATTGATACTTTCCCTTGGCAAGTTGACAGAAGCAGAAAAATATCTTGAATTGTCTCATAATATTACAGCTATTGTATGTGATGTGAGTAACAAGCTGTCTCTGTGCACCTCACTCACATTCATCAGTCTTTGGATTATGACTCTTGAGGACAAGAATAAATTCCCATTCAAACGTGTAAAAATACTGCAATATTCAGTGTTACTAGAAGTTCCTGAAACGTGCTTACTCTGAGGTACTTTCAGGATAGCGAGGGGATGTCCAGACTCCACTGGTTAGAAGAAAATGCTGCGTACCTGAAGAACAGCCCCCATTCCACAAACATTTTCTTTGTTGTTACTAAAGTGTAACTTCAAGTTCTGATCCAAACATTTGAGGGGCAAAGGGAACAATATAATGTAAAATGGATTTTTTTTTTCCCAAAGGAGTTGCAGAATAGTAATAAAGTTCTCTTTAAATGTGTGATAAATTACCTAATTATCATAATTATTTAGCAGTTTGACACTTCTAGGAAACTTATAATAATGATCCCATAAAGCATAGGATACTGATGCTAAAGCATTTACATACTACTTAATTTTCACAAATAACTATGAAACTAACATGTGATGCTGATAAATAGAAAAGGCAAGACTTACTTTTGTAAAAGTATGTACAACCTCTTCTGCAGAATTACCCTGTAAATTGAGAGAAAACCTTTATTATTATGATTGCTTGGTTTTTGTTGAGATGTCATTTTAATCTACCATGTCCTTTCTCTCCATTACTTAGTTACTTTCTTATCTATTTTGCAGTTTGTTCAGAGGAACTAACAATTTACCTAATGTTTAGTTTCTGGTATGTAATTCATCTGCAACGCCGATTTTATAGAGTAGCTAATTTTTCTTTGGAAATGTATTTATTTTTCTTACTACTAGAATCAAGAAATAAATTTTATTTCAGATTTGTGACTGAAGACAAACAAACCAGACCTGATCTGAATGAAAACTATAGCTTCATTGTTACACATAGTAGAAAAACATATTTGAGATTTTTTATTTTAAATGTAGTATTTATATTTTAAAAGAAATTTCACTGTTTAATTGCAAATGCTATTCAATAATAATAATAACAACAATAACAACAATAATATAATCAATGTATTATTAATTAATATATTGTAATAATAATAATAATAATAATAATAATAATAATAATAATAATAGTCTCAGATTAAGTCTTAAAGAATTATGTATTGTTTTACTGTGATTTTCATGCTAAAGATACACTGACTGGTATAAGCTTTCTTTGCTACAAAGGCAAAGCGAGTCAGAGAAGTAATAATTTTTTGCAGCAGCTAGCTGGGATTGTGAAAAAAATCACTTCTGAAGTAGCAAGCCCCTAAATCTGAAGATTTGTAGTCTTTGGACTAAAGTTGAAATAAGAGAAATCCAATGAATTCCTTCAACTAGCATCTCAGTGGCTGTCTGGGAGTAGTACAAGCAGGTTCTTCCTTCATAGTCGCTATCTGCCATCTTGTGGTCACTTGTGGCCACTTGTCTTGCAGTTTTTTTTTTTTTTTTTTTTTTTTTTTTTTTTTTTTTTCCGTGCAAAAAAGCTTTTAAAATCAAGATCCGAACTTCACTTTCAGTAGCTTAAATGGTTCTACACAATGACCTGTGCCTTTCACACTGCCTTTCTGCTTTCTCTCATTTGTTTTCATTTTACTTAATATTATGCAGCTTCAAGTGTTAGACCAAAATGTGTGTTTCTTGTCTATAATATCTAGTAAACTGTTTGCATTTTGAATATACAGAAATTTCAGTCCTCTCCACCAATTCGTATTCCTTAACTGGACGTCCATTTCTCCATCCAGTACTTACAGCCCAGCTCTACTGTTTCAAAAAGATACAGTCGCTACTGGAAAAAATCCAGTCCAGGATAGTTCTAGCACGTCTCATTGAAAGAAGTGACTTTTTTGAGTTCTGTCACAACTGAGAAAGGCACAACCACAAAGAAATATGGTGCTACATATGAGGAAGGCTACACCATATAAGAGAGAGAAATTTTCTTTTTACCCAAGTGTAGTAGAAAATAAAGTGTATGTATTAATGTTAAATGTAGATCAAGAAACTCTCCTCTTACCTTATATGTTATTTTGACTTCATATTTAAAACACCTGTCTTTATGCAAATGACTTATTTGGGGTCGTTGCCACTGAATTATGCAATCATTTTGTTTTTTGTCACAGTTGACAGTGACATTTGAAGGAGGCATGAGTTTTTCTGAAATGATACAGTAGAGAATTCAAATAATCATGTTATCTCCTTTTGCTTTGGTAGAAGAGAGTGCAATAGCAGGTAACAGCTCTGTGAAGAAATAATTATATCTATTTTTTTCTTGGGAACTCTGTTAGAAATAATTGAAAGACCAGAAGTCTCTAGATCTTGTCCATTGGATCAGAAAACAAAAAGAAACAAACAAACAAAAAAACATGGAACATGACCAGGGAAGAACAATATGATGACAGCCCTAATGTAAGAAATCTGAAGATCATTTCTTTCTCTAAGACTCCTTGCATGATTCTTCTGTTACATGAACTTATGGCTTGCTTGGTGTTGTGAACTATGCAGCTTATTCCCCCTCCAAAAATAGTCATACAAATTTAAGAATTCAGTTTTAAGAATCTAGAACTTTACAAATATATCTCCCCTAGGAGGTGTGGACAAAAGTATTGCAGACCTTTGAATTTTGATCATCTCCAAGGACTTGATGGTTATTGTAACAGCAAAAGACAAATAGTCACTGATGACTAAAAAGGTGATAAAAGGATGATAGAAGAAATAGTTTCAGTTACCTTGCACCAGTCTATACAGACAAAACTGGTTATTTGGGCTGTTTGGTCAAAGAACACTATTGTTTCATGTCCCAGGAGTAATATTACAGCTTGATTTCTTCTCTTTATAGAATGAAGCTTTGTCCATTTTTTGGAGGCAATACCAGATCAGTAGGGCTTTGCCAAAAAGGCTTTGCCAATAGTATAAACAATTGCACAGGAAGCTTCCAAGTAGATCACCATATATGCAAGTGCATATGAAAACCTGAGCTGTTTTATACATATCGGTTTCTTTAGTCAAGGGTGTCTCTCCATTCACGCTATCCCTACTGGCAATGAGAAGGAGGAGCAATTGCCCAAAGAAGCTTTTCCTGCAAAGTCTCTTCAGTTGAAACGTGTGAATTGCAATCTTCTACATCCTGTGGACCCTGCTAGTGAAAAACTTAAATACAATTAGAGTAGATTGCTAAAGAAGCTGAGAGAGGCTGCAGCTGTGAAGCTTTTTTGCTGGCATTCCCTCATGGCTGTTTTGCTTAGGGAATAGATTTTCCTGAAAAAGCTACAGCCTCTTACTTTTGACCCTAGGTCTAAAGGCATGACAGGGTACTTTCACAGGTGATTAAACGAAGTGAGTATAGCATAGTGAGAATAGAATAATTGCAAAAACATAATATGTGAAAGGACGTTTCAGGGCTTGCCTCAATGGATACTATTCTTAAATAAAAAACATTCTGTCCAATGATGCTTGTAAATGGTTAACTGCAGTCTGAATTGACATGTAGAAAGTCCATCAAAAGAAAATGGTTACACAGGGGAGTAAACTGGGGTAAAATTATGTAGCCAAGCACTGATCCCAGCCATAAGACCATTTTCAGAAGTTTTAAGTATAACAGAAAATGGTATGGAGGTCTGTAGTAAATGCAGTGATAAAGTCAATACTTATTGTCTTTTAGGTTAATAATCAACTAAATCAGTTGACAGTCTAGGCAACAAAAATTCACTATAGCTACATAAAGACATAAGTAGAGATTTCAACTGGAATTTTGAAACTCTGATACCAACATCAAATGTGCTTGCATGCTCACAGGTTTTTTAGGTAAATGATTTCCAAACCAGGAAATCCTAACTCTCAACAATGTGAATTCTGTTAGGGTGTTTAGACTTCTCTGAACAGTTGTTTCTGAATGGTTCTACCTCCTCTTGTTGTACAATTTGGAATTACATTTTTGCAGAAATTGAGGACAAGATCAAAGCTTTTCAAAGAAAGGAAAAGACTATTTTGTGGAGTGACAATTCTGAAATGAATTCAGTCTCCATCTCAGGGATGGATGCTCTACTACCCTTATGCAATAATGGAAATAAATCAGAGATAAATTATTTACTCACCAATTGTATACAGTTCGATGTACTTATCATAGAATCGGATCTGGGAGACATTGCTAGACCCATTCACCATGAAGTAAGCAGTTTTGTATTTAATCATCACATTTTGGAATCTACATCCCACGTGTCTGCCATTTTCATCTTTAATGTAAAGCTCACATTCTGTCTCATAATCATCTCTGCATATAACAAAGTGTTTTAGTTAAAGATGGGCAGTGGGCAGTGTAATGTGTTGAGTGAGAATTCAGGCTTCCCAGGATTCAAGCAGGCTTACTTACCTTGAATTCTTCCAGTAGAGAAAATATTGGGTATCTCCTGGAGCATTTCTGCCTGCCTGCCAAGTGCAGTTCATGAGAGAAACATCATAAATCACGCAGGAGAAGTTTTCAATGGCTGACCCCTTTATGCCTGCAAACACAGCAATCTCTGTTAGGTTGAAGAACTGTGTGACTGCTCCAAGATGGAGGATCTTGGTGCATGTTTAGATATGCTAAATACCTGCAACTCCAACCAATTAGTGCTAGGGTTAGTAATGATGGAATTCATTTTAGGTAGCAGCATTGGAAGATACTTGGACTGATATGAAAAATTTAATGTGGCTATATTCTCCAAATATATGATAACAGTTGTATTTGGTAGAATGAGGCTCAGGGAAGCCTATACTGCCATAGAACAGGCTGACACCCAAAGTGGCCACCACTGTGCTTTGAACTGTTCTGATTCAAAAGGACACACTGGTGTCCAATGCTGCAGACCGAAATCTCTGCCTATCATCCTTAGGATCCTGCCATAGCATTTTTATTTGAGGGATGTTCTTCAGCATTCTGTCAGATAAATGAAGAGCAAGAGGGGCTTCACTGAGAACTCTAGAGAGGGAGAGAAGGTCAAATGCAGAGCTGTGAAGATTTTCCAGACTTCATGGAAGTGAATATATAAATACCTGAGGTGTTCTCTGCAGGGATACCTTCTTATAGCTGGAATAAACACCAGGAACCTTCCCCATATCACAAACATTTCAATTAGCTCTTTAGCACCTACTCCCCGCAAAGCCTAATAAGGAGATTAAACATGGCGTTTAAATGGAAAGATGACTTATTCTCCCTTTTATAAGGAAACAACAATTTCTTTTAGCCTGATGAGGTAGGGAGTTTTTTTTTTTTTTTTTTAATATGTGTCAACTCATGTTGCTTAAAGGAGCAGATCATGTACCTCATTCTCTTAACACTCTTATATCTACTATCCCTCTCATACAAAGAAGGGTAGATTCAGTCAGAACTTTCATTATTGTGGATTGAACAAAGTGTTAGGCATAACAGCATGAGTTATGCTGTGACAAAATTTAAGGTATCATAGAATTCTCAAGAATTTAAAAACTACAGACACAAACCTGTTTCACCTTGATTTTTAATAGCATAGACATCCGAATGCAGTCAACAAAATATTAGCACAAACATTTAAAAAAGAATTAGGAATTAAAAAGATTGCACCAAGCAAGGCAGCCAACTAAGGACTAAAGAATTATTGAGTTAGTTCTAGGAAACGCCTTTACTTGTCTAAGAAACATTGTCATAAGGGTGTGAACAGGAAGCTATCCGTTTACAGGAAAGAATTTAGTAATGAAAGATTTTTTTTTTGTTATTTATTTATTTATTTAACCCTCAGGCCATTGGAAGCAGGCAAATCCTCTCTCAAAGTCTAGTGTATTACCTCGAGGAATACATGTGCATATGCTTGAATATGTACTGTTGATGTTCACTGCTGTAACTGAAAAGTTTGCCCCGTTGTGCAGAGGAAACATTAGATTTCCATCAAATATGCAGGTCATGTCCACTGCCTGAAAAATGACATGCAGGTAGTTTATTTTCAGTTTTTTGTCTAACAGTTTACATAACGCTTCCTGCAGAAAGCTTGTGCTTGCTTTGTAGCAGCGTGACCACTACAATAGTGAAGTAGGTACTGATGTCTCCCCATGTTTAAGAACCTCCTTCCCAGAAGTTTTGTGTAATGAACCTTTAACAGTGCAAGGTGAAGACACTGGCGCTTCCCTCCAGAAAATCTCATGACTGAACAGTGCCAGGAGCAGAAGTTCCTCCCCTCTTTCCAACAAATCTACTGTACCTCCTCAAAATGGAGTATATGCTCCTTCATAAGAATCAAAAGATGACTTCAATGTGCTTTACTCTCCTTTCAGTGACAAAGGGAGATACCCCACAAATGTGTGCCTGCATAAGGAGATGGCTTGAGGTTCATCTCCAGTAACATTACCTTTCTGAATACTAGCAGACATTTTCAACAAGTCATATAGCTGCCTTGTCTGTGCAGCAGTGAAGGAGGGCACAGATGTTAGCATCTGAGATGTATGAGATACACTGTCTTCAGGCAGGGCCTGTACCTCTCTAGTCACACCTGTCAGAGCTTAGAATACTACAATTTCCAGGCTTAGATAGCTGAAATGAGGGTGATATAACCCTATTCTGATCTATGATTAGCAATACTGGTGATATAACTGCATGGAGTATTAAAAGAGTTCCCCAAAGTCAGACTTTTCTAGGAACTGCCTGCAGAACCAGTAAGCATGTATTTGACTTATTGACATACTTGTGTAGCATAACATGCTTACTCTCTATTAGTGCAAAATACAGCATCAAAAACAGTGGCTTCTGCTACAGTTCCTCTTTCTGAAACAACTTCATTTTAAAGATAACATACTCTAGAGATAGAGATAGAGATAATCTAGAGATTTAGAGATAACCTACTCTATCACAAGAAATATTGGCCAGATAGGCTTCAACACTAATGCAACTTTGGAATCTAGAGGAAGAGAGCTTAGTGAAGGCTGGAATAATACACGTATTCAAGAAAAAATAAGTGCAAGGGCACAACTTCATGACTTGCTTTAATGTACCTGTGCAGTTTGCAGAGGCTGGTAAAAGATAAACTATTCTTGTTAACATGCATAGTAATTACCAAATAGGGAAAGGTTTAGCTTGCAATCTTCTCTGCATGAGAACTTCTGAAAACAGACTAAATCAGAAGCAGAAGTTACCTTCCTATAACGTCAGAACACTTCTCAAGTAATCCATTCACACAAGATTTGAGTTCCATGCCTCCTGTTATCAAAAGGTTAGATCTATAGTTTAAAAATCCAGTGTATTTCTCCTTTTTATCTATTTATATAGGTTAATAATTGCATCAGGCTAAGATGAGCATCTGGAACATGCTGACTTGCAGAGTGATCCAGAGTGCATGCCTTCCAAGAATGTCTAGCTACAGAGCTGCTCGCTGCTCAGGCACACGTTTTTTAAGGTCTTGGCTCTGTTGGCCTATACAAAGGTGCCTACTGCATTTGAAATACCCCAGACAACCTGCTTAGCTCCCACGAGCCATTCCAGAAATATTATCCCTTCACAGGCTTCTGTGTCACATCAGTCAGTCCTGAGCAGGTATATCACTACATTTCCAATGCCTTATTTTTAGGTAAGTCAGTCAGGACACATGTATCTAACTCAGTTTCTCCTCCATACTTTAAATACAGCATCTGTACAGCATGAGATGCCTCTCACTGAAGTTCCTCTGAAACCAGGAAAGAGGAAATCTTACACTTAAGTCTCATCAAGGTTCTGATCTCCCCAGAATGATCTCAAGGCAAGAATTTCACAAGAATGGCCAGAGAGGGCAGACATATCTCAGTACAAAGATGGGCCTTAATAAAAACTAGAAAAAAAAAAATGCTAAAACAGAGACTATCTTGTTCTAACCAAGAATACCTTTTTCAATTACTTAAGAATGTGAAAGAGAAAGAACAAAGTGTAATGATTTATTTCTGTTAAAACTTTATATAGAAAATTTACCTTTATAATGGCCTTTTCGTTGTCTGCTGCCACAGAACACTTGTACTCGGTGAAATTTGTACTGCTTATCCAACTCAGTTCCATTTTCCAAGGATTCAGTGTCAAATTTCTGATAGGTGGCTCTGGCATCTCCACTGAAAATATCACATAATAGGATCAGTAAGGTGCAGGATTGATGCTACCCATTTTTTTGGAGTGCAAAGGCTACTACCTATCAGGTCTAAGACAACAGGTAACTGGAAGACAACTACCTGTAAAGAGAAGCATGCTACACCTCGTCTGGGAGGATGTCTGCATGGAAGTGTTCTACTCACAATCTGTGCATTGCCAGTCAATACACATCTGGGCGACCAGAAGCAGCCACTGGGTCATGAAGATGAGTCCAAGACAAGCAAGCATCTCTTCTTCCTTGGAGACAGAAAGCAGCAGAACTTGCCCAAGGTGAAAGACACCAGAGTGAATCACTGTCCCCTGAATTTGTCTGGTCTAATCTGCTCATGCTGCCTGCTTCCACACCATCTGCCCATCTCTCAATTACTGACCAAGAAAAGATTCAATAGACCTCTCAAAGTCAGAGAAACATTCAAATAAATGGTAACAAAGTTAATGAAGTTGCTCTTTTCTGCAGAAAAACAACTTGTGTGATGATTTATAAAGCTGTTTATTTGGGAATAACTCTAGAAATGCATACACTTATGACTGCTGTCTTAAGGCCTAAAGATCACCTGTCTGGTGCATAGAAAGGTTAGGATGAGTGGACCTAAAGCATGTGAGTAAACAGCTGCAAACAAAATCAGCTGCATATCAAAATCAGTCACAGCAATATCATAGAATCATAGAATGGCTTGGGTTAGAAAGGACCTCAAATATCATCTAGTGCCAACCCTCCTGCCATGGGCAGGGATGCCACCCACTAGATCAGGTTGCTCAGGGCCCCATCAAACATGGTTGTGAACACCTCCAGGGATGGGGCATCCACAGCTTCTCTGGGCAACCTGTGCAAGTGCCACATTACTCTCTGAGTGAATAACTTCCTCCTAATCTCTAATCTAAATCTCCCCTCTTTTAGTTAAAAACCATTCCCCCATGTCCTGTCATTATCTGATTGAGCAGAGTCGCTCTCCATCTTTTTTATAAGTCCCTTCTAAGTACTGAAAGGTTGCAGTGAGGTCACCCTGGAGCCTTCTCTTCTGTAGGCTGAACATCCCCAGCTCTCTCAGCCTGTCTTCATAGGAGAGGTGCTTCAGCCCTCTGAACATCTTTGTGGTCCTCCTCTGGATCTGCTCGAACAGATCAACATCCTTCTTGTGATTGGGCCCACAGACACAGTACCCCGAGTGGGGCCTCACAAGGGCAGAGCAGAGGGGGACAGTCACCTCCCTTGCCCTGCTGGCCACTCCCCTGTTGATGCAGGCCAGGATGCAGTTGGCCTTCTGGGCTGCAAGTGTGCACTGCCGGCTCCTGTTGAGCTTTTTGTCCACTAGCACGCCCAAGTCCTTCTCTGCAGGGCTGCTCTCAATGAGTTCTTTTCCCAGTCTGACTTCATGTCTGGAACTGCCCTGATGCAGGTACAGCACCTTGCACTTTGACTTGTTGAACCTCATGAGGTTCACATGGGCCCAAATCTTAAGCTTCTCCATGTCCCTTTGGATGGCATCACTTCCTTCTGTTATATCAGCTCTACCACTCAGCTTGGTGTCATCTGCAAACTTGCTGAGGGTGCACTTGATCCCACTGTCTATGTCACTGGCAAAGATATTAAACAGTACCGGTCCCAGGACAGACCCCTGAGGGACACTATTCATCACTGGCCTCCACTTGGACATAAAGCCATTTTCAATATCAGTCAGCTCTCATTACCCATTGATCAGTAAGTTTGGTGCTTATGTTGCCTCGGAATAGTTTATGTACTTTCAAGGATATTTTTGAGTACGTGCATAAAAGTGAGTCCAGTAGGAGTATCTACTGTTACTACAAATTCAGTGCCAAAACTAGAGAGAGAATAAACCATATGGCTGGGAACTTTCTTAGCAGGCAGTAGGTCCTTGCAAAAAAACTTCATTCAATTTAGCTCCGCATATTTCTTTTTCAGCTTTTAAGATTTTGCCTGGGATATTATCCCTCCAGCCCTGGGCTTCCAGTATCTCTCCTAAAGCCTTACCAAATACCACTACAAGAAAGAAAAAACAAAAACAAAAAACAAACAAACAAAAAAAAACAAGCAACAAACAAACAAACAAAAAAACACAACACACAAAGATAAGATGAACCTACCTTGTATTTCAAAACTTCTTTGTCTCACTTATATTTGTATCATAGCCTCGAGGCTCAGAGAAGATGGAAAGACTTGCAGTTGAAATGGTTGTACAGTTACAAATAGGGCTGTCTCACTTGTCACTTGTGTTTTAGAGAACAGTCCTACCATCGGAAGTGTTGCAAGATAGAATGTTCATCACTTCCTTCCTGATTCTTACCAAATTAATGCAACTGTAAAAGTCACAATTTCATTAAACTCAAACAAGCAGCTAGATTGTTAAATTATCTGTTGTATTGAGTCCGTTTGTGTTAGGGAATCCAATAAGTACATAAGAAATTTCTTTTACAGATATTTATGTCTCGCTCTTTCTAGTGGGCTTGTGTGGCAACGTTTTGGTAGCAGAGGACTACATGGGATAGCCTCTGCGAGAAGAATCCAGAGGCTGCCCCATGTTAGATAAAGGCCAGTTTCTGCTGACTCCTGAGTTCTGCTGACCCACTGCTGCCCAGAGCTGAGCCAATAAGATGTTGTTTTGCACCTCTGTGAAACCATATTTAAGAAAGGGGTAAAAAAAAAAAAATGCTGCACAACAGCAGCTGGAAGAACAAGGAGTGAGAACCAGCCCTGCAGACCCCCAGGTCAGTGCAGAAGTTGATCAGGAGGTGCTCCAGGCAGGCAGCAGCAGTAGTCCTGCTGTGGCCTGTGGAGAGGCCCCTGGTGGAGCAGGCTGTCCCCCTGCAGCCCATGGGTCCCACATGAAGCAGATCTCCACGCTGCAGCCCCCCCATGGGTGGAGGAGCCCCCGGTGGAGCAGGTGGATGTGGCCTGGAGGAGGCCGCGGCCCATGGAGAGCCCCCGCAGGAGCAGGCCCCGGGCTGGAGCTGCAGCCCGTGGAGAGGAGCCCACGCAGGAGCAGGGGGTCTGGGGGGAGCTGCCGCCCATCCGTGGGGACCCGTGCTGGAGCAGTTTGCTCCCGGGGGATGGACCCAGTGGTACGGAGCCATGTGGGAGCAATTCTTGAAGAGCTGCTGCCTGTGGGAAGCCCCCACAGGCTCAGTTTGGGAAGTTTGGCATCCCGTGGGAGGGACCCCATGTGGAGCAGGGGCAGGAAGTGACCATGAAGGAGCACAGAGATGAAGCGTAACTACAGCCCCCATTCCCTGTTCCCTTACACAACTCAGGAAGAGGAAGTAGGAGAGGGTGGATGAAGGGAAGGAGAGTGGTTTTTGTTTGTTCTTTGTTTCTCGCTTCTCTAGCTTGTTAGTAATGTGCAATAAATTTATGTGTTCTCCCTATGCTGAGTCTATTTTGCCTGTGATGATAATTTTTGATTGACCTCGCTGTCTTTATCTCAACCCTTGAGCCCTTTTCATTGTATTTTCTCCCCCTTTCCCTTTGAGGATAGGGAGCTCCTTTACTTAATAAGGAGCTTTGTGATGCACATAAAGTAATCTAATTTCACCACTTATTGAAATTGAAACATCGTTAGAAAATATATATATATATATTTTTTTTTTCAAACAGTAAAATGTGTATTGTGGTTTAACCCTGGTAGGCAGCTCAGCACCACACAGTTCGCTCACTCTCTCCAGGTGGAATGAAGGAGAGAATTGGAAAGGTAAAAAAATGTGAGAATTCATGGGTTGAGATAAAGACAGTTCACTAGTTAAAGCAAAAGCTGCTTACACAAGCGAAACAAAACAAGGGATTCATTCACTACCTCTCACTGCAGGCAGATGTTCAGCCATTTCCAGGAAAGCAGGGCGTATCAGTGTATCACATGCAATGGTTACTTGAGAAGACAAATGCTATTACTCCAAACATCACCACATCCTCCTTTTTTGTCCCCCAGCTTTTATTGTTGAACACAACGTCATATGGGGTGGGATAACCCTTCCATCAGTTGAAGTCAGTTAACCTGGTTCTGCCCCCTCACAGCTTCTTGAGCACCCCCAGCCTCTTTGCTGACAGGGCAGCATAAACACTGCTCAGCAACAACTAAAACATCAATGTGCTATCACCACTACTTTAATAAAAATCCAACACACAGCATCAGTGAGCCTCTACAAAGAAAAGTAACTCTATCCTAGCCCAAATATTTACAATATTTTCTTCTTAAGAACAGGCAGATGCATTCTACTGTGGTTAAAATCTAATAGGAGTCTGTCTATATGCTCCTTTACCACTCCTGTTTCTTGCCTATTTTATTTAGAAAAAAAAAGGGCTGCTGCCCAGGAGTCACCCTACCAGGCTGCTCCAGGAGTCACCATTCTCTGTCAAAATCCCCAGTTCCTGTCCTGCTACTGCTTTATTGACATATGTAAAGATATAACCATATCAGTATTAGTTTGTATTATCAACTAGTCGTATATAGCTATGATACAGTTATTTCCAAAGGAAAAAGCTGAAGATATAATGCAGTGGGCTCATGAGTATTTCCACTGCCTAGATTCCCGCTGCAGTGTGAGACTGATCACTGATGAGCTGTAAGTGTGCTGTTGTTTTCCAGGTTCATGCTCTTACGCTGCTTGTAAACGTCAATGATACTGAGTTGTCACTAAGACCAACCATCACCCCCAAATGGATTTCTGACCTGCTTTCTTCTCTGCAGTTCAAAAAGAGAGACGGTGTGGCACAGTAAGTCTCCTTATTATCAGCTTTTTGACTACAAAAGTCTTTTCTAATGAAATGAAAATCACACCATCTCCACTTATGCTCACATGATGTATTAGAAGTGTAGAACAAGGCTGGACTGGAAAACAATGTATTAAGTGACACCTTGTCGTTGAGTTCATGCATTTGATCATGTCCATCAGTAACTCAGTATTAATTTAGAAGATGAACAACTCACCTTGAGCATTGAGAACTTAAAAAAAAAACCTCCAGTCATCCCTAGAAACAGTAATCACAAGGGAATCAAGAAGGCCTGGCTTAGTCTTTCATGGTTTCAGACGGAAAGGTTTAAGGGAATGGTGTTTTTATAAGGATGCATTCATGAGTCCCTTGGGAGTGCACTTTCTCTGTATTTCAGGAGAGAATAAAAATGTGGCAAAGTTTTTCTGAAGCATAGTTATGAAACAAACAAACACTGTGAACAGGAATGATGAGCAAATAGGAATAGGTGTTTTTTTTTTTTCTGTCAAAAAAAAAAAAGATTTAGTTATAGAAAAAGCTCTTTCTGTTGAGAATAACTTTTCCTGTTGAAAAAAATGAAAGTTCAGACTTCAGGTCTGAACCCAGTGTGGTCATTCAGAGGAAAAAGTCATCTGAGGATTCACTGCACTTCCAGATAAAAGAAATTCCGTGCTTGCCCATGCAGATATCTTTTTAACACTTACTGAGCTGTAGAGGTAGAAGAAAGGACTTCCGACTACAAAGAATTTAAAACAAACAAACAAGCAAAATACACTCTATTGTGTCCTCATCTTTGGAAGAGAATCACTCTTTTTAATGGTGGTAACAGACTTTAATGGTGATTACATTTTATAGAGAAGGAAGGGGGCAAAGTGTCTGGGCTAATAAAATTAAAGCCATATGAAATTCCTGGGAGAATCAAATGGGGTTCAGGAAATTGAAGGAAGACAGAGTTTATGTGCCTTTCACTCTCCTTTCTCCCAGCCTTTTACTTCCCTTTTTCTCCCTCCTCCAACAATATAGGTCCCAGAGTGCTAAGCTGTCTCCCACCCATTCCTGAAGAAGACGCCTCCAAAATAGGAGCTCTGCTCATCTCCAGGCACCTCATACTTCAGGAGCAAAGACGGGAAGGAGTTGAGTTGAGCCCAGAGATTGGGCTGGAGAGGAGAAAGGATCAATTCTATCAAAATTGCATTTGTTGATTCTGCACCACTTTAAGGATGGGGTTTAATGTCAACTTTTGCTGTGAGGGGACTGTAACTCCACATGGTTACTTGTGCATCCCAGACAGATCTTCCTGCTCCCACTCTGAAGAGCTTTCAAGCCTGTAGCAAACAGCAGAGGAGTGGCATGCTCTCTGGCACTCTCTCAGATTGTGGATCTGCGTAACACATTGAGGAAGTCTAGGTTTTGAGGTTTTGGGGTTTGGATACTTTTTTAAAATTAAAAAAAAAAAAAAAAAAAGAAAACACTACAGGAGAACAATCCAAGCAGCCCACAAAGACAGTGTTGTAACCACCACAAAGGAACTCTTCTACCCAGGGGATTTCTTTGTTTAACTATATTTAGGGCAAATTCTCACCTGAGGCTTTAAAAAATGTAAACAAAAAACAAAACAAAAAAAATCTCCAAGCAAGGCCAGTGCAGTTGATGATATTGTCAAAGCCTGTTATTTTCTGGAGGCTAGGGAACCAGCACTGAGCTGTCTCATTATAACCCAGGAGAGGAAAAACAATAGGCTATTTCCAGAGGAAAACTGGGCAGAGATACTGAGATTGATTCTCACCTTTGAGCTTTACAAGGAGTAAAGTCACTGCAGAAACAGAATTAAAAATAACCTTTCCTAAAAGTCGCTAAAGCTCATAATAATTCATTGATCCAACAGCAATAAGGGTACTCACATGAACTGCCTAGACATTTTGTACTGCTGATGTATTATGACTTGTATAGACTGCAACATTACAAATACCCTGTTTTTTGTCCTTGCACCAAAGATCCTTTATTTTTCAGGAGATGATGTTTTCCACAGAACAGAGGAACAGCAACAGGAGACCAGAATGCAGGGCTTTTATGTGTGTAAATGTGAATATTCAAATCACTTGAATAGAAGGTTACACAGCCTGACCATCCTTTTGTAGTGATCACTGTATGGGCCTTTGCTCAGGGATGGGAAAGGGATACCTTAACCCCACCCCTACTCCCTCCTCCATTGTGTCATGGAGAGATTTCTTGTGTTCTCATCAGGATGCTAGAAGTGAATTCCAGTGAATTCCAGGTTGTTAAGTGGCTTTGTAGCCTCATCAGCTTTCCTAGTGAAAGCAGTGTGGATGCAAGAAGGTCACCAATAGCCATGATTGAATGTGAATGAAACAGGATGGAGAGGATCTGGTAGACCTTATCTGTTTCATTTCCCTTAAATTAAAATAAACTTTGCCTTTAGTTGAACACTTTTGATGCAGAAGCTTTTATTGTTAGGAAGTGATAGTTTAAGATTAGGCTCCTTCTCTGTTTCTGTTTTTAAAGGTAATTGAAAGAAATTGTTAATAAAAGCTTGTTTAGAAACACAGAATCAGAAAAAAATTGTTTTCAAAAGGGACTTCTTGTGGACTAGTGGAATTTTGTCACCCTGAGTGAACTTTATCTGCCAGGATGAGATTTCAGCTGCCTAAGATGTTTTTAACTATCCTGAGACCTGCTGGAAGGGCAATGTGTCAGGATACATGTAAAACAGGAGAATTATAGAAATCACCAGAAACAATATTTAGATACACATGCTGGACAAGCGAACTACAGGATCTTCTCAACTGGATCTGCAACTCATTAAACAAAAACTGGTCAAGGATGTGAGTCAAGGGCAGTCTTAAATGCAAGGACTATGATGTGATGGACTTTAAAATCCTGAGAGAAAGCAGAAAGGCAAACAGCGTAATATATACATTGGATGACATGAGAGTCAACTTCAGCTTGCTCAGGGCAGGATGGGGTCTCAGATCCAGAGGTCTGTCTGTCTCTCACACCTTAGTTTGGAGACTGGCAGTAAGTCAGAGACTTCTATGGATGTGTCCTGCCAGCAACCCTGATTTAGGTTTACTTTTATCTTTGTGTGATACCACCAAGGTACCACCACTGATGAAGGGTATCCTTGTATGACAGCAGAGGCCTTTAGAAGTGGAGACACAGGATATGGTAATGAAGTGTACAGGCATGGGGGAAATAAGAGATGGGACACTGGGCACCCCATGGTTATAAATGACCTCTAACCCTTGGTTTCCCCAACTGAAATGATCCACATGCTAAAGTGGAATGCATGATTAGCTTTCCATACTAAGGTTGTGTCTCATATCTGCTTACTAGTTAGAGGTTCAGGATATGTTACTTCTGTTTTGTCCAGGTGTTATAAAAACAGCCAGCCTGTACTTCAGCTTGCAAGTGTCAGGCTTCTGGTTGAAAGTTCAAACGTTTAATTTCTGACATTGTACACCATCCCTCCTCCCCTTCCCAGCTATCTGATACCTGTTAGTATTCACAATTCAAGTTATACTTTTATCTACCACAAATATGAAGTGATGAGAGGTGGGAGGAAACCTTTGGGTTTGTAAACAGTGAGGGTCAGCCCCTAGGTGATATTGTGCTGAAGGACTTAGCAACATAGTTTGGAGGCAACAAATGGGTTTATGAGAAAATTGTCTCCTGAAATCTTTAACAATATTCATTTTCTGTGGACAAGTGAGCATTTTTGAGATGTTTAATCTTGGCCTATTTTCAGTGGGTTTTCATAGAGATGATAAATTTTTACTCCTGATTACAGCCTTGATCAAGCTGTTTCCTAGGCAGTGGACCACTGAAGGCTCTGAATAAAACCCTTAAATGTGGTTGCTCCTATTTTATTCTTTTGGATTAGATTGAAAATTAGTATAATAACTTCCACAGCACTACTGAAATATTTTTGCTGAAACACTGCAAAAATGGTCTTCATAAGAAGAAGGAAGAAATCATCATCATACAACTGAAAATATTTTTTGAAAATGCAAGCAAATACAAGGAGTTTTTCAAAGACAGGTTCCTGAGGAGCTGCCTCTACAGGCAATGATGTTATCTCTGCTTAGAAGAAGGACGATATGAAAAACCTATAAATTATTGCCAACAAGATACATAATTGTTCATGTGAAAAAAAAAAAAAAAAAAAAAAACAAAAATCCAACTCTCTTCACTTGCATGCCATTATGCCACTTCTTCAATAACAGTTATTTCTTCAGTTTCATGCTTTATTAATTGATTCTTATGTTCTGTCTATTAAAAGAAGAAAAAAAAAACATTTCATTAGTGTTTCATGCATTAGATTAGTCACTATGTTACAATTTTGAACCTCCTACTATTTAAATGGTAGTTATTTATTATATAGAAGCTGTTGTAGGACTCTGTCAGTGAGAGGACTGAAGTAGTAGTGTCTAGATATTCCCTTCATGATGAGCTCCCCAAAGAGGACCAAAGGACATCTCACAGAATCCCAGAATCCCAGAATGGCCGAGGTTGGAAGGAACCTCTGAAGACCATCTAATCCTACCCCTGTGCTGAGCAGGATCACCTAAAGCACGTTGCATCCAGGTGGGTTTTGAATAGCTCCAGACAAGGAGACCCCACAACCTCTCTGGGCAGCCTGTGCCAGTCCTCTGTCACCCTCACAGTAAAGAAGTGCCCTCTTGTACTTAGCTGGAACCTCCTGTGCTTCAGTTTGTGCCTGTTGCCTCTTGTCCTGTTGCTGGGCACAACTGAAAAGAGATTGGCTCCATCCTCTTGACACCCTCCCCTCAGATGTTTATACACATTTATGAGGTCTCCCCTGAGTCTTCTCTTTCCTGGGCTAAACAGGCCCAGTTCTCTCATCCTGTCCTCATACGACAGGTGCTACAGCCATCTAATCATTTTAGTAGCCCTCCTCTGGACTCGCTCCAGTAGTTCTATGTCCCTCTGGTACTGGGGAGCCCAGAGCTGGACACAATAACCCAGGCGTGGCCTCACCAGGGCTGAGTAGAAGGGGAGGATCACCTCCCTTGACCTGCTTGCAGCACTCTTCCAAATGCACCCCAGGGTACCGTTGGCCTTCTTGACCACGAGGGCATATTGCACTTGCAACAGCCTGCTGTCCACCAGGACTCTCAGGTCTCTCTCTGCAGAGCTGCACTGCAGCGGGTGACCCCCCAGCCTGTACTGGTGCTTGGGGTTATTCCACTGAAAAGCCAGAAATCTAATCTTTTTTAGCATTGGAAAGTTCATGTGACTAAGGAACTGAAATTAAAAAGATTAACAGAGGCTTCCAGTGATCCAGTGTTTCCTTGTGGACATGTTCTTGCTTCCAGGCCTGTCTGTAGCCAACTCAAATACTTTCTGAATTGCAGCAAGTTTTGCACAATGCTCTCCAGACTGTCAGTTCCCCTTTGTTACTTGCAATCTGTTCCTTGCTCTCATGAGTCTCTCAAGCACTCTGTGTAAGCTAGAATCTCTTAGCTGTCTACTACACTTTCTTACCATAACCTTGAAAATTTCCCGTCTTAAGCAGTGTTGCCAAATACTAACATGGTCTCAGCATCTATTACACAAGTATTTTTTACCAGAAGTAGATTTCTCTGTCCATTCTCACCCCATAACTGAGCAGCAGCCTAGATTTGCATTATTATTGTCCTGAGCTTAGGCTCAGCACTCCTAGTGATAACATATGGTTTATAAGGAGAGCTGGGTGAAATTATGTATTTGTCAAATGCTCCAGGTGGACATATCACAAATATCTTAGAATGGAAAAGGAAAACCATAAGAATTATTTTCATATGGAATTCCTCTTTCAGTACACCAACAGAAGGAAAAAAAAAAAAAAAAAAGAAAAAAGAAAAAAATTCTTTGCTTATGCACATTTCTCTGACACTTAGGTCATACCTTTGAAACTGCAATGGATCCTCATTTACAAAAAATTTTGGACAAATGGAAGGAAAATATACCTGGAAATTCATTGGAGCGATCTCATGGAATGGGTCTTTTGGCTGTAGTACTCTAGCAGGTACTGTTTTCAAATAAATATTTCTACAGTGACAAAAAGGGGTGGTGAAGAAAAGACTCAGTATGCAAATATCAAAATGTACTATAATTTTATTATACTCCTGAGTTATTATTTTCTCCCTCCAAGACAAAAGTAATGAAAGGTTAACTAAAAATTATGTGGATTTAAAACAATGGCATCAGTTCATTGTTCAGAATTTGGATTATAGTAATCTCTTTTATGACTTTTTAATAAATCATAGGAAGTTTTTTCATCCTCTTAAAGAGAAATATTTTTAAAACAAGGAAATTTTACATGCCACACCTCTACATTGCAGTATCTGAAAGTAGGAAAGGGGAACTGATATAAGACCTTGTCTTGAAAGGAGTTGTGCAATATTGATCAAGCAAGTAAAAAGGTTGGAAATCAGAAATGTAGAGCCCACTTGAGGAATGTCTACATGTATGGTGTCATGACTCCTGCAACAATTCAGTGTCAGTTTTTTCCCCCTCCCTCCTCCTTAAAAGACACCAGAACATTTCTATTGGAGAAAGAGGAGTTATTTCAGGTACAGAATAAAAAAAAATGCACAAGAAACAAAGCTTACACTGCACAGAGAAAAAATACGACACTTGCTGCCAGTTCTGATACCAGAAGTAGCAGATATGATGAAGTAGACGTAAGTTGTTCTCCTCCTGAAAGACATGTAGTCATCAAAATGTTGTTTAGTATCACAGAATAAGAAAGATTGCTCAACTATGTGAAACACCAGTATGAAGTCACTTCTTCCTTAGCCTAGCTCCTCATGATCTTGTAACATGTGAATGAGTAGGATGGCAGACAGTATGTGGGCCATATCCAGTAACTTGAGACTACCAAGCCTCAAGCCTCAGAACCTCATTTTGTGAGGTTCTGAGTCCTACAGAGTACTTCAAAATTCAAGGTGGCAGGGAGCAACAGGGAAATAAGAAGTTTATGAAGACAAAAGTAGAAATGGAAGAAGGAAAACAGCTAACAATGAAGACCTGAAAAAATGTGCTTTATTCACTGTCGTCTTGCAAGAAGAATTAACCGTCACAACAGAATGGTTGGAAACCTCCCTTATATTAAGAGATATTCCAGTTCTTTGCTCCTTTCATCCTAGCAAATTGAAGAAATTTGGAAATATAAAAATATTTCTATCTGTGAAGTAAGAAGTGAGGCAGACAAGTAATATCTGAGAAAAAAAATAGGTCAAAAAAATGATTTTCATTCTTACCAAACTCTACAGGTGTACTCCACTCCCCCCAGTTTTTGCTCACTAAGCAACCATTGTCAGTAGCTCTGATTTTGATGCTGTATCTTCTTTCTGCACTAAAGCTGTCAAATATGTAGGAGTTTCCAGTGATGTTTGTTTCCTAAACAGAAAACTAGACTGAGAGCTTTTTCTTTGCTAAATGACAATGTGTCTGCTTCATTTAATGATGTAGACACTTACAAATTTTGCACATATATCTATGGACAGATGAGTGAAATAACAAATAGAAAATCATCCCTTAAGAAATTAGTTTGTTCCATTTTAATTCATTTTGTATGAATATCTTTGTCAGTGGTGCTGGGAGGGTGAAATTTGCAGCATTTAACCTCTGCTAAAGAGCAAAATTTTGGAAGAAAACACAAAACAATAGTGTATTTTCAATCTGTAAGTCTTTTAGCAGGAACTTCTCTGAAGAATTGTCATTCCCTTTCCTATAATTGTTTTCAAAACTGAAGTAAAGTTTAACAATCAGATTACATAGAAGTGAAACATTTGACATATATGGAAATGCTTCTCAGAAGAGTACTGAACTTTCTTGAAAACTGTGGTTTTTTTTTCTTCTTCCTTCTTTATACTGATTTAATCTTTCAGTTGATATTTTCCTGCATCCTTCATCTCGACCTCTCCCAGAGACCATTAATAAAGTACAAATCTCCATAGTTCTCCTTTACTTTTTTTTAATCTTCAACAGAAATGTGGAATTATGATCCATATTTATACACAAGTATGAGTTTGCTAGGAAGTACAATGAACTGTAAAATGGAAGATTTTGTGACTTGCAAAGAAATAATATAAAGTTTCATACATGTGGGAATATATTTTATAAACAACAGTTTAAAACTATGTTGAGGAAACTTGTCAATAAGAAGCATACACAGTATACTGAAACCAAGGCAATTTGATTGGAGGATGTTCTTACATAAACATAGCATAAAAACAGCATAAATATTAGATTAATAGGATAATAAAGACTTACCATTTTAGATGTGTCTTTGATGCCTTTCTCAGGATCAACCTAGCAACAACAGAGAACTTGAATGTTTATGATTGTTCCTTTTGTTTCTTTGTAATAAGGTGTCTCGCCTTATGAATGTTTGATTTTCAGAAAACAACAACAACAAAACCCACATGCTTCATATGCCTTCTTTTATAGACCATGAAGTTAAACAGTTCTTCCACTGAAACATTTTTCCTTACCACTAATGCTCTAAAATAATGTATACTTTATTTTTAATTGCAGAACTGTGAATCAAAGAACTAAACAACAACAACAAAAGGCTCAGGTTGCCCACAAATGAAAAGTCTGTGTTTCAGTTGTACATAAGAGTATCTTAAAAAATACTAACAAACTGGGGCAATGCTTTCTTCATCCAAATTTTTGTCTATGTAACTTTTACACTGTTAATCTTTTAATTAGTTATGTTATGTCTTCCTTTTTATTTTTTTTTTTTTATTTTTTTTTATTGTTACTGTTGGAACCATGAGTTCAACTGTTTCTACAAATATTTCAAGCGGTATTTTTGATGGATAAATACTTGCAATTTTTAAAATGCATAGTAACAACCACATATAGGTAAGATATGGAAAACCTGGATATTCTGTTCTAATAACACGTACAATATATATGTATACATATTTTATTAAGACATGGATGGTTCTTTCCACTTTAAGTTAAAAAAAAAGACACTGAACTTGAAAAAAAAAATAAAATAAAAAAACAACAAACAAACCCAAACCCTCCCACAACCCACAATGAACTGATGTGTATTTCTGCCCATTTATATCTGATTGTGACAGCTGAAGTGAAATTCACAACTGTATATAAGATGCAGACCTACTTTAGCTAAACCTCAGAATCAGATAAGGTACAGACATTGAGGTCATCTAAGTAGACAGTTGGATCTGGGAGGATGCTTGTTTACACAAAAGCTGCATACAAAAGAATTACAGAATTCCAGTTAACAGTAAAACAGGAAACATATAAGAAACAAAACAAAACAAAACAACAACAACAAAAACAAAACCACGAGGGAGAATGTCGCACAAGCTATAAGATGAGCATGTTAAATGTTGGTGTTAGCATTATCTATTTAAACCATCTACATTTCTACTTCGCATTGCTCACTTTTTTTCCTCTAGTGCTCTGCAAATGAGGAACATCATACACTTCTGATCTTTAAAACAGATAGCTACATTTAAAGTTAAAATTTTTGGCAATTTTGAGCCCTTGCAACAATCCAAGAATTCCAGTTACACATTGAATTCACTATGTAATTCACTTTATTGGCCAACTACATCCTTTAGCAGAATTATGTTCATGTCAGACAACTTCCATACATAGCAAAACCAAGAAGGCCAAGCTAGGGTCTTTTTTTTTTCTTTTTTTCTTTTTTTTTTTTTTTTTTTCGGGGGGGGGGCAAGGTGAAGGAGGTAGTAATAGTAATGGCGAGGAAGATTATGCTCTATGTATTCACCCTCAGTGTGGGGATCCTTGCCCAGTTTCTTTAATGTAGCATGGACTGATAGCACTTCTATACCTGTGCAAGGATACCTTGTATAAAAATGGAGTGGTCACTCAAACAGAAGAACAGGGGATCAGTTGTATGGTAGTGTGTGTGGAAATACAAGCAGGCAAACAGAGTTAAGTGTTATAATCAATTCTTCTTACCTTCTTTTCTATGACAACTTGATATTTGAAACAAGTGTCTCTTTTCACATGACTTGTACGAGGTGGTTGCCACTTAATTTCACAACTATGAGAAAGTCCTTTACAGTTCACAGTGACATTTAATGGAGGGGTGAGCTTCTCTGAAATAATTTAATTAAGAATAAAATTATTATGCATCTATGAATAAAACTGATTAAAAAACAAGTCTTTTTACTCTGTTTTTTTTTTTTTTTTTTTTTTTTTTTTTTTTTTAATATAAGTGGTTAGGTGGCTGTTCAAATAAGTGGTCTAAAAAGTTGTAATGTAACTTTGTGAGAATTACCAGATTCACTCCATATTCAAAAGCAGAACTTCCACTCCACTTGAGGTACTTGGAATATCAGAAATAACTGTAGGTAAAATTAAATTAAAACAAACAAACTCCAGTTGGAAATTAGGAGAAATTTCTTCCCAGAAAGAGTGGTCAGGCATTGGAATGGGTTGCTCAGGGAAGTGGTAGAGTCACTGTCCAAGGGGGTGTATAAGTAAAGTTTGGATGTGGTGCTTAGGGACATGGTTTAGTGGGTGACATTGGTGGTAGGGTGATGGTTGGACCATATGATCCTGGAGGTCTTTTCCAACCATAATGATTCTATGAAACAAACCTGTTGTGATATTTTACTGAATTGAGAAATTTAATCTGAGCAACATTTTTTGTGTGTGTGTGTATTCATATTAAATTGAATCAATTTCCTTCTTCTTTTTTTTTTTTTTTTTTTTTTCTTTTTCTAACTATAAATGCATTAAAAAAAATGAAAAAATATTTTACTCATTGTACTAAAGCGCTTGGTTCTTTTGTATTCTGCGGATGAACAGAGTTCAGAATTATGAGATACTGGTATAGACCTAACATCTAGTTAGTCCCACTCAGGCATCCATGGCCACTTAATTCCAAAAGATGAGCTTGTTCTTTCACAGAACACATATTTGACTGAAATGTTCAAAATTATCTGACCTGTGGGGTTTCAGATTGTCTCTCTGTTCTGAGGAACAGATTTTTAAAAAGTTTTTTTTTTTTGTTTTTTTTTTTTTTTTTTTCTTTTTTCCCCAGGGATGACTTCTTCACTCCCTTAGTGTAATACTAGAAATAGAAGGGAAGGATGATGGATATCATCTACCATGATGATGACGAAATTGAGTGCACCCTCAGCAAGTTTGCAGATGACACCAAGCTGAGTGGTGCAGTTGATACAATAGAGGGAAGGGATGCCATCCAGAGGGAACTGGACAGGCTGGAGAAGTGGGCCCATAAGAACCTAATGAGGTCCAAGAAGGCCAAGTGCAAGGTGTTGCACTTGGGCTGGGGCAATCCCAGTATTTATATAGACTGAGCAAAGAAGAACTTGAGAGCAGCCTTGTGGAGAAAGACTTTGGGGTCCTGATGTGGACCCCAAAGAAGGTGCACATGAGCCGTCAGTGCATGCTTGCAGTCTGGAAGGCCAACTATGTCCTATGCTGCATCAAAAAAGGGGTGGCCAGCAGGGAGAGGGAGGTGATTGTCCCCTTCTACTCTGGTCTTGTGAGGCCCCGCCTGGAGTACTGTATGAAGGCCTGAGGCCCCCAGCACAAGAAGGATGTGGAGCTCTTGGAACGAGTCCAGAGGAGGGCCACCAAGATGATCAGAGGTCTGGAGCACCTCTCCTATGCAGAAAGGTTGAGTGAACTGGGCTTGTTTAGCTTGGAGAAGAGAAGGCGCCAGGGAGGCCTCATTGTGGCCTTCCAGTACTTGAAGGGAGCCTATAAACAGGAGGGGGAACACTTGTTTATATGTGTTGATAGTGATAGGACAAGGGGGAATGGTTTTAAACTAAGACAGGGAAGATTTAGGTTAGAAATTAGGAGAAAGTTTCTCACTCAGAGGGTGGTAAGGCACTGGAACAGGTTGCCCAGAGAGGTTGTGGATGCCCCATCCCTGGAGGCATTCAAGGCCAGGCTGGGTGCAGCCAGCTCTAGTGGTTGGTAACCCTTCCCAGAGCAGGGGGATTGAAAGTAGATGATCTTTAAGGTTCTTTTCAACCCAGGCCATTCTATGATTCTATGAAATAAAATTGAAAAAAAAAATATCCTTACCAATTTTGTACAGAGTAATCATATTCTCGTAGGACTGAATGTTTTGTCCACTTCCATTTACCAGGAAATAAGCTTTCTTATTTTCTATTGTCACGTTTTGGAATCTACATCCCGTGTGCCTTCCCCAATTATCTTTGACATAATTCTGGCATCCTATGAAATCTTCTTTCCTTTATATGACAAATTGCTTCAGTTAAATATTAGTAATGTCACATGTCAGACCAGAATGCAAAATTCCCAAGACTCAAGAAGACCTACTTACCGTGAGCTCTTCCAGTACAGGAAATATTGGGTATCTCCTGGAACTGTCCTGCTCACATGCCAAGTGCAGTTCATGAAGGAAACATTATATATCACACAGATAAAATTTTCTATGGCTGTGTCATTCATGTCTGCAAACACAGGAAGAATATCCCACATCAATTCTGTGGAGAGATTGTGTAACTGCTTAAACCCTTTAGAGCTCTGCATGTCTATTTAGTGGTTTTTAAGCACTTGATTAGCAAAACTAACTGCATACTAGTTGGGTCTTGCAATTACATGTTTACTTTAACGTAGCAGTGATTTTATCTGAGTCTGAGGATTACCTACCATTGTTACAGATACTGAAAATTTGACTATGATTTAATCAGCTCAGGGACATGATGTAGTGAAGATTATTAATGAAGACAGTCACTATTGAGAACTTTGTCTAGATCCTCAGTTTATCAAAGGTCCAGCCTACAATGGAACATAAATTCTACAGCTATGAGCCAGGGAAGTTCTCTATCCCATGTCTGTGTTAAGCACTGACTTTTGGTTTATTTATAAAGGACTAAGGATTTAAAATAAGCTTTCCACCTCTTTCACTGTGTAACAATTAGATGATTACAACCTAACTCTGAGACTGTTTCCCAAAGCTAGTTCCTGCAGGAGAGAATGGCATATTTTCAATCTTGAATTTAGAACCACTGTTAATCTGTTCAAGACTAAGGCACTTTGGATTCAAGGATATGGTGAATTTTGAATGCACAGGACTTGATATGCCCAAATATCCATATCATTAATGCAAAACCAAGAAAAAAATGAAGAGTAAGTTGATAATTTGCTTACATTAAAGAGCTGTTCTAGTTGTATATTCACATGAGGAATAAATTCCATGTGTTGTGTCTTCCCTATCAAAAGGTAAGATCTTCAATGGGAAATAATAATCATGTAGTAGCTATCATCATGAACTGAAGGTCTGCATCACAGCTTTCCAAGTCAGTGAATTGTTGAGCTTAAACACCATCACCACCTACCAGTGTACCTCCACAGTGAGCCTTACAGCACCCCCCATGTCAAACACTTGTTCCCAAACAATGCTAAGAAGCCATCATCTTATGAGAACAATTGGCTGTCTCCTGTCCAAGCTTCATTGCAGTCCAAGCTGGAAGCCTCTTTCTCTTTATTTCCCCATACAGCAACTGATCACATAGCTGACAGCACTGATTTCAAACAAAATGCTGTATTTGAGCAGACCAAAACTGACATCAGTGGATTCTTAGGGAGAAAAGTAAAAGGAAAGAGAAAGCACAGAGCAAGCCTCCACTTATAGAATCTCTCAGCTGCTGGTGAGAAGTGTCCTAAGGGGTTTCAAAGTTAAGAGCTACTTTTTAGATTGTTGTACTTAGCAGTCTGAGAAAGCCAGATCCCCCATTAATTTCTTCTATCCCTTCTAAATCTATTTTTTTTAGTTGTGTAGTCACCATCCCTGGAAATGTTGGATATGGTGCTTAGTGTCATGGTTTAATGGGTGACATTGGTAGTAGGGTGATGGTTAGACCAGATGATCTTGGAGGTCATTTCCAACCCTAATGATTCTATGATTTATTTGGCCTCCACTGCATCCCTTGGGTGAGCAAGGGGGGAATTTAAAAGGTGTATTTTCCTTCTGGATCCTTTTATTTCCTCGGCAGTGATGTAAGAAAAAGTAGTGTTTCTTCAGAAAAGGTGCTCAGGAATACACTCTTATACCTTGTACCTCATATTTTTTCTTGGCTAGATTCAGGCAGGTACTGTGCTGTATAAATGTTTTTGGGACTACTCTACAGAAGGGATTTATTTTTTTTTTTCATTTGAACATACTCGGAACGTAGGCACATAATAAATATGGCCTGGCTCAAAGTTTCCAGAGGCAAAGGCTGCTATCTAGGACACCTAATACAATGAGGCTGCTATCTAGAAGACCTAATACTATGTTATAGTTTTGTGGAGATTTATTTTTAATTTCTACTTTATTCATCCGTCTGTGGTGTGCAAAAGTATGGCTAACCTTCCTTCAAGGTGCTGTTTATTTTTGAGTGGAACTGATGTGATTACTGTGTTTGCACCCAACACACTACAACACACTATTTTAAGCAAACAGTGTTTTCTTTTCTTTGTTTATATATTTGCTTCTATGTATCATTCTTTCTTTCTTCACTTTCTTTGAGTCAACTTAGGTTAGCTCCATCACTTCTGTGGATATTACAAACTGTAGGAGTTGTATCTGCAGAAACATGTCAAAGAAAATAAATTTGACTCTGGATTCTTTGTGGCAATCAGGATTGCTAACAAAGAAAGACTGGATTTCACTTCTGGGTCTTGAGCCCAAGACCTTTTTTAATTTTTATTCAAAAGTTCCTGAATAGAAAATGCATAAACTGCTCTCAGATCTTGGACACAATTGGACAAATAACGTATTTGGAATTAAAACATCATACTTTACTATTGGAAACAAACAAAAAGAAATTAACTTGCTTTAACCTTTTAACCTAACTCTGAAGATGCCACCAGACTGCAGGGTGGAGTTCATCTTACTTAACATTGTACAAGTGCTGTATAGCTCTGCCCACAAAGGAGCCGGTAATTCTATGCTGCCTTTAAAGTGGCTGGAAAGAAACAATACTTAAGACTGTTTATTCAAGCTAGCATGTGATGAATAAAGCCTTCACTCTGTTTGTTTCCCACCAGTCACTGGAAAGATAGGTCAGGATGACCAGCCTAGAGGCATCCCTCTATAACAAAGTTTTCTGCCTTTAACCCAGAAGGAATAATTCATTCTGCATTTTACATTATCTGGAATCCACATGTAACTACTACACAGAAACACTGCCTTTTTTCTTTTTCTATGAAAATCACAAAATCATTTTTGAAAATATCTTTTCCTTCTCTTTCTTATACCTGTGGTATTATCATATATTTCTTCTCTTTAGAAAAACTGTTGCAGTAGAACTGTACTTTTTTTCCCTCAAAGGTGGGAAAAACTTTCTTTTACATCCCAAGTAATTGCTGTGCAGATTATTGACCAAAATATTAAGGAAACAAAGTATTTCCATGCAAAGCTGTTTTATTCTTGCATTGTAGAATTTTCCATGAAAATAGGCTACAGCTAGACTTCATACTGCAGAACAAATCAATTTTAATTACCTTTTTTTTTTTTCTGAAAATGCTCAGTCCTGAGACATGTCCCCAGACAATGTTTATTTTAGAATTTTGGAAATATTATCTAGGTTGAAATCCTGCTGCAGTGACTATTCTCATTCAGACTGATTAGAGACAAAAAAGAGAATGATTAGACAAGAAAAAATCTGCCCAATAACCTGCTGGTTATAAGTAATATATGACCGTGTAGCTTATCATGTCTTCATGTCTGATAATGTTATGACTTTTATAACCATTGGAAAGGAAGGTTTCTTACTGGAAAATAAACAAACAAATAAAATAACACTTTTTTTTCTTTCTTTTTTTTTTTTTTTTTTTCTCCTTTGGGGAGGGGGATGGGAAGGGAAAGAATACCTTATTAATGCTGGGCATCTTACTTAAGACTAGACCTCTGAGTTTATTTCCCAGCTTTACCTCTGAGACATTTAGAGAATTATTTTTGCCTGTAGGCGAATATTAGAGATGTAATTATTGCTTACATGTTTTATGTGCTATAAGGATAAATTTATGCTTACATTCCTCTGACATATTCAGAGAATTATGGATATTGTGAAATATTCTACCTCAGTATTAAAATTGGAATAAGAGAAAAGACACATAAATACTTCTATTCAGCTGGTACTTAAATGCAGTACTACTCAAAGGAATTTACTCTGTATAGAGATTTTTCTGTATGAATTTAAAAATCTGAATATTTCCAGGCAAGCTGTGCTTTCTGCAAGAGAATACAGAAAGTGACATAGGCACTCTTCAATACTGTAATGCAGGGTTTGCTGTAACAAGCAAAATACTGCTTCTTGGATGAACCCAATAATGCTGTTAATATGGTCACTTTTCATTTTTAAATATTTTTAAATAACTATTTTCAGATTGCAGAAAAGAATGTGCTAATAAGCCATCAAAATGTTGTCTAAGACAGTCTTTGGAGACAAAAGCATGCATTTTGTAAGTAGTGTTTATCCACCTCTCACAGAGTTATTCTAAGAATATCACAACAACACAATGACAGAATACAGTATTTCTTTGCCTATCTTCTTTGAGATAAAATTTAACAACAGAGAAATATAAAAAATAAACATACCTCCTCCTTGCAAAGATGTTTCCCTGTGGCGGTTATAGTAAAGGGGCACAGAAAGGACGGAAGTCATAAATTCGTCTCAGAGGCATATTTTTCTGTGCTTTGACAGTGTTATTTCATTATTAAGCTGTTCTAAACTGCTCACGTAAGAGGGTGTGAAAAAAAAAACAAACGCCTACATCTTACTCATTTCCCTTACCTCACACTTCTGTAAGGCAACAGGGAAAAAGCCCAGCTACATCCATTGTATTGTTACAGGAAGGCAAATAAGTAAGAGGAGAGTGACACGCTCTTCACCACTTCCTTTACATAATTTTAATTCGTTGCTGTCACCTGTGTTTCACAGAGGCTTCCATACTGGGCACAACCTCAAAGGCAGGTGAAGATACAAGTTGAATTTCTGGCTCAGATACAGGTCAGCACCATTGTTTCAAACAACACCACTGTTTCCAGCTTATTGCCAAGGGTCACTGCCCTGCATGGGAGATTATGCCTGGTGCTGTGGACTTCATAACATCTGTTCACAGCTCTGCCTCAGTCATACTTAAAGACAGCTCCCATGGATGAGCAGCAAACCAATATCACCAGCTTCCACAACTTTTCTACTTGACAAAGTTAATGTCCTCTATGCGTACATATTTTTGGGGGGATGAATTCAATGTATGGTCAAGGAAAAGTTTGTTCTGGCATGCAAATGCCCTGAGTGTACCAAAACAGCACTATGGCAACTGCCTGTACTAGTGCCCTAGTCCTAGGATGGTGTACAGTTCCTCTTGCTCTCTGGCTGCAGAGTCTGAATGTCCTCTTTCCAAATGCATTCAGTGATGTGAGCATAGTCCTAAGCTATCACACTACCCAGCTATGGAGATGCACAACTGCCCAGGTTAACAGGCTCTGTAGTAGCCCAAGGCTTTTTGACTGTTTTTGAGACTGAAGCATGTGCCTGGGTACTGAAAAACATTTGTCCAGGAAAGCATCTTTCTGTGAACTGAGAAACATAGTGCCTGCCTTTTCTTATGCTGCATAGTACAGTCTGAGACCCTAAAACTCACAAAGACAAACTTGTAGCCGTTCAGGGCACAAACACATGGAAGGAAAGGTTGCCATCCAGAGAGACCTTGACAGTCTTGAGAGCTGGGCCTGTGTGAACCACATGAGGTTCAGTCAACTAAGCCAAGTGCAAGATCCTGCACCTGCATGCCAAGCACAAATTCAGGCGGGGTGGAGAACGGATTGAGATGGACTTGTGCAAATTCATGACTGAAAAGCTGAACATGAGCCAGCAGTGTGTGCTGCAGCCCAGAAAGCCAAATGTACCCTGAGCTGCAGCAAAAGAAGCATGGTCAGCAGTTCGAGGAAGGCGATTACCTCAACTCTGCTGTCATAAGACCCCACATGGAGTACTGTGTTCAGTTCTGGGGCCCCCAGCACAGGAAGGACATGGACCTATTAAAATGAGTCCAGAGGAGGGCCCCAAAGATGATCAAGGGTTTGGAGCACCTCTCCTATTAAGGTAGGCTTAGAGAGTTGGGGTTTTTCATCCTGGAGAGAAAGAAGACTCTGGGCAGACTTTACGGTGACCTTCAGGACCTAAAGGGGTCTACAGGAAAGCCTGGAAGCTATTCTTTATCTGGGAGTGATATGGGATAAAGGTTTTAAGCTAAAAAAGGGTAGATTTAGATTAGATATTAGGAAGAAATTATTGGGTGATGATGCCCTGGCATAGCTTGCTCATCAAAGCAGTGGATGTCCCATCCCTGAAGGTGTTCAAGGCCAGGCTGGATGGGGCTCTGGTGGGAGGTGTCCCTGCCCATGGCAGAGGGGTTGGAATTAGATGATCCTTAACGTCCTTTCCAACCCAAAGCATTCTATCATTAAATGATTTTATGTCTGTGATTACTGATTCCTCTGCCTTTCTCACCTGTGAATTACTTGAACAGGAAAATAAGTTTATTAAACAACAGCATTTAAATCTGATGACTTATAACGTTCACTGCATGTACTTGTCTTTCTACACTTATTTGTTATATATCACGGAAGGAGTGGTAAATCAGTTGAGATCTGTCCTGCTTCTGTTTGCTTGTGTCTTGTACAGCTTCTTTCCTATAACCCTTTGTTTTTCTTGCTCTTCTGAGCAGAGGAGGAATTGGGAGTTTCTTGAGAAGATGTTTCCTCTTCTTCAGGTCTCAATTCCTCAATTTTATTCATAGATTAGCCAGCAGGATACTAGGCTGTTCCCTGATATGACACTTAATTTGAGAAACTGTAGAAGTAAGATCTTCTGTTCTCTTTCTCACTTTCTATGGTAGAGACTTTTTTAAAAACTGGAATAAATGTGGTTTTGGGATAAATTTTTATCAGCAAGCCTGAAATGTCATTTTATCAAGGTATATACAGTCTGTCCAGCTAGATGACAATAGTGCTGAGAAGATTGGAAGCTAAACAATTGACCTTCATATTCATCTGTAAGGCACAGACTGAATCAGGTCTTCTGTGGAAAGGATATAATTATGTAATTAAAGACTGTGTCACAATTAATATGCACACATCCCAAAAGAAATAGGGCTGTATAAGCAAATATAAATGAGGATGGATAATCTTGCTATACTTCCACAGATTTACTCTTAATTTAAATTGCACTTTCTAAAGTTTTGACAATTCTATTAAATAATCATATGGCACATGGACAATTTCTTTTGTGATATGGGAAACTACTGTGACTCTTAGTTAACTGTATGTGTGACTTTTTTTAAGGGAAGACCTGTGAAATTGTTGAGATATAGACATGTCTTCTCATGTACTTGATGTTTCACTGCATGCAATCATTTGGAATCACATAGGAACATTTAGATTTTCTTTGTTAAGACAATACTGATTAGATAGGAAGAAATATCCCGCTCTACTCTGCGCTGGTGCAGCCTCACCTCGAGTACTGTGTGCAGTTCTGGGCACCACAGTATAAAAAGGACATGAAACTGTTGGAAAGTGTCCAGAGGAGGGCTACGAAGATGGTGAAAGGCCTGGAGGGGAAGACGTACGAGGAACGGCTGAGGTCACTGGGCCTGTTCAGCCTGGAGAAGAGGAGGCTGAGGGGAGACCTCATCACAGTCTACAACTTCCTCGTAAGGGGGTGTCGAGAGGCAGGAGACCTTTTCTCCATTAACACTAGTGACAGGACCCGCGGGAACGGGGTTAAGCTGAGGCAGGGGAAATTTAGGCTGGACGTCAGGAGGGGGTTCTTCACAGAGAGGGTGGTTGCACACTGGAACAGGCTCCCCAGGGAAGTGGTCACTGCACCGAGCCTGTCTGAATTTAAGAAGAGATTGGACTGTGAACTTAGGCACATGGTCTGAACTTTTGGGTAGACCTGTGCGGTGTCAAGAGTTGGACTTGATGATCCTTAAGGGTCCCTTCCAACTCAGGATATTCTATGATTCTATGATTCTATGAAATATTTTTTTTTCCCCTCCATTGCCATAATTATACGGAGTTTACTCACATTTAACCTCGTTGTAGTGACTCAGGTGTGTTTCCAGGTAGAGGTAAGAAAGAACCACAGCTGGACATCTGACCAAATTACTTATGGCATTTGGGATCCTGTGAAAAGGATTTGGAACTCATCTGAGCAGTGGGATCTGATGAAACTGCAAACTACATACACCTAAAATTGCTCCTACTATGATTTTACATCTGCTTGAACATAAGAGCTGTTTTTCCAGGATTCGCTGATTTCATGGGTAAGAGAAACAAAAAAACAAGCAAATGAGAACCTCTTGTTCTACCTCAAGTGCTTGATAACTTGATCAGTTTGTCAGCATGAAAATGTGCCTGATGTGAAACCCTAATTTTGCTCCTGTAATTGTAATGCACACTACATGACAGGTGTAGGGGTGAAGCAAAAATACAACAGAAGCCCTGTAAACTTGTAAGGTTCCATATAATTCCCACAGGGGCAGGGGAATTCTGGAGGCCTGGGAGTAACGGGTTGTCCCCTAGGGATGGCAGCATATGCAACTTTTTTTTTTTTTTTGGTCCTATATGAAAATTACTATTTATTTATTTATTTATTTATCAGGGTAAAAAACACTGAAATTAAAATATCAGTCAGTTAAACAATGTGCGACATGTGCAAAATAATAAAATATTTTTATTTTTAAATTCTCTCTCTTTTTCTCTTTCTCTCTCAAAATGCAAGCAATTTTTCAAATTTGACCAGAATTGATGGGTTTATTTAGAATGATGGTCTGCTGAGTTATAGTCCAAAACAGCATTTTATGCTGAAAAAAATCTTTGCATGAAAATTTTAAAACAACTCAATTTTAAAGGTCATATAGCTGAGTAAGAGCTATATGAATTCAACCCAGAAAAAGGTTTTCCTTATTTGTATTTTATTTCTTCTTTGGACTGAAATTACATCAGATTAGATTTCACCATTTCTCCATTTCTTTTGTGCTATATTAATGAAACAAATTCATAAAAGGTAGAATAATGTTGATTTTTCTTGGCTAATATTTTTAAGAGCAATTTTGTTTTTACTTTTGAAACTTACATAAAAATAAACAATTACAGTATTGGAAATCTTAGCAAACCATTGCTGTTAACTACTGTAACTTATGTATGCTGGATATATGAAGCTTTCTAGCACAAAAAGCGTTAAATTAGTTACTTATCTACTGTAATGCTCTCTGGATCCAAAGCCCTTAGGTTATTCTCTTTATCAGTTATGCTTTTAAACATAATTACTCATTGTATTTTCAGAAAAAAACAAATAGCATATTTTCACAGTAAAAGCTCTACTAGCCAGCAGTGGGAAGGATATTTTTTTTTTAAAAAAAAAAGAGTAAAAGAGGCCCATGGTTTCTTTGATTCATCAACAATGTTTCTATCTCTGAAGACTGCAGTGTGTGACTGGAGTTTGTATTGAATAATCAATAAGGGGAATAATCTAGGCACCAAATCCAGAGTCTGCTACAATGGATATTTAGCAAGCCATCATGAGACAGTACTGCTTGCATGATTAAACACTTATGTCAATAACAAGTGATTGAACTTTCTCCATTACAGCATCAAAACAAGAAGCCACCAGCTTACACCATCAAGAGAAGGCAATGGCATGGAAAATGAAACAGCGTAGGAAGAAGAGATATAGTGCAGTTCAGCTGTACAAATAACTCTTGCTCCTTTAATTTTTCCTTGAACTATTTAGTTCAGAATCCATAAAAGGGATTATTGGTAAAGAACTGATAAAGTGGGGAGAGGAGAGGTTATACTTGGAGATGAAATTCAGAAGTAGATATGAAGATGAGATGTAGGAGAGAGATACCTTAAGCCCTGTAGAAAGCAAAATAGACTGCTACTAAACTATCACAGGAAAGGATGTAAAACATAAAATCAGCTGTGAGCAGGAGAGAGGCATAGAATCAGTTCTGACAACATGGCTGAGACATTCATAGGTCTCTCAAAAAGCCTCTGGTCTCTCTCTCCAGCTATCAAACCCTCCTCAACTCATCTATATGGCAAAAAGACCCCTCTGTCCGTTTATCTTCCCCAAGATGTAAAGAATATCCCTTTTCCTGTGTGATGCTCTGTCTATTATTGTCTACATCCATACATCGTTGGTCCTGCACTGACAAAAAAAGTCTTTGCTTTTTATTTGTATATTGAATCCCTGCAAAATATGCCTGCTTCTTCATATAATTCTTCTTCTTCTAGATACAAGTATAGAATATATCTTGGCCTATTAACACTTCCTTTTTAAAGGAAGGTAAGGAGTATATAAGGGGCAAACACATGAGTATAAGAGCAATAGAAAGCAGGAAGGGGAAACTCAATTTCTCCTGCCCTTCAACTTGGTGGCACTGCTTGTGTGTTTGGAAAAGCTTAGTCAGGGAATGACAACCAAGGCTCCCTCAGGGACTGCCTGTCCTCTTGTAATCTCATACTGACATCAAAACTTTCCAGGATGGCAAGAAAGGAAATTCTAGTTGTTGTGTAATGGACAGTGCTTTTTAAGGTGTCAGTTAATTCTGTACTACCTTTTAATTAATCACTGACAAAGTAAGGACTTTGCCACCCTGCCCTAGTGCCTGGTAAGGTCAAATTGTATAGGGAAACTTAGAAGTTAAAGCAATGTAAAGATTTAGGAAGGCCAGAGCAGAAAAGAGTTTAAAACCCATCAGTGCTGTATACAAATTCCTACATAATCTATCATGGAACACGTAAGGCTTCAGGTGAAGCCACTCTTGAACACTGCAATGTGGGATCATGCAGAAGAAAACTAGGAATGTTTTCTTTGTCATTGGTGACAGAGGGAGAGCTTTACCTTCCATTTGGTTCACAGAATCACAGAATTTCTAGGTTGTAAGAGACCTCAAGATCATCGAGTCCAACCTCTGACCTAATGCTAGCAGTCCCCACTAAACCATATCCCTAAGCTCTACATCTAAACGTCTTTTGAAGACTTCCAGGGATGGTGACTCCACCACTTCCCTGGGCAGCCTGTTCCAATGCCTCACAACCCTTTCAGTGAAGTTCTTCCTAACATCTAACCTAAAACTCCCCTGGCTCAACTTTAGCCCATTCCCCCTCGTCCTGTCACCAGGCACGTGGGAGAACAAACCAACCCCCACCTCGCTACAGCCTCCCTTGAGGTACCTATAGAGAGTGATAAGGTCGCCTCTGAGCCTCCTCTTCTCCAGGCTGAACAAGCCCAGCTCCCTCAGCCGCTCCTCGTAGGACTTGTTCTCCAGGCCCCTCACCAGCTTCGTCGCCCTTCTCTGCACCCGCTCAAGCACCTCCATGTCCTTCTTGTAGCGAGGGGCCCAAAACTGAACACAGTACTCGAGGTGCGGCCTCACCAGAGCTGAGTACAGGGGGACGATCACCTCCCTAGCCCTGCTGGTCACACTGTTCCTGATACAAGCCAGGATGCCGTTGGCCTTCTTGGCCACCTGAGCACACTGCTGGCTCATATTCAGCTGACTATCCACCATCACTCCCAGGTCCTTCTCTGCCTGGCAGCTCTCCAACCATTCCTCTCCCAGCCTGTAGCTCTGCTTGGGGTTATTGCGCCCCAGGTGCAGGACCCGGCACTTGGCCTTGTTGAACTTCATGCAGTTGACCTCAGCCCATCGGTGCAGCCTATCCAGATCCTCCTGCAGAGCCTTCCTACCCTCAAGCAGATCGACACACGCACCTAACTTGGTGTCATCTGTGAACTTACTGAGGGTGCACTCGATGCCCTCGTCCAGATCATCGATGAAGATATTAAAGAGGACCGGCCCCAGCACCGAGCCCTGGGGGACGCCACTAGTGACTGGCCTCCAACTGGACTTGGCTCCATTCACCACGACTCTTTGGGCCCGGCTATCCAGCCAGTTTCTAACCCAACGAAGCGTTCGGACCTTAGTATTTAATTTAGCCCCAAGATGTGGCATCTGGTGAACTTTCATGAAATCACTCCATCTTCCTTGAAAAAAATATATAAATTGTTTGCAACAAAAAACGGAAAAACAAAACAAAACTAAACAAACAAACAACAACAACAACAACAACAAAAAACAACGACCTAATATCAGAAGATAAGTGGAATCACCAACATAAAGGCACATCTTTCAGTCCACATGGCAAGTCTTATTGGAAATATGTTTCTGTTTCTATTTCACTGTTCTATAATGTACAGAATAGTAACCATTAAGTATGAAATGCGCTTTTATGTTATTATGCTCAGGTAAAGCAAAAGCTATTTGGGGTTCTTGGGACTAGTGTGTGTTCTCCCCTTGGCCACTGAGAAAATCTCATTACTAGAGAAAATTCAGTCAAACCATCTCTGCCCATGTAGCACCTGTGGCAGTATGCCAAGTTGGTACCAGACGAGATGTAACAGCTTTGTAAGACAAGTGGTCTCATGACAGTCCAGCATGGAAGTTACTCATACTCTTTTTACTGATGATGTAAGGAAGAAAAATACAAGTATCAAGTGGTAGTCTACTCCTGCTGCAAGGGAAAGCACCAATTTTGCCACCTTTCTCCTTTGTATTAACATTTCTGCATGTTGAGTGCATGTATGTGAAGGGAGTGCTTGGAATGGCTTCCCTCAAAACCTCTGCAAGGGTCCACACAACACTTTCTTGGTGGATACATCTACCACAGGAATGTTCCATGTTGCTAGTGTTTCTCCCACAAGCCAAGGAAAGGCTTAGAAAACCCTTACCTATAATTTCCACCTTGTGCTGAGTAGGCAGAATTGGTTAGGCCTGCCTGTTATTCAGAGACCTTCTTTGAATGCTGGGCTATCTGCCTACCTCAGGAAAGAACCAGTTTTCAAGTTCCATCTAGGTTTCCAATTCATTTCCAATGCAATAGTGAACATTTCTCTCATTAGATGAACAATTCTCTCATCTGCACATTCTCAAGGAGAGAAAGTAGTTTAAAATATGTTTCCCCGTTGTCTGCTTGTCTGTAAAGTTGCCCTTGCTGGAGTACTTTCACTGTGATAATGAATGTGGTAAAAAGTTGAAAATTCATTGTAAAGCTGCACTTTAGAGAAGTTGCTTGGTCAGCTAACCAGATCACAAGATTTAGAATAGAAACAGAGAAATAAAGGAAACAGAGCTAATTGTATAATCAGTAGTTACTATAATGTGGCCACAAGGAATGAGGTAGTTGACTTGTATTGTAATACTTCTTTTTTTAATTATTTTTCTCTCTCTTTTTTTTTTTTTTTTTTTTTTTTTTTTTTTTTTTCTGATTAGCTTCTTGTACATTAACCATAAAATACAGTTAGATAAATGGTGTTTATACAGGTACTGTGGTTAACAGCAGACGAAGTAGTGCTGAGGGAAGTCATTATTTTTTTCTTAGTTAAGAGAAAGCATGTGACTTATTTATTCCCTTTCTTCTAAAGAGCAATAGTTTGCATAAATGTCAAGGGGCTTTTAATTGGAGGCTTGTGGGATCAAATAAAAGAAGATATGCAGAATTACTGTGAAAATATGGAAACAGAATCCAAAGAAAAAGGTAAACAAATGCTCTACCTTACCTTTAGAGGCATGAAGTACAGAGCATTCTGCAGATCAATTTCAATGTGAACTCCCCAAAGAAAATGGGCACTTAATTTGATGCATTTGCCTTACATAAAATGGTTTCTCTGGGAAAAAAAAAAAAAAAAAGCTTTATTGCCAGTGGTGATGTTGTCATAAGGAGGGGGTGGGGATTTATGTTATGGTTTAGATTTTGTTTCTCCTTCATCAGTTGCCCTGAGCTAGATCTGAAGCTGATTTCATGAAACGTTTCACATGGTAAACACATAGGGAATGGTTAATGTTGTCATTTCACAGAGGAATCAAGAGAACCTCTTTGAACCTGGTAGAGTGAGCAAACTGGACAGGTCATGATGAGGAAGCCAACAGGTCTCAGTAAGAAGACACAGAATTTGCTTTTTCTTCCCAACTTGATGATGCTTATTCCCAAGGTCCTTTCAGCAAGAGAAACACCTTCCTGAAGCAGTGAAGCACTGAAGCACATGCATGCCAGAGTGTGTGCAATGATAGCAGTACTGAATTGAGACAAGCTAAGTTGTGTAGCTTTTTATAGTACTCACACAAATACTTGCGTCAAGCACACCCATAAACATGTGCCAGATAGAAGTCCACAATTATCCTAAAAGTTTATCATGACAAATTTCATTATGCTAATGTATGTGAAACTGGGTGATATTGTGAATTATGGGACAATGTATTTACTCAGTACAGTTACTGTATTCATGAAACAGGAAACGAGAGAGCAAAAAGACTAACTATAACCGAGCTGCTCAGAACTGAGTTGTTCTGGTTAATACTTGGTAAAGGAACTGAAAGGGTCCTACTACAGGTTGAAGATATTCCTGTGACTCATGTGGCTACTCAGCTTCTGTAATTCTTGAAATTGGATCCTGCAGACTCTCGTAACAGGATTATACTTGGAACGGCAAGTTCCTGCACTGGGGAAGTTGGGTCATGATGTAACTGTTACAGTGAATTAGGATACAGGAAACTAGGCGATATAAAAATTAGTTTATTGCCATGTGAACTTCCTTAATAATGAAAAAAAAAAGAAGAATTAGAACAGTTTAAACCCTCATTATCTATACAGAATAAACTATGTGCTATCAATTTCAGTGTACGTATTTTAACTAACTTCTGGGAACGTATGATTTCCCATCAGGAAACAGCAGGAGGAGGCATCACCTTCTGTGTCAATATGAAGCTAGAATACATGGAACTCTTCCTCAAGGTGGGTGAGGAGTTGACAGACAGTTTAAATGTCAGGATTACAGGGAGGGCAGGGACAAGGGACATTATAGTAGGAGTGTGCTGATAGACAGAAGCAACCTCCTGTGCACAAGTGCTGGTCCTCCTGGGGCGCTTCAACCACCCCCATATCCGTTGGAGGGACAACACAGCAGGGCATAGGCAATCCAGGAGGTTTCTGGAATACATTGATGATAACTTGCTTCTTCAAAGAGTCAATGAGGGGAGGTGCTGTGCTGGACCTCATTCTCACCAACAAGGAGGGGCTGGTAGGGAATGGGAAATTCAAGGGCAGCCTTGGCTGCAGGGACTATGATATGGTGCAGTTTGGGATTCAGAGGGCAGTGAGGAGGGAGCAGAGTAAGATTGCTACTCTGGACTTTGAGAGAGCAGACTTTGCCCTCTTTAGGGATCTGTTTGGTAGGGTATCATGCGAGAAAGCCCTGGAGGGAAGAAGGGCTCAAGAAAGCTGGTTAATATTCAAACATCACCTCCCTCAAGCTCAGGAGGGGTGCATCCCAGACAAGAGGAAGTCATGCAAAACCACCAGGAGACCTGCATGGATGAACAAAGAGCTTCCAGCCAAAGTTAAACAGAAAAAGAAGGCCTACAGGGAGCGGAAGCATAGCCTGGGAGACAGCCTGGAAGAGATACAGAGACTTTGAGCATCCAGAGATCAGGTTAGGGAAGCCAAAGCCCTCTTAGAATTAAATTTGGACAGGAACACCAAGGGGAACAAGAAAGGCTTCTATAAGTACATCATTGATAAAAAGAAGACTAGGAAAATTGTGGGCCCTCTCCAGAAGGAAACAGGAGACCTGGGATATGGAGAATGCTGAGGTACTCAATGACTTTTTTTGCCTCAGTCTTTACTGACAAGTGCTCAAGCAACATAGCCCAGGCCCCAGAAGACAAAGGCAGGGACTGGAAGAATGATGAACCAATGTAGGATGTAGTCAATGAACTAAGACCATCTAAGGAACCTGAAGGTTCACAGTCCATGGGACCTGATGAGATGCATACACAGGTCCTGAAGGAACTGGTGGATGTAGTTCCTAAGCCACTGTCCATCATATTTGAGAAGTCCTGGCAGCTGGGTAAAGTTCCCACTCACTGGAAGATGGGAAATATAACTCCTACTTTTAAAAAGAATAAAAGGAAGACCTGGTCAACTGAAGATGTGTCAATCTCACTTCTGTGCTAGGTAAGATCATGGAGCAGATCCTCCTGGAAACTATGCTGAGACGCATGAAAAATAAGGAGGTGACTGGTGACAGCCAACATGGCTTCACTAAGGGCAGATCATGCCTGCAAATTTGGTGGCCTTCTACAATGGGGTTACAGCACTGATGGATAGGGGAAGAGCAACTGACATCATCTATTGGAGTTGTGCAAAGCATTTGACACTGTCCCCCATGATATCCTTGTCTCTAAACTGGAGAGACGTGGATTTGACAGACAGACCTCTGTGTGGGTAAGGAGTTGGCTGGATGGTTGCACTCAAAAAGTTGCTGTCAATGGCTCAATGTCCATGTGGAGATCAGTAACAAGTGGTGTTCCTTAGAGATCAGTACTGGGGCTGGCGCTGTTGAACGTCTTCACTGGTGACATGGACAGTGAGATTGAGTGTACCCTCAGCAAGTTTGCAGATGACACCCAGCTGTGTTTTGTTGTTGACGTGCTGGAGGGAAAGGTTGCCATCCAGAGAGACCTTGACAGTCTTGAGAGCTAGGCCTTTGTGAACCTCATGAGGTTCATTCAACAAGACCAAGTGCAAGATCCTGCACCTGCATGCCAAGCACAAATACAGGCTGTGTGGAGAATGGATTGAGAGGAGCTCTGAGGAGATGGACCTGGGTGTGTTGGTTAATGAGAAGCTCAACATGAGCCAGCAGTGTGTGCTGCATCAAAAGAAGTGTGGCCAGCAGCAGGGAGAGGGAGGTGATTCTTCCCCTCTACTCTTCTCTCATGAGACTACCCCTGGAGTGCTGCATTTAAGTCTGGGGACCCCAGCACAAGAAGGACGTGGAAGTCCAGAGGAAGTCCATGAGGCTGATCAAGCAGTTGTAGCACCTCTCCTATGAAGACAGGCTGAGGGAGTTGGGGTTGTTCATCCAGGAGAAGAAAAGGCTCTGGGGAGGCCTTACAGTGGTCTTCCAATACCTTAAGGGGGCCTAAGGGAAAGCCGGGGTAGGGATTTTTTTGTCAGAGACTTTAGTGATAGGTCAAAGGGTAATGACTTTAAACCATAAGAGGGTAGGTTTAGATAACATATAAGAAGGAAATTCTTTACTCTGAGGGAGGTGAGGCCCTGGAACAGGTTGCCCAGTGAAGCTGTGGATGTCCTGTCTCTGGAAGTGTTCAAGGCCAGGCCTTGTTTGTTTTTAATTTGCAGTTTATTATCAGTGTTTGACCTAGATGTGGGTGTTTTTACCAAAACAGTCAGTTTGAAAGTGAATTTCTCCTTAGATGCTGTGTCAGTCTAAAGATTGATTTGGTTTGCTTATGAGATGGAGGGGAGTTGCATGTCGGAGTAGTGTAAAAGCATCCCTGATTAGACCAGCACATTATACCACAGACTTTTAGGGCTGATCTGTGGTCTTTTCAAAACCAGAATCATTGTAGAGGCTTTATATGATTAGCTTTCTAACCTTAAATTTGAAACATAACAATTTAAAGAACTGCATGCATAAGAAAGAGCATTGCTGATCAGGAAGAAGTTGATAATCGGACAATCTTTCAGTAATCTTTATTTTTATTTCTCTGCCTTAATGTATTTTAAATTTATCACCTTTCATTGGAGGTACCAGACCTAGAAAGAAAATGAGCTTAGTAACTTGGGTATGGATTAGAACTTTATTTATTTTTCTTATTATTTTTATTATTTAATTTTACAAATGGACACATTTGTGCTATACATGTATAATTACCCAGGCCCCAAGATGGCTTCAGGGACAGTGAATTTTTTTTGTTGAACACAAACTGTTGTTTTTTTTTTTTTTTTTTTTTTTTTACACAAAGTAGATAAGCTTAAAAGCAATTTTCATATCCTTCCAAAAATGAGAAACTATTACCTGTAATCAGTTCAAAACAGCAAATACAGGTATCCCCAGCCTATAAATTTGGGTAATACTGTCCAATACAAAAAAAATAAAAAATCCCTCTTTTCCTTTATTTACGGCATACAGCCAAAACTATTTTTTTTTTTTTTGTATAATGCGCAAGAGATTCTGAGACTGTAGCAAGGAGATTTGTTTAAACTTTTGACTCCTGTTTTGCACTTTAAAATAAAAATTGAAATTGTAGCTGGATATGATATGATATGATATGATATGATATATGATATGATATGATATGATATGATATGATATGATGACCTCACATGTAAGAGAAGTGTAAGGACAAGCTTACTAGCTGTAAATTTGTTTATGATGTCACAAAGCTCCAGACACAGACCATATCTAGATGCAAGTCAATAGGTACACTTGAAAGCCTTTTTGTGGATATTACACTGCTTGGAAACCAAAATATAGTTTACCTCCTCCCTCTATGGTACCAACGGGTTCAGAGGTTTACTTTGATTTCTGTTTACAAGAAGTAGTTTTTCACTCTATTTCCTTTCCTTATGTGATTTAGCAGTTGATGCTTGCTTGTATCTGATCATAGGCTACCATCATGTGGCCACTTTGAGAATCTTCCCAAGTAACAGGATCTTGAAGGCTGATTACTTCTCAGCCTGGAAAACACCACTACGTACACCATCAAATCCACATATGGCTTTTAGAGGGCTTAATTTTGCTTCTTAATTGCACTCAGTTATTTCTTAGGCATACTTCCCTTTGATTCGTGTATGTTTTTTTCTGCTCCCCCCTCCCCATCCCCATTCCCCCTCAAACAAACAAACCCCTAAAAATGGACAAAATGTACCTTCATTTCAGAAAGGAAAAGGTGCAAGTTTTTCTGTAAGTAGCTTCTTTGGGATACTCCAGGCATTAAATTCTAAGACATAGGTTTATTTATGTTGTGTATTTCTGTTCATGCACACCATTCTCAGAGCTTCAACCATACTTATGTAAAATGTGATTGTATGGCTGAAATCTAGCCAACATGCTCCAAAGCTTATGCTTCTGAGCTATTACTTCAGACTGTATACCAAAGCAATCAAATATGGAAATATCTAAAGTTGTAGCTTTGCAGGCATGATGGTAAGATAAGAGATCTCCAGGTGGAACGGAAGCCTATACTGTAGACCAGAACCTTGTACCAATTAAAGGTTTTTTTATGGGACTCATGTTTATTCATGTACAATCCAATTAATATTTAAAAATAAATTACATCCTTATTATATTCATTGCAGAACTGACTAGGATTCTTTGTTGGATTGTTTCATCAGGAAATCCAAACTGAATATTTGATATGGTGTCAATTTATCTTATCTTTTTCCCAATGTACACCAAATTGCTTAAAAAGCAGAAAACTTAACATACTTTAGACGAGGATTTTTAGTTACAGACATTGATAAATTCCAGTCTTTAACTTTATTTTTTATTTTATTTTACTTTATTTTACTTTATTTTATTTTATTTTATTTTATTTTATTTTATTTTATTTTATTTTATTTTATTTTATTTTACCAGAATTAACGTTTTAAATCAAAATATACCCAAATAGAAGTTCTGCTAACAGATTTTATATACTGATGAAAAGCAGATCAGTGCTGCATTTGCATTGATTTGCATTTGCAGGTAGGCTTATGGACCAGAGTAAATAATGCTTTTGCTTACAGTCATTTTTTAAAGTTCATTCATACAGTGAAGGTTAAATGAGACATCAAGGATGGGATTCATTTCTGGACTATAGACTAAAACTCCATATTATTGCAATCTACACCTTAGTTTTGGTGCTGTCTGCTCACTTCATGAACAATGAATGAGTTCTGGGTGAATCAAATGGGGTGAATGAAATGTTTTCTTGTCAAAGTGTAGTTTTTCATTGACAATAACAACAGATGGACCTGATTTGTGCACATCTAAATATCTCCAATGTAAAAACAAAACAAAACATGTATTGAATTCAAAATTAATTTGTCTTTGAAGGTGCAGTGAGCCCAAGCCATCAACTATTCGTTCTCTCATCATATTACCTGTTTACCAGGCTCTATGCTAGACTCTATGCTCTCTGCTGGAAGGATACTCCAAGAAAAATTATCAAAGGCTTTATTGAAATCCAAAAAGATGACATCAGATGGCTTCAATCAATCAGCTAGATGGGTAACCTTGTCATAAAAGGAAATTAAGTTCATTAAGCAGGACTTTCCCCTTGTGAAACCATTGGTTGTGATCAATGACTGCATTGATTCGGGTGTTTCTCAATAACCTCCAGAATAATCTTCTGCATAATTTTACCAGGCATGGAAGTGACACTGACAGGCTGGTTATTACTAGGGTCTTCTTTCTTGTCCTCCTTGAAATTGGAATGATCTTTGCCATCTTCTACTTGGCTGAGACTTCTCCAGATTCCCAAGACTATTGAAAGATAATTGAGAGAGATCTTGTGAAGGCATCAGCTGGCTCTTTGAGTTCCCTGGGATGAATCACCCTGTGCCTCATAGACTTATATGCATCCAGACAGAGCAGCACTTTGGGGTTGGCTGGGAGTTTATCATTACCATGGTAACAATCCTCCAGCTCTTTTCTGTTTCTCAGTTTCTTTTTTCTCAGTTTCTTTTCTGTTTGCTCACTACTATAGTCTGACTCACAGAGCATTGTGCTCAGGTTTCCAGTCTGGGCTACTCTTGATTTTTTTTGAAAAAAAAAAAAAAAATTGAGGAAGTTAACTAATGACGTTCTTCCTTTGCCTTTATGGAGTTCTTTGTAAGCTTGGGTTTATCATGTTCTGATCATTAATTTCTAGTGAGGTTTTTCCTTAATGTAGATTTGTTCTCATTCATTCATTGTTTTGTTGCTAAAGTTCATGATATATTACCCAAGCCAATCCTGCTTGCTTTTTCTTCTTTCAAGTCTTTTTAAAACACTAAGTATCAAATATTTATTAGTACCCTTTCCACCTAAATGTGGGTAGTCTCTCAGCAACTCTGTTTTTCCCCTTTTCTTTCTAAAACAATCAGAAGAATGAAATAAAGTTGAACAAGAGTATCTCTGTACACCACATACTCTGAGAAGAATTCCTCTTCTGCAACAGCACATTCTCAGGTGTGTAACTGTGTAGTCTTTCTCACCAGAAAAATAGTTACAGGTCAGAGTATGCAGGAACATTTTCTTCTCCTTAACTTAAACAGTAAGATTATGAACTTACCAGAATTAATGACCCAGTAAAGATAAGTTCCTAGCAATTTCAGGAGAAGATGGAGATATGAATAGTCTTCATATGATGCACGCAAAAGATGCTTTGGTTCAACTATGGGGCTATTTTTCCAAAGCTAAGTTCGTAATAGGTATAAATTGGCCAGTTTTTAATAGAAAAGTAATTCCAAATGCATAGGTTGAGGTTTATCTCTAATGTTAACCCTCTGAAAATTATCATTATTATGATCCAGAGTCTCACCCAAAAGGGCTTTAAAGGAGCATCCCCAGATGATAATTCATTTGCTCTGCTTGATGGGATGAGATTAACCCTATTACACATACATAAATCACAAGTTTGTTTCTGTTTTCTCTATGAGGGGAACCCAAGATAATGACCACAGACTTAGGGATCTTAGATACCTAAGAAATGGAGGTGAATCTTAAACTCCTGGTGTGGAGATAGATCTTTGCACAGTGCCACAAATGTCTTTTCATCTGATACTAGTACTGGTAGTTTCAGTGGGGTGGTTACCTGCTACAAATACTAGCTAACTCTATTTTGTTTGAACAATGTTTATTCCATCTTCCTCTTATTATTTTTTTTCCCAGCACTGGAACACTTGAGGTGATTCTTCAGAAATAAAATTTTGTTAAACTAAGCAACAGCTGCATAAAAGGAAGAAAATATTTAGCCACTTATACTTGTCAGATAAAGCAAAATGGAAGTGACGAAATGAATATGACTCAGCTGAAAGCAGGAGCAGTTTAATAGAGCGATGACAACCCTGACTCATCTGGGAAAATACTTAGTTCTCTTGCGTCAAGAGAGTTGGTACTGCTTGCATGAAGAAGTGTACTAGAAAGGATTAAAAACTGAGGTAGTGCCTAGGAGCAACTCTAACTTAAGAGTTAGCTGATCTGGTAACACATAAGGAGGTGAGTAAACTGATCTATAGAAAAAGGATAGTAACACTGGACTGAGTGCAGGAAAGAATTTGGAAATAATTAGTCCAAAGTGGAAGTTACAGCCTTGACAAATCTACAGAAGCTATGGAATAGGAAAGCTTCAGAATGAGAAACATGTCTTACTGGGACTCTCCCACATGCTAAATGGAAATTACCAAAGCTTCACAGTTGGAAATAACACAGTAGAGAGACATATATTAGATCCTCTTCATTAGAGTTGAGTGTACCTTGCTTGCAAGACTGAAGGAGTGAATTGTACATGGATTGCCACAGGTGTGAACCTCTGACAAAGGTAGGTGTTAAAATTATTCCTTTTAAAAAATACTTTCATCCTCTTCCTTCCTTCCTTCCTTCCTTCCTTCCTTCCTTCCTTCCTTCCTTCCTTCCTTCCTTCCTTCCTTCCTTCCTTCCTTCCTTCCTTCCTTCCTTCCTTCCTTCCTTCCTTCCTTCCTTCCCTCCTTCCCTCCTTCCCTCCTTCCCTCCTTCCCTCCTTCCCTCCTTCCCTCCTTCCTTTCTTTCTCTCTTTCTTTCTCTCTTTCTTTCTTTCTTTCTTTCTTTCTTTCTTTCTTTCTTTCTTTCTTTCTTTCTTTCTTTCTTTCTTTCTTTCTTTCTTTCTTTCTTTCTTTCTTTCTTTCTTTCTTTCTTTCTTTCTTTCTTTCTTTCTTTCTTTCTTTCTTTCTTTTCTTTCTCTCTCTGTCTCTCTCTCTTTCTTTCTCTCTGTCTTTTCTTTTTGCTTTTTTTTTTTTTTTTTTTTCTTTTTTCCCCCGGGAAGTCACATCCTCTTTGTTGATGAAGTCAGAACTCTGCTAGAACAGCCTTCTGCCAACTGACAGATTTTAACCCAACTTCCATCTCACCTTCTCTTTTTTTTTTTTTTTTTTTTTTTTCCCAGCAACTCTTAAGCAAAACATCAATGTTTAGTCTGGAAAGTAAAGTATCCTCTATTGGGAAGCTGAAAACAAACAAATAAACAAACAAAATGACAGAAAAACTCCACCTAATCTTGAATTATTTTCAAGGCAAATGTGTTAATTTCAGAAGGCTCTTCTTACAAAACTTTCTAAAATTTAGAATAAATCTGATCTGTTGAATGTTTAGCATCATCTGGTTTCATCACAAGTAATACCTTTTTTTTTTTCCTTTTTCTTTTTCTTTTTTTTTTTTGTTTTTTTTGTTTTTTTTTTTTTCTATGTGCCCACAGATAGCTCAGTATTTTGGGTGATAATGGAATTGTTTCAAAGAGCACATAGGACAGCTGCTCAAAGTCTATGCCTGGTTGCTGAAATGCTTCTGAATTTTCATCTCCAGCAAGTTCAGCTTTCAGTGTGATTTCTGGCAGTGTGCCCAGGTGGCCAAGAGGATCAACAGCATCCTGGCTTGTATCAGGAATAGGGCAGCCAGCAGGACCAGGGAGGTGATCGTTTCAATGTAGTCGGCTCTGGTGAGGCCACATCTCGAGTAATGTGTTCAGTTTTGGGCCCCTCACTACAAGAAGGACATCGAGGCCATCCTGGAACATTCAGAGAAGGACTACGAAGCTAGTGAAGGGTCTGGAACACAAGTCCTATGAGGAGCAGCTGAGGGAATGGGGATTGTTTAGTCTGGAGAAGAGGAGGCTCAGGGGAGACCTTATTGCTCTCTACAGCTGCCCGAAAGGAAGGTGTGGGGAGCTGAGGGTCAGCCTCTTCTCACAGATAACTAGTGATAGGACTAGATGGAATGGTCTCAAGTTGCACCAGGGGAGGTTCAGGTAGGAAATCAGGAGACATTTCTTCTCAGAAAGAACAGTCAAGCATTGGAACAGGTTGCCCAGGGAAGTGGTGGCATCACCATCCCTGGTGGTGTTCAAGGAAATGTTGGATGTGGCACTTAGGGACATGGTTTAGTGGGTGACATTGGTGGTAGGGTGATGGTTGGACCAGATGATCTTGGAGGTCTTTTCCAACCTTAATGATTCTAAGATTCTTGCTCAGTGCATTCTCACTGATAGTAGACTAAAAGACCATAAGAATGTAAAAGAGTGAGTTCTAGATTAGTAATAAGGAGCTAAGAATGTGAGCAGGCACAATATCAATGTTGACCAGTATATAAAAGTTCTGTACAGGTGATATAGAAACTTATCGTTCTCTAATGCAGAATGATTTTTTTCAAAATCTGCCTAGGTGAAATAAATGCCAATGATTCTGTTGGAGTTGCAATGAATTTGAGTGTTTTTAAACTGGGATTAGCAGAAGTTATTTCACCAAAAAAAAAAAAAAAAAAAAAAAATCTGCTTGCGATTGGTGGACAAATAAGATTTTTTCCCTCTGATTGTTTCTGGTGGATTTTATATCATCAGCGTGCTTGGCAACAAGTCAATTTTCTTTCAACTGAGTGGTAAATGCTGCTCTTCACTATTGTGGTTTTGGGTAGCTAGGGTTTGGTAGGGGAGGAGTGCCATGACAGTGAGAGAGTGAAAAAGTCTTTCCAAAAATAATAGTTATAGCAAGTGAATAGATTTTTTCCCCTTCTAGCTTCGGCAGTGTAAAGGACACCAATATGCTTGTCTTCAGTGAGAATGTCATCTGCACATATATGTTGTCCTTCTTGGCTGGGCAAAGAGCATCACAAGGTAGCAATAGATGGCTCCTTATCAAACCCTGGTTTGTGAGTTTGAAAGAATCAGGTGAAGGATACAGGAGACAGCACTTTACAAAATCCTCAGGAATCCAAATAGGAAGCAGTATTTTAATAGCCATCTGCAAAACAATAGAAGCTTTGCCAGAGTCAGTCCTTAGTCTTAAGACTTGAAGTCTAAAGATATTATAAAAGCAGGACTATTTCTGAGCACCTGATGCAATTTCTGTACACTGACTGTGAAGGAAAATAGAAGGACATTCTATTCTGAAGATTCTGAAGGACATTCTTAAATGAATTGTGTAGAGGAAGCCTGGAGAAAAAATAACAGTACTTCATTAAAACATTGCTTTTTAAAATCTGTCCATTTTTAAAAGTTTAATCTAAACAGGAAGAGCAGGGATTACATGTTTAATAACTGTAGGGTCTGAATTTCAATTGTAATTAGCGGAGATCTAGTCAATTTGGTTTAAAGTGTGATTTATCTGATTGACACTATGGGTTTACCTTAAGGTGCGATGAGTCTCTATCTAATTTGACTCCTCAAGTTTATAGCTGATAAAGTATATATAGTACAATTTCTGTTGTCAATGCTTCAATATCTGATCAGGAATATTTAGACAAATTAGCAATCAGATGACAATACATAAGGAAATAAGTAATAAGCTCTTAAGCATCTACAATTTTATTTTATTTTTTCTGTGTTATGCTTTGCCAGTTTTCTTGAAAGAATTATAATGGTTAAGAAATATAGCTTATCTTTTATAATACAGCAAGATTTCTTCCTAGAAATATTCAGGATACATATACATTGTTTTCACACTAAAAGATAAATCATCTGTTTCAAACCTTGGTCTCACAGCTGTTATTCATCACAATTACTGTGATTCATCACTGACCTGACCATTACCCCAGAAAGAAGTTATGTCATATGTGTAATGAAATATCAGCTCCTGATCAGTATTTTGAATTTTTCCACGCAGTCCAAAAGCTTTAAAAGGAAAATCTCAGAACAGTATAAATTCCTAGATATTTCAGCTATTTCTGGTATGATTTGGAAAATGTGTATAATCTCTCTATACCTCAGTTCCTCACTCAGAAAAGATTAGGTCTGTTTTTATTATTATTATTATTTTTCCCCATATTTCCCTCCTTTTTCTCTCCCATATTAAAAGTAGTTCATATTCTATAGTAAGTGTTAAATTGATCTAATTTAGTCTAAGCATCTGCCATGGAGATACTGGCAATACTATCAGTACTGCCTTTTAATTGAAATCTTTCACTGCTTCTTTCTAACTAGCTGAGAACAAGCATGTCTATATAATGCTATGCTTTTTTAAAAGGCTCATTCCCACATCAATGCAAAGTCAGTTTATCATAGAGCACATCCCAAACCCATACTTTGGTCTCTGATAAATCTCTACATGTAGGATTTGACTGTAATAGATATTAACCTGCACAGATGTAGAAAAAAACAGAGAGAAAAAAAATGTATCAAGTTTGCTTTTATGGTCAACAGATGGCTATTAGCTGTAGCTGACAATTTTTGGAAAGCAAAGAGATATCTTCTCCAAGAAATCACTTTCTCTGGTTAACGTATTATTGTATATACATGTTCATCTATCTATTTTGAAAAGCATTACAAAAATATTTGACAACAAAAGAAACATTACATTTTAAGATCACAGATTCAGTGTAGAAGGCCTTATGTACAGTTGCCGTCTCTATTATGTGAAACAGAAACATAAAATTAGCTGCAAAACAGCATTAAAAACCCAAAGGTTTGTATTTTAGTCACTGCAGTAGAAATCTGTGATGCCAACATTCCCTTCTGCTAACAAGAACATATGCATTCAGGACACTCCCTTTATCTTAGTGATATCCTTTCAGCTTGTCTCACTATTCCTTTGTAGTTTAACGTTTCCTTTTCAGTGGCACAAATCTTAGAAATGTAATTTTCCCTGCAGTGCAAAGAAAAATATGAGATTTTCCCCTCTTCCTCTATTGGTGTAAACAGAGCTGGAATTAAAGAGTATCTCAAATGCCCCTAGCATGATTACAAGCATTAGTTGCTCTAATACAACATAAAACACTTAAGGGAATGTGAGAAAGGAAAACCCATATCCTGTAGCCACATGAATCTTCACTGGAACTATCTCAGCACAGTGCTTAGATGACCACAAAACAAATGATTGCTAACTACTGAATACATACATAGATCATATGTACATACATAGATGCATAGATCGCTGGTTTTACAGAGTTAGCAGTCATTCCTTTTAACAGGCAGCTAAATGCTGGGTGATGTACTGTTCAGTGAATTGGCTTTATGGATTTTTTTAGTTATATGACATGCCATTTTGATCAGCCCAAATACATATGTGGTTTCAATGAAACACATTTATAATCTATTACTGAGTTCAGTGTAAGAGTGTGCTAAAATGGAAAATGTGGTGAATTCTCATCATTCTTACTTTTCTGAGTACAGTTAAAACTGTATGATTATTAAAAATAAATAAAAAAAAAATCCCTGAGGCGTAGCTTTCTTCCTTTTCATCTGTAATTACTTTAAATTATGAGAAAACTCCAGAAAACATGCTACTACTAGGTAATGAATGTTTTCTCTGAAGTCAGCAATGGGAGCATTTTATTGGTGTAAGCAATGTGCTGCAATTACTAATGTGCAGACATTAGTGAATAAACTGCTTTTAAACCAGATAAAACTTACATTTTACTAATATGCAGAAGACACAACGGGAAAATAAGTTTTTTATATTTTAAAAATAAAGTACTAAGCCTGTTGCCAGGTTTGTTACTGTTATAATTGGATTTAAGATTCTAAGTCACACTCTTCTCACTTAAATGCAACATGCCTCTAAATTTAGTTGAAGATGTCAAGAATCATTTACCTTACTTTATGTAGTACATTTCTATAGATGTGAGGTTTTTTTCTGCATACACGTGTCTTAAGCTTGGGTCTGATACATACCAAAACAAAGGAGCAGTAAGAAATAAAAGCTGTTCTTTAATTACATCGTATAATTACATTACAGCAATTATACAATAATTGTATATTATTTTTATTATTTAATTGTATATTATTTAATTGCATATTATTTTTACTAATTTATTTATTTGTATTAAATTTATTTATATTACAAAAACAAAAATAATTGTAGAAATGGTGTATAATTACATTAACTCGTTTAAAAAGTAAAATAACATGTGGACCTAAACACATTATTTACTAATCTAAAGCCAAGATTAGCTTACTAAATCTATGTGTAAGAAAAATATAGATACAAAACAGTCACAGTAATCATAGCAAAAAAAAAACATTATTAGAAGAAAGAGATACATGGTGCAAAGCACCAGGTTTTGAGGCTTTAATAATAAGAATTTGGAACACAGTATTGAGCTTTTGTATGACATCTGGTTTTGTTTGTTTATTTTAATGTTAACTTTTGTGTTTTTAACATGGATAACAAAGTACAAAAATGGTTTCTATTCTTACCCCTTAAAATTTGTGCCTTTTCAACTCTTCTTCAACCAACCTCTTCAACTGAGTTGAAAATCTTTAGGTCTCTACCATTTCACCTAACAACCTGTCAAAGTGAGGGAAGGCATAGGATCCTTCCTCCATCAGCATTTATCCACTGTGTGTCTGGAAGCTAAAAAAGGAGAAAAGCAAAGCAGAAGAGCCAGTTTCTATGGTCTAGAGGGGAGCACAACAGCTAGTAAATGAAAGAAGATATATACTTTGATCTGTTCAGCAGTTGTGAAATGAGACTTTTAAGAAGTCCTTTTTTTTCTTTTTTTTTTTTTTTAAGGTTTTTAGTTTTTTAAAAAAAAAAAAAAATGCAGCAAATGGCAGCAAATAATTCATTCTTGACACCTTAGGCTCATTTCAAACCTTTGCACCAAAACCTGAACTGTTTCAGATGTTCAGTTAATAAACTTCTTAACATGAAGAAGAGGCATATCTGTTCCAAACCACATTCCCAGAGAGACATGAGTGAGTATATCCATAATTCTCCCATCAAATTCAGCTTAAGGTGGAAAGCTGGAATACAAAATATCAGCTTGCATGAATAAAATTAAAAGTTAATATCAAACCTATGTATTATCAAGGCTTCTCCAGAACTCCACTCACAACACTTCAGTATGGCAGCAATAACTGGAAATTAACCCCATTTGCTAAGCAAGTTAAAGGAGGAGACTTTCAGATGCTCTGCTGGGCAAAGTTTCTGAGATGAAGAGTAAAACAAACAGTGACACTTTTCCAAAAGTTAAGATTCTTTTGTTCTTTTCTTTTTTCTTCCATTATTTCTGGGATTTTTATCTGTCTGGCAATTTGTTTATTTTTAGCTTTAACCCATTAATTCATTTTAATTTAGTGTGAAGTGACAGATATATATTAGCCATCACAAAAACAGAACAGCAGCAAGGAGGTTATCTTTTGGGAATGTTGATCTCGTAGTTACCACTTGCCCTACACAATTAAATTTCTTCTGTAATCTGACTTTTTCTTAAAACATCAAAGATCATTGCAATATCTAAAATGTTTGGAAATATTTCTCTTTCATATGAATAGAGAAAAAAATACATCATCTCTCACCACTGGGGTTAGTCATAGAGAGGTGCGCCTTTTCAAATTATTTTTGAAGAATTTGGCTAAGGTTCCATGTATTAAGAGGTGTGTTTTGGTCCCATAGGAGGAAGCAACAGTGGCAACGGGCTTTTCTTGCGTGGCATATTGAGAAAAAGGGAAGTCTCTTGAATCGGTTTCTCAATATAGTCTTAAATCAAGACATTTGATTCTGTGATTCTGTGATTCTCCAGTGCTGACCTTGCCATTGTCTCAGCCCAAATGATGCTGCATTTAACATGCATTAAAAAGAAGGTAAGTTTTGAAAAAACAAATGTAAATAGTAGTGCTATTTTAACTATCTACCCAGACATTTAAAATGTATTTGTTGTATGTTGTTCATGTCATTATTCCTCAGTCAATATCAACATTGTGTACTATCACATATAAGGACTTTGAAATATATGAATTCTCAGCCTTAAATGAAGTGTAAGTTTTAGATACATGTATATCTTAATAAGACACATGGTCTTAGTGACGCCCCTTATCTAAGACTGCTTTGTAAATTGGATTTGAGTTTAAGAATGCAAGATTTTATTGCTTAATGACTGAATTTATGCTGTAAATTATGCAAAATATAGTTTTTTTTTTTCTAATGCAATTGAATACTTTTTGAACAATTTTATTATTTTCTCAATCAAAATATAAAAAGTGATGTTCCTCATTTATTATTATTATTATTATTACTATTATTACTATTATTATTGCTTTTGTATTTAAGAGTAGTCACATAATCAGATCCACAAAGGTTTCAGAAATGCCTTTCTTCAAATGCATGGCCAGTGCACACGTCTACATTTCAGGAAATTCTCTAGTCTCTTGAATTCTTAAAATTAAGCAGTTCATTTTCCCTAAACTAAAAGTAACTGCTCTAAGTTTTGCTTAGATTGGTTTCACTACTTTAATTTTCTGGCCCTAACCGTCTATTTCCCAGATTTGCCAGGTGGGTTTTGCACAATCACTATGTTCTCCACAGCTGTTCTGGTATATGGTGGGCAGCTTCTCATTTGTTACCACCCCTTAACATTACTCCATCCACCCACTGTTGCAGAACAAAAGCATTGCTGGGCAGCAACCAGCAGGCACAATGGCTATAGTTGAAGTTCAACGGTGAAAACAAGGGGACAAACAAAACAAAACAAAGCCAAAGAAACAAACAAACCAAAGACATATAAGCATAGTGACATTCTTTAATTATTAAGAATACTTTTGTAATAAGTGATTTTTTTTTTTTTTTAGATTATTTGTATTATTTATGTATTTTCTATCCCATTAAAATCTTTCTTTAAGTACATTTGACTAGAATTTATTTCTTCAGGGGAGAAATAAAGGACTAGAGAGTTCTTTTAAAAAAAAAAATCATGCAATTAATTTTATTTTGCACCTCATGGACTAAATTTTGGCACCATATGCTAACATAAAGCCCTTTGTAACAACACTACAAGCACAGAGTCTTGTCTGCTTATGTCTGAGAAAAAATGTTCTGGTACTCTGCTCATCTATGGTGGCATAAATGAAAATATGCTTTCTTTGACAAGTAGTGTATTGAAAAGCCTTTTACATATGGATGGCTTTTTGTTTCCTTGTGATCACCTTGGGTGTTCTTATTTTACCATGTTTTGCCTTTGCTGTGTTCTGGGGACTAATGCATTGTGTATAAACATAAGAGATGTCCTGTGGGGTCAGCCCAGTGGTGCACCTCCTATTCTGTCTGCAGCAATGGCAACAGGAGGTACCACTGGGATATATTCCACAACTTTGGCCACCTCTTGCAACCCAGAATTCACAGTTGCTAAATTAGAGATGTCAGAAGCTACTTTCATGCCTAATACTTTTTGGAACCTTTTCATAAACCTGCTTTCTGCCAGTTTGCCCAGTCCTATTCTCAGCCTGCTGGTATTGTCTGCCATCACACTTCCTGTGGCTTCAAGGTGCAGGAGTTCATTATGCACTGAATAGAGATTGCCTTCAGTGCTGTACAAAAGGTACTCCTAGGAACAAGCCGCCTTTGGGAAACAGCTGTGATCTCTCCTGAAATGTCTTTCTTTGACTCAAACCGTCTTTTTTTTTTTTTTTTTTTTTTTTTTTTTTCCCTAAGTTTATTCAGACTTTTAAAATCTTTTCTCTGCCCCTGTGTTTTCTCTCTCCATTTGAATGCAGTCAGTTATATTGCCACACAGATGATTTGTATTTTTGTTTCTAACACTGGAAGCATTTGTTATTTTAAAATTTATTTTGTTCCCTTTAGGGGACAAAATAGGGGGACTATTTTAAGTCCCTCTTCACTTGTGTTTTCCATAATTGTCATGTTACTGACAGCTACAAATATTTCAGTTTTAACTTGTTTAGTGTTTTCCACCCTCATTTTTCCCTTTCTACTGATTTAAATACATACATGTTCCTAAGACTACTTTTCGTGGCTTCACCATGGGAATGGATGAGATCTTTATAACCACTACATGTTGGGTTATAAACCCATGAAACCTTGTTTTCATTTTACATTTTCCCTGATTTTCACTCTTGCTACAAACAATACCATTCCAAGGGTATCATTAAAGAGCAGCGAGAGCAAGCATAGCTTATCCTTTCCCTCTCTGGGCAATCAGAACTGTCTTATTTCCCAGGCACACCAAGCAGAGAAAAATACTTTTTTATTTGCTGTGCACATGGTCAAATGCCCTGATTTTGCACACACACTGCAGCTGTTGCTGCTGCCATAGCTGAGACAAATACCAGAGAGAACCAGGTGGGGGAATCTCTATCTTAAAGCATTTTGTCATGATTTTTCATAGCACTTCATAAACAACGTCAACCTGAGAACTCTACAACTCATTTAATGACCTCTTGCTCACTGCATTGCACCAAAATAACTTTATAAATGTATGCATATGTGCATGTGTATATGCATATATATATATATTAATTTTTTTTTTTCCCCAGGTTACCTTATTGTAAACTTTTTTGGGGTGTGCTGAACACATTTTCCTGTACATGGCCATTGCCTCCTTTTAGGCAGCAGCTCCAGAGGTCTTTTTGCTGATTCCTGGATAAAACAAAAGCATGCATGAGTGTGGATTTAGTACTGAAAACATTCAAAGCTATGGTAATTCGTAGTTGTTGAGTGAAAAGCACAGAACACAGAAGCTTATTAATTCTGTGGAGAACTGTTTGAGAGGTCGTCTTACAGCAAGAGAACTGCCTTTGAATGAACAGTCAGCCATCAGAGAAGCATCAATGTGTATATCTTTCTAAAAACAACTTCCACCAGTGTGTTATCTGTTTGCTCACTCTATCCCAAAGTTTGCAAATGTGGCATATTCTTACTGATACTCACTTTTGAAAATGGCAGGATTCATTTATCTTCTCCTCACATAGTTACCATTCATTTTATCCTAAAGTAGACACCTAAAACAGGTAATGTGAATCACAACCTAGAAGTGACAGTTGCTCTACTGCCACTAGAGGCTAGAGGACTCCCACAGATAGAGCTGATGTTTCTGTATCCATCTAAAGTTATCTTGGATGATTCCCACCCAAGCTGTCTGCTACCAGGCACTATCAGTAGTGTCGTTTCTGTGATCTTGCCATGCAAATTAAGCAGCGCCCCAATTCAAAACCAGCTCAGTATGGCACATGCATCATCCTTGGCCCTGGCACACAGTTAAAGACTAGGTTTAAATACAAACATCCTGATAATAGAAGACACAGACCAACAAGACCCATTGACAAAGAGTTATTTCATACTTACTTCCTATATTTTGAACATAATTTAAGTGGTTAAGTTACTGTTTCATATTATTTCACAGATGCAAAATGAAAACATCATGTTCTAAGAGTTTTTCCAGCCAAACTTGCAACTAGAGAGTCTCAATTTCTGCAGACCTGTGGCCCAAAGCATTTGCTATGGCACATGTTACATTTGTTCCTGTCGTGCTGATACTAACTTTATTACAGCATAAAACACTGTTTTCCACTGGCCTGGCAAATGGACAACCAGACGTAGTGGGTAAGTAAAATATTCAGTGACAGTTCATCCTATGTTAACCATCCCAGATGTCTGATTAGAACTTCTTGCCAAAGTTCCCATCCCAGATGTCTGATCAGAACTTCTTTTCGAGGCTCTTTCTACAGCCAGTGGATAGACATAGAGACCAAACCCATAGGAAAATTCTCCAGGATAGTTAAAAGTGAATCACCTGACATTTTGGGAGCTATAGATAAGTAAATGTAAATCTCACGTTAAAGTCACATTACTGAATATGACAACCTGCTCCATGTGAGAACAGAGCTCTCAGGGATCTGATGAATGTGCAAGCCTTACTGGAAGCAAAATCCTTTGTCTATGCAGTTGGGGTTAGGTCTTCCACTGTGTAATGTCATTATAATTGCAGATGAACTTGGGCTACATAATGATCTTCAGATTACCAAATATGATTCCAGAGTTATTCTGTCCTGGAACAATAACCTGACAGAAGAAGAGACAAAGAAGTACCGTGTGAAGTATATTTTGAGTTACACATTCTTCAATACCTCTTATGAAAGGAAAGTAAGTTCCACAGTTACACACAGTTTAAAGTGAAATCACACATTTGGTAACTGAATTTGCATCATTTTCCTTTCAGTACTTAGTACTGTCTCTCCTTCCCTTCTTAGGAAAGACTACAGGAAAAGAAAAAGATAATACGTCTTGAGTTACATTCCGGTTTTAACGCTAAAGTTAAAACACAGCTTTTTGCAAAAGAAACTGAAGAGCTAATTAAGGAGAGTGGCTGGACAGAATGTACTTACAAGGCTCCTCCAGGTCTGCTATTTCTTGCATGTTGTTAAGACATAAAAGCACTCATGATAATATTCTGTCTTGGAGTCATATTGCTTCTAAAACCCCATTTATGACATTTTTTTGGTATGGATATAGAAAAATGACTCATAGCATCTTGAAATATTATGGAATTATTTTAGGCATGTTCAGATTCAGAAAACACTAGCCCCGCTGCATGAGATGTCAGAACAACCCAAGCACTCCCTCCATCTTCCCTGACAGCTCCTATGTCTGTTGAGATTGCTTTCTGTATTACCTGGCTTCAAGAAAACTTAAAAGAGTAGAGACCTTCAGCTAGTATTCCAGATATTTTATTTTATTTTATTTTATTTTATTTTATTTTATTTTATTTTATTTTATTTTATTTTATTTTATTTATTTATTTATTTTATCTTTAACTGTGTTAGCTATGTTTAACTGTGCTTTTGGTGGTAGCCAAAGTGCTTCTCAGTTATCATGTCCTCAAAAGCTGAAAGATCCATTTGTTCTCATCCACCAGTTATCCTCCAGAAATAAGGATATCTGATGGGTTTGTAAAGGCATCCATCATGTTGTTATTAGAAAATTCATATAAAATAAACATCATATTTTCACTTATTTTTTTTTCTGATTTCTTTGTTTCAGTATATATTCAGAATCTTTCATGTATCATATATAATATTTCTTTCTTCAATTGCACCTGGCATGTTAAAGCAGAAGCTCCTGCCGATATCCAGATTTTTTTTTCATACAGGTAAAGACCTTGTGCAAAATAAGTATCAAACCGTTTTTTTGTTTGTTTGTTTGTTTGTTTGTTTGTTTTGTTTTGTATACTTGCTTAACCCAAGTCTATTATACCTTGTCTAAGGTTTGTTGTAACTTTATCTACAACACTCATATTTTCTTCCGACAGACAGACAGGAAAAGATTTTGAATGCCAGCAATATATAAAAAATGCAAGGAAGAAAAATATTGGATGCCACATGAAAGACATATATTTCCAGCCATCAAGAAAAATCAAATTAAATATATCTGTAACAGATCTGAAAAATAATTCAAGAGGACTTTCTTATTACAAAGCTCTTCTACCTCAGAAAATAGGTAAATATTGTCCATTATTGCCAGTTATGAAAAGTTCATTTATTAATTATTTTGTTGGTCTTGAAGCAAAGAAATGAAAGAGGGAAGTGTGAAAAATTCAAATATTATTTCTAACTTTCTATGCATTTATATCTCTGAGAATTTAACACAAAAATTAAAGAAAAGTAACTGTGGCTCAGAGGCTTTTATTTATTTTTCTCTGAAGTAATACAATTGTTTATCTATAATTGTCTTTTAAAAATGACATAAAATCACAATAAAATGTGATAAATGAAAATGTCATAAAAATCACAATATTGTGAGAAAATGTTTTAAAGGTTTCATTCCATGCTATTTAAAAAAAAAAAAAAAATCTCTGCTTTTCTCCAGTTCTTCTCTTTTCTATCATTTTTTCTTTTATAGTTCTGAGGAAAGGGATAAAGAAAAAGGAATATAAACCCACAAAAGTCTCACTAATAACTGATCTGAGAATATGAGTGTTCTCAAATATCAGTAACATTTCTATTTATCTATGAAGGCATTTTTCAGTTAAAATTATTTTTGCCAGTGATTTTTAACTACTGGCAGTCCTGAATGATCAGATTACTTTATTTTTCTTTACTTCATCGTGATGTTTAAATTAATCCCACTAGTGAGAAATTCTCCTGAGTTTTAGCACAGATTATAGACTCAAATACTTTAAATCATGAAAGTATTGATCATATTTCAAACCTGTGACTTGGGAATTGGGGATAACTCAAATAAAAACAAAAACTCATTAAAAACTATCAAATCTATCCTGAGCTAGGACTCTTTTATTCTTATACAGTATTCTCTTTTGTTCTCATACTTTATAATTATTGGTTTTACCAAAATAATTATACTGCAGTCAGAATCAGCTAAAAGCAATATGTTCTGCTTTCGCACAACGACATATTTTCAAGGAAATACATGTAAGTTCTTCCACCCCCCCCCCAAAAAAAAAAAAAAATCTGCAGGACACTGTGTTAGGTGTTTCATAGCTGAACTGGGAGGAGCTCACTTCCAAACTGTCTGCATTACAATCTCCTCCCTCCTGTTTAGAGCTATATCACTGCCTCCCCTTTGCTGAGGCTAGGCCACCAGCACTTCCTCCCAGCCCATCCTGACATTTCCATTGAGTCATAAGCATGGCTGCATGCCAGCCACAGCTGGTTCAGCCAACAGCTTCCCCTCCTGTCCCAGTGTAGAGCACAAATCTACCTTGCTCCTAAAATCCATTGCCAAAGTTTGGTAGCGTGCAGCAACCCCAAGGGTGTTTGCAGGTGATGCTTTTCCACACATTACAAATCATGGCATTGCCCTTGCAAGGCTAGTGTTGCAAGTCAGTGCTGCCCTCTCCACCTGAGAAGCCAGTTGCACCCTTTGTACCACACTCATCAGAAAGGCTCTTTTGTGCTTGTCTCCCCTTCTTCAACTGGAGCACACCCCACTGGGCTTCAGTCAACCTTGTCCTGTCACTCTCCTGGAGGTGCTGTGGGGTGCCAGCCCTTGCAAGCCCAGTTCTTGTCACATACCATGACATGCTTCCTGACTAAGCAGGACTTGTGCTTGCCCTATGCTGCACACAGCCCAAGATAACTCAGCCCTAGCTGCCAATGTGGCTGAAGAAATTTCCTTCTTTAGGGTTGCATTCCTACTCTTGGTACACTCACAGCAGGGTGAGATGCTCTGGAAATAATATCTCAGAGGTGGAAACATTTTTTTACCACTGCCAAACACAAAATAGCTGCTGTTCACCTTCCTCACCTTTCATGGCTGGGGTACACCTCGACCCTTAAGGCTGGTCTGTGCCAATAGGGTCAGTTTCAGGGGCAGGCGGAAGAGAACAGCTTTACAAGCCTGAGGTTGCGAAAGAAGCTTTTGCTAACTTTGTGGAGCCTGCCTCGGGCTCAGAGAGGAGACTTCTCAAGATGGGGAACAAAAAAGAAAAGCCAAACAGGAAACCTTAACATGATACAAACTCTTGTAGAGGTTCATGCAGCTGCAGCTGCAGGAAAACACACGCAGCTGCTTTATGGGGGAGCAGTGTTGCCACTCTCCCTCTTTCCTTCTCCGTCTCTGTCTTCTTAGTGCCATGCTGCAGCCATGCCAGTCTCAGGCCTTACCATCTCTGTCCCCACAGCCCTGTGGTGAATACATGCCTCTGCTGGGAGAGCTTTTTTGGAGGACTGCAGCTGTGGTTCCTCCCTTTGTGGCAATGCAACAGCAACTGCAGAGGGGTCATGCTGCTTGAGCACTCCAGCACACACCTGTACCTGACTGAGATCAGTGCCCCAGCACTCGCCATGCTAGAAATTGGTTATCTAAACCAAATGCTAAAATCCATGGAAGCAAAACATCCCTTGCTACCAACCCTGCCCACCTTCCCTGCACAGAACACATGGCCTCTGCATGCCTTGCAGTTCATGATGAGACGTGGTGGGGTGGGGAATTATTCTTTTATTGTTTATATTTCCTAAGCCTGTCTTGCTCCAAAGGAAAACATTTCCTCCATAGCAAGTGCTCATGTGCTCATTTGAAAAAGAAATAGATGTTTTAAGCATGTGTAGCAGAACTCATAAAGTGAATAATACTTGCCAGAAGCTGCTACACGTCAGTGAGAACTGAAACTCCACTTTTTCAAAGTTAAACCACTGGACTCATAGACAGACGTAGGGTATCCCACAAGACACGGTGGAAATAATCCTAAACCACCTAAAGCCTACTCCGAGGTCTTCTTGACACCCTCCAAAACTCGGTGAACACAAAGGGCCTGCTCCTCCTGCCTGGAAAGTTATATGAGAAAAAACTGCTTCCCTTTATTTTGAGGCACAAATGGATACCACTTAGTGAGCAGCACTTTTAAAGAAATCATCTTGTTCACTGAGTGCTTGCTCTGCCTGTGGGAAACTCCAGTTCAAACAGGCAGTTGTCTATTATAAAGACCAATGTACTGTGTTGTTGTTGTTTTGCATCAGCAGAAATATGAGAAACAACATGAGGTACAGAAGAAATTTCTGTGCTTATTTTCAGAGAAACTCAACCCGCCGATCAACGTCTCAGTTTCCCTGGAAAACAGAAGTATTAAAATTCACTGGAAACCCCCGCCTACCGTTGGTTCAGCAAGTAACAACTGCTTCATGTATCAAGTGAAAATAACGGACCATAAGGTAATCATTCTGGGGGCAATGTACTTACTCCCCATAGCATAATTTATATAAAAATGAGGCATACTTTGAGCTTAAAGGAATTAAAACTCAAACAACTTTAAAGAAACCTTAAGATCATTCTTAAATAGCCCAGCATTTTTTGTCTTTCTGGTCAAAAAGAAAATTTTAGGAAGTTTTTTCAGATTCATTTTTGCTTTCAAGTGGACTGCTTTTTTGTTTTGTTTTGCTTGTTTTATTTTTTACTTTTCATCTTGAATTCCAATTGTACATTAACATCACTCAGATTAATGACTTTTTGCTATTGATAAAAAGACATCAATTTGTGAAAACTGAGAAACAGAAGAAAGGGTAAAAACCTTTATTTCAGAAAGGTAGTTTTCAGCCAGAAGAATATGTTATTGAAAGATGTTGAATATCACTGTTCCCATATCTTTTCCATCCAAAGATTAGACTTGCATATTTTATTTTATTTTATTTTATTTTTTTTTTTCATACAAGGAAAAACTGGATGGCTACAGTTGCACTGTAAAGATACTGTATGGTGTGTTTTTCCATCAGTTTGTTCACTAATATGTATTGGTCAGGCTCCAGCTTATCTCATTTGTTCTGGAACTGCAACTATCTTCTATTCTACAGAAGTAGTATACAGATTTATTCACTCTTAGCAGCTCTTTTCCATGTATAAATATTCAAAGCTATTTTCAGAGTTTTTCTGAAGGATGTTAAACATTTTTAAATGTTATTTAAAAACATTGAAACACTTTATATCTTTTGTTTAGTGTTTGTTGAGATGTTCCTAGTTAAATTAAGTTTTTGAATCTAAAGTATGTATTGCTTAAAAAAAAAAAAAAAAAAGATGCTAAATGTGAAAAGTAGGAAAACACTTTTATGAATTCAAGATGATGATTATGAAGATGAAAGGACTGGAGCACCTCTCCTATGAGGAAAGGCTAAGAGAGCTGGGAATCTTCAGCCTGGAGAAGAGGAAGCTAAGGGGGATCTCTTCAATATCTATAAACACCTGAAGGAAGGGTGCAAAGAAGACAGGGCCAGGTTCTCTTCAGTGATGCCCAGTGCCAGGACCAGAGGCCCTGGGCACAAACAGGCCCACAGGAGGCTTCCCTTGAGCACCAGGCAGTGCTCCTGTGCTGGGTGATGGAACCCTGGCACAGGCTGCCCAGAGAGGCTGTGGGGTCTCCTCCTTGGAGGCCTTCAAAAGCCACCTGGAGATGGGCCTGGCCTCCAGAGGCCAGACAGCCTCACCTGTTCTGTGGCTTTTTGAAATTACACTTTTTTTTTTTTTTTTTTTTTCTTTAAATAAGCTGAGTGTAAATAAGATTCTATCATACACCAAGAATTTTGAATCGGTTTCTGCCTGGATAACATCTGTGTCTTCTTGATGTTCCACCTGAATCTTAAGATAATATGTATAAGTATTTTGTTTGAAAAACGCTTGTAGATATTTCAAAACACTCCCCCACCTAGACAGAAACTGAACATGTATTTGTTTTGAAGTGTAGCTGCAAAATGTTGAATTTTAACATGGAATTAATTACTTGTAGAAAGGCACTATTCATAGAATGATAGAATCATAGAATCATAGAATCACAGAATCACAGAATGGTATGGGTTTGAGGGGAACTTAAAGATCGCCCAGTTCCTTCCCCCTGCCCTGGGCAGAGACACCTCCCACTAGACCAGGTTGCCCAAAGCCCCATCCAGCCTGGCCTTGAACACCTCCAGAGATGGGGCATCCACAGCTTCTCTGGACAACCTGTTCCAGAACCCCACCACCCTCAGAGTAAAGAATTTCTTCTTAATATCTAATCTAAACCTACCCTCTTTTAGTTTAAAGCCATTCCCCCTTGACCTGTCACTCCACCCCCTGACAAAGAGTCTCTCCCTGACAGCTTTCCTGTAGGCCCCCTTTATGTACTGGAAGGCCACTGTAAGGTCTTCCCAGAGCTTTCTCTTCTCCAGGCTGAACAACCACAACTCCCTCAGCCTGTCCTCACAGGAGAGGTGCTACAGCCCCTTAATAATCTTTGGAGCCCTCCTCTGGACTCATTCTAATACTTCCATGTTTCCCCAAAGCTGAACACATTACTCCACGTGGGGTCTTATAAGAGCAGAGGGGAAGAATCACCTCCCTCTCCCTGATGCTGGCCATGTTGCTTTTGATGCAGCCCAGGGCACAGTTGGCTTTCTGGGCTGCAAGCACACACTGCTGGCTCATGTTGAACTTCTCATTAACCAACAACCACAGGTCCTTCTTTTCAGAGCTGTTTTCAATCCATTCTCCACCCAGCCTGTATTTGTTCTTGGCATTGCCCTTACCCAGGTGTAGGGCCTTGGATTGGCCTTGATGAACTGTGTAAAGTTCTCACAGGTCCACATCTCAAGCCTCAGAAACTCACAGGTTCCTCTGGATGGTATCCCTTCCCTCCTGTGCTCTGAAGCTGTAGATTAAAAGCATATGATTTCCTGCCATCAGAATAACACTATGTTGACTCTCAATGTACTCCTCAAAACTAAACCAGCTTTGCTAATTTAAATTGCAATATTAAGTTGTTGCTAAAATTTGTAATTAGGTTTCACTCTTGCAAAGTTTTTCTCTCATACTTAATTCATGTTATATTCAGTGAATTATTCATGTGAAATACATGTGAATCCTTGCAGGATGGTGCTCACAATTTACATGTCAATGTTGTTATTTCTAGATACATCACTAAAATAATCACTTCTGTTGTTTACATACTTTATTATATATTTAATGATCATTCATGTTGTATCAGCAGCTTCTCTTAGTTTTAACACTAAAAAATAGAACAATGTTATAGTTTTGCTTATGCAGCATGGTGACAATATGGTGGCATTGCCAGCTGGTGGTTTAAAAGTACATAGCAGTAAGAGCTGAAATGTTTTCAGGCAGATTCTCATTTGCACTCCCAAAGAGTTGAAGGCCAAGCACTTAACTCAACATATGATACTAAAAAACTCAGATATGTGTTTGAATGTGAATTTTCTGAATCTTTGGTGTTTTCATTCAAGGTCTCTTTTAAGCTGTGTGTTTCTTCAAGAACCTAAATCTTAGCTAAGATGCCTGAATGCGCAGTATTGTAGCAATAAAAGGCTTATCTAAGCTAATGATACTATTCAAGTCTGAAAGAACATGTGACTAAGTTAATATATATCCCATTCTTCGTTAGACACAGTAGAAAGGAAAAATACAATAAGGTAGGCAAATTACTGGACACATAACATTATTTTCATATATTACATCAGGGTTTATTAGTTCAGATGTTTGGTTTATTAGCTAATTCTGATAAACAGCTTCCAGAGCTGCATTGGATCTTCTCATATTCACATATGCCCCCACTGCAGCACATGGAAAAGGTGTTTGGGTCTGTATGTGGATATTGGACCTCTCAGTCCTTTTTTTTTTTCTTTTTATTTTTTTTTTTTTCCCCAGAATAAAGACAGCTAGTCTCCTTCTAGGCCACCTCAGCACATAGTTATCATCTCCTTAACCATTTCCTAGTATAACACTTCAAAACTCATGCTAGATGCATCTGGGGGCTTTCTCCTGCCCTTTCACTAAGCTCCTAATCTTTAACAGCTGGAAGCAGAGTGAGCAAGGGAGGTTCATGCTGGATCCTTGGTATGCTGCTCAGAAATGTGCTGGAGCACTTCTGATCCTTTCCTGCCAATGCAGGCAGGTTACTTTGCCATTTCAAGACACAGAGCAAGTGAAGTAGAAGCAGGGAGGGCCAGGAGTAAGAGGTCCTTTGTCAGCCCAGGGCTAGGATGTGCCTGAGTTGAGTAGCAGGGTTCTGCTCTTTATAGTTTGCTGCTGCTGCCCCTTTCCAGCTTCCTAACACCTCCGGCCCTCTGGAAGGAAATGTCAAATGCATTAAATTTTCCAGCATCTTTATTTACATGGAGTAAACCTATTCTATTTTTCTTTTCTTACACAGTTGTTCCTCTGTTTTCTACACATATGCAGGATATAAACAAAGCAAAGGAAACAAAAGGAAAATTGGGGTGCTGGTGGAAGAGAATAAACACCTACATCAGCGGAAAATTGTTGAGCTTTTTTTTTTTTTTCATAGATTAGATGGTTGGGGAGATAGGAGAGAGTCAACCAACAACAAAGCGTAACATGTGAGGGCACCAGCTAAGTGAAGGATCTTTGAGGCAGATTTGAGGAGAATCAGGATAAAGGGTAGTAATGGTTGAAAGGTAGTTACCTAGCAAAGTAGCACAAAATTGAGACACAAAGGTAAGGAAAAAAACTGCAGCAGTGTTACAGGAGACATGGGAGAGAGATGAGTGGAGCAAGACTGAGGTTCTGTTTCCTGGTCAAATCCAGGTATTAATTATTTTCAGATAGACTTAATTACTTGAGGTATTAGGGTATTCCATAAACAGGGTTGTGGATATTTGTTTGATATTTATCCACCTAAGAGGATAATGATTAAAATATGAAAGTCTACATTTATTTATTCTGAATACTAGAAGAGATGACTTGCTGAATACTCATGTGTACAGACAATATTATTGTGATACAAACAGATAAACCTTAAAATTAGATAGTTAAGTCTACAGGTGACTGAAAGCTAGGAAGGGTTAACAAGCGGTATGGAGAATAAAATCTGAATTTGAAATTTTGGGTAAGTTTGAAATCAACAAGGCAAAGTTAAGTAATAGGGAAAATCCTACGATTAGGATGTATAGGTCAAATCTGCAAAAAAATATATTTTTTTTTTTTTTAAAAAAAAAGAGGAATTAATGTGAAGGCAACAAAGCTGAAGAAAAAAGGTCTGTGGATTACATTGAACCACAAACTGAGTCAATAATTTTACGTTATTACACAAAGGTCAAAAGTTATTAAAGTATATATGATAGGCATGTCACATGTAGGTCATGACTAATTCTTCCTTCTAGCTGCTAAGTTTCACCTGGAGTCTCAAATTGTGCTTTGGGCACCACCACAAAATATAAATATATTGTAAAAAGGTTCAGAGAACATTTACCCTAAACCTGTCCTTCAGTCTCCACCACCTGGAGCATGTTTTCAAAACTTCTGCTCATTTTGTCAACATTTTACAAGCAGAAGCTTTGAAGACATGCTCTAGGAGGACACCGTCTAGAGTAAAGGAGTGTCAGTAACTTGTGTGAACCCTCCTCTGGTACATAAAAGGATATTAATGAGAGCATAAGTATCATACTTACTCATGACTACTTGTGAGTAAGATAAATAGTGATTAGCTAAATTTAAAGCAAGAAAAACAGGCTAAAAGTTAGGACAAGTGTTCTAATTCCAAGGAAACTCTAGCAAGGCAACAGGTTTTCAAGCCTGCTTGGGGTGACTCTTATTGAGTTACAGATAGTAGGTTAGGCAAGAATCCTCCAAGAATGGTCTGGGTGTAGCAACATTTGGTCTACCATTTTTTGGTCTCACTGACATAAGATGGCCTACATAATTTTACAAGATGTTTTTCATTCTAGCACTTTGGTAATTTCTTACAATGACATTACTTTATTATTGTCTCCTTAGGAACAAATGTTCAGGCACAGAATGTAGTGAGCACTAAAACATCGTACGTGTAGTTTGCTGTTGAAAGTCCTGATATCACACATGTTTACTTACTTTGTAAACCTTAGCATGTATGCTTTTGGATCTGTTTCTGGCAACAGATCTGGAAACAGGGTCACAAAGAGTGAAGGAAGAGAAAGAAGTTGTGTGATACATAGCCAAATCCATACTGTGATCAATATAAGGAAAGCAGTAGGTCACCTTTTCTTAAAGTTGCCCTAATTATGCTTTCCTAACCCCAACGATGCAAAGATTCTGTGCTCATTTATTTCTGAGATGTGTATTCAGAAATACTATTATTCTTTGCAAATTCCTAACATTAATGCCGATTTTTTTTTCTGAGCAGAAGCTTCTTGTCTTTTTACTTTTTTTTTTTTTATATTTAATTTAATTTATTTTTTTTATTCTTTTCTTAATTTTTTAGCATTGTTTGTTTATTTTACCTAGCTCCAGTTTTCAAAGTTGGTAAATGATTTTGAGAACCCTCTGTTATAGACTGTAGTGAACCTTGCATATGTTTAATCTTTTGAAGTGACATGCTTTCATTTATAGACACAATTAAGGATGTTTCAAAATAGTCACTAAAATAATGGAGAACCCTCACCATTAGACAGTTGAAAACTGAAAGCTTTTTTTCTAGCAGAAAACTAAAAACAGCACACCACCCACTACAAAAGCTTTGAAACTTGTGGATTCATTATTACTGTATTCATCCTATGTTTGGCGTGAGAAAAAAAAAAAAGGGAATAGGTGCTTTCAGATTCTGACCATTCACACAGCTGATACTTCCTTCCATCTTTTTAGTTTTAACCTCCTGATCTTTAACCTGAGTTGAGTTTTAATACATGCCAGCTAAAAGACAGATTGTGTCAGATATAAACACTTTTTTTTTTTTTTTTTCTGAAAATCTCTTTTTATTAGGTAAGTGACATTGTAGTTAAGTAGTATTTGACATCCATAGAATTTTATCTGTTTCAATTGCAATGTGAAATCACCTAAAATAACCCCTTAAACTTGTCTTGATAGATTGTAAATGTTGCTGCAGAGAAATATGAGTATCCACTTCATAGGCCAGCAAAGAAATATACAGCACAAGTGAGGGCAAAGAAAGAGGTATGCATAAGAAACAAGATATGGAGTGACTGGAGTGAACCAGTGATTATTCATGATGGTAAGTTATCATGTATTTATCATTCATAACTCTTATCATTACATATTAGTATAATTTAGCATATTTACTTTCTGTTCTCTTTGCTGTACTGTATTATTATTACTGTACTGTAGCAGTATGTGGAAGTCCATGCCATGCACCAGGTCACACAGTTCTACATGCTGTGGGGAAATGTACCGTTTGATCTAATAGGTTAGATCTAATGGGTTAATAGCACAGGACTGTTCTCCCGGTGTGATTTTTGGCAGCCTTTAGAAAACAAAAATGGTCAGCAGCTGCATGGCTCACAACATCCCCCTGCCTGTTCTGCAATGGACATCTTTATGAATGCTTTCAGCTGAAGACAGTAAGCCAAGAAACACATGAATGTCATAAAGCTCATCAAATCATGTAGTCCTCAAGGACTAAATTTAACATATTTCTGTTACTGTATCAGGAGAATAATCTCTCATCTGACAGAGATAGGAAGTAGTTACGCTCACATTCAAATATATGTGCTCTGGCTCTCACAGTTTGCTTTAGTACAAATTAAACAAGAACCATGTTTTTTCCTTGACCTCCTATGACAAGATTTTAAAGTTCATATGCTAACAAGTGACTCTTGTGCTTTCCATGGTTAGGAAAATGCCTCCACGTACAGCAGCTTCATAATGTCAGGTTGGGTAAAGGGGAACTTGGATAATAGAATGAGTGACACTCAATATCTACACAGAGGAATGTACAGACTTGTCTCTGCATGTTAACATGAAAAACTGTTGAATGCTATTGTTAATAACATGATTCAAGATAAATATTTAATGTATCAGACTGTATTTTTGGCATATGTCTTTTTGATTCATTGAGTTTCAAATACATGTTTATCTGAGGATACAGGAAACACAAGGCCAGACATTAATATTTTTGCAATGGATTGAAGGTAAATTCACTCAGAGGGTTTATATGATGCAGTCTGTCTACTCCACCAAATGCCTTACCACATCCCACTATTCTGTTGGCACCTCTCAGCTACCATCTCTGCAGTCCAGATTCATTCACTTCATTTCAGAAGCATTTCACTTCTTAAATAGTCAGAGAGAGGAGCTTCATGTGCTCACTATGGTGAAGGAGAGGACACATTTCAGCCCATCAGAAACTTGAATTGCCTTTCGGAAATGCTTCTTTCTTCTCATTGAAGAGAGTGTGAGCTTTGGACATTAACATGCAGAGAGGTCTTCCTGGTGCCTCATGTCAGGCTGATAGTCAGTGGAGGGAGGGGAAATTAGAAGGGCTTCTAGTAGGGAAATGTAGGTTTAGTCTTCCCTAGTAGGGAAATGTAGGTTTACTCATTCTCTGCCATCCCCTCACTAGAAAAAGGAAATGGAGTTGAGCAGTTATCCACCCTGATTCCAGCCTACCAAACCTTTCAGCAGCTGCAGCTGTCTGACTTTTCAACACCATTGGTTTCCCAACTTCCTCTACAGCTGTTGTTGGAGCTTAACAACCACAGCTTGTTTCCTTTCCTTCAGAAAAGTTTGCGGAAGACAAGACTGCAATTGCATATAATATGTCATATCTCCATGTGTTCAGTGCAGCAAGTTGATTTACCTATGGCGCATACTGCACATATGCACAAGTTCATGTAATATGCCTATTTCCCTTCTTCCTTCCTGTATTCAGAGAGGATTAGTGGTTTTTGTAAAACAAATCTATGGAATATATTACACTGAAGGATCGCACGCTCAGGCAAACTTCTTTAGGCATCTATTTTGATACCTAGAAAGAGTTTTCTGTCCATTTTATTTTGTATTCTGTTGAAATGATTTTGGCTGTTTTTAATTGGGAATACATATAATAAATAGACTTTATGTAGTGCATTTTAATGCTGCCTAGATTTTATTTATTTATATTAAAAAATATGTTATTATTAGTATCATTCATAATAATTTCATGCAAGTCACATACTTAATTTCACAGACACAGTTATTTTTAAAATATTGAGACTTACCATGTAGTAACTTGAAAGGAAAAACATCCATTCAGTATTTTATTTTGGAATGTGTCATTTTTTCTGCTGAAAGTTTTGAAGCAATGTGGACTGACCTGCTTTTTGTTTACTTCCACATGACGTTCTGATGTTTCATCTGGAAGTTATGTTACATTTCTTTAAGAATGCATTTTTAAGAGGCATTTTATCCTCTACTTAAAAAAGCTGAAACATCAAAATGAAATAACATAATTCAAGACATAACTAAAATATTTGTTCTAAAATGTTCATTTGACATGAAAAGAATTTGTTAGTTTTCTCATGGGAAACACATTTGTTTTCCATCAAAATTAGCATATGCCCTTGAAAAATAAAACAATTTAAACTGAACTGTTCAGTATAGAAACTTTCTGCTGAAAGAGAAATGTTTGATCAGCTTTATTCATATATAGAAACTTGAAATAATTGGTCTAATTTTTAGAGCTTCTGAGCATTCATAGATCACTTTGAAGTTAATAGTAATTCAGAGGTGTTCTGAATTTTGCAGGCCAAGCCACTATTGTATGTGACTAAATTTATACATTTGCATTTGAAAAAAAAAAGACAAAAAACAAAATAGCAAAACAAAATCAATCAATCAATAAAAAAAAATAAAACAACAACAACAACAAAACTTTAAAAGGTCTATCTCAAAGAATAAGTGCTTCTTTTTCTTTCACCTTTTCAAAATGTATGAGTTAAGAAAGCAAGAAGACCGAACCGCTTTGTGGTTTGGTTTGTATAAAGACCACTGCTTCCTCTTCTCTTGAGTGTGTACGTGATACAGGGTTAGCAACAGAATGTTGCAGAACAATCACCTCAAAATAAAGAATTAATGTTACACAGTCCAGAAAGTGTTCCAAACTTATTTTCTGAGCACTCAAAAGACAAGGGGAAAACTCTTGTCTTCAGCTTAAAATGAATAAAGAATAGGTTAGTATTTTAGTAGAACATAAAGGTTGTTCTTACACTTAGTTCTATACAGAGGTTTGAGAGCTTTTTCATGGTTTTACATCAAATTTGTGGAAATTCATTTCCTTGGTTTTAACTGCAAGTGGATTCAAACCAGGAACTTTTATTCAAATCTTTTGTTCTTTGAATTTGATCTAGATTGGTCCTAAAACCATTGTTTAACTGGCCTAGGACCACTAACATTTTAAGAACTGTTCCTACGTGTTTTTCTTCAAAGTACTTAGTTCAAAGGAATCCAAAATAGTCATGGTTCTAAAGCTAGGTATCAAACAAAAATAAAATTTGCCAAAAAAATGCATTTTTAAGTCTATCAAAGGCTTTTGTATTTTGGTATTTGGGGTATTTTAGAGGAGTGAATGCAAGGTAAAAAACCAATATTTTCTGAACAGTATAAATATGTATTTCAAAATGTTTACTTGCATTTCTTTAGGACTTTGCCTAACACGGTTTAAAAAGGTAAGTATAATGAAGAACAAATGTTGCTTCTTGAGTCAGAGAGAATATTTTGTTTGACAAAAAGCTTTTATTTTCATTTTACCTTAAACCAGTTACAGCTGTGAAGGGGTGAGGAGGCAGCAGCATGAGTCTTATGGTGTGTGGAGATGGGAGGTGGCAACATCAGGAATCCAGGAGCAGCTGGGGCAGCAGGAGTGTCAATGACAGATGAAAAAATGGAGCCTGATATCCAGAGAAATCAGGGCTCAATGGAAACATGCAGTGAAAGGACAGGCCATGCACAGCGTGAGAGAAATCCAGGGAAAGGAAGGGATGGAGTCCATTTATGCAGAGGAACATGGGGATTGAGACAGCAGCAAAAGCTGAGGGCTAAAAGGAGGAGAAAAAAACAATGCTGAATGCAGAAGCCCTTGTTCCATCTAAAAAGCTTGGTGAAATATTTGTTTAAATCTTTAGCAGTACAGGAATGGTGCAATATTTATGAGTCATTAATATATAATTCATTCATTTATGAAATATCCTTTCCCACATTATTAACATTATCTTTCTTCTTTCTAAGGAAAGACAGTGGACATCATGCTGCTAAGCCTCACATTGCTTTGCCTTCTAATTTTCCTTGGAGGTTTGCTGATATGTGCGTGTAGAAGGTAATATACATTTCTGGAAGGTAATATAAACTGTTGGTATGAGAGCGGTCAGGGAAAAAGAGAGATGAAGGTAAGGGTCAGCAAACCATACTCAATGGAGTAAAGTCAAACACCAGTCTTCTCAGATGAATTATTGTTTACAAGAAACAGATAATTGTGCATTACCAGCTGTTGTTTTAACAAAGGTGTGCTAGATGTAAGACTACATCTACTACTGAGCAGTATCTCACAGATCCCATCACAGTCCCTGGAGCTCCAGTCTCACACCTAGATCTTAGCCATATCTCTGCCTCTGTAGACGACATTTTTCCACCTTAGTCTGACTTCTGTCTCTCACTGTGATTTTGCCCCATGGTCTTGTGGGTTCTGCTTTCAGGCCACCAGCACTAATCACACCAAAGACAAATTTCATTTCCCGTGTTGCCCAAGTTCATTTCATAATTTATGGGTATTGCCTACAATATTCTTTTCCTCTAAACTGAACAGATTACCAAAAAAAACAAACAAACAAACAAAAAAAACAACAACAAAAAACAAAAGTGAAAGTCATTCTGACAGAAGGAATTTTCATTGCTGTACCATTAGTGGCCCTCCAACCATCACTAATAAATGCAGACAACTGACTTGACACCACTACTTTTCTTTTCAGTTACACATTGTTCCTATTGGCATAACAGAGAAGGCTTTCTGAGAAACAAAAAACAAAACAAAACAAAACAAAAAAAAACAAAAAAAAAAAACAAAAACAAACAAACAAAAAAGTTCAGGAAGGTAAGGTAACTCAAGATACCTTAGTATCTGTAACATGTAATATTTAAATGGAACCAGTGTTAAAAGTAAAATAATTAATTAATGACTAAAATAACTGCTGATTAAATGCTGATTAGGATAAAAGAGGTTACCATACATTCTACTTTCTTTTAATAAACAAAAACTCAAGAAACTGTGGCTATGAAAGAGTTAACATTAAAATACAATATCAAACGTTTCCCTGTGTGCAAGTAAAACATGTAATTGAGAGCCATCTGCATCTAAACATAAAAAAAATATTCTGGTCAAATAATGAGGATTGCTTTTGGTCTCAAGAGAGTAATTCAGCTGGTAGATCTCTTCTGTGATAAATTTGCATAGCATTGAAAACCAACAGATAATCCTTTGTGATGGCACAAAATGTGTTCATGAACTCTATGCAAACACCACTCACACTCAAGTTGAATTGTGCTAGACTTCAAATGAGTTAAAAGACATCTCTGATGTAATGCCTGTCCCTGTCCTTTATGTTTCTTTCTTTGATTAAAATATTTTACAGGTAATATTTTAAATTATTAAAATAGGAGTATTTTTTGTACTTGTCATAGTAGTATGCCATAAGCTCTTGCTTTTCTTGGAAGTCAAATGTGTGTGCATATCTATAGAGTCCTTTTAAATCTCTAGCTCTAGTTAAAACCAGTGAGGCAGAGGAAAAGCTGGAAAAATGCTGAGCAAAATGTCAGTAATGAAACAAAAAACCAAAATGTATTATAGCTTTAGAAATGGTTAATGTCTGTTTAATTTAAATGTCTAAATCATGAACAATTTTTTGACACCTATGGAAACAATCTCCCCCAAAGTACTCAAGTTCCCTTTCTAGTCAGTGTAAAGAATTCAGAATCTCTGAAAGATGTTAGGCAGTTCCTAACCACCTCAATTTAGATGTGTTCCTTAGATTAATAATTTATTTAATGTGGGTCACAGACCATGCTCCACTTGTCTGATTATCTCCTCTCTGTGTTTAAGTTTCTTACTCAGTTAAACTGTTATCCAGTGTCCATTGCAGGTGCACCTATTGCAAAGTATTGTTTAATTCCTGCAGACATTTTAGAGTTGCATGTCTGTATCACTCTCTTGTAGGTATAGATGCCTGGAAGTTATAACCATGCCTGTTCCACATCCTACAGATAATATCATAACTTGGTTAGCTGCAGATGAGACTCACCACCAGGTAGAGTGTATCTGTACTTTTTCTCTCACTACACTGACACGCATGATATTACTTGCAATCAGAGTGGCACAGCATTGCATTTGGAACAGCAGGTCAGTATTAAGAAAAACTGGGAAAATGGTATGCAGAGTTCTTGTAATGAAGCCAAAACAAAAACAAAACAAACAAACAAACAAAAAAACACCAAAAAAGAACAAACAAACAAACAACAACAAAAAAACATAGAGTGCTTGTGCAGGTTACAGGACAATGATTTCCATACAAACGATGGAGAAAGTCCTCAAGAGAATATTATGTCAAGTGTGCCTCAGAGAGGGCTTCAGCATAACCACACTCAATGGACCAATGTTTTAAGCAGCAATCACTATGACTCCCTGCAGAATAGGCATTATTACATGTATAAGCATGTGGGCAAGTTATCAAAGGAAAGAGTTTTGTGGCGAAGTGTAAATCATTGGCTATTTCATAATAAGCGTATACATACAGCAAGAGGAAGCTTAGCAATGCATGAAGTATATGCTACCTCAAGAGTACACCTGCTCCAAGGTAAATCATGGCCAGAGATATTTACTCTGGAAAATATTCCATTCTGCTAATGGAAGTTCAGTTGCTAGCTTATCTCACAGGAGATTAAAAATTTTCAGTCAACTGGACAAAACAGAAAATAAGTATTTCCAATATTTGTGTGACTGTAATTAATGCAGCTCCTTGGCTGGCACATTCAAGTCTTTTTATTACTGCCTGTGATTGTGTGAGTTAGAGGAAAAATGCGTTAGTCAGACAGTAGTCTAGATCTCTATAATTTTGGTGAAGCTACACAGTAAACTGTGCTATAGGAAGCACAGTAAGATTGTCTCTTATCTGGTTCTTCTGCAACACATGATGGAAAGGTGTGCCTTAACAGTGTGTTTTGGGAACATACCATTGAAATAGAAAACTGTTATGAGGAATTTCTCCATCCTGTGTTCAAAACATTTGTTTCAGTGCCTTTTTTTTTTTTTTTTTTTTTTTTTTTGATTTGTTTCATTCATTTTACTCTGTCCTATTCAACTCTGTTGCTGTACAGTACCTTGAAGATTTCTATTAGTGCGTTCAGGAATGTAACTGACAATTGCTAATGTAAGCTTCTATGCCACCTTCTTTTCTTCCAGGGGAAAAAAAAAAAAAAGTGTGCCTTTCAATGCTTTGTTGTTGTTGTTGTTTTTAATTAATTAATTAATTAATTAACTTAAATGTAAATATACAAGCATAACTACAAACCCTGATAGAAATTGTGGACCATCTAAATTCATGAATCACAACTAGATTGTAAGACAAGGGAAGTGAGTCCCCTCCCCTCCCATCCTGTCCCATCCCCTCCCCTCCTGTACCCTCCCTTCCACTAACCTCCTCTCTCGAAGGCAAACTTATAAATAAATTGTTGTCTATATGCCTAATGATATCAGAAATGACAAGACCGATGGCATGTGTTTTAAACTCACACCTGGAGTTCGTTCCACAAGCCTCAGCCTGGCTCCCAAGAGCAATCTGTGCTCCTCTACTTTATAGTCTCAGAAAAGAGAAGCCCAAGAGAGCTCCAGAACTATACTCAAGTCAAGTCTTTCATTCTCAAGATTCAAAGTCATTTCTATGATATTTATGGCCAAAATTATTTTATTGAATTTGATCTAAAGGTGTCATATTTGCTACTTCTTCTATGCAAAAATCCTTTGGCACACTTTTCACGAGCAATGGTGTGCAAATTAACTAAAAATACCCCTTGTGATTATCACATATGAACTACCAGAATATAAAGACAAAATTATCATCAAACATATATTCTGTATCTCCCACAAACATTGAACTGCATGCACTACTCTTCAGACATCTTTTGTATTCACTATATAAAACAAAAAATACAACAAATAATGACCACCACAAAAAATATATCATATATTACTAACTGAGAAAGAAGACATCTCTGTCCCCAAACTATTACAAAACACCACACACACTTTTGACAGGAAGACCTCAGCATATCTATGTAATTGTTGTCTAGATGATTACTACAAGTGGCTGAGATGTGTGTTGATGGCACATCTAGGAAAGAGAAATTGAATAAAACATATGGAACAGATCAGTACCTCAGATACTGCTGACACCTGAAATAGCAGTGACATTGGCTTTGGACATAATGTAAGAGTAAAGAAGATTGCAAAGAATGGTGCTGAGATAATCTGTTTTACCAACACATAAATACAACCACTGAAAGCTAGAGTGTGACTTTGACATAAACTCTAGGTATACGGTTATATCATCCTTCAAGGCAACAAGCAACAAAATAAAGGCTCAGAACAGTGAAGCAAATTTGCTTATGATCACCTATTACAGGGAGAGATCTCTGTAACTCAGTTATCATAACAGACGAAGTAATCTGTACTAACCCCAGATAAATCAAATAGCTTGTAATAAAATTCAAGCAGAATTTGTAGTACCATTCAATGCAGATGTTGTGCATAACAATTTTTTTTTTTTTTATCCAACAGAAACAAATTTCAATGCAAATGGAAATGCACTCAGAGGTTGTTCTGGGAATACTAGAAGAGAATGGAGACAACATTCACCAACAGGGACATTTGAAGGATTTTGAATTAGAAGACCTGTAGGAGTGATATACCTTCTTTATTTACATGCAAGAGTTAACTTTCTGTTAGCTGGATGATATTCTGACAGATCTAAGAAAGGCTGATATTGGAGTTTGTCTGATACAAATAGTCTCTTACATTGTGCAACTCTTAAAATGAGCTCAAGAAAACACTGCCTTGTAGTTTATCTCTAACTACTACCGATCTTCAGCCCAGTAAAATTACAGCAGCCGAAACAGTATGATTGAATATTGGAGTCCACTTGGGTCAAGACAGAATCAGAATTTCTCTCCTATAATGCTGCAATAGTTTCCAAATAATGTCCAATAAACTACTGCCTTTGGACTGGTTCTTCATACAAATTCCATGCTAACTATTCAATGTCTGATTGCAGATATAAGAAATGATGGAAACAAGAAACATTTCTGGAAACAGCAGCAGAAGCTCACAAGGGTTCTTTAAAGTTCCAAAAATAAGTTTCTGAGGTACTACATTGTACGAGTAGACATTAACTAGAAACAGTCATGTGAGATGACATAAGGTTTTTAAATGCGATGGACTTAATCCTTTGTAGTTAACAAAAGCAGAAAATCTTTGACAAGGTAAAGAAAACAATATTGTTGATGTATCATAACTGTTTGAATAAATATAACTCAGAGAATTAAAAGTTCAGAACTGTCTAACTATTGCTATTTTTTTCCCCTATTTTTGAAGAAATTGTTGTTCTAATTCCACGAAGCAGTATCCATGAAAATTCATTATGAGGTACATAACTGGGGCAGACTCTTTGAACTGATACCTAAGACAGTGTTTGTTTGACTACAAAAGAAGGGATATAGGGCCTTGATCTTGCAAGGAAGACATATTTCTGTAGACTTTTTCTGTAGGAGGGCAATACAAGTAAATGTATTGACTTAAGTTAATGATGAACTTAATTTTCTGGAGGGCTAGGAAGCAACATGAAAAATCCTTGTTTTCTTTTCTGGTAAAATTTCTTCTTGTTCAAAGCAATTTTGGTTGAAGGCAATATTTAATTTCACTTGATATAACAACTTTTGTATTACTTTAGGGACAAATACAAAAATTTTGTGAAATTTTTTGAAACATTTAGTAACTAAAGTGTTGGACTCAATGATCCTTATGGGTCCCTTCCAACTCAGGATATTCTATGATTCTGTGACTAAATTAGATTCTAAATTTCTAAATTAGATAGTATATCATAGTATTGATATAGTATTGATTCAAATGAATATGATGTGAATATGATGAATATGCTTTTTTTTTTTTTTTTTTTTTTTTTCCTCCGGCAAGATGTCTCTCTCATTACAGTGGAGAAGACGAGAAGACTGCACTCTTTCTCCTTTCTTTCCAAGGAGGATCTCAAAAGCCCAAGCTAGAAAAACATGAGCAATGAAAATACTTTCATTGACTGTTTTTGCCATAAGAACAGGTTCATAAATTCAGGGGGAAAAAAAACAAACAAACAAACGAAAAAAACTTTACTAAGTAGTATTACCTTTCTTGACACAGTGTCGTGTTTTTGTTTGTTTTTCTTTTTTGTGTTTTGTTTTTCACAGAAGGTAAGGGTCACCTTACCTATGAACATCAATGCTCTTCCCCCGGTAAATGTTAGTCTGATAAGTAGGCAAATCAGCAGGGAGAAGATGAATGGTAGATAGGAGGTACTGAATCAGGTTTCAGTAATGTCTGCTCCTGTAATGACAACTCCTTCTCTGACTTGAGTGCAAAGGGAAAAACAACAATCAGCATACTTATTTTTCTCCTGGATGGTCAGACACCTTCTCTGTGCATAGACAAGGCACTTCAGCCCATCAGTCATGGTCCAGACCCATTTCCACAAAAAGGACAGGAAGAATTACTACTTCAGCTAAAAGTCATTACAGAAGGCATTTAGGAAACAAGTATTGTGAATTTACAAATTCCTTTTTTGGTGAGGATATAGAACTGGTATAATGAAAGAATCAGAACATATGTTTGCTGAGTGAGGTGGAGAAGTACCACACGTTAGCTGAACACATCTGGAATCCAGATTTCATATAGTGAATATTACATTGTTCCTTAAAATAAATTTTATGTACACGCATTTTATATAGTTTTGGCTTGCAGTGCTTGAAGCCCAAAACCAGTACAAGTATTTAAAGTAAAATAGAGAACTTCTAGATTAAAGTAACTTTATCCAAAAATAGAATAATTCTTTTAAATCAAAATTGCTTTGCTTACAAGAGACCTCAGTTTTGGTTGATACACACAGTTTACCCACATACACATGGCAAATTCCAGAGACAGACCACATAAAACACAAAAATTATAATATTAGTTACATGGTATCCTAAAGTGCAAATTTTGAAATGAAAAATAATAACAAAATCAGTATCTAGACCTTTATGGGAAATATTTGACCAATGCATCTACAAAGCAACATAAGAATTCCTTAAAACAAGAACATAATTCTAAACCTAACCCAGACCTATTAATCCAACCATGGATTAATTTGCAATACTTACACAATTAAATATAATTATCTGAAATCAAAACTGTACAATCTTTAGTTTGGCGATGAACATTTAAGTATTTAAAAAATCTCACTCATCTTACCTGGTTTGCTCCTGTGAATGAAGTGGTTACCTTCACAACACTGCATCTTCTGGTATTCATGTGGCACAACCTGATGAGTCACTGAACAATATATTGAACAGAGAGAGATTTCTTTTTCTCTGCACTTTGTATGTGCATAGGGTAATGGAATCTAAATCACTTTTTTTTTTTTTTTTCTTTTTCTGTCTGATTCATAACACCCTAGCTTTCAACTCCAAGTGTGTACTTCCGCCATATACATATAGCACATAAGGATTTAGAGCTAAAAGTATTACTAAACATTTACGTCCCTTCCTAAACATTAGTTGACTATGTAGATATGGTTGACAAGAAACTTGTTGTGAGCTGGCAATGTGCTCTTGCAGCCCTGAAGGCCAACCATATCCTGCACTCCATCAAAAGACATGTGGCTGGCAGGTCAAGGGAGGTGATTCTTCCCCTCTGCTCTGCTCTTATAAGACCCCACCTGAAGTACTTCATTCAGCTCTGGGGCACACAGCAAAAGAAGGACGTGGAGGTATCAGAATGAGTCCAGAGGAGGGCTCCAAAGATGATCAAGTGGCTGGAGTACCTCTCCTGTGAAGACAAGCTGAGGGAGTTGGGGTTGTTCAGCCTGAAAAAGAGAAGGCTCTGGGGAGGCCTTCCAGTACATAAAGGGAGCCTACAGGAAAGCCAGGGTGGGTATTTTTTGTTAGAGACTTTATTAATAGGTCAAGGGGTAATGGCTTTAAACTAAAAAAGGGGGGATTTAGATTAAATATTAGGAAGAAATTGTTTACTCTTTGGGTGGAGAGGTCCTGGAACAGGCTGCCCAGGAAGCTGTGGATGCCCCATCCCTGGAAGTGTTCAAGGCAAGGTTGGATGGGGTTTTGAGCAACCTGCTACAATGGGAGGTGTCCCTGCCCAAGGCAGGGGAGTTGGAATCAGATGGTCTTTAAGGTCCTTCCCAACCCAGACCATTCTATGATTCTATGATATTAGGTTTACCTTACCATAGCTTCTGAAGTCACAATAGCTCTTTCCCTCTGTTTTAAAAAGATAGTTGCAAGAGGATAAAAGGAATAAGCAAAACAACACTGGGACTAAGCAAAACAAAACTAGGACTCTGCATGAAGGCTGACCACGTTGTCTATTACTGCCACCTACAGTACACACAACCTACTTTTAATGAGAAATATTTGTGGTTTTCAAACTGTTTTAACTCACAGTAGGTCTTATGCTTTATCTGTTTAACTCAGGGCAGGTCTTCTGCTTTATCTGCACTAATATAATTGAATTCATGCACCTCCCTCTCTATCTTGAAGACCTGGTCTTTATTATGGACAGAATATATTTCCCTTATTTTTAGCTTCTTCAAATTTAAGCATTTAATCAAACATATCTGGCTGGGGACCTGAGATACTGAGAGAAGACCTCCAGGGAGCACTTAATTCCAATCTTAAACAGATGTCCAAGACAGGATGAATCCTCCCTTTAGAGATGACTGTCTCTTTCTCAACAAATCCCAAATGGTCAGACTCAGATTAGACACGTACACTGGCAAAACATACTTTTTTTGACCTATTCTTTTCTGGATATCCCTGCTCTGGAAAAAGGAGATACTTTGGCCAAAGAGCAGCTTGTCAGGTATAGCTTAAACTTTGTGTGTCTTTCTGTCACTTAAAGAAGTCACAATCATATTTCAAACCAGATTATTATACCAGCAACAGTAGTTTAGGTCAGAAACAGCCTTGATCAAGAAGGGCGGACAAGCCTGGCCTTCAGTATTTAGGTCAAATGTTGAGTCCACATTTTCAGTCTTTCATTATGAGGTGGAGAGACTGGAGGACACAAAGTACGCTTACATATAAGTGTACCCTCTTATAGGTTTCACCGAAGTGAAATGTATCAATTAGTTAAAGTTTGTGAGTGTTATGTGTGTGTACTTATGCATATGGAAGGAACATCGTCAAGAGAATGTTTCTGTATTTTTTCAATTTTATCGGAGCCAAGTATACAGTGCATGCTGTATTCTTAGCATACTGCCTCTATTTATCAGTTACTACTCTATACGTTATCTTGCTGGCATTTGAATTGCCAGTGCTAACTGACTGGTACAGCTTAATCTGCTTATATCAAAAGGAACCAGATGGCACCTACAATGTAAATGATTCTAAAGATAAAAATGATGTTGAGAAGATAAAAATGCTTTGGTGCCTGGTGCAGCACTGGGTTGCACTGTGTTGTATCTCTGCATCTTATCAGAATATTGTCTCCCTGTACTCAGCTCTGGTGAGGCCACACTTTGAGTACTGTGTATTGGGCCCCTCACCACAAGAGGGACATCAAAGCCCTGGAGCGTGTCCAGAGAAGGGCTATAAAGCTGATGAGGGGCCTGGAACACAAGTCCTATGAGGAGCAGCTGAGGGAATGGGGGTTGTTTAGTCTGGAGAAGGGGAGGATCAGGGGAGATATTATTGCTCTCTACAACTGCCTGAAAGGAAAGTGTGGGGAGCTGGGGGTCTGCCTCTTCTCACAGGTAACTAGTGATAGGACTAGTACTAGAGGGAATGTTCTCAAGTTGCACCAAGGGAGGTTTAAATTGGAAACTAGGACACATTTTTTCTCAGAAAGACCAGTCAAACATTGGAATGGGTTGCCCTGGGAGTTGGTGGAGTCACTATCCCTTGAGGTGTTTAAGGAAAGGTTGAACCTGGCGCTTAGGGACATGGTTTAGTGGGTGGCTTTGGTGGTGGGGTGATGGTTGGACCAGATGATCTTGGAGGTCTTTTCCAACCTTAATGATTCTATGATTCTATGATTCTAGTCACGTCAACATCTTTTTGTTAATCTCCTTGGAAAAAGCTAGGTGAAAAACAGAGTTTTGAGTGTAAATTGTTTATAAACCCTGTATCCATGCCTCTGGTTCTTCTGACACCTGACAGGCAATCAGTGACAAACTCCAACCATGGGGCTTTGGACAAGTCATTTGATAATATGTTTTTGGTCTTTAGTTCAGATCATCTGGAGTGATACAAACCCAGAGAACCAGTTAACACCTGTGTCTAAACTATCACGGCTTTACTCAGACTTCTTATTACCACCCTCCAGTTCTGTAAAATCTTCTAAAAACACAGTGATACTTAGCTAGCTGCTGTAAATCCAAAAGTTATGAACATAAAAAAAAAAAAAAAAAAAAAGAAAATAAAGCATTTATAACGCATAAGCAAAACAAAACTTTAATGAAGAAAGAAAGAAGAGATGGAAGCTGAGGGAAAGAATGAAAGAATTAGTATTTCAGTTCACTCAACAATATTTTTATGTTATTACTGTTTTGCACAGATTAATCTGGGTCTAGCAAGCTACCACTTCACATTTATATAAATGAAAAATAATCGTATTTGGGCTTGTTTGGGCTTCTGTTTTTTATTTTTATTTTTATTTTTTTTAACGGTATGGAAAATGAGAAATATGGTGATTATGTAAATATTCTAGATCATGCTAGCTATCTGATAATCTTTTCATCCTTGATTTTGTTCAAGAGGCCACTATGTGGGGAAATCTTTATCTGCATTTTAAGCTATAGGACTGCTTGCCACAGGATGTTGAAAATGTACATGGGTTCAAAAAGAACTTAGTCCATACCATGAAAAAATATCTATTAAAGACCTGCTAGATGCAAAGACAACTCTTCTGTTTCATGTGGTTCTCCATGCAAGATACAGTACATCTGACCTCTTACATTCTTTCCTGCCACCTGTTACTGCCACTATCAGAGCCAAAATGGGCCACTGGTCAGCCTTAGGACTGATCCATTATGACCATATTTATAGAGCAGCTGGAGAAACTGCTGAGGTATGTGTTTACTGAATGACTAATATGTTCATTACCAATATCAAAACCAACTGTATGACCTCTGTGTTCAAGTGAACAGCAATTCATTCTGTTCATCTAACATCTAAACACAAAAACACTCAGATAACCAGAGGGAACTTTGAAAATACTTCTAAAAGTCACCCAGTTCATCTTTACTGTGTTAATGTGGGGAAACTTTATTAAACCTGGAGTTCCAGTGATGGTATGAAGAGGGGATTTATCCACTTACATCATTTCAGTAGCTTCTTGAACCATAGGGTGTTCACAAAATATTTAATTTAAAATATATTGAATGGGAAGGCTTTATCTCTAACCCCTTTTGGACATTTAATAAAAAGAAAAACATGGTGTATATACTATGAACAATTCCAACATCTGGCAAAAATAGAAAGATGAGGATACAAGCAAAATTTGCCCACTTTTAACAGTCTGCAGAGAATTTACAGTAACATGTATTCATTATATTGTGAATGTAGTCAGCTTTGATGCATTGTAAAGCTGTCCTACTTGACTAAAGAGCTTCTGAACTATATATGAGGAATTCAGAGTTATATAAAAACTGTAAATTATTGGCATCTTTACATTTCTCAATTTATTTCTTTATGAAAACTAGTAAAGAATAAAATACCAGAATACCTGTCCCATATGTAGCATGTATTTTGGATTCCTTTAGGTAGTAGACTGTGTGTTAAAGGGAAAGGCTCTTCTGAGCCTGGTGAGCAATTGTTAGTCTTGGCAATTTAAAATCAAGAGGTTTCAAGATAACCTGCTTGGGAAATGTATGTTGCTCTTCTCCTGCCATATTGCTAGGACACAGAATTTTACTAAATATGGTGAGGAACTGCTTTCCCAGCAGTGGGAACTGGGACAGTGTTGGACTTTGCGATGCCCTGGAACCTCCTGGTCACAGAGGTGCTAAGGCCACCTCACAGGAGAACGACAGGTTACTTCTCTACCAGATCTAGAACCACAAGTTAATCTTAATGGCACAGAAAGGTCTGAGGTAGAGGCAATACAGTTCAGAAGATTAAGTTAAAAACACAGTGATTATCAAGCCTGATTAGGTAACACAGTATATCCTGTTATCTCTTTAATGCTTCTTTTCTAGGACACCTCAGCCCTCAACCTGAAGCACTGTTGATGGGGTGGTATTTTCAAATGACTGGGAGCTCTTTCTTTTGTTTCCATTGTTTTTCTACACACTTTTTTTTTTTTTTTTTCCTTTTCTTAAACTTGAATAGACTTTAAACACTAGATGTCAGTCAGTCACCTCACAACAGCAAATTCTTAAGCCATAGCACATTTATCTTTGGTAGCAAACATTTTTAAAGAGAACATTAACAATAAAGTAGACATTAAATAATAACTGCAGTAATGCCAAAGCCAGTTGCAGCAGTTATCCCACAGGGCTGTTTAGCAGACAGAAAGGTCCTAGAGACAGGGAATGTGGAGAAAAACATTTTGTAGAAAGACTCTTGCATACACAGTGGTGAGAATTCATATTGTCTCTGTGAAATCCTTGTTAAACTGTTGTCTAAAGCTACAGATGACTAATTCTTCTGGTAAACTGTTCATTTTATTCCAGCTTCTGGAGTACTTGCAGAAACTCATGTTTCAAAAGAAAGGACTCTCATCAGCTAAGATGAAAAACTGGAGCTCAAGAAGCACTCTTTTCTGTATTTTCTGCTCGCTAAGTTAGGACAATGGCAAAAGGTCATACAACTTAATTTGGAGAACTTATGGGCCCCTCTTTTTCTGATCTTTGGAGGCTGCTCTGCACAGAGCTGCACTGGCATACAGAGACTTAGGCCTGCAGCCAAGCTACATCAACTATGATTTTGACTACTGAGGGCTGTTTCAGCAAAATGTCCTCATTGACAATAGAGTTTAAAGTTTGCTTCTTTTGCCGGACCTCCAGTGGAGAGGCAGTGCAGTTGACTGGTGGTGAACCACTGCAACAAATGTCCTTGGACTTCTTGAGTCAGGCCCCTCGGGCAGCTCAGCTCTGTGGGTCTTTAGTTTTGTGGATCTGGCTTTTAGTGTTCTGGTACCAAAAGTGATTCAAAGATACTCAAACTGTCTCCATGCATTAATGATATACAAGGGGAGCTGTTTACTTAAGCACTGCCATGTGACTACAGGCAGATGTTCTGCCTCAGGACCCAAACTACTATGTTCTCATTGAGCTCCCAGAATGGATATGTGGGGTGGGATCCTGCTGCCTCTCTGCTATGTGACTTGGGCACCCAGCTTTCTATTCAGGTTGTGTCATGGATCTGTCTAAAATGTTCACAGCCTTACTGGATGTCAGGGCATATGCATCCTCTGTGGCATCTAGCCAATGTCTTAAATCTGTGTTTATAACTGTGGAGGTTTTTTTTTTTTTTTTTTTTTTTATCATTTATATTTATAATTTTGAACACTCGATTAGTTTTAAGACAATACCACTGTGTATCTTGAATGGAAACCTACTCCAGAGTGCATGAAGAAATGTATTCTACAATTCTGATCTCTACACATTTATAGATATATTAAAACTATATATTTAAAATTACTGCATCTCAATTGTGAGACTTTGAGGAGAAACATATTTTATCAGAGTCTGACTGCAAAATAGACATTTTTTTCAGCTAGTGTGTGAGGTATCAGAGTCCTGGATTTACGATGATTTTGACTATGTAATCCTATGGTAACACAGGTTGGATTAGCACAGTTCTCTCCAAAAGTCAGCGCACAGGATGAAAGAAATCCTAAGATATGTCATCCGAGGCGGCAGGTAACAGCTTTCAGGCTAAATAACAGAGTTGAATTTTTCACTGCTCTGTACTTTGTGAGGCAGAATATAGTCATGTGCAGGACTACCCCATGAGAGCAGTTGTATTTACACCTACTCCACACTCATCTTGCCCGAGCATAGGTCACTGCAAAAGGCAAGAGGACTGGAAACCAATCCCTTTGATCTCCAGAAGATCACTGCATTTGGATCTTTTTTATATTATTTACTTTGTTTGATCTCACATCAGTGCTTTGGTACTTTTTTTTTTTCTTTTTTTTTTCCCCTGGTGAAGAAACAGCTGTGGATTAGTTCCTCATCTTTGTACCTGTCTTCGTGCTGTGATCACTTGGCCATCCTTTCTTGTTTCCTTTTCTTCATGGTAGTTTTGCACTTGCACATCATCATGATGGCTGACAGGCCATCAAACCAATAAAATTTAGACATACTTGTATGGCTAGCCTCTTACCAAGATAAAGGCTGACTTGTGTGGAGCAATATGGAAACGCCTGTGCCCAAATTCATACCATTTAAATGAGGTGCCTTTGTTAGAAAACCAGAAAGACTCTGCAGCCCATGGAGAAAGACAAACACCTTCAAAACCAGGTTCATTTTACCTGAGGATGTCTGTTTGCATTTACTTTTCTCCTTTGACTGTAGAGGGATCACGGTCTTGCCACAAGAGCTCTAGCTCAACACATTGAGTTAGTTGGAATGAAGTAAGGGAAAGACATTAGCAATATCAAAGATGGAAAACATAGTTAAAAGTTGAAAATTTGAAAGACTGTGAAAAGTAGTGTAGTGGTGAATAGGAAAATGTCTCTCAAGGTGTCATGTTTCCTGAGACCTGTCATTGGAATGTACCCTGTCTTGGACATATAAAGACCTGCTAGTTTGAAACTTCTGTCATTTTCATAATTCTTTTGAGAAGACACAAGACTGATCAATGTTATCAAAATGTCTTCCAGATTGCTTGAAATATACATTTATGATTCCTTCTAAAGCTAACTCAGAAAAGTGGGGTGAATTTTGGATTTGTCTGTATGAAATCTAAGGTTGACCTGGTGTCGTGACTACTATCTCAGAATAGGAGCTAAGAACATGATATTAAACTGATTGATTCTGTGAGATATAGCCAGAAGCAAAAAATTATATCCTTCCAAATTATCATGTGGACCTTTTGTTCCAAACTAGCCATGTGAAGTTAAATTTGGTGTTTTAATGCTAGAGAAAAATGAATGAGCACTGTAATAAAAGCGCTCTACATCATTTGCCTATGGGGATTCTTTGATGGCTCTGAAGGTTGAATGAATTGGCTTGACAAAGGCTTTGCCCTCTGCCTTAATGACAACTTCTTCAATGTTTGTGAACACTGAATATTTAACTGTCTTTTACCTTTGGTCAAAATCTGGCTAAAGCTTGCTAACAGAATTAAAAGAAAAAAGAGGTGACTGATAGACACACCTCCATATACACACAGATTGATCAATCAAGCCTTATTTTCCAATAAATCAGGCTCAAATTTCTTGAAGACATTAATATTCTGAAAAATGAAATTATCAAAATGCTAATATATTATGTATAAGATCAGACCTTTAATGAGGTTAAACAAACTTATTGACCTTAATTAAATCAATACTTCCTAAGTCTCAGAAATATTAAAAATCTTCAGCAAATGAGTTTATTGGTGTTGTTCGCACTTAATAATAATTTTAAAAAATAAATTATATTTTTATGATCAATAGGGCAGAAAAGAACTCAAAGACTCAAAAAGCTGAAACTTTTTTTGTCTCTGCAAAAGAAGATCTTCTATTATGTGAAGCTGAGTTAAAGGGCTGTGTGAAAAAAAAAACTTTTACAATGCATGTAAAAGCATGACACTATTTGTCAAAGAAACAAAGTGAGATAAACACTGAGCTCCTTGTAAATAGTATGGGTTTATTAATTATCTGATTTCCAAAGCATGCAACCCATTATTGTGGTTACACACATACTAAAGATGTGTTCGGCTCTCTCAGTCACTGAAATACAATTCTTGCACTTGTGGTGAATGCAAGTCAAACTATCACGTAAACTTTATGTGGGCACACCAATCTTTCTCCAACTGAAATTAATAACAAAATTCTCACTGAGTACATGGATTATTTATTTATTTCACTGAAACTATGAGAAATATGTGAAATTACTGCACAAAGCCTGGCTGCTCAGCACAGCAAGGCAGCGTCTGATTTTGGAGTCCAACATCATCTATACAAAGAAGGAGAGGAAGACACCACCAGAGTATCAACTCAGGATGAAGGTATATCTTCCCTGGCTTGAAGAGGAAGTATAATTGTGCAAGCAGGACGTATTTCATAACAAATTTGATGCTCCTGAGACAAATGTTATTTCAATATTGCAAACATCACATCAGAGAAAAAACTAAAAAATTAAAAAAATAGTTTTTGTTTAGCTAGCTGGGGTTGGCTGGCTGGGGTTTTGTTTTTGTTTTGTTCCATATTTTTGTCAAAGTTAGATGATACTTGATATAAAGCTGCAACTTGATCTGTTGAATCATATCACAAACATCCTGTTAAGACAGAATGATGATCTATCTAGTTTTTTCCTGTATAGGGTGTGGGTATATTTTTCACCTACTTTTTGACTGGTTTTAAGAATGTTTGGAATTAATAGGAATGTAAGAAAGAGCAAACCAGAAAATATAATATTATAAAAAATCAGGGTGCATCAGTGGCTCAAAAAAATCATGCAGTTATGGTTGTCTCATCTAAAAAGAATATAACAAATGTAGGAAGAGAGAGAGAACAGTGGTGGAAGGTGCGAAATAGCTTGCATCTGAGAATGAACGAGGTAGACTAGGATCCTTCTGCCTGGAACAGAGATAGCTAAGGGTAAGTAGGATGTAAATTTAACAAGTCAGATACACCTCTTCCAACAACATACGTTGCTAAGTTGTAAAAATCTTTGCCAAGGAGTACTGTGGATGATGAAGGTCAGTATGGCTGCAAAAAGTGATTTTAAATAAAATAAATAAAAAAATAAAATAACTGTTGATTCAAGAAGAACTATTAAGCACACCTCTGAGCTCAGGGGCTTACTGAGCTACAGACAGCCAGAAAAGGGGAGGTTACTCACTGTGCTGGTTCCCTTCTTACAGCTCTCCCTTGGCCCTTGTGTGACCCACAGCTGGAGGTGTGGTTGTGTCAGTGGTACTTGGTACCCTCCCCACCTGCATCAAGGACATCCTTGGCGTGGTGTCCTCCAGTCTGGTTTTCTGAGTACCGAAGGACTGGGGCTTACAACCTTCTGCAGGCCCTTTCTAATGGCCATTCTGGATGGACTGTAATGACCAGGCCACAGGTGCAAGCACAGCATTACTACAGAGGTTCCCATCTCTGCATGAGGACACATGCCAAGCAAAAGTCTCTCACCTAAAGCTGGTGGGCATATTTCATATTTTGGCTCACTTCTCTGCCTTCTTCTTCTTCTCCCTTACCGCAAAGAAAAATACTTGCCCAAATTAGCTGCCTGAACATGGACTTGGGGTAGAGAGAATCATTTTTGTTCAAAAAAAAAAATAAAAAATTAAACTTGCTCAGTTTAACTTGCTCTGCTATCTCTGCATTGTTGCTTGATGAAAGAGATAATGAATTGGAGATAAGAGGAAAAGGAAAAAAAGTCCTATCTTGATATTTTTTTTTTTTTTTTTTTTTTTTTTTTTCCCTTCTTGGTACTCTGTGTTAGGTGTCACCAAACTTTGTTTGTATTTTTTAATGTGGCATTGACTTCAGCAGAAATTGCTAGTCCCTTTTATCATTTGTCCAGTTTGTCATCCCCATGGGATGTATTCATCCTAATCAAAGTTTGCATTTCAGTGTGGCATTGGGCCAGAATGTGAGCCTCATTGATCCTTTCCATGGTGAGAGGGATGCCAGGGACTGGCTGCAGCCTGGGCTGGCTCTGCTGGCACAGATGCCAGCCTTTAGTTCTAACAGCATGAGGTGGGCTTATCCCTGAGTGAAGGAGAGAGTAAAATCTGTTATTTCACATTTTCATGACTGGTAACTGATCGATGGGGAAAAAGGCTGAAAACTTTCACTTGCAGGTGTGCACTTGAGGTAGCAAGGGAAAACAAGATAAGATCAGGTCATTTTCTTACAGCATTGTATGCTCAAGCAGAACTGCGAATCAAGGTATGTGTTAAAAGGTGCTGAGCATTCAGGCTGGCCACCTCTTAGCTGAGGGTGATGCTTTCCCAGTTTGCCATCTAAGTGAACCAAGAAGGTTTCTGCTATGAGAGCCCTGCAGTTACAGTGACATAAATGGATTTGTCTGGGAGTGAAGCAGTGCACAGTGGGAGCAGTGGAGTTGGGAAGCTTGTGTTTATTGCTTCTTAATCATTTAAAGGTATTTTTTTCTCCCTTTAGAAGTAAAGTTGAGACTTTTCATCAGAAATGCAAATGTAATTGTCACATACTAATCTTTTGTGAGTATGTGCACTTTTTACTTAGATTCTCCAAGACTAGATTTTGTGACTACTGTATATCACTGAATCACTTTCTAGTGTAAGGTTGTAACTGAGGCTGGGCAAGAATTTGGCTCAAACCTTATTTTGCTGTAATTATCCATTGACTGTTGAAGCTGAAGCTGAATGATTTCAGGGGAAAAAAAAAAAAAAAAAAAGTTTGTAATATAAATAGCTTTGATATATTACTGCATCATGAAAAGTACTCTGCTTACGTTCTTATGCACTCAGGCTCTGTCATACCCAAACAACAAATCAAAGGAGAACATTTTCAGGGAAAGCAGACATAATTTTTCTGCATGATTTTCCATAAGAGTAGTTAATATATAAGAGTATTTTAAACTGTAATAAAAAGAAAAGGACATCTTGAAAAGATGTTTGTTTAACAAATGCAGAGTCCTCCTTTCCAGCCCAAAAGCAATATGATTTTTCCATCAGCCTTCCCAGCCTTTATTTGCCCTTTCCAGATTGTTTTCTAAAGAAAACTAAGAAAAAAAAAAAGACCCCAAATACACGTTCTTCCATTTTAGATCTAATTTGATAAAAGCTGCCACCCTCCATTCCCCAAATGCCTGCCGGTCATGGCCATCACAAAGTTAATACTGTTACCAGAAATGAGCTTAACTTAACTCAAAACATATGTTTGCCTGTACAATGACATTTTAGAAAACATTGCTTATATTTCTCCATCCTTAACTTTTCTATGGTTTGTTTGTTTGAAAACAACATTAGAAATTCAATTACATTTACTGCAATTCTGAGAAGGGCCCCAACTTCCTGCTTTTTTCTTAAAAAAAAAAAAATAAATAAAGGAGGGGAAAACAAAATGGGGACTGTCAAGAAAAAGATCAAGCTGTTGCTGGTGCAAGAGACAGACTCTTTCGCTGGCTTCCCCTCCCCATTCATTTTTTGGACAGATTTTTTAATATTTAAGTATATTATATATACATACCTATCTTCCAATTAGTTTTGTACTGAAAGATCATTTCAGCAGACAGTAATGATTGTGGCTGGATCATATGGTAACAAAGGAAGAAGATGTCCTGGGTGAAGATTCCCCCCCAAACCAGAATTAACTTCAGGTCAAAAAATGGCAGCAGAACTGGTGTAATCATCAGAGTTTTATGTTCTGTCACCTTGGGATCCTGTTTGAGGATCAGCATCTCTTTAGGAGAAATGGGATGCAACTTCACTAAGTGGGGAAAAGATATATTTAATGATAGGATGGCTGACCTCATATGGAGGCCTTTAACTAGAAAGGAGAGGGCAGAGAGCAGGTAACCAGCAGCCCTGTGAAGGAATGACACACAGGGCTGCTGAACAAAGGGCATGAGGTTACATGGTAGGGAGTGGTCCAGCACCTGCAGATTAGCAAGGAAATGCCTAAAGGAAACATTACAGAATCATAGAATCATAGAATCATTAAGGTTGGAAAAGACCTTCAAGATCATCTGGTCCAGCTATCCCCCTAACACCAATATCACCCACTAAACTCTGTCCCTAAGCACTATGTCCAACCCCCTTAAACACCCCCAGGGACAGTGATGCCACCACCTCCCTGGGCAACCCATTCCAATGCCTGACTACTCTTTCTGAGAAAAAATGTGTCCTAATTTCCACCCTAAACCTCCCGTGGAACAACTTGAGGCTGTTCCCTCTAGTCCTATCACTAGTTACGTGTGAGAAGAGGCCAAACCCCAGCTCTCCACACCTTCCTTTCAGGCAGCTGTAGAGAGCAATAATATCTCTCCTGAGACTCCTCTTCTCCGTACTAAACAACCCCCATTCCCTCAGCTACTCCTCATAGCACATGCGTTTCAGACCCCTCACCAGCTTTATAGCCCTTCTCTGGACATGCTCCAGGGCCTTGATGTCCTTCTTGTAGTGAGGGGCACAAACCTGAACACAGTATTCAAGGTGCGGCCTCACCAGAGCTGACTACATGGGGATGATCACCTCCCTGGTCCTGCTGGCTACACTACTCACAGTAGAAGCCAGGATGCCATTTGTCTTCTTGGCCACCTGAGCACACTGCTGGCTCATGTTTAGGTGAGTGCTGACCAACACCCCCAGATCCTTTTCCTCTGCACAGCTTTCCAGCCACTCTGACACAAGCCTGTAGTGCTGCATGGAGTTTTTGTGACCAAAGAGCAGGACATGACACTTAGCCATGTTGAACCTCATCCCATTGGCCTCTGCCCATTGACCCATCAAGTCCAAGTTGCTCTGCAGAGCCTTCCCACCCTCCGGCATATCAACACTTCCCCCCACCTTGGTGCTGCTTGCAAACTTACTGAAAGTGCACTCTATTCCCTGAACCAAATCATCAATAAAGATATTAAAGAGGATGGGCCCCAACACTGAACCCTGGGGTACACCACTCATGACCAGTTGCCAGCTGGATTTAACTCCATTCACCACCACTCTCTGGGCCCAGCCATCCAACCAGTTTTTAACCCAGCAAAGAGTGTATCTGCCCAAGCCATGGGCTGCCAGCTTCTTCAGGAGAATGTTGTGGGAGACTGTGTCAAAGGCTTTGCTGATGTCTAGGTACTGATGTCTCATGTACTAGGAGAGTCATCCAGTCATAGAAGGAGATTAGGTTGGTCAGGCAGGACTTGCCTTTCATGAACCCATGTTGACTGGGCCTGATCCTCCAGTTGTCCCACATATGCTGTGTGATTACATTCAAGATGACCTGGTGGATAAGGAGACAGTAACAGATTTTCTTTATCTGGACTTCAGTAAGGCCTTTAACACTGTCCCCCATAAAATCATCACAGAGAAGCTGTTGGGATATGGACTGGATGAGCAGACAGTGCCATTGATCAAAAAGTGGTTGAATAGCCAGGCCCAAAGGATAACGGTCATCAGAGCAAAGTCTACTTGGAGTGCAGTAATAAGTGGAGTACCCCAGGGGTCAGAACTGGGCCCCATCTTGTTTAACATCATCATTACATTAATGATCTGCATGATGGGGTAGAGTAACCCCTCAGTAAATTCTCAAACGACATGAAACTGTGGGGACTATCATATTCACCAGAGGGCCATGCTGCCATCCAAAGGGACTGCAACAGGCTGGAGAGGTGGGCTGACAAGAATCTCATTAAGTTGAGCAGGGAGAAATGCAGAGTCCTGCACCTGGGAAGAAACAACCCCGGGAACTAGTACATGCTGGAGACCACCCACCCAAAAAGCATCTTTGCAGAAATGGACCAGGTTGAGCATGAGCCAGCAATGTGCCCTTTCCAATAAGAATGTTAACAGTACTCTTGGCTGTATTAGCTAAAGTATCAGCAGTCAGCCAAGAGAGGTAGTCTTTCTGCTCTACTCAACTCTGGTGAGGCTGCACCTGGAGTAGCGCATCCAGTTCTCAGCTCCCCAGTACAAGAGAGTCCTAGACATACTGGAAAGAGTATAAAGTAGGGCCACCAAGATCCTGAAAGGACTGAAGCACCTATCCTATGAAGAAAGGCTGAGAGAGCTGGGAATCTTCAGCCTGGAGGAGGCTCAGGGAGGATGCAAAGACAATGAAGCCAGGCTCTCTTCAGTAGTGCCCATTTCCAGGACAAGAAGCAATAGGCACAAACTGGAACACAGGAGGTTCCCTTGAACACCAGGAAGCACTTCCGTGCTGTTCAGGTGGTGGATTGTCCAGAGAGGCTGTGAGGTTTCTGTCTCTTTGGAAATGTTCAAAAGCTGCCTGGAGATAGTCCTAGGCAGACTGCTCTGGGTAGCCCTGCTTAAGCAAGGAGTTGGACCAGGTGACTTCCAAAGGTCCCTGCCAGCTCAATCATGCTGTGATTCTCTGTGATTCTGTGAGCTGGTATTTGTGGAACAAACAAACAAACAAACAAAAGTAGACAAAGAGTCAAACTGTACCTAGACATTGTGACATAAGCTATCAAGCTTCTTTGATGACACAGTTCTCTTTTAGATAATTTTTGCATAATTGTCCTATTGTCCTTTCTAAGGACAATAAAGGGATTCTTCAGTCTAAAATGGCACAAGAATATTTTGTTGTTAAAAGTTCACACAGCAAAAGGTAAAGTACACGAACTGCATTCCCAGATGCAGAACCTTCTTCCCTGAGGGCAAAGATTTGCTAGACCTCCAGAGACTAGAAATGTATCTCCTACCCCTTGACTGCAGGAACATCAGCTACAGAGTGATTAAATAAATTTCCTTAACTGTCCTCCATACATGAGCAGTTTTTCCCCCAAGACTTGCTTTAAATCTGCAGCGTTACTTGGGGCACAAATAACAGTAACAAAACCACTGCTGTATGAAATTTTACTTTCTCATAGTTTTTCAGAAACACAGGTAAATTGGGGCCTGAGGGAGCAGAAGCATCTTTAGCCAGCCTTATGGTGGGCAGCAATTTGGTCACTGCGAGGGAGTATCATTAAATGTTCATTTACCCCTGCCGTCTTTGCCATTATAGAGTCTTCCACAGGTGCAAAAAGAGTGCAAGCTTTCCTCAAGTTAATATATCCTATTCAGGTTTAAGTTAATGGCAGGCGAGATAAAAAGCTTTGACTAAGTGTCCAGCATTGTCTGTTGAGCATTGAGACAGAATTGCTCATATGGAGACCCCAAAATTCCACTTGGGGTTAAAAATAGTATAGGAGTTATTAGTAAGATATGTCTAGTCAAATTTAGGAGTTTCCACTGTGCTATTAATTATGATTAACAAACCAAATCTTTATAACTATTTGAAATATATATATGTTTCAGAATAATTAAAATATTACGCATAAAACACAAATAAATTTCATTATAGGATCTACTGTAAAAGATTAATGTAGGATTACTATCACTTTTATTATAATGGAGAAAAAAGCTAGTATATAAAAAAAGAACGTGGTGTTGAATTTTCATCATGTTTTTCTTCTGAAAATATCTGAATTTTGTTATTATGGACTAAAAAAAAACAAACACGCAAAAACAAACAAAAAAATACAAACCACAAGCAAATAGTTCAGGTTAAAATTAGTCTTTTTTGTTGTTGTTGTCATTCAGAACTCAAACCAGAAAGATGGAATGAGTGAAGTTAATTTTCCTTTTGCAATTTTATTTTCATAAACTTTTGCATGTATAGGTTCACTTGAGAACAGATGAAAGAAGTGGGAAAACACCACAAAACAGACATGAATCAGGACAAATCTGCATCAGCTGGTAGTATGCAAAAGAAATGTCTGGGATTTACAAAACCTCAAGATACTGAAAAACTTAGTTTTTTCTAAATATTCAAATTATTATTATTATTATTAATTATTTCATTTGTCATTTTACCACAGGAAAAGCAAGAAAAATGGCAGTTACCCCCTCAGCTGCCAAAAAAAAACAAACAAACAACAAAACAAAACATCATATTCTTAATTTTAATAGGAACACTTTAATATTAAAAATGATCAGTACGGTCCATGCAGAAATATACAGTGAAACAAGGTTTGTCAGGAAAGATGTGTTTTATGAAATCAACTCACAAGCAAATGTGAAGAAAACAGAGAGAAGATTTTAAGCACACAAACTTTTTAAAAGTCTGAAGTGGATGCAGCAATCCTACAGCTACACAGAGGTTGTGAACAATCAATATGTTTTTTTACATAAATGTGTTCATCAGAAAGTTACAATGAAAAATGGTTATTGCATGAATAATACAAGGGCATGTATCACAGGAGGAAGGGATAAGGTCTTTAGCCTTGTCACAGAGAGAAATTATGTTATATATGTACTTCAATGGGTAAAACAGAACAACCATTGAAGGAACTCAAAATAGATGACTACTCTTTTCTGCAAGCATGGTAAACCAGGATGACTCATTGTTTCCTTTAATTTGCATTTGGAAAAAATTTTGAATTGATATAATGCAACCCAATGTGCTTTTCTCAGGGAAGTGGGAAGGGGAGAGAAGAGGAACAAAGAGGGAAGGCTAAGCTTTCTTTGGGGCAGAGGCTGCTTTGATTTGTTTTGTTTTTAAATAGAGAACTAGAATGTTTCTACATCTCTGGGAGCCCGCCAGCGTACCAAATACAATTATACAATTTGAAAACAATGCTTTAGCTTTTATCTCCCAAGTGCTGAAATACTGGAGTCTGTACTGTTGACACCTGGGGCATAATGGAAGACAGCTTAGATGATATGCTTCAGTCCTCTTCTGCTGAGTTTTCCGTGGGGTGTTGAAGGATTGAGTCCAAATCCTTCAGTCTTCTTTGGAATATCTATTCCAGGGAGTTCTTTCCAACATGTACTCCTGTTTTTTACAAACATGAAAAATATAAACTTCTAATAACAATTCTTCAGTTGTAATCAGGACCTCCAGGTAATTTCCTAAAGATGTGACTTATCCTCCTAACTTCCACATATAACCTTACACGTGCAAGTAGTTCAATTGAAATTAATATTTTCTCACTGGGGAAAAAAAAATATGGCCAGCTGAGTCTGGAAGAAATGCTTTGTTAGTTCTGTGGCCTTCCTATGAAAGTTCTTTAAACAGTTTGAAATTTTCAATTATATCAACTGAAATAATTCTATTGTAAGTTTTTTCTAGATCTTTCTTTATTTTGAAAACTAAAAATTATGGATACTTTAATAGCATTGGGACTACAGATAAAGCTACCACTATGAGGATTTAGATACAATTTTTGTTTTTCAAGTTGACCAAAGTGTATTATGGCTATAAACAAATTTAGGCTTTACATATCCATGCCATTTTGAGACTTTGAAATCAATGACGAGGTCACCCAGAGCAGTCAGTGGTCAGAGAACTCTGAAGAACTCCAAATTATCTGGGAATTATCTACAGCACTACTTCGATGTCCATCTGACAGCACTTCTCAGTTTAGGCGTAAAAATGCAGTCTAGCAATATCAGGCTGCCAAACATCCAAAATTAGAAAGCATTATCCAACCCTCTGGCTAAAATTTTGGTTGCAATGTGTTGATTCTAAAAATCTGCCTTCTGAGGTGTATGCAGTTAATGGCATTTTTCACTCCCTCCTCTGCTGTGCGGTATTTGGAACTGCTTAACCTGACAGTGGAGTAACTAAATTTCAGTAGAAAATCAAGGTATGTTCACAGATAACTGTTTCCTCAAGATTTGCACACAAAACTGGAAGAGTACCAAAGAAATCCAAGTGACTGTTATGTGTTTAGCTAAGCACATGTCTTATTTTACCGAGCTTGTATCATTTTCTAAATCACTTTGGGGCATAAACTAGTATAAATGCAAGAAATTCATATAATGAAACAATAATTTTATACCTAGGAAAAATGCCAAGATACATAACTATTGCTCCAACTAAATTATACATTGTCTGATTTTCTGAATTAAGTGGTGGTAATTATGTGCCTAATATGCATTCCTAGTTAACATGGTTGTCTCTATAAATTCAGTAATTGCCTATTCAAACAATACAACAGGCATGTAACACATAATTGGCATGCACAATTAGCTGATTTGCATCAGCAGTCACAGTAATTTCATGTCACACTGAGTATGCATGAAATCAGGAGTGTATTTTTAAAACATTTGAAAAAATAAAAAAGCAGACACAGCATAATCCTCTCGTTTACTTCCCCCCCCCCCACAAATATTTTATTTTCATGGTGATGTTCTATATTTTTGTGCTTTTACTTTGGTTTAGTTATTTGTGCTTTTCTTAATTCATTGTCCTATAACCAAGTCTGTAGAAAACTGTGAACAAAGTCTGATGAGAGGAACAGAGCTGCTGTGACCACCTGTGTCAGCTTAAATGGTGCTTATAGTTTTCATGAATGTTCAAAGAGGCCCAGAATTTTCAGTAAGGAAAGTCTGAATCATTTTCATCCAAGCATAGCTATCTTCTGAAAAGGAAAGTTATCTCTAAATATTTGGTATTATTGATGACTATGCATTTGCTACTCCCAGTTAGTGACATTTTTATTTCTATTTTTGAATTCAAAACCATTTTTAAATGTTACTGCAATTTTGATTTATTTCTTCATTTTAAAAAATTGGAACTTTCAGGAAATTACAATTTTCAATTTTGAAATATTTAAAATTGTTCTCATATGCATTTCTTTTACAAATTGAATACATATATTAAAATAAACAAGAAAAAAAGTATAAAACTTCACTGAGGGAATAAGTAAAAGGACGCTGTGCTCTGTTTTTCAGTGTAGAACATGATGCAGGGGGAAGCAGAGCATCAGAGTAATTTAACAAGGTTAAACACAGGTAGCCGTAGCCTTGCCGATGTCTTCAGAATGGGACAGCTGAAGCTGATTTGGCTGTTTCAGTGCCTGTGACTGGCTATATAACAGTTCTCAGCTCAGGTTTTCATGGGAGGTGAACTTAAACAGTTTTAGAATTTATCTGGTTTTCAGTTTTTCAGTTACTCAGACATTCAAAACCATTTTACTTCCCTGTATTTCCCAGAATATCCTCACTTTAGATTCATGAAGCTACTACTCATTAAACCTTAACTAGTGACAGCAGAGTGGTAACTTCAGTAGACACCAATTTTTCTTAAGAAATCTGTGCAGGACTTCACCCCCAAGCAGTTCATCCCCATGTCATGCTTGAAAAAGCACATTCAAATGTATGTGTCCTCCTGAAGAAGATATCATTCAAAGCCAGAGTGTAGAGTTATAGAGTTAGAACTCTAAGCTGCTCCTGCCCCCACATGAGATGGGGTCCAAAGGAGAGATACATGAAGTGTTTTCTTTCCTTCTTGCCTGTGACCGAGTTGTAGAGAGTCATATGGAAACTGCTGGCTACTGGATAGCAGCTTTGAAATATTATATTTCTCACAACTATTCATTTTTAAGGAGAGATTTATTCTGTCAGCAGCTGATTGTTCACTGAACAGGCAATTGCCCATGAAAAAACTGCTTTCTATTGCCATATAGAGGGAGGTCGGGGTGGGCAAAAATACCAAGACAATGAAATGTGGCATGCACCACTCTATTATGACAGCAAGTTCCAGCTGTAGGTTGTAGGAAGCTGCCTAAAAGCCTTAGCATGAGCTGTCCTATCTTCTCAAAGAGAAAAGCCGAATAACACTGGAGATTGTAATTACCAACAGAGGAGTTTCATCTTCATTGTATGATCCTCAGGGCTATGCATGACTGGATGTGTCACCTGCAGCTGCATGATTGTACAGAACAGCTCAAGCAGCCTCACTTACCAACAGATACCTTCAGTGCTATATGTGCCTGCATTTCATCCCATTAAATGCTCTCTAATGCTTGATTTTTCCCTGTGCTAAGTTATAAAGCGAGTAATGGAGTACTGCAATCTGGGACTACTATTAAATGAAAAGCAAGAAAATAACTACCCTGTAGGTGAAAAAGATGAAATAAAATAATATCAGTTGTATTACTGGGATACTTTACTAATAAGAAAAACATAAGGAGATAAGACTTAAAGGAGGAGCGTCGAGAAAACTACCAAATAAAAGTTTCATTTTCTTCTTGCCGCTGTAATTGTTTCTATGGAGCACCTTGATTTCTCTTTTTAATTAATTTTAGCTACTTTCACTAACTACATCGACTACTTTTTTGACCAAAAATATATTAAGTGAAAATTTTGAGACTATATATTCGTCTTTTAATGTCTGGTAAACTCTGTTCCTTGGCTGCCAAATATTTTTGAGTTTTCTCTTTGATTTCAGGTGCTTCTGAGAAGACAGTTCTTCATTTTATAATACTCTTGTATTACAGAATATGGTCACCTGGTACCCATCTTTTCTCATTTTTATTACTGCAGAGTAATGGGTGTACTGGAAGAGCAATTCTTGAAACTGAAGAAACAGGCTAGGCAGTAACACAGACCAAAGCCAGATGACAACATCAGCTGGTCTTTCACCTTGTGCTGAATCAGGCTACACTGCAGGACACAAATGGCATTATTTTGCATATCTGCAAATGAAAAACTTCCTTGTCCCCAACACACTATGGAGTTATGTGTGAGCAATATGTGATGAAAACATTAAAACAGATAATATTTTAACATATACGGTACACAGTTACTTTTATAAAAAGTTATCATTTTACAAGTTTCTTTTTGTGAAAATTAGATAATCTTACTTTTAGTATTTGTTTAGATCAAACCTGGATGACTTGTGAACCAAGTTTTCAAGAGTTCTTACTTCTTAAAAACAGTTTGAGATCCATCAAAGTACAACCATGTTTCTATTCAGCATGACAAATGCTAGAAGCTCTCCTGGCCATTGCTTATCAGGAAGAGACGATTTCTGCTGATCCATGAAATGCCAGCTCTCATGCCAGCCGTCTGCTATAGAAGGGCACTCTGAAACTGTCTCAAGCACTGCTTCAGAAAGCATGGCACTTGCTAGGGTGGGAGAAGAACTTGCTAACTGGGAGAACTAAAGAAAATAAACAATAACATCTTCCTAGAGAAAGCACAAAACTTAGAGTCTTTGTTTTTTCCTCTTTTCAGGTGACATGTTGTATGTGTCTTCTTGGCCTGTGAGACCAGGGATCTATGCTCACTGCTTGCTGCTCCTAGAAGACGATGCTCTTCGAAGCAAACCCTTTTGTGACAAAACACTCATTTTTACAGCGAATTTAGCTTTTCTCAGGGTCTTCCAAAGTTTTAGCGTGATTCTATTCCTCTTCCCAAAGCTTAGCAAAAGCCAGTAAAGTTTAGAATGCTGGAAAACTAAGGACTGCTGCTTTCTGTAGGAGTGTAAACGTTACTTGTGCACTGCAGGTGCTATAACATAACACGATCTGTTTGTGTTTCCTTGGCACAGTGAGATGTACAAAACCACCACTGTGAGAAGTGAGATTATTTTCCTGGTGGCAACATCAACGGTAGAAGATTTTGTTCCCTACATATTTCATGGCCCCCTGCTCTCAGATTCAGATTCCTTCACTGCCCTATAGCTGACCTAAATTCTTTGCTGACTTGAAACTTCTTTTAAATTAACTCAATACCTGACTTTAAGGTCATGTGAAAACTGTTCAAAATATCTTTGGTGTTATCAGATTTTCTGCAAGATTTGAACTTGAGAACACTGAAATACATTCAAACAATAATTGCAGTCTGGAATATTTTTAGGAAAGTGCCGCCATTAATGGCAAAATGTGAGAGTTTTCAGAAACAGTAAGTTCAACTGGTTTATGAGAAGTTTATCAGCTATGATAACTTGAATGAGCAGTTCAGTGAACAAGTCCACAGAGCTGAATTTCAAATACTGGTGTTGCAGTTCTTTCTGTGACTGAATTTAGCCATGTTAGAAATAAAAAATGCTAATTCTGAGTCAATATCCATGTGGAAAAAAAGAAATTTACTGATTTGGGAAAGCAGCTACAAATTCTCAAAAAGAAAATACCAACAGAGATCAGTTCCAATTCTGGAAATAAAATCCTATATTCCTGAAATTCCTTGCTCAGTAGTTTCAGAGGAATTAAATTGTTATGCTGAAGTTTTTGGATGGTTTGTTCTTGTGAAAAGTTAATCTTACGTAAAAAAGAACTGTAAAAGCAAATGCAGTAAACATCCCAATGAATTAAATGAGCATGGTACTTGTGTCTTTCAAAACATATACCTGACAAAAGGATTACAACATTTTCCAAAGATAAGAATTTGCAGTCATCTCAGTACATCCTGTGATTACAGACTACTGATTCTAACATTATTTAACACTGATAAGTGTTTTTTTTTTTTTTTTTTGTGTGTGTGTGTGTGTGTGTGTGTGTGTGTGTGTGTGTTTTTCTCCCTCAATGGAAAATTGTTGCATGTTGTAAATGTAGCCCGTTCCTTGAAATGTACTTGTAGCACAGGATTTGCTATTGCTCTAGCTCGCATCTTTGCAGTAATAGAAGATGCAGTAGAAAACACCTGTCACTTGGTCTTTTCTAATGAAAAACTCTAATGACTGTAAACAGTAAAACAGACCTATTTCATTAATATAATTTGACTCAGAATGTTAGCTTTAGTTTAGTTTTGCTCTGCTAGGAGCAGAAAAATCCAACAACTACATTTTGTTGCGATGCATGAAAGCAACTGCATTCATAAGAATTTGAAAGTAACATGGAAAAAATCATTCTTAACGTTCTTATCTCAGTTTCAGTATCTCCTATGCAACTGTATGTGCAGATACTTCTCCGGAAGAGCTCTTAAACTGTGTCCTTATCTTGTCTCCATCAGTGTCTGTATCAGTGGAGGGAGGAGGGGGATGAAAGTGTGCTGGAAATTCTAGGGTGCATTTCTTGGAGTTTCCCAGCTCCTGTGGACCCACCAGTATGCACAGGAGCCTGTAGTGCTTTATGAGAACCTTGGCTTGAAACCAATGTCTACCCAATGCCTGTCTTCTTTTTCCCTACCAGCAAGCTGCATAAAGCAGGCAAAATGCTCTTGACTGTCAACTCAAACTGTCAGCAGTTTCATCCCTCACCCAAAACCTGTGGAAATGAGTGCCTGTTCTTTACAAATGAAGAAGCAAATCAAGAATAAACCTTATTCTTTCTCTCCCTTATCCTTGCTAACAACTTTCATTAAATTTAATTTTCACATGATCTAGCTAAACGAGAACCAGATATCGTTATGGGCTCCAGAAGCTGAAACTCTGACAGTGAATCTCTGCACTAAACATGTCAATGCACAGTTTCCTCATGTGTGGGAAAGAAAAGTTTGTATTCAGAACCAATAATACTTCACTCACTATTTAAGATAGGCTAGGTTTTTGGTACTGCAGCCTCAGCTAGTGAGTGACTTATGGGAGAGACTAAGAATCAGCGAGACCTCTCTTCCTTGAAACAACTCTTTGACTCCCATCTACTCTAATTTCCTGTGATTTCTAATGGGCATTTCACCACTGTGCCTTGCAAGTATTTTTGGATCTATCCCTAAGTAGTTCAACTTTTAGAAGATGAAATAATGCTCTGACCTATTCCCAGTCCCCTGCCCATGGTATGCAGCCAGTGAGGACATGCAAAGTACCAAGATACATGCGATGAAGCAGCTATTAAGGGGAATAAGGAAAGATTTATGTTCTTGTATCAGCTCCCAACTTACCCTTTCTTTTTAGTAGTGGAAAAACTTGTGGCTAGTTTTGGACTACTTATTTTCTCTCTTTTTTTTTTTTTTTTAATTTTTTTTTTATTTTTTATGTATGTATTTATTTATTTAAACGTGGGGATACCTATGAAGGTATCTGCATACCTATTTTTATTAAAGTGACTGTAAGGATACAGTCACTTTAATAAAATGTGTTTTCTGCCACGTTGCAAATAACTGTTTAGGTATTTAGGTACACAATTGCTCTTCCGTCCTCTACAGATTTATAGACTGTATGGTAAAACTTGCCTTGACATCTTTTTAGTTTAGATGTAGGACTAGGGCAGTGTTTTGACTTGTAGTTGAAAGACCCCACACATGTTGTTACTGTAAGTAGATGAGAAAATATAAATATAATAGAAATGCAACTGATCGTCCAGTGTGCATTTGATACAAAATACTCCAACAATACAAGAGAACTAGGTTCAGTTGCACCTCTGAACTTATAATTCTATTCTCGTCTTTCCCAGAAAATAAAAACATTATAAGAACAACAACAAAAAAAGTACCTATTACATATATTTTTAAAGAAATGCATAGCAAGTATGAAATTTAACAAATGATAGAGTAAAAATTAAGCTTTCACTACTGAGTAGAGTTATGAAAAGATTTTTTCTAAATTACGCTGGTAACCCCTGCTAATATACGAATTGTTCAACGCTTCTCATTTTATTTTGTTTATACTGTTTCACAGCTTTATAGCTTAAACTGCTTTTAGATAAGGACTTGGAAATTTTATTGGAAATTAAGAACTTCCAGTCATGGCAGTCAAGACATCCTCTTTATTTCTGTAGCACCTAGCTTTGTTCCAAGTATAATTTCCATGTTTTTTAGCATATCAAGTAGCATCCAATACATGAAAGAATCCTTTATGATCTAGTTTCGATCTATTCAAAAAATAGTTTCTTTCTGCCTGACGGACTCATTTCTCTGTGGTTGAGTTGTGTGCAGGAAGCACAAAAAAGGAGCTGAATAAAGGGTTCATCCTATAAATCATTATTCTGTCTTTGGGATACTTCAATTTCCAAGCCTAATATTGATCTTCTGAAATTTCAGTTTATTTATTTATTTATTTTTATAATACAGATTTATCTTCCAATGAACTACCTACGGAGTCTACTTCAATGTAACACTTTTCTTGGTATAGGTGTGGTTGCCAGCAGCAAGTGAGCATGGGACAGGTATAAGGCAGTGCTAAATAACGATTGCACTGGTACAAATGACTGTGGATCAGGCTTTTATTCACTGCTCTCTGCAATACTTTTGGTGAGTTCACAGTTTTGACTACATGTTTTCTGTGGCTACTAGTAGCCGACACGCAGTGCCTGAGAATGAATGAAAGCTTAGAGTTTCCAATAAGTACAGGAGGAAGTGTTGTTCAGCAGATTGTAATGATATCTTACAAATGAGTGCAAAGCAGCAGGAAACTTTCAGTGCTCTTCAGTGATAAACCCCTGTACAACAATCATGTATATAATCTATAATGATGCTTACTTGCATTTTAATGCTGGAAAGGCAATGTACATGCACACACAAAGCTTAATCATTGCTTCATTTAGAACAACCTCTACTTTCCTACTTCAGAGCACCCTGTGACTAGTGGTATTCCTCAGGGGTCAGTGCTGGGTCTGGTCTTGTTCAACATCTTAATCGATGACCTTGATGAGGGAATCGCGTCCACCCTCAGCAATGATACAAAGCTGGGAGGAGTGGCCAACATACCAGAAGGCTGTGCTGCCATTCAGCGAGACCTGGACAGGCTGAAGAGATGGGCAGGAAAAAAACAAATGAGGTTTAACATGAGCAAGTGTAGAGTCTTGCACCTGGGAAAGAACAACTACATGTATCAGTACAGGATGGGGGATGACCTGCTGGAGAGGAGCTCTGTGGAGAAGGACCTGAGGGTCCTGGTGGATGACAGGTTGACCTTGAGCCAGCAGTGTGCCTTGGTGGCCAAGAAGGCCAGTTGGATCCTGGCATGCATAAAAAGGAGTGTGGCCAGCAGGTCAAGGAAGGTGATCCTCCCCCTATACTCTGTCCTGGTCAGGCCTCACCTGGAATACTGTGTCCAATTCTGGATTCCCCAGTACAAAAAAAGACAGGGATGTCCTGGAAAGAGTCCAGTGGAGCGTCACAAAGAAGATACGGGGCCTGGAGCATCTCCCCTATGAGGAAAGGCTGAGAGACCTGGGTCTGTTCAGCCTTGAGAAGAAAAGACTGAGAGGGGATCTTATCAATGTTTACAAATATCTTAAGTGTGGGAGACAGTGGGATTTGGCCAACCTCTTTTTGGTGGTTTGTGGGGACAGGACAAGGAGCAATGGTCAAAAAATGGAGCACAGGAAGTTCCGCACCAATATGCGAAAGAACAACTTCACGGTAAGGGTGACGGAGCACTGGAACAGGATGCCCAGGGAGGTTGTGGAGTCTCCTCTGGAGATATTCAAAGTCCGTCTGGATGCATACCTGGGCAACCTGCTGTAGGGAACCTGCTTTGGCAGGGGGGTTGGACCTAATGATCTCTCGCGGTCCCTTCCAACCCCTATAATTCTGTGATTCTGTGAAATCGCTTCAACAAACATCAACCAGATAATTGAAAAGAGACAGATTTTGCTCCCTACACAGAATGCTTCAGTGTAACTGTTGCATAACTGTCCAGAGAAAGAAATAGAATCATAGAATCATTCATTAAGGTTGGAAAAGACCTCCAAGATCATCTGGTCCAACCATCCCCCTACCACCCTATCACCAATATCACCCACTAAACCATGTCCCTAAACACCATGTCCAACCTTTCCTTAAACACATATGTAAACATTAAATATGTAAATATTTGTTCAGTTTTAGTCATTGAATATGCCCACATTGCCAGCACAGGATTTATGAAATAAAATTAACTGCTATTTTCATGCGTAAGAAGTCAGATCTCTTGATCATGATCTGATATTCCACACTTTGTCCATTTTGTTCCTCTTTCTTATCTGTACTAACAGAAACTTCAGGTCCCTGAGCATCCTTCCTCTGGCCATGTCAGGTCCTCTTTCCTGTGAACTGTCAACGTATTTATCTCTTTCCTCTGTGGTAGACAGACCCACTGTCAGACTTTCCTCTGGGTAGACAGACCCACTGTCTTCTTACTCTTATTTTGTGCTTACTGTTGCTGTCTGTATTGGCATTCCTAGATCCACCATAAATACAGTATCAGTTGCCAAACTGCAAGTTGCTCACTATAGAACACAGTCTGTTCTTCGAAGGTATATTTTCATGAATAATATTACTTGATATTTGTTATAATCTTGGTGCCTCATAACTTCATTTGTCAGGAAGCCCCACATTGTAAGAAAAGTCATGCCTTCATTACCATCCCATTATTCATAAACTTCAAGACCTATATCAGTTCTTCTCCCAGTTGTCTTTTCTATAAGTTCCAAAGCACCAGCCTCGTCAGTTTTAACTCTACAGTTCTGCTTGCTGCTGCTGCTTTTCTCTCTGCTTTCTAGCTCTACTACATCCTTGGAAAATGGGGAAGAGGAAGGTACCAGAACTGCTTCACTATTTCAGATGTGAAAATGAAAAGAGGTGTGACATTTCCTTCATTGTTACAATACCAGACTGGTTGAGGTTGGAAGTGAACCCCTTTGAAATCATTTAGCTCAGCACCCCGCTCAAGCAGGGTTAGATACAGTCGGTTGCCCAAGACTATGTCCAATTGGGTTTTGAGTACCTCCAAAGACTTGTCCCTGTTTTTGACAACCCTCACAATACAAAATGTTTTCTTATGTTCAGATTGATTTTCATATATATATATATATTTCACATATATATATATATATTATTTTAGTTCAAGCCCATTGCCTCGTATCCTGTCACTGGTCACCATCAAGAAGAGTCTGGCTCCAACTTCTTTACTCCTCCCATAAGCTATTTATACACATGGCTATGATCCCTCTGAGCCCTCTCCACATTGAACAGTCCCAGCTCTAAGCCCTTCTTTGTATGCAAGGTGATCCACTCCCTTGATTATATTTTCAGCCCTGCACTGGACTTACTCCACAAGGTTCATATCTTCCTTGTAACTGGTGAGCTCAGAACTGAACCCATTACTCCAGCTGTGTCTCACCAGGTATGAGAAAAGGGGAAAGATCACCTCCCTCATCCTGCTGGCAATGCTCTGCCTAATGCAGTCCAGGAGTTTGTTGACAATTGCTGTGAAGGTGCATTGCTGGTTCATGTTCATCTTCTTGCCCACCAGGACCCCCAGACTGCTGCTCTGCATAAGTGATTTCCAGCTGGCCAGTTCTCAGCATGTGCTGGTTCGTAGGGTTACATGTCCTGAGATGAAGGACTTTGAATTTAGTCTTCCTGAACTTCATGAGGGTTTTCTCTACACAATTTTTCATCCTTCTCTCAGATCCCTCTGCACAACTATCTGGTGTACCAGTAACTCCTCCCAGTTTTACATGGTCTGTAAACTTGCTGAGAGTGAAGTCTGTTCTAGCATCTAGGTCATTAATGCAGACGCTAATCTGTATTGGCCACAGGCTACACCGTTAGATCCCTAGGCTACACCATTAGCTGCTGGCCTCCAGCTGGATTTCACACCATGGATCACAACCTTCTGAGCCTGCTAGTTCAGCCAGTTTTCAGTCCTCTTCACCTTTCTTCACCTTCGCCTGTACTTTGTCTACTTGTCTATGAGGACATTATGGGAGACACTATCTTAAGGCCTCACTAAAGTCAAGGTAAGCAGCATCTACTGCTTTTCCCTCATCCATCAAACTAGTCATCTTGTAGCAGAATGCCATCAGGTTGGTTTATCATGATTTCATGTATTTGGAAATGGAATTTCCAGGATTAGTTACTCTACCATCTTCCTAGCCTGTAGTTCCCAATGCTCCTACATGTTCTTCTTGAACACAGGAATGATGTTTTCTGGTTCTTCTGGTTCTCAGGAATCTCTCACACCTGCCAGCTCTCTCAGCACTCATGGATTTATGTATGTTTATGTATTTCGGTATGTTCAGTTTTTTAAAGTGCTCACTAACCGTGTCTTCCTCCACAGGGTGAATGTTCCTTGCTCCAGACTTTCCCTCTGATCTCAGGGACTTTGGATTTCTGAAGGCTGGCCTTGTTAATAAAGATTGAAGCAAAGGAGACATCGAGTACCTCAGCATTTTCTATGTATTTTCATTAAGTCCTCTCTCCCCCTTATCAGGGGCCCAAGGTTTTGCTTAATCTTCCTTTTGCTGTTTATGTACTTGTAGAATCCTTTCTTGTTGCTCTTCACCTCCTTCACCAGACTCTACTACAGGTCAACTCTGGCTTTTGTAACCCTGTTCCTGTGAGATCAGAGAACACATCTACGTTCCTGGATCACCTGCCCCTGCTTCCACTGCTTGTACACTTCCTTTTCATGCCTGAGTTCAGATAGTAGGTACTTGCTCATCCATTCAAACTATCTTGCTATCATTTCTTTTTATTTCTTTTTATTATTTTTTCCCCTGTATTACTTTCCTGTCACTCACAAAGAAGGCTGGACAGACCAAGCCATGGTGATATGATGGAAGAACAAATGACACTTTCCAAAGTGATTGTATAGGAGTTAGAATGTCGGGGATCCTTGAGGTTTAATTCTCTAAGCTTTGCCCACGAGTAGAATATGATCTCCAAAAAAGCACAGGAGAGACCACTATACATGCACTTGGCAGCAAATTACCAAAGGGAGCCATATTCTGCTATCAGAACAAAGGACCGAACTAACTAGCTGACTGAACTGATTGGCCATGGAGCAATGGGACTATTTTCTATAAATGAGTCAATGTTCTTTTTATTCCACACATTCTAACCATGCTTAAATAACTTCCTGATAATGTTTAAAAATACAAGGAATCATCATTACAAAAGAAAAAAATACTATCTAAATCTTTTTGTGAACCATTTTGTGGATCCTTAGCAAGGCCATGAGTGATAAGTAACATTCGGTGAAAATTGCTCACAGGCTATTGTTTGATTAGGTTCTAGGTGAAGAAAGAAATAATTTTCTTCCAATTTGTTTTGCTTCACTATGAGTTGATCAGAGACCCACTCCACTCCACTGATGACATAATAAGGGGTTACAAAATGGAGGAAGGAAGCTGATGAAAGTCATAGAGGGTGCTGGAAGTTGCAGCTGACAATTGAAGCCACCTCTAAGAGCTGTTGCCATGGGTGGAGGAGTTGGCAGAGGGACAAGAGCTGTGAGGTCCAAAGTGCAAAATGAAGTGAAAAAAGATTTGGTTGGATTGCAGATATTTTAGGTCAAGTCATACAGTAAAAAGCACCATCCTCATTCTCTGGTTATCTTGTTAGAAGTTGTCTTTATTGGCAGTCAAAATCATTAACCTCAGATGCAAATTATCAGTTCACTCTCACTCTTTCCTTGTTGCTGAGTGAAATTGCAGTAGTAGGATGGTTCTTGTTTGCTCAGGCCAAACATGCCAATTCTGCATTGTGCATGAGCTATGAGGAGAGTTCATATTGTTGTGCAACATGGCCTTGTCAGCATGGGATCCATGACCAGGAGGATGTGGGAAAGTTAATGTTTCCAACACATTTTCAGACAGGCAGAAAACCATTTGGGTTACAACCGATCACAGGCAACTGTTCAGTTCACATATTGGGATCATCTGTATTTGGAAAAAATCAAACTGGATAATCAGAGGTAGTTTTGAGAAAATAGAATATGAGGCAAGTGGTTGAGCAAGTGGGTGGACAAGTCTCCCTGCATGGGGGTGAACTGGGAGGTGCACGGGCCCCACTAGGTTTGGCCATCAAATACCAAATTTGCTATTTGTCAACAGTTGTAAAAGTAGCTCAACAGTGTGTCATCTTTATGTAACTAATTTGTTTGACCTAGTTGCTGTTTTTTTGTTTTTTATTTATTTTATTTTATTTTATTTTATTTTATTTTATTTTATTTTATTTTATTTTATTTTATTTTATTTTATTTTATTTTATTCCCCTAGTTTATGATAGTTTTTTTATTTTTATTATTGTGTTAACTTATTTATTTAGTATTTTCCAGGACGTTGGCCCTAGATTTTATTTCAAAAGTAGTTAGAGTAATTTTGTTTGACCTCAAGAGGACTACAGTGTTTTAAAAGGAAGTAGAGATTAGTGAGAGGGACAATTTTTTTAGGTCCCAAAATACATGGAAGGAGGAAAAGGTCAGTTAAAATGGATTGTTGTCATCTGATAATTAGACTTTGGTTTCACATATAGAGTCTCAAAATATTTCCAGAAAAATTATAAGCCAGAATGTATGTTAGATACTTTTTCTTTGCGTATTTTCTCCCCACAACTCTTTGCTTCAAAGAATGAACTGTCTTAAGGAGACTTCAATCAAGTGTGTTTCACATGTATAAGAAGCATACAGGGACAAATTTGTATCTGTTACCCTCTGCTGAAGACTAGACACATGTCTGGGGAAGAAAATGTCATTTTAACTCAAATGGTTACATGGGAGTTGCTCTGTCCTGAGGAACAGTTTGTCCTGAGATAGGTTTTCCTCTATGTCTTCATTTGCTTATCACACTGGCTTCTGCAATGCTGACTGTAGAAAGAGTAAGAGATTCTAACTTTCCATGAAATATAATCATCCATGACCCAGCTTAGTGTTTCAATTCTCTGTTGCTTGTTATTTTCATTTCAAGAATTAATGCCCACCTAGAAGAACTTGGTCAAAGAAGGGACTAGACAGGCAACAGAATATTGTATGTGTCAGACACTGACAGTGAGGTTTCCAAGACTCTCTGAAATTTGAATAGGTCTTCCTGGATGTATAATGGATAAGTGTGTGGAAGAAGCTAATCCAAGAAAAGTGAATAACCAGATCAAAACTGGAATGACATCACCTGGTTGGAGACTTTCCTGATACAACAAAGCTGATAAGGGTCTCATCTGGCATAAGTAATGTGGGTTTAAGGATGACAGTGATAGATAAGGGTTAAGGGAGGCTCCAAGAGGAATGAAAATAAGCTTAAACAGAAATCATGGCAGCACTTCTCTGTGTATTTCCACTCATGATACAGCTCCCTATCTTGGGAGCAGTTTGGCACTAAGAGCTGTCTTCCTGAACTTTTGCTGGAGAAAGCAGTAGGGTGGAGTAACACTGTCTGGTCAATTCAGATTAGGCCTGGCTTGTGAAGTCAATCTTCCAATACTCCCTATGTTTTTCTTCACATGGAGCTGCACTGGATTCTTCTTGCATGAGTCTAACCTAGAGGATGAGATCTAGCAGGGCACCCAGTGGACTCCATTCACTACAGGGGATTCAATTTCTGGTGCTGGACTGGTGCTAGTCTAAGGAAGTTCTCCCTCTGCCCCTTCCCCATATACATTGCATGGCTCTTAGGTCCTCAGTGCTGACTGCTTCACTCCACTGCTTCATCACTCCTGCTTGCTACACTGCTGTATGGATGTAACCTGACCCCAGTTTAATCCAGACCTACGGACAATTGGCCTCTTTAGACATGCTGACTGTAATTATTACAATTTCTTGAAGTTCTACTTATTTCCAAAGTATATTTAATATCAGGTAAAGCACTATTCCCCATTTTCTATGTATAATTTTAGGTATATGGATATATAAATATAGAAGCCAGAGCAGCATACAGCATACATAATTCATTCTAATGTTACCTCTTGTGTAATAGCCTACCTACCCCTGGCAGATCTTTCTGCCACAAAAGGCCTTCTTACATCTGCCTTTGATCTGGGGGACAGAGATGGGCCAAGCCTTCTGACCTGCACCAGGCATGTGGACGGGCAGTATAAATGTCTGCTGACAGCTCCCAGTTAGTAAGTGGGGAGGAGATAGACTGCTTGTACTTCACCTATCATCTGGTTACTGGGTAGTTTGTGGTCAGTGTGTTCATGTTTATGATGTGGTCACAGCTCCCCACAGCTACATGGTCCTTGTTTGTATCATGGCTATTGTCACCTCTGGTACAATTATGAAAAGATAAAGCAAGGCTAGTACTGACATGGAAGATATTCTGGAAGTTTCTTATTCTTTTCTTGTTCTTATTCTTTTCTTGTTCTTGTTCTTAATTATAATTATTATATTTTCTTACTCTATTACATAGTAGAAATAAAGCATGCACTCTAAAGACCTGCATTTCTAATTTGTTTATTGCTAGAGATATGTCATTTTTTAATTTCCTGTAGTCATTTCCTCCAGTTCCCTCCTGTCTGTGATATAAAGTGATCAAATGGTAAGTCCAGAGATAACGATTATTCATCTCTTCACAGCCTGTTGTGTGATTCCAACCATGAGACTCATCTTTCAAGCATGTTCTGTGATCTTCACACTGGGCAACCTGATGGCTTCTCAGTCACAGTCAGGTGGTAAGTTCAATAGATATTTATTTAAGTGCTTGATATACTAATTAGTAATATTTCTATGGGTACTTCATGTGTTACCTACCATATTCAGTACTTTTTTGGTGAAAAGAATCAACCAAAGAGAAATCGAAATCCAGGAGAGGTGAATGAGTATTCTTAAAACAAACAAACAAACAAACAAACAAAAAAACCTACTGAAATTTTATAAATACAATTCAAGAAAGAAAATGGTAAGCTTGTGCCTATTGTTAAAGAAAGAAATATTCAAATTGTTAAGCAGGACTACTTGCTGCCTAAGACAGAGATTCTTATAGAGAGGACTGCATCAGAAAATGACTACAATCTTCCCATTGAATAAAGTTGCATAAAATGGACAAATGAATAAAACTTCAGTACTTAGTATTCTGGAAGAATGAACAAGATTGGAAAATATCCAGCAATATTTTGTGCCTGTAAAAGCAATGAGGTAAAAAGACTATTAAAGAGCAAAAATAAGAAAGGCTTTAAAGACCGGTAATTTGGCTACCTAAATATGAGAACACCTCTGTTTCACTTGTTTGTTTGCAGTGCCATTGCTTCTAGTTTCCCAAAGTCAAATAGACTGACAATCTAATCTTCACTCTTACTAATTTATCACATGGTCCCTGTCTTTATGAGAAAGAAATACTTTAAAGTTATGCCCTCTTCTTATCAACCTGTACATCAATTCTCTGTTCTGCTGTACTTACGATAAGTCTTTTTTTTTTTTTTTTTTTTTTTTCTGGCAATGCATAACTGATTCTCCAGTGTTAATTGCTCTTGTGAGTCGCTGTCTGTGCTGTGAGGGGACATGACTCTTTCCTGCCTTGAGATGGCTACAACCTGTAGCTATGTCATACTGATGGCATGACTTCGTGGGACAAAAAAATGAAAATTACAGTTGTGATGCTTATTTAATGTGAAGTGTGGTGATGCCTAGAGATGGTTAACTATCTTCTACTGGAAACAAAACAAAATAAACAAATTTAAAAAATCACAAAATCATCGTAATCAACAACAAAATAAACAAACAAAAAACCCTGCACCACTCAATTTGATGAGTTATGAGAAATATGCTATAAGGATATAAGGAAATATGCTTTGCCTCCAAATGTCTGTAAAAACCTTCTCTTGGTGTCCCGTTAGGTCTCTTGAAAAGAGACGTTCTACTCAGTAGTCCTGTGTGCAAGGAGTTTACCTACATGAGTTCCTATTAATGAAATGAAACAGTTCTCATAGATGAGTAGTAGTAAGAGTTATTAGACTGTAGGCCCAGGTTTGGGTATTGCACTCCCGTTGTTTCTATACAGTGTGTTGCTGCAATATGTGGAAGTTCAGCATGTGGTTACTTATCAGATTGCATCAATGTAAGAAAATCAAAAGGGTTTTTTCTTTGTTGTTTCAACACAACTGTTCCCATACATATATGTTCCACTCTGTTATCTTTGCAGATTGACATTCTTTCTCTCCTTTTTCTCATTTCTGCTCTGTTCCATGACATTTGGGCTTTTTACAAGGTTCCCCTTCAAGCTTGAAAAGTATCTTAGAGGTGGAGTATACTTGTTCATGTTATTGCTCATGTTATTGGTTATGTCTGCATAATTTATTGCTCAAGGAAATTTCCTTTTTTTTTTCTGCTGTAAAAGTACTTTCTCCACACACCATAGTGGTATTTTCCATGCTTCTCTGTCCTGAGAAGAGCAGTGTTTATGATGCTAAAGTCTTGTGTGGAACCCTACCAGTTCCCCTCTGTTTTTAATGAATGTTTGGATAATTATTTCCGAAGCTTATGTTCCAGGGTACTGGTATGCATTCTATACCACTACAAGGTACTGCCATCTACTCATCTAGCCAGGGAAGCAGGTCATCCTCAGGCAGAAAGCTTCTGTGGCTCCTCTTTCATCTGGGGCCTGCCTCTTCATTATACTTTTGACCTTTATTCTAGCTATTATCATAACAAAAAGAATAATGATAAACATTTTACTGTTGTCTGTAGGATCATGAAAATAAACATGCTTTAAATAGTTACAATTATTGTGGAAGAACTGGCATATTAGCTGAGAAAGACCCATGGTGGGTTCATAAAACTTGCATCATAAAGAACGGGAGACAAGGAAGGAAACATCATTTTGGATAACCAGTGCATACCCTCAGCATTTGATGTCAAATTAATACAAACTTTAAAAGTCTTACTTAAGCTTTACATCTTTTGATGTTGAAATAGCAAGGAAACATGGATAATGCAACACATATATGCTATGGTTTGAAAAGATGCACACAATTTTTTATTGCACACTTGCACAAAACGTAGCTCATGCCACATTAATAAGGTTACAAAACCCACTCAATTAGAAAGTATAGTAGAAACTTGCACTAACTAGAGGTCTGGAAAAACAACCTTTAATAAGAAAAGTTATTTTAAAGACTTTATTTGTATTATATAGCTGAATACATTTCAAAGTAATTAATTATGTTAAGGCTGATTTCTGATGAAGTTCTTAAAAACTAGAATGCGGTAAAGAATACGTATATATCACCAGACGTTTATTACAATTTCTGTTCCATTTTAATTAAATGATTCTATTTACTGTTAAGGTATTTAATAATGCATTGTCTTCCATTTCAGTTACTGGAGTTTATATATAAATATTAAAATCCCAGAGTTCTAATTCATAATATGTAGGATTATTTACTTATTTATTTATTTTACAGGAAAAGAATCTGAGTTTAGCAAGATTTATATATGGGGTTAATTTGATGTGCTCTGAGTAATTCTGCTGAAGTCAAGTGGACTATTCAGAATGTGCAAAGTTAAGTTAATCCAGAAATCACTTCAGGGCTGGAGCAAAAACCATATTCTTTTCTGTTATGCAAAAATATACCTCACCAGACCACAGAGCTAGAGTTCCATATAAATATTAGTTCCATACACTAACATTTCTATAATTTTTTATAAAACTAGTTTTATTTAATGAAGGGGAACATGCAGTTATACAGTCAAATATGTTAAACATATATTTAGCTAATTTTATAGAAAATATAACTCTAAGTAGTCATATGGGTTTAATTTACATTAACCATAACACTATATACTGCAAACACAGGCATGTAAGAATTTAGTACATAAAAATTAAAACGTGTTAGTGTATTTGTTGACCAATAGTCCACTGTAGGGCACTTTGCCATAGAATCATAAAATGATAGAATCATAGAATCATAGAATGATTTGGGTTGGAAGAGACATTAAAGATCATCTAATTCCTCACCCCTGTGTGGAAGTGGCATCTTCCACTGGACCAGGTTGCTCAAAGCCTCATCCAACCTGGCCTTAAACACTTCCTGAGATGGGGCATCCACAACTTCTCTGGCAATCTCAACTAGAGCCTCATCATGCCAAAGCATAAGTAAAGAATTACTTCTTAATATCTAAGTGGCTAACATAATATTAATGGCTTCAGCTAAAGACAAGATGATCTCTTAGACTTGCTGAAGGGACTTGATGTCTCTTGGGCAATCTCTTGTACAAAGGTAGAACTAACTGAGTAAATTCCATTTTATGATAGCTTATGAGGTTTTGAAGTTTTTGCTTCAGTGCATAATTGCATCGACTTCTCCATTCTTCAGAAAACCAAGATTTTCAGTTTGAGAAAGCAATATAAAACAAGCCTGCAGCCACTAGTTAGGAAACAGAGGAGTTGGGTTTAAGTACCTCTCTTGAGTAACAACAGAATCTATTTATTTATTTGTTTTATTATTTTATATTAGAATTCCATGAACCATGTAACAAGGATCTGCATCTAAATCTAGACAGATGCTTTTGGACTTCTGTCATATCTGTCTCTAGAGTGATTTTGAGATAACAACATATTAGAACACAATGACACCTGTACAAAAATATTTTGATTATCTGTAATTGCAGAAGTCGCAAAATCTGTAGACACAGAGATGTAGCCTTGAAAATAGTTAGGCAACACCATTATTTGAATCCAAGTTTCCACATGCTTTTCTCACATGTTTGTGTTGATTACTGAGCAAAAATATAGCAAACTTGAAGATATGTAGGCCTGATTCACTTGAACATTCAGGATCTTTATCTGTAATAAACAGTTCATCAGAAATGTTTTAAAATTTTTCCACTTCAAAATCTTCAAAAGGACAGAGTAGAATAAAATATAAATAGGAATCAGGGTCTAAATACTCTATTGTCCTGTTAGACAGCAATGCTCCTGCAGAAGTTTTTAGTGGGAGATATTTCATGTCTGGAGATTGCAGCCTGCAAATTGTACCTTCAAGAGGTTTTCTGCCAATATTCACTGTGTATTTTCCTCCTCTTTTTTTCATTCAACTAAATATAGTTTCACATCTTATAGAACTTAGAAATAAATAATTCGTACTTCTTGATGGATTTCTATCATGGATTTCTAATCTTTCTGGTTTCTTATCTTCTTCATTTTTCAATTTCAGAATTATCTCCAGTGTCTAATTGTGGAATCCTGATGGACACTGAATTAAAATACCTGTGTCCTGGAAAGAGCTATAACAAGGGGGTGGTCAGAAGAAGAAAAAAATATCTGTGTGCAGTCAAAGGACATTAAATGATCTTCCTTTGAGAAAGCCTGTAAGGTGGAATTGGCCAAGACCCCATAGATTGTGGTCTATTCACCTATTGTGGTGACTAGATTTATGGTCAGTTCACCTATTTGTGCTGGTCTGCATTGGGTTCCTATAGGTGTATCTGCATTAGCCACCTGGTGGACAGTAAAAAAAAGACATCCTTGTTTTTTGTGGTAACCATTACAGACAGTTTATACACAGGATTCATGTAGCATTAGTTCCCAAATAGTTCTCCTCAGCAGGAAATTCTTAGCAGATATTAGGGGGGAAGGTTGGTCTCAATATTTAGGTCCTATGCACAGAATACATGTGAACCAGTATATAATTTTTGGCCCAGGGATGGTTGAACTTTCTCTGGTGTTGCTGTGCATATTTCCATTTTGCTATTTTGAAATTCTATTTTATTTTTATTTTATTTTTATTTTTATTTATTCTGTTTTCTTGTGTTTTAGACATTCTTATGTCTTAGTTTTTAAGATTATCTGAGTCTACAGCAATAGCGATATCAAGTGATGTTTCTCATAAACACTGCTGAAATCATATTCTCTGTAAATGTACCTGGCAGGTCAGAAAGATGCCATCAACACCAAAATAATCAACTTCAATAACGAGAAGATGCAGATCACGTGGGCAGTAGGAGAACTATTCCCTGGCGAGAATGTGTCATTTTCTTATACGTGAGTATTAATGATGACTATTCTCTTCTTGCAGGACTTACTTTGGAAATTTAAAATAGCTAAGTCCATTTGACTCTTCTGTGAACTATATCTGGAAATGCTTTTAACATTTTTGTAATCATCTGACATGAAACCTGTTTATATCCATACCTTGCTACAAAAGTGTACAAAAGTGTACTGCTGAATAGTCAGTCATAACAGACAATATATGAAAGCTTCATATCTTTTTTCTTTGTTTTAAATGTTAATGTTAATTACACTGTTGAAAGTAATGGTGGTTATTTTTTTTTTTATATATATATTTGAGTTATAATGTATGTATATTTTACCTATGTCATTAGTTGATGTAACAGAAATTCATTGTTTTGGTTAAAGGCAGTTATAGAGCTTGATCTTCCCTGTTCTTTCTGGTATGTGAAGGAAGCAACAGTACAATATTGGAAACAGGTTCGTGAAAGCACCTGTTTGAGCAAGGCATTTTCTTATTAGAGAAACAAACAAATAAATAAAAACACAAATGAAACTTGGTAATTTCAGACTGCACTGAATCCAAGGACTGGAAAGTCAGTGAATTCATGTGAATGAATTGCCTCACACCACTATGAAAGTTCCTGATTCAAGAAGTTCCATATGTAGACTTCTCTTGGTAGGACGACTGAAAACATACAAACAAAAAGACAGTAGCAAAAAGGAATTAATTGGTTAACTGGTAAGAGTGTTTCCATTCAACAAAGTTTTTTCATTCCTAGATTTGAAGAAGGCAAGCAGAAAGTTTGGAAGCCATGTCCCACTTATTTATTGGATCAAGGTTATAATTCCGGATGTCTTTTTAAGACAGAAGGACACACCCTTGCCTTCTCTATCATGAACAGCAATGGAAGTGAAGAGCGTTTTTCTAAAATACTAAAATCTGATTTCTATAGTAAGTATGTAAAATCACAGCTATGTCTTTTGGTAGTTTTAGTGTCTTCCCACAAGCATGAGAAGAAATCATTTAAATGTGTGTATTAAGTGCTAATAGTGTATACCAATACCAAACTATTGGTATTTGGAATTACTGATGCCAATTTTTGTCACTTGCTTTCATCAGTAGCAACGTAGGCTCTCATGGCACTGTGGTTAAAGTGGATTACACAGGACAGTCAGATTTGCCCCAAAATACAGTTTCAAATTAGAATTAAAATATTATATGGGTGTGCCTGATGTAATGTAGATCTACTCAGCATTCATACCGGGAAAATTAATACAACTTGTTAATTTCTTGTCTTAGTGCTGGCGATGTTTGTCGTATTTTAAATCTTTAAATCTTTGGCCATTTTCCATAATATATGAGGCAGCAAACTACTTCTTATCAAACAAGCTGTGGTACAAACCTAAGGGGATGTAAACAGAAGTTAGTCAAGTTGCTCTGGTATAGACCAATGTCATAAAAGATATCTCCTCCTACTAGCAGAGATCTGATGATCCTGGTTTACTAAATCCCTCCCATATCTGTTTTTCAAATCTAGTGTGAGGTTGATTTATCAAAATTTTCTGTCATTATCCTTATTTATAATGTTTAAAATTAAGGGATTATTTTTTTTTTCTGATAAAAAATCATGCGAGAAAATGTAGCAGGCAGAAACTATCTGGAAAATCATAATCTTTTAAGTATGTTGTTAGCATTTTTTATTAATGTTTTAGTAAAAGAGATCAATTAAAAACATGTCAAGACATCTAACTTTGAGAATACTTTTATATCCCATCTGATAAACCATGGAATGTTGCAACTTAGTTCCTGAATTTTGGCTATTGAACTCCCCCTGATACCAAAATTATGTTAAAGATTGATAGATAACAATGCAGGAATAACAAGGATTGGACTTAAATTTTGAAATTCAGAAGGCAGGATCTTCATAATATGAAAAGGAATCTAGAGGAATTGAAAAAGCAAGTAACACTCTTCTCACCCATTTATTTCTTACTACTGAAGACTACCTAGCTACATAGGTCAAACCATTGCATTCTTGCATTCTCTTTGGATCATCTGAAAATAGTGAGGGGTAGATTCAGTTGTGCACAGGTAAGCACCTTTTTTTTTTTTTTTTTTTTTTGCATATTCCTCACCATATCCCACGTGGTCTCCAGAAGATGAACATGTGTCCTGTAGGTTTGATGGTACTGAATTTGTCAGATCTTTTCCAATGAAGAAGCATCTTCCTTTCTCTTGACTGAAGGAGATTAGAGTCATTCTTAAAGTAGTTTCCTGCTTCTACTCTGTGCTGGTGCGGTCTCACCTTGAGTACTGTGTGCAGTTCTGGGCACCACAGTACAAAAAGGATGTAAAACTGTTGCAGAGTGTCCAGAGGAGGGCGACGGAGATGGTGAAGGGCCTAGAGGGGAAGACATATGAGGAGTGGCTGAGGTCACTTGGCCTGTTCAGCCTGGAGATGAGGAGGCTGAGGGGAGACCTCATCACAGTCTACAATTTCCTCACGAGGGGGAGTGGAGAGGCAGGCGCTGACCTGTTCTCCATAATCACCAGTGATAGGACCTGCGGGAACAGTGTCAAGCTGAGGCAGGGGAAGTTTAGGCTGGACATCAGGAAGAGGTTCTTCACCGAGAGGGTGGTTGCACAGTGGAACAGGCTCCCCAGTGAAGTAGTCACTGCACCAAGCCTGTCTGAATTTAAGAAGTGATTGGACTGAGCACTTAGTCACATGATCTAAACTTTTGGGTGGACCTGTACAGTGCTAGGAGTTGGACTTGATGATCCTTATGGGTCCCTTCCAACTCAGGATATTCTATGATTCTATGATTCTAGTTACAGTAGTTTTCTGAATCAAGATGATATCTACTTTTAAATGTGGCACCTCAAATTGTAAGTAGTGTCATGATGCCAAGTTACATTTTGACATCTAGTAAGGAGGTCAGATGCAAAAGTGTATTATCCAAGAATGTCCACCTTCTTTACTTGCTACTCAGGGAAACATTGAGATATGGGAAAAAAAAAAAAAAAAAAGTAATTTTTTTTTAAGAGTCTATTGCATGACTTTTTTCTTTTCTTCTTAGTAAAGCCCAGTCCACCAGAAAATGTGACCTTCTTCTGGAAAGATGACACCGTTACCATAACCTGTAATAAACCAAAGAGAGGTGTGAAGTGCTTGAGACTTGAGCTTCAGTACAAAAGCAAATTTGACAATGGGTGGCAAGTGAGTTGGGCATGACATTTTTAATCAACATTGGAAGGAGCTGGAAGTAGCATCTCCTTAGAAAGTGAAATGGTGTTGTTTTCAAATTACTCTCCCCTCCCATGTTTTCAGGATTGATGGTAGCAGAAAACTGTTGGATATTTTGGTTCCTAGATCCCTGCCATGCCAGAAATCATTTACTTTTTAAGCTATAACCATCTTCTATGCAAACAGCTGAGGACAATCTAAAGAAAAGGTCATACATTCAAAGTAGAAGACTTAGAAGGTAAAAGCAGAAAGCAGAGTAGAGTTAAAAGACAGAAAAAGGGAGAAACAGCATAAAATAAAATGAAAGAAAAGAAAAGATGAAACAGGATTTTTATCTATTCTGTTTTTCTGTTAAGTATATCTACATATTATTTCATTGACTTAAATCTTTCCAGTCACATACATAATATATTTTGTGATTTTAAAGTTTTTTTCTTCTATATTGTAAATAGCAACTGTAGCATAGTACTCTATGTAATGATTGTTATGCCCTTCAGTTCACCAGCAGATGGTAAGCAATGGGCAAGAATAGGTAAAGAAGAGGAATTCTTCAAAATTCAGAGAAGTTAAATTTCACTTATGAGGTTTTGGTTTGGCCTACCCCTTATCCTAGTCATGATCACACCTGAATGTAACATTCTGAAGCTTTGTCTTGAAAACTGGAATTAACGATGATGTGCCTTCCTTCTCAGTCCAGAACTTCTAAGTGTTGCAGAGTTGGAGAGCAAGGCTTTGACCCAAGGAAATGCTATTCTTTCCGTGTCAGACTGAAGAGGCTAGTACCCTACTGCAATGTAGTTAATTACAGCAGTGACTGGGAAGCAGAAACATTTTGGATGAATGGCACATTATTAGGTAACAGCTGTGCTACATTCATATGTTATCTAAGTGTAAATGGGCAAGGGGTGACTGCAAAAGAAGCTCAAAAGCTGTATCAGGTTCATGTTGCACTGTCACGATCCATCTTCTGTCATCAATTATCTTGGGGGTTTGGGCCAGAAGATCTCCAAAGGTTCCTTCCAACCTGTGAAAAAATGCCTGTGAAAATTTTGTGATCAGAGAAAGTTTATGTGGGTGTCTGAATGCCCACTTTTAATTCCTGTCCCCTTTGTCCTGATGACTCATAACACTACCAATTCATGCAATAATCCATAAAGCTAAAAGTGTTCTTATTTTTTTATGTTACTATAGTGTCTAGGATACCCCAATGACAGTGATGTGATACATACTGTGTACATATTGTGTATATATATATACATATGTATGCACACACATACATAAATATATGCATATTTATGTATGTGTTTTGTATTTACATGTGCATGCAGGCACTCTGGTGACAAATGATACATGGACATTAAGCCTGAGCCCTAAGAAAGACCTTTATGCCCAAATTTTAAGGCCATTTCTTTTAAAATGCATCCAGTTGAATTACAGAATCAGAAGTCATAGCGGTCTGGTGCTCATAACTGATGAATTGATTAAAACAAAGTATGGGGGAAAAAAGTGAAATGGCAGCAAAAGCAGTATCAGCATTGTTTTCCTTCCTGGAAGACCCATTTAGATAGGCATGATTGCCTTGGACTAGATCTTTGATGGAAACTATTTTACTGGTTATCAAAACCAAGAGACAGATTTGCTGTAGTAAAGCAAAGACTGTACACCATCCAACACATTCGTATCAGCTAACCTCAGAATGCCACCCACTAGGCCTTATCAAAATGATGAAACACCCAGATTTCCATTGCACTAAGATCTCAGTTCCCTAAAATGCAATGAGCTACTAGGTCACCCCCAAAAAATCTGTACACACACAGCTGGGCTGAAATGCTGGAATAACAATAACTATGTGCAAACTATGCACTAGTAGTAGGAATAGAAAAGCCTCCTCCACCATGCAGACTGTGAGCCTGCAAGTATGTCCTCTGCTGTGGCTGGCAATGTCTTTCAGAATACACAGTAGACAATGTACATCTCTGAGAGGTGGGTACATACAGCTCTACCTGCACCCTTTGACCAGAGGCTGCCAGCAGGCAACTACAAGCATGGAAAACACAGAAGAGACAGGCTAATTGTGCAGTTGCTTTGAGTGCTTCTGGATCAGAAATGACATTGGCACAGCCCCTTTAATGGGACAAACAACTCACTTCAGACCTTTATTGAGTTATTATTACCTCCAGATCTACCATCACAGGAAGACTTTCATAGCCTCTGAATGCTTTACTGGGTGTTCACAACTTTTCTTGTGGCTTTCTGGCAGCCACAGAGAAAGAAGTGACTCTTGAGTCCTATTTATAGAAAAGTTTACCCTTGATTAATAATTAAGTTTTCATAGTAATTATTTGGAGAGCAGAAGATCAGTAGTAGGAAGTATAGTTTTGCAGTGGTTTTACAAAAGCTGCAGAAAAAAATGCTGAGAATGCCAAAAGGTGGAAAAATATATTTGTTTATATACCTATGTGTTGGAATCTGTCACTAGTTCCTTTCTGGATGTCAGCACTTGTGGTTTGCTGACTTTTTGGTATATGGGATGGGGAATTTATTTATTTATTTGTTTATTTGTTTGTTTGTTTGTTTATTTATTTATTTTGTCATTTGTTTTGTTTTGAAAAATAAGACATTTAAGCTATGTAAAAAATCCCACTTGCAGCTTTTTATCTCAGGAAAGCTTAAGCTACTTGAAAAATTGTAGGCGTAGCTTTTGTGACTGTATGTAAGATAGATCTCAGCACAGAATTGCTGCATCGCTGTCTGTGCATTGAGAGGAGCATAAGAAGCATCACTCTGAATGCTTAGACTCTTTGCACATATGCCTTTGTCCTGTACCAAGTCAATTTAAATAAAATAACAATTTTCTTTTGTTGCAAGATTTGGGTAAGGATATATTTTTGTTGCTGTTTTCTTTTGTTGTTTGTTTGTTTGTTTTGATTTGTTTTTCAATTGTTTCAATTGAACAACTGAATTTGTTGCATTTGTTCCTAAATACTATTTTTATTTTTTTAAAAAGAAAAGTCAATGCTGTTGTGTAATTAAGAATAATTACTGTTAAAGCAAATGAGGTTTTCACATGCTTTTTTGTGATTATTCCTAGATTCATGTGATGATGATTTAAAATCTCAGTCAAACACAGTAATTCTTTTAAGTTGTTTGCTGGCAGTACTTCTAATGATATTTATCCTCTTGATTCTTCTGTGTAAATGGCAGAGGTAAATATAATCTTACTGGGTACTACTAAATTATAATTTATATCATGAAAATAGAGCGATCTTTTAGGATCAAATCTTTTACCACTCAAAATTTCTAACTGATGAAGTCAGAATCAAAATGTAGAAGTAATGTCTTAATTACTTTTTGGCAGCTAATTTATCCTGGTCTTTCAAACATCAAGGCCTTTATCTTTCAACATTATTGTTATTATTATTACTAATACTAATATTATTTTTATATTAGTATTAATAAAATAAAATAAAATAAAATAAAATAAAATAAAATAAAATAAAATAAAATAAAATAAAATAAAATAAAATAAAATAAAATAAAATAAATAAATAAAATAAAGCAATGTATTAGAAAAAATTTGTCTCTTCCACGTCATTTCTTCTCTTTTTCTAGAAATCCACTTAAAGAGACTTAAATCCATTATTCTGTTTTCTGCTTCTGAATAGTTTTATATTTTTGTGCAAATTTCATCAGACTCAATGTCTAGTAGCAGTAAGCTGAAGTGAGCCTGAATGCACTCAACTTTCATAAGACTATATCAATATTTGTATTTGTTGTCTAATGACTGTTCATGTTTTAAATCTACAATTAAAAAATAAAATCTGCATAGGTCCCAAATTCTGGTCTTTTTCAGTGGAAAAAAAATATAAAAATGCAGTACTGTTGAATATAGATCTTTTCAGATCATAAATTCATTTTTTCCCCTCCAATATTTCTTTTTACACTCGTGTTCACTAAGTCAGCCAATAAAGCTTTCTGTTTCACCATCTTCCCCATCTCGGGGAACATGGCCAGGAAATGTAAAGTTCTGAATTCTACATAGTAAAAAATGCCACTTGCTGACTAGCTGTAAATTTACTTATCTTCTAGATTTTGCTAGGATGAGAGTGACTGAAAATCCAACAGTAAAATCACTGTTAGCCTGATGATCTTATCGTTCCATTATATTGTATTAATCTCATCCGATGATTGTTTTAGTGTAGTAATGTAGTAATACTGCTTTTCCACTTTAACACATGTATAAAAGAAATCAAGCCTAGAGTATTGTCATATAGATTGTATTTGTGGCTACACCACTGTGTTGATGTAGACACTTGTATGAATAACTACATCATAACAGAATGCCTTTTTGCATTTTTCTTTCAGACTTCAGAAGTCTGTCATGCCTACCATACCAGATCCAAAATATGTATTTGCTGATCTCTTCAGTGATCATAATGGAAACTTCCAGGTAAACATTCTATTCCCAGCAAGTCTGTGAACTCTGCAATGCTGTGAATGTTTTGAAAGTAGTTACTGACACTTGTTCTGGGCTGATGTTACAGCAAGTGACCCAAGAAAAAAGCTCTTCCTCTCATGCAACAGCACCAACAAAACTCATAAATTCAGTGTAGTGCTGCACTGTGTAAAGAGGATTGTTGTTTCAAGAGAAGAATTTAATGATGTCCAGAGACACAACATCATCTAATTAGATGACAGTGTGGCATTTGCATCCACTCTTGCTAATGATAGTTTAGGGAGCTTGCTCTTCCCTTTATGTTTGTGAAATGCAGGGAGACTTACTGCCGAACCAACGATGGCACTCATGGCTTTGTGGGCATCAGTCACAGTAGGAAACATACATGTATTCTCTCTCATCACAGAGAGCTATGATCACTAACTATTTAGACACAGAGCAGCTGTGAAATGAAAGCACTACATGTTTTGCATTTGTTTTCTTACTGTTCCTTGAATCCATGACATCACATAAGTGATTTAATATCTGTATTAATTCAGTTGTCTTTAATTACTACCATGTTTCCTCTGAAGGTAGACAGGTCAAATATTTTCAAACTTTTTCAAACCCAGTGACAACACAAAAGAGTAGTAATAACATTTCAGTGATGAACTGAAAAGGGACCATACATAGGATATATTTAAAATATAACTGAAGAAGAAAGATATAAATGAAATTAATACAGAAGATTCAATCCAGACATGTGCTATTGTGTAAATCTCCCTGTAAACTCAGTCCAAATTTAGATTGTCAGGACTCAGGTCCTGACTTAATGTGCAAGTCTACCAAAGAAAGAATACAGGATACTTTATATACCCAAAGTTTTCCAAAGGTCTTGATTAAATACAAATTTCACTTGGTTTGTTCAGTTTGGAGAAGAGAGGACAGAGGGGTGGCCTCATCATGGTCTACAATTTCCTTGCAAAGGAGAACTGAGGGGGAAGTGTCAATATCTTCTCTGTGGTGACTGGTAGTAGGGCTTTAACCATACTCTTGGAAGTATGGTTAAATTTTCAGCTAGTCCTGTGTGCAGCTAGGAATTAAATTCAATGATTGTTGTCAGACCCTTCCAACTCAGGATATTCTATGGTTTAATATGATTCTGTGATTTTATAATATAATTTGGTTTTGATAATTTGTAGGCATTTATATGCAATTGTAGAAAACTGCCTTTCTTCCTCTCTTTCTTCCTTGCTTCTTATTTCCTGCGTGACTATGTTGCTTCATTTTCATCTTCTCCATTGTGGCTGATCCTGGAAAGATGCCATTATTAAAGGAAAATCCACGTCTGTACTGCCAGACTTCTTTTGATTGGATCTTAGAACCTGCCACTAACAATGTTTTAATTCTCCTAGGAGTGGATAGACAAAACTGATCATGCAATGGTACAAACCAAGCTAGAATACGAAGAGCCAGAGTGCATCATTGAGGAGGAAAGCCAGCAAAAGGACAAGAAGAACAGCAACAAACAGGAACCTAGGGAAAAAATCTTCAGCTCTTCAGAAGCAGCTGGAAATTACAGTCCCAAAGCAGGTCAGAATGCCTGCCTGATGCCAACATCCAATAATACGGTTTCCTTTTCTGGCTTCCAGAATGTAATGGATGATGACACGTATGTGATGTTATAAAATTTGCATAATTCAGGAGGTATGGACAACAGTTAACTAAAGCAAGCATGCAACGCTCTTAGTGGTATGGTTTAATTTTTAAGTAGTCCTGTGTGGAGCTAGGAGTCGATCTTGATGATTTAGGCAGGCTTAGTATTTAAAATAAATGCCTGATAACTTTTAAAGGTCTGGTTTTGGTTCATCTTTAGGACTATATGAAGCCCTATTTTCCTGCTATGAGCAGGAGAAAAGAAGAGCTCCTCCACAGTACATTTTCAAGAGCTGAGATTCAGTCCTGGTGCTCATGTAGTGCAAACTACATTATTATTCTTCCCAAATTAATAGGAAAAAAAAATAAAGGTATTTTTCTGCTAGTGGGCTTTGTCTTACAAGAGCCAGGTGATATAACATTCATTCTCATAGGGATAGGATACTGCTTCTAAAGATCTCTTTATACTATAAATTATTGCTTTAGTAAGCTGCTTCTCCCAGTGTGAAATTTTGAGTTCCATGGAACACATCAAAAATTTAAAAAAGAGAAAGAATAGGTCACATGTCTAAGATCAGAAGAGTGAGGATATACAGTACTTAGTCATGTTTAATCCTGCAAGCAGCGCAATGTAAGCAGCTTCCTTCAAAGTTTCCAGTGATGCTTTGTGGGCCTCCTCTGAAGTCAGGGTCTCAATATCTTACAGTGTCTTTTTGTATGACTAAGCAAACTCTTCTAAAAAGATGAAGTTCAATTTGAACAATATTTACTTTAACTGAGTTACATGTATTTTAAACCATTTTTAATATTATCAAGTAGCATTGAACATACTTCCTAGGACTTACTCAGATTAAATATATCAGTCTTTTATACTTAAATGGTATTCTAATGTTTTGTAAAGCATACCATCTTTTAAACATTTTTTTTGTTTAAATTTAAATTTAAGTTCAATATACTATGCAGTTAGATCTCAGAAGCAAAATCTTAACTATTCTGTAAATTTCTCTGTATCACTTAAACTACATGCAGCTTGAAAACAGATTATGTAAAATGTTAAGTGTTAAATGTATCTATGATATATGCCAGATCTTGTAGATATACTGTGATTATATGTTGAAACAGTTCCAGTTATTCACATGGACATCAATCAGTCACTGAATAATTTTATCAGTTGACTAAACTTTGCCTAATTAACACTTTTATTAACTAATTCATAGTGTAACTTGCAGATTGGACATATCAGAAAATTACTGTGATTAGTAGGCTATTTTTAACTCAGCACTTAAAAAAACTATAATGCCAGGTATCCTTGGGAACTCTGTACAGTAATGTAAATCCATTAGGTTTCAAAATCGGTTTCTAGGTCACCAGGTTTGCTGTACAAGGAAAAGCTCAGATTTTTTTTCTGGCCAATAATTGCAAAACTTAACTGGGAAGATAGTTTATACACATTTCCCTTGTTTTGCTTGACATTACCTTAGACTTAATTTTTCACTACAAGAAAAACAGGCTAAGAAAGTATTTCTCATAATCCTGACAAATTTTCTTCCTTTTACTATATAAAACAGATGTATGCAAACCTTTAGGGTCCTTTTGTATACCGCACATTTCTGTTTTGTTTTTTTTTTTCATTTTTTACAAGGACAAATATGCAATGTTTCAATAGCATAGTAATATTACTATTCACAGTATTTTCCTGAAATTTTAATTTTGGGGGAAAAGACGAAAGTCATGTGAAATTGTGCTGTCTCAGCAATGTCTCTGAACTGAAAATGTATAGTCATTTAAGTTTTTAGTATGAAGTATAACTTGTATTATATTTTTTAGTCATAAAGTTTCTGTTTGCAAAAGTATACAAGCATATTTACATAGTGTGTAACAGATAAGAAATAAAAGAAACAAAATGTCTACATTCTTGGCTGGTTAAGCCTGGAAAAGAGGAGGCGAGGGGAGACCTCATCGTAGTCTACAGCTTCCTCATGAAGGGGAATGGAGGGCCAGGCGCTGATCTATTCTCTCTAGTCACCAGTGATAGGACCCAAAGGAATGGTGTCAAGCTGAGGCAGGAGAGGTTTAGGCTAGACATCAGGAAGAGGTTCTCAACTGAAAGGGTGGTCACACACTGGAACAGGCTCCCCAGGGAAGTAGTCACTGCACCAAGCCTGTCAGAGTATAAGAAGTGTTTGGACTGTGCACTTAGTCACATGGTCTGATTTTTTGTGTAGACATGTGCGGTGCCAGGACTTGGACTCGATGATCCTTATGGGTCTTCCAACTCAGGATATTCGGTGATTCTATAATTCTATATATCTCAAATATTTATTTTAAAAACATCCCCTTATGAAGAAAGTGCAATGAAGGGAATTATTGAAATTCAAAGCAAATTACTGTTCTTTAAAAAAAATATAAAATTTCCATTCTTGAGGAATTCTTTAAAAATGCCTAGAAAAGGATGAAGAACATGATTTAAGCAATGGGAAAAGGCCTTTCTGAAATACTGATGCTGATTCTGTCAAACATGGTACAGGAAGACATAAATCAGATTAGCAACACACATTGCTTATGGCCACTGGGTGCCCTGGGAATGCCCAAGCATACCTCTAAGCTCCACATTTGTGGTGCCTGTCATAGCCCACCTCTGTTGAGATGTAGGCCCTGGTGGCACTCAGCCACATCAGGCACATCTCTATGAAGCTCTAGGAAGGAAGAGCTGGGAGCCAGTGCTCCTGGGCTTTGGCTGAATCACTGCTCAGAGAAACATCAGTGAGAAGGGTGACAGTATGAGAAGCTGGACATGAATAAAAAATATCTGAAGGTTGGGGCAAAATACCTTAAGGAAATGTGTGGGTTTTACTCAGGTGGGCAGCTGAGCTCCACAACAACCTTTCTCTCACTCCCCATCCTCAAAGGGAAAAGGGGAGAAAAAAGGAAGGAAAGGGCTCAAGGGTTGAGATAAAGACAGGAAGATCACTCAACAATTATTGTCATGGGCAAAACAGACTCAGCACAGGGAGATTTGAAAATTTAGTTATTACTAACAAGCTATAGAAGTGAAAAACAAGGAAAATGAACTAAAACCACCTTCCTTCCCTTCATTCACCCTCTTCCACCTCCTCCCCCTGAGTGGTGCAGGGGAACAGGGAATCGGGGCTGTGGTCAGTCCCTGACACTTCGTTTCCACTGCTCCTTCATGGTCACTCCCTTCCCCTGCTCCACATGGGGTCCCTCTCACGGGATGCTGTCCTTCCCAAACTGAGCCTGTGGGGGCTGCCCACAGGCAGCAGCTCTTCAAGCACTGCTCCCACATGGCTCCAAACCACGGGGTCCATCCCCCAGGAGCAAACTGCTCCAGCACGGGTCCCCCACGAGTGGGTGGCAGCTCCCCCCAGACCCCCTGCTCCTGCGTGGGCTCCTCTCCATGGGCTGCAGCTCTGGCCCGGGGCCTGGTCCTGCGGGGGCTCTCCATGGGCCACAGCCTCCTCCAGGCCCCATCCACCTGCTCCACCGGGGGCTCCTCTATGAGCTGCAGCATGGAGATCTGCTGCATGTGGGACCCATGGGCTGCAGGGGGACAGCCTGCTGCACCAGGGGCTTCTCCACACGCTGCAGGGGAACTGCTGCTGCCTGCCTGGAGCACCTCCTGCCCTCCTGCTGCACTGACCTTGGGGGCTGCAGGGCTGCTTCTCTCTCTTCTCCCAGCTGATTTTTTTTTCCCCTTTCTTAAATCTGCTCTCACAGAGGTGCAAACAACACCACTTACTGGCTAGGCTGTAGGCAGTGGTGGCTCCCTTTGGAGCCAGCTGAAACTGGCCTTTGCCTAACATGGGGCAGTTTCAGGATTCTTCTCACAGAGGCCATGCATGTAGCCCCCCAACTACCAAAACTTTGCCATGTAAACCCACTACATGAAAATAGGATTATATGCCTTCTACAGCAAATTTAAAAGGGGTTGTATGGATCTAGGAATTTAGATAGGAATATTAGCAAGACAGGTAAGTTCAAGAACAGTTTCCTTTTGTTTATGCCATATAACCAATCACTTTGTCTTCATACCAAGGTTGTGTAAGGGTATGTAGGAGAGTGTCACTTTGGTCTCAAGTCATTCAAGAGAGACAGTTGCCTCCAACAAAATTCTTAATCTTCAGACTGTGACAAAATACTGCATATGACCTTGCTGTTCAATTAAGAACATTGCATAATGTTCTTTATGTTATAAAGGTTTATTTGTTTGTTTATTTATTTATGTATGAATTTATTTATTTTCCTTTGTGTTTTGTCTGTTGGCCTAATGTTTGCTTTGTAGGAGAGGTCTGGGCAGCAATGCAGCCAAATTCAAGAGCCTTTGCTCCCCAGGATTTACTGAAAAGAATTGCAGGCTGGCTTGCTGCTTTCAACTACCATCACAAGCAGCAAAAGGTTGGAAAGTCTGTTAACTTAGGTTATGTTAGATGAGGTTTCCCTTCCCCTTTCCCTTCCTCTTCCCCTTCCCCTTCCTCTTCCCCTTCCCTATTGTAATTTCCCTGATATTTGCAGAGCCATGAAGCCCCTCGCTCTGAGTAGGCTTGCAGTGATTCATGAAAACCTAGCTACAAACAAGCAAATTAAATGGGCATCCAGGAAAAAGCCTGTTCAACTCCCCACAGTGAGAAGAAGGGTGCATAGCAACTTTCACATCTTTCCTTTCACATATTCAAAATTTGTCATGTTTCTTCAAAGGCATGAGTCCCTTGAATGCTACATCTTGTTCCTAATTATATCCCACAGAAAGACAGAAACTGTGCATCATACAGTAGTCCAGACTAATTGAACTATATTTTCTGAACAACAGAACAAACAGAATGTATATTTATTCCTCATGCGATTTATGTGCTAGCTATACCAGTACTGAGCCAATTTGCATTGATATATTGAACATCTATACTGTTTGCTTTGCTTTTGATGTGTGATTTGCAGTGAGAGAAAGAATAGGAGGAAACCACATGGATTGTTTTTAAGCAAGTAACAGGACTAATTTAAACTGGTCTTGCAACTTCCACTTTCCTTTATTATTATTATTATTATTATTATTATTATTATTATTATATTAGTATTTTTCAATCTATTTGGAAATATGTTTTGAACAATCATGAGCAGAAAAATGTTCCTTCCTTTCCAATGAACCTAAAAGTTTCTTACAGTGCTTTTATATAAGCTTTTTAAACCATCTTTGCTTTTTTTTGGTGGCTTACATTTTCCTAATTACTAAAATCAGACATGCAAAATATGGTTTATTTTGTTTACTCAGCTAAATAAAATCATTTTCTTTGGAAAATCCATGCAGCTCTAAACTTCTTGAAATATTGAGGAAAAACAGTTAATGATTCATGTGGGAAAAGAAAACAGGCTCTAACTGACCCTCTGTCTAAGAGTATATAAGTAGACACTGACTAATCTAGTGTACAGTCCCTATACATAGTCACCTGCAGGGCTTGATCCTACACAATTTCTTGCTGGCAACTCCTGGCACAAGGTTTTGTGGGCCAGAAGACAGGTGTACACTTGCCCTGTGCAATAACCAGTCCCTTCATGCATCCACAATTGCCATGTGGGAGATTGCAGAGAAGCCCCAAATTGGAAAGATAAGAAGCTGCAGCTGCTTAGGGTTCCTCTCCTCCTCACCTGGGAGCAGTGGTAGGGCAGAGCCCACTCTTCTGTGTGTCCACTGCCCAGCAAGGGAAGGTACAGCTGGCTCTGTCTCCATCCTCTCACAGGGAACTGCCAAAAACCACAAAGAGGCACTGAGCATCCTGGCCACCAGGGCAGTCACAGAGGAGGGGTGGTAGGAGTTAGCATCCGGGCCAGCACACCTGCCTGCTCCACTCCGCAGCCCCAAAGCCTACTAGCATGCTCTCATTTCTCCTTAATGAGCTGCAGCTGAGGAGCCTGCATGTGTTTCCTAGTGAAGTAATACAATTTATTTCTCAAAATAAAATCCCTGAGACTAGCAATAAGGTTTGTGCCTACCTGCCCTGTATCTAGGTCTTCTGGTTTTCTGTTCTTAGAAGTGCAAGCAAGAGAAAGTAACAACACACCATATCAAACCAAATCTCTCTGTATGTACCTAGGCAGCCTGAAAATATTCTCAGAAGAGGGACCAAAGAAATATTTTTATCTTTTGGGATTATATGATAATATAGTTATAAACATAGAAGAGGAACAAATATTCTTTCATGCCTATATTTTGCTTTCTTCCTCTCCATTGTTCTATCAATATGTCCAAGGAGTAACATTTTTTTTTGGTAAATGGTTTCGTGTTCTATAGTGATCTCCTAAAGACTTCAGTTGAAAAGTAACCTCTATGACTGTCTTCTTAGATGGCTATTAAAGGGAAGAATATAGTCATGTCCAGATTTTTAATAAGAAAACAAAATGGGTTGATAAATCATGAACAAAAGGCCTTCTAAGGAGGTAGAAGAATATCTTACAATTAGATTTCTGTACTCCTAGATAAATACATAAGTTGCCCAAGGAAACATTACAACACAATCTCCTTAAAGGGTGATAAATTCATAATTGCCAATTGCAGAAGCTTGGACATGAATACAAGGAATATGACTTCCTTAGAGAGTCTCTTAGACTCCCATATGACTCCTTTAGAACACCTAGGAAGAGCTTAACAACAGTAAGATGGAGAGGGAGGTCAGGCACTGGAACAGGTTCCCCACAGAAGTAGTCATGGCACCAAGCCTGTTGGTATTCAAGAAGTGTTTGGACAATTCTCTTAGACATAGGATTTGTTTTTGGGGTGGTTCAGTGAAGAACCAGGAGCTGGACTTGATGATCTTTGTGGGTCCCTTCCAACTTGGGATATTCTGTGATCTGCCTTACTGTATGTTGGCATGGTCAGCCAAGAGGTGTGGTGAAGATGAGTGAAGGTGGCACACATGCACATACAGTGTTTTTTTAATGAGTATAGGAGGTCCTTCTCACTAAAACAAAGAGCAATTTGGACCTGACTTCTACACACCCTGTGAGTCGTCTATCTGCTGAGCTATAGGGTCATGGAGAGGAGGAGGATCAATTCCCACCTTCTCCAGTGGAAACGATGGAAAAATATCAACCCTCCTTTTCTATCACCTCACATTCATAGAATCATAGAATCATAGAATATCCTGAGTTGGAAGGGACCCATAAGGATCATCAAGTCCAACTCTTGACACCGCACAGGTCTACCCAAAAGTTCAGACCATGTGACTAAGTGCACAGTCCAATCTCTTCTTAAATTCAGACAGGCTCGGTGCAGTGACCACTTCCCTGGGGAGCCTGTTCCAGTGTGCAACCACCCTCTCTGTGAAGAACCCCCTCCTGATGTCAAGCCTAAATTTCCCCTGCCTCAGCTTAACCCCATTCCCGCGGGTCCTGTCACTGGTGTTAATGGAGAAAAGGTCTCCTGCCTCTCGACACCCCCTTACGAGGAAGTTGTAGACTGTGATGAGGTCTCCCCTCAGCCTCCTCTTCTCCAGGCTGAACAGGCCCAGTGACCTCAGCCGTTCCTCGTACGTCTTCCCCTCCAGGCCTTTCACCATCTTCGTAGCCCTCCTCTGGACACTTTCCAACAGTTTCATGTCCTTTTTATACTGTGGTGCCCAGAACTGCACACAGTACTCGAGGTGAGGCCGCACCAGCGCAGAGTAGAGCGGGACAATCACCTCCCTTGACCTACTAGCGATGCCGTGCTTGATGCACCCCAGGACACGGTTGGCCCTCCTGGCTGCCAGGGCACACTGCTGGCTCATATTCAACTTGCTGTCTACCACGACCCCCAGATCCCTCTCTTCTAGGCTGCTCTCCAGCGTCTCATCGCCCAGTCTGTACATGCAGCCAGGGTTTCCCTGTCCCAGGTGCAGGACCCGGCACTTGCTCTTATTGAACTTCATGCGGTTGGTGATCGCCCAGCTCTCCAACCTATCCAGATCCCTCTGCAAGGCCTTTCCACCCTCATTCGAGTCCACAGCTCCTCCAAGTTTGGTGTCATCAGCAAACTTGCTCAAAATAACTTCTATTCCTACATCCAGATCGTTTATAAAAATATTGAAAAGTACCGGCCCTAAAATGGAGCCTTGAGGGACCCCACTGGTGACCGCCCGCCAGCCTGACACAGCCCCATTTACCATAACCCTTTGGGCCCTGCCCGTTAGCCAATTGCTCACCCATCGTATGATGTTTTTATTTAGCTGTATGGTGGACATTTTGTCCAGTAGGATCCTATGGGAAACCGTGTCAAAAGCCTTGCTGAAGTCCAAAAAAATCACATCAGCTGGTTTCCCTTGGTCCACCATACAGGTGATCTTATCATAAAAGGAAATCAGGTTAGTTAGGCAGGACCTACCCTTCACAAACCCATGCTGGCTGGGACCAATGACTGCTTTGTCCCCCAGGTGCGCCTCAATAAGTTCGAGAACCATCTTCTCCATGATTTTACCAGGCACTGACGTGAGACTGAGAGGCCTGTAATTGCTAGGGTCTTCTTTCTGACCCTTCTTGAAAATTGGCACAACATTTGCCAGCTTCCAGTCTACCGGGACCTCTCCAAATTCCCAGGATTGTTGAAAAACAATTGAGAGAGGTTCCGCGATGACGTCCGCCAGCTCTTTCAGCACCCGGGGATGAATCCCATCTGGACCCATGGACTTGTAGGGATCCAGGTGGAGCAGAAAATCCCGCACACGTTCAGGGTCGGTTGGGAGTTTGTCATCCCCACTGTCCCGGTCCTCCAGCTCAGGGCACCCTGGGTCCCAAAGCCCATCATCGGCATTGAAGACAGAGGCAAAGAAGGCATTAAGCGTCTCTGCTTTGCCTATGTCATTGTCTGTGAGGAGACCTTCCCTATCAAGGAGCGGCCCTATGTATTCTTTAGTTCTCCTTTTTCCATTCACATATCTAAAAAAACCCTTTTTATTTTCTCTCACAGAGACAGCCAGCTTCAACTCTAGGTGTGCTTTGGCCACAGGAATTTTCTCCCTACAAACACGAACAGCATCCCTGTATTCTTTCCATGACACCTGGCCCTCCTTCCAGTAGCGAAACACTCTCTGTTTCCGCCTAATCTCCATTAGAATGTTCCTGGTCAGCCACGCCGGCCTCCTGCCCCGCCTGCCTGACTTGCGATATTTAGGAATTGCCTGATCTTGTGCTTCTAGGAGGCATCGCTTAAAGAATGACCAGCACTGGTGGACATCGAGGCCTTCAAGAGCAGTTTCCCAGGGGACCTTGCTGACTAGTTCCCTGAGCAGCCTGAAGTCCGCTTTCCCCATATCTAGGGATGAGGTTTTGGTGGCACTTTTCCTTCTGTCACTGTAAATTTTGAACTCAACCACTTCGTGGTCACTATGACCAAGGCGGCCACCAATCACCACATCTCCCACCAGACCCTCTCTGTTTTCTAGCAACAGGTCTAGGAGGGCACCTTTCCTAGTTGGCTCCGTTAGCACCTGCACCAAGAAGTTATCATCTAGGTGCTTCATGAACCTCCTGGACTTGCTCGTGTCAGCCGTGTGGCACTCCCAGTTAACGTCTGGCAAGTTGAAGTCCCCCATAAGGACAGGGGGAGTTAATCTCGAGGCCTCTCTTAGTTCTGTAAAGAATAATTTATCGGCGCTATCGTCCTGGCCAGGCGGTCTGTAATAGACTCCCACAACGACATCCCCTTTATTCGTTTGTCCCTTGATCCTTACCCAGAGGCTCTCAACTTTGCCATTGCCGACCTGATGTTCCACACAGTCCAGACCCTGCTTCACATACATCGCCACCCCACCACCTCGCCTACCCTGCCTGTCCCTCCTGAAGAGCCTGTAACCATCTATCGCAGCACCCCCGTCACAGGACTCATCCCACCAGGTTTCACTTATGCCGATGATGTCGTAGTTGCGGGACTGGGCCAGGACTTCTAGCTCATCCATTTTATTCCTCATACTGCGTGAGTTCGTGTAGAAGCACTTCAGGTGCGTCTCCTTACACTCAGCACCTTGTGGATCTGACCGAAGGACCTCACTGGCACACAGCCCCTCTGATTCTAGCGTACCATCCCTTAGGTCTTCACCGGCGTGCCTGGTTTTAGCCCCTTCCCCCTTCGACTCTAGTTTAAAGCCCTATCTATCAGCCCTGCCAACTCCTGACCAAAGATCCTTACCCCTCTCCGAGAGAGGCGCATCCCATCCAGTGCCATCAGGCCCGGTGTAGCATAGACCTTCCCGTGATCAAAGAACCCAAAGTTCTGCCGGTCACACCAGTCTCGAAGCCACGAGTTTATGTGAACAGCACGCCTTTCAGCTTCGATCCCCCCTATCGGAAGGACAGAGGCAAACACAACCTGCGCCCCTGATCCTCTAAATAGTCGCCCCAAATCCCTAAAGTCTCTTTTGATCGCCTTCGGACTTCTCGTTGCTACTTCATCGCTACCAGCCTGAAAGACCAGTAGCGGGTAGTAGTCAGTGGGCCGTACCAGGTGCTTGACTTTCTTGGCAAAGTCTCTCACCCGAGCCCCAGGGAGGCAACAGACTTCTCTGCGGGTTGGGTCCAGTCGGCATATCGGTCCCTCTGTCCCTTTCAGATGGGAGCCCCCCATAACAATAGCCCTTCTTTCTTTTTTGAAGGATGATGTGGCAATGCGATGTGTAGGTCGCCTTGTCTTAGGCGCCCCCTCCAACTGGGACGGGTTTTTATCTACTTTGTCATTCAGATTGTCTTGTTCTAGTCCTTCATATCAATTATTTAAGGGTAGATGAGAAGGTTGAGGTGGGCAGAGAGAGGGCTCGCCTGCCACCCCGAATAGGCACCTGCCTCCATTCCCCCCCTTGATCTAGGTCTCCTCCCACTGCCTGGCAGGAGGAGGGAACCTCCGTCTTCTGCATAACAGGAGACGCCTGTGCTGTGGCAGGCTCGTGAGCCTGCCTCAGAGAGGGTAGAGTGCACCTCCACCAGTCAATTTCCATCTCTGATTCCATGATGCTCCTGAGCCTGTTCACCTCCTCCCGGAGCTCCGCTACCTGTCTGAGCAGTTCTTCAACCTGGGCACACCTCCCACAGGCATACCCACCACTGCTGTCAGAGACTGACAGAAGGCTGGGACACACTCTGCAGCCCAGGACCTGGATGGCTGCGTGTTTCCCTGAGCCCTCCGTCTGAGTAGCCACACTGGTGACCGTGGCTGGAGATGCCGCACGAGATGCGGAGGCCACGGTTTTCTGCCTGGTTGATACCATGGTCAGGTTCTACGCAAGCAGGTTACAAGCACCGAAGGGAGAGGCAGCTGCAACAGAGCGACGATGGGCCCCCCGCTCGCCCTGCCCGCGCAAACTGCCGCGCCACGCCCTTCGACGCGCCACACCCTGTTTGCCCGTCCTGGTCGCTGCGCTCCTGGTCGCTCGCGCTCCCTAGGGGCAACTTTTAAACAGCCTGGGAGGGGGCGTTGCTGGCTCTGCCCGCGCCTCATCAGCCTCCCTCGCGAGGACTGCCGGGTCCCGGCGGCTCCCCCGAGTGGCCCCGATGCCGGACAAAAAGCCCTGCCCGCCTCGGTCCCCTGCTCCGCTGCAGAACACGTCTGCCCTGGAGCCGATTGCCTCAGCAAATGGCCAATTCTTTAGGACTTGAAGGTGAGAACTCTGTAAAATGTGCACAGTGAAGCACAATGGTCTCTAAAATGCTTTAACGCTTTCAACTATATAAATCACAGGGTGGGGACTTCTTAATCTGAGTAAAGGGAGGCACCTCCCCAGTTTGCAAAACTCTCTGTAATATAATGCTACTGCTAGCCAGATCATGAGTTCAAGTGTCACACACCACTGAAGTCATTCAGAAATGTTGCCTACACAAGAAGCTTGAATATTAAAACAATGTTTGGCCAACAATAACAGTAAATAAAGCTTTTCATCTTAAATTCTTAAAGGATGGATTTCCAAATATTATTTCTACCACCTCTTAAATGCATTCATAGAGGCAATAGGACACCACAGGCATTAACCAGGTCATTGAAACGTTACCAAGCATCTGATGGGTTTCTGGGGAAAATATACAGCAGGCCAGCGGAACCAGGCACACTGGTTCACCTGGTTCAGAACCTGGCCCACTGCTAGGCAACCAGTCATATCTACAGTGCACTAAATTGCCATAGAACACATGAAACTAATATATATATTCAAAAGACTCCTTCTACTTTGCAGCAAGTTTTGCCATGACCAAAGATGTTTCCAATGGAAAATGGAAATTCTGGGGGCTTTCTCCCTCCTTTTGTAGCCAAGATCTTCATCTTCATTACCATCTAAACAATTCATCCAGAAGCTGTAAAGCTGAAACAAGTTTACTATAGGTCAATCTATGAATACGTGTTCTGCCTCTTAGTATCTTACCTCTATGTATTGAGTTACCCCAGGGCTTTTTACATATTAAAGAGGGAGAAAACATGTTAAACAGCCTGGCCTCAGGTTTACTTATGAGTCACTAGACAGGCTCAATACAGCAAAGCCACTGGAAACAGATGTTTTTGCTTCATATCATGTTCTGCAGATGTTGTTCATAAAAATATTAAAGCTGAGATGGGGGGCTTCTTGTGCAATTTTTTCCCCATTCATTCCAAAATATTTGAACTTCAGTACAAAGAACATCAGTAAACAAAGGGTCTAGCAGATGGTTGAGTGGAGTTATCGCTCATGGCATCTCAGTGCGTGCAAATGTCTCATGTCTCTTGCATGCTATTTTGCAGAAGGTGCTAGATCACAATCAACGATTAAAAGGATTTGAACACCCAGGTACTGGAGAAGATCTCCACATCAGAAAAGTCTCAGAGGGTTACCACCCTTGTGGACTAAAACAGGTAGCATCGTTAATATGGTGTAGATTGAAAACAAGAGGTAGGAGAGGCAGACAGAAGAGAGTATGTATTTCCTTGTAATTTTGATTAAACTCACAATTGTGCTGTCACTCCACATCTTAGGCTAAAACCAGTCAAATCAGAATTGTTTTCAGAGCTTACATCCTGGCTGAGGTGCTTCTTCTACTAGCATGGGACTCAGTGGGAGGGCTGTTACCAGTGAACTCAAAGAAATAGGGATAAAATAGGTGCATTGAAACATTATAGCTTAAAGAAACAAAGCTCAGAGAACTGAGTGATGTGTTTCAAATAGTATGATTTTACCTCAAATTTTATGTACCAGCCTCTTACAGAACCATTTGTTTTGATGTGAAAGCATCTTTAAAGAAACCAAGCAAAGAAATATTGCAACATGCCCAGAAAGCTACCTTAGTACTAATGGACTCTGTTGTATGTCAAGGAAGAACTTGAGAACTTGGCAGCATTTCTGCATATTCTGCTGGGCAGTGGGCAGAATGTGATATTTGTTGAATGCTGAAAGAAAATCCATTTAATGTTTGTTCTGTTGCAAGATATTTTGATGTGCTCTTTGAAGATGAGAAAGCAAAGGAGTTGAAAGACAGAAAACTTACATGACCTTTTGTTTCATTGTTGCTTATACCGCTACAGGGAAATTCATAGAAAAATGAAATGTCTATTTTAAGAAAAGGAAGAGCAATCTGATTGGAAGGAGACTTTTAAAAATGATGACTAATAATCTTTCTTATATGAGCCTCTGTGATTTTTTACTGCAAGTACATTACCACAGAATCAGAAAATTTATAATCAGTGCAATACAGACATCCTCCATTAACTTACAATTCAAATTTTATTTCAGACTTCCAGGTGTTGTTTAGGAAAGACACTTAAAGACACTTAGACAGTCATTCCTAGAGAATAACAAAAGCTGATAAATAAATAAATAAAAGGGTATGTTCCTTTTCCTTTCTTGCTGCTGTTGCAAAAAGGTAAATAATCTGTTTTCAAACGTATGGCTTTGCTTAGCTAGAAGATCAATCATAGATCTACACTGAATCATGGAATAGCTGAGGCTAAAAAACACCTCTGGAAGTCATCTAATTCAACCCATAGTGGGATCAGCCACAGCAGGTTTCCCAGGACCACATCCAGTCAGATTTTGAGCATCTCCAAGGATACTTCACAGCCTCTCTGGGCAACCTGTCCCTGTGTTTGACCACCCACACCATGAAATTTTCATGATATAATTGTTTTAAATGGAATTTGCTATGTTTCATTTTGTGCCAATTGCCTATTGTCCTGTCCCTGGGCACCAATGAGCAGAGTCTGTCTCCATCCTCTTTATTGCCTCCTTTCAGGTATTTATAAACAATAAATTTATAAACAGTTCCAGTAATCTCAGCCTCTCCCTGTATGAAAGATGATCCAGTCCCTTGATCATCTCTGTGGCCCTTTGTTGGACCCTCTCTAGCATGCCCACGTCTCTCTTGCACTGTGGAGTCTTGCGCTGGATCCAACACTCCAGATGCATCTCACCAAGGCTGAAGAGAGGGAAAGAATCACACTCCTTGACCTGATGACAAAGCTCTCCCTAATGTAGCCCAGGGGACCACTGGCCTCCTTTGCAGCTAGGGTGAATTGCTGGCTCATGGCTAACCTCTTGTCCACTAGCTTTGCCTTGCCTGAAGAGATGTTCTCAAGGTGGGTCACCACAAGCTGGTGCCTGGGCTTGTCCCTCTCCAGGTGCAGGACTTTGCCTTTCCCTTTGCTGAACTTCTTGAGTTTCTGTCACTCCATTTCTCTAGCTTGCTGAGGTCACTGTACAAAGATAAGTTATTTTGCACTTGCTTCTATGCAAATACAAAATGTGTGGCTCATCTGCTCTTTTGAACTGTATTCATGTAGGAAGTGGTACATTGTGGAGTGTGGTAGTTGATAACACCCATTGTTATAACAACAGTATAATAAAATATTTTTTTATAATGATTAATAAGACAGTATTTAAGAGACAGTTGAGCGTGGGACACTTGTACTAGAGACAATGCAGAACACAGAATTATAGGCAACATGTTACAGATGGCAAAAATCTGAACTAAAACAGAAGCAGGAAGGTAGGTGAGGTAAGAAAGGGATAGCACACAAGTTCTAGTAAACTTAGACAATAGATAACAAACTTTTCTGATGGCTTGATGTGATTTTACTCTCAGGGCTCTAAAAGAATCAAGAGTTGGAGAAGGAATACAAATGTACTGATGCCATTCACACATTTTGTCAGCATTTACATAGGGGTTTGCAACTCCATCTTTGAAGACAAAGAAGAAACTTTGCAAAAAAAGTCAGCCTGAAGGGCAAAATGATTCAGCAAATCAAATAAAAATATGTCCTCTAAGATACAGATAAGCTATCAGACCACACACCAACACAGAAGGTATCTTAGTAGTATCAGATGTGTTTCTGTCCTCATAGTTGACAATACAGTCAATTGCCTTTGGGTATTTTGGAAAAATATCATTATCAAAATGTCCTCTGTTATTTCATATAGGATTTTAGTTCATTGCTTTATTGCTTTTATTGCTTTTTCATTTGCAGCACATTAACTTTGTAAGTGTAAGAATCCTTAAAGGGTTTTAATAGACTAGAAGACAAGAGTATACATGTCATACCACAGAGGAATTTAAAAATGAAAGACAGCAGAGGACAAAGAATAATAGTCCTGCTGGTCAGAAAAAAACCAACACTATAAATTGCAAAGTTTGATGTACATAAAAAGGTAATTTGATTTCTATAGGTTTCTGTTGAACACTAAAAATTGCATAAAGCATTATTTCAGTAACCAATATGCACATCCCATATCTTAAAATAAAACCTGGTTGCATGATAAGAATATCTTGAAGCAGTCTGTACTTCTACCAAATCCAACCTCAAAAATTGCTCAGGACTATTTCCCACAGAACTTACTCCAAAAAGATTGTTCTTTCTAGTTCAACAAGTCCATCACGTGCACTGAAATCTTCAGTGAGAAAATTTTTCATTCTTCTCATGTTTACAGCTCAATGAGATCTGTACACAAGAGCATTATCTTTCAGTTTCTGCCTGGCTTAATACTATATTTGAGCTATAACATGTGAAAAAAGATTTCAGGTACAAGCATTACAAATATCAAATCCAAACATTAAAATATTGAAAAAAATGAGGCCAAAATAATCTTTCAGGTGTTTACAAATTAGAGAATGAGTTCTCAATTTTTATCTAGTGTTATTTCTACATCACTGCTGTCTCACAAACTGGGAACAATGATTGCTTGCTGTTCTTCTCCTTATATTTTATTGCAAGAGAACATTTTTTTGATTCTGAATTCCCAGTAAATGCCTTCTTTTTCAAAGTCTCCACTGAAGATGTCTCACTGATATTATCATAGTATCTGGGATTAGAGTGGTTAGTTTTAAAGATTAGAAAATAACATAAAATTAAATTTACACTGTGTATTCTAAATTCAGATTGAAGAATTTATGTCAAAAGAGTTTGACTAAGTATGACTTCAGTATGAAGTCAGTATTGACTTCAGTTTGACTCAGTATGATAATCCTTTTATTTCAGTTTGTCTCTAAACACTAGAGGTTGAAGGTAGTTTTCCATATGTTGTGGTGAGTCATATGGCTCATATATCCCTATGTACATTCATTGGTCTCACAGGATACCATAAAATGAGCAGCCAGATTTCTTGCTCATTAGAAGCTGCTATCATATGAACCCGAGTTTCAAAAATCCAATTGAGAAAAATTACAAAGACTCTCTAGGTTACTCTTATTCATATTGGTGATCCCACAACCAAGGAAGAAAGGGGCAGCTTCCTGAATGAGTATTGATGAAAGGTAGAATTATTGCATTAATTATACCCTACAATTTCAAACCTGAAGTTCCCTCCCAGAACTGGATGGAGCAAATTCAGTTTTTCAGCTGAGCTGATACCATAACTTTTAGCTACAGCAACAGGGCAGCTGTCATAACATCCTTTTTCTACTTTCAGGATTAGTGATGCCACCATAAAGCAAGTTTTGTTTCAGAAATCTTTTGCAGAGTGCTGGAGGATGGGTGCTGGACAGAACAGGTGTGATTCATATTATCAATTGTGGCCAGTTGTAATATAGATGTTACCTCTCAGCTAATCACACAGAATCACAGAATTTCTAGGTTGGAAGAGACCTCAAGATCATCGAGTCCAACCTCTGACCTAATGCTAGCAGTCCCCACTAAACCATATCCCTAAGCTCTACATCTAAACGTCTTTTGAATCAACTCAGTCTCTCCTCACCCCCCTTCACAGTCAGTACAGAGAAAACAGCACTTTTAGGGAGCTATTCATTTCATCCTGAAGAAAACACCAAAAGCAGGTCAGGTGAATTATACTCCTGAGCTCTCCTTCTCTCAGCTGACATTAGGCTCAGGAAGATGAACTCAGACGTGAGCAAGCACACTGTAAACATTTAAACTGGGAAGGGATGAGAGCTACCTGAGGTCCCTTTCTATGTTGTATTCTTTCTCAGTGTTTCAGAGGATCTATTACACCTCCAGAATCAACAATTATATGACAGACAAGGGAAGTTTGTTCCTAATGCAGGGTGGCAGGCTAGGTCATTCAATCCCAAACTGTAGACATCTAAATGTGAATTTAGATGTCTACAGACACCCCCTGAATGTGGGGTCTGGCTTCAGTTTTGTCCACAGATGGGTGGACATCATCCATCACCTGAGATGCCCATGGTATAATGTCTGGTCTCCAGCTGTCACACTAGACTTTACATCTCTCCCACAGCCCCTGGATTGTAACTGACCCGCACCTGTGGATTACTCTGATACCAGAAGGCATACAGCTAAAGCACATTTGACCCTTCATGTTAAATGCAAATTTAAGTATCTGACTTCCTTCTACAGTCAGTGGATATCTGGAGTAGCTACCTAGATCACCCAATTTAGATGTTTATTTTAGCATGAGCTGAATAGCCCTCCAGACTCCATGGAATTTATCAACCAGATCTCCACTGGCAACACGTGGTTTAGACAGAAGTAATCACCCTATATTTCCATTGTACTCCAAATCTTCTCTGCAAAGGCAATTAATTTAACCCACACCTCTTATTTAACTATTCAGGTAGAGTTTGACCTGCTAAGCCTACAGAGTAGCAGGGCTAGTAATACAAAGCAGGGAGGAATTAATCTAACTAAAGTATAATAAACATCAGTAACCATCCATAAGCTTTAGTAAGATGTCTTTTTGAGTGAGATTTTGCTCCTTGATATCTAGGAACAATATTTTAGGCAAACACTGTGACATTCTTAGCAGTGTCTTCAAAAGGAAATTGATATGAAAGAATGACTTTTAGCTTGCTGAATTCCAGCCAACTAAATGTTAGATGTCTCATCCACTCAGACAAATAATTTTTCATCTCCCTGTGGAAATTCAATGGCATCTTGGTAGAGCAGTTAAACCCATCTGAGATATCTAAGTAAGTTTGAACTTCTGGGGTTTCATGTTTCTCTACACTGACTAGAGTGAAGCTAAGGCAGCCAGCTCAGACTAAACCAGTAGCTTTTACATGGATGAGCTTGGAAGGTATAAACATTATCCAAATATCCAAGAATGCAGCTGTTGTTGTGGTACTTCTATGTTTTGTTTTTAATACAGGAGAGATCAGAACCCCACACTTTCATGTTAGTCTGGAGAAGAGGAGGCTCAGAGGAGACCCTATTGCTCTCTACAACTACCTGAAAGAAAGGTGTGGAGAGCTGGGGGTTGGCCTCTTCTCATAGGTAACTAATAATAGGACTAGAGGGAATGGCCTCTAGTTGCACCAGGGGAGGTTCAGATTGGAAATTAGGAGACATTTCTTCTCAGAAAGAGCAGTCAGGCATTGGAACAGGTTGCCCAAGGAAGTGGTGGAGTCCTTGGAGGTGTTTAAGGAAAGGTTGGACCTAGCGCTTAGGGACATGGTTTAGTGGGTGACATTAGTAGTAGGGGGATGGTTGGACCAGCTGACCTTGGAGGTCTTTTCCAACCCTAATGATTCTATGATTCTATATAAACAAATAGGCTAACAGGTCCTCATTAAAAAAAAAAAAAAAAAAAAACAAACTTCCAAAACATGCTTACACTCATAGGAAAACAGCAAAGGAAGTGTATGGAAGTACCGAACTTCACCAGGTCTGTCATCAAGTTTGACCATTAGAAACAAACTTCTCAACAACCACATGGAAGAGGTTCCTAAGTAATCATTTACACATAGAGTGCATTTTTTCTCCATCCTATCTTCAAAGCATTTGCTGGTGGTCCATTTATAGGTATGAGATAGAATTTTTCTTGTCTCCCCACATGAAAGTCAGCCCTGAATCTCAACCAATAGCTTCCATGTGAGCATGGGATCTGCCCAGGGGTGTACTAGTAGAAATCTAAAACAAGCTTTGATGTTCCAATAAGATAATATGAGACCACATGGACAATTGTCCCTATGAAATATTAAATGCAGATTCTTTTGATCTCAAGAAATAAGATACTATTATAATTTAATGCAATTCTTTGCAAGAAGAAAATAAATAATAGTAAATGAAAACATACCAAATATGAATATTTTTAATATGGGTTGAGACATTCCATGTTGTTTCTACTTGTACTCTTTTGAGGCAGGACTGTTCTTGTCTGATTTATTAAAAAAAAATATATATTTTTTAATCTGAATAATTTATTCTTTCAAAGTTTTTGTAGCTATTCAGAAATGTTTAAAAGCTGAATATCTACTTTTTTGAGTCTATATTTTTATTTGGTTATCTAAAATTAGGTTCATAACTTCAGAGCTGCAATCTTTCAAATATTAAAAAAAAAATAATAAAAAAAAAAATCTGGCCATAAGTAAGATCAATGAGTATGTAAGACTTTCAGAGTAACTTGTGTGATAGGTCTTGTTCTTGCAGAAGTGTATCCTGGTTATAAGTGCTACATTCATATGTTGATTATATGACTTCATCTAGGTTATCATGTTGCTGGAACAGAGTTCAGAGTTCATCATAAACAGAGTTTATGATGTTGTTGTGGAGGGTACAAGTGTTTGAGAAGGTGAAGGGGGACATGAGGAAATAGAGTATTTTGCCAGACATGACTTTAAACATAGGGTTTAAGAGCATGTCATCAATAGACAAATCTTCATTGAGCACTTATTTAAGCAAATATTTGTCAACAATGTTATTTCATGGCTTGCTGTAACTACACAAAATACAATCAAATATTCTTATCTAGTTTCTCATGGTAATGTTTAGAGAGGGTTTGTAGTGCACAAGGTATAAAACAGATGTTAGCTAACATTCAATCACTACACAGTTTAAAACTAACTAGCTGTTTATAGTTCTGCAAACTTCAACTACATTGCTGAAAAAAACTAGCTATGGGACTGATAAAGAATGTTATTTGTTTTGTTATGTTTTTTGTTTGTTTGTTTTTAAGATTTTTGAGTAGCAGAGGTTTGCTGTTAAGTATAAATGGTGTGTAGCTACTTCTGCGACTGATACTACATAAAATATTATTTAGATCCAGAGAGAGAGAGAGAGAGAGAGAGAGAGAAAGAAAGAGAAAGAGAGAGAGGTCTGCTTTGGAAATATTCTGGCTTCTCCATTTTTGGCATAGAGGTTCACATTCATATAAAGAACATGCCTTGCACTGTGTAAATTTGCCCAGATCTGTCCAAGTTATAAGCCTTTTGAAAAACATATGCCTCATAACTCTCAAAAACCTCATACAAAGCTTTGTCAGTCTCATGATTAAATGAAATCCTACCTGACCACATGGCTGCCACTCTTTGGGCAGCTCTATCCCAAGACTGAAATTGCACGCTCTGCTGGTGCTGGCCATAGGTCATGTGAGCGCCCACTCTGAGCCCACACTCTGTACCTGCCGCACACTGGGGAAGAGCTGCAATTGAAATGGGGAGTAGGAAGTGGGAAGGTGGGATGGAGGAGTGTTTGAAAAATGTGGTGAATATAAAGGTGTCAGGACTTATATTTAGTTCAGTTGGAAGGGACCTGCAAAGCTGATATATTCACCTGCCTGACCCCTTCAGGGCTAAACAAAAGTTAAAGCATATTAATGAGGTCATTGTCCAAATGCCTCTTGAAGACTGACAGGCACAGGGCAGCAGCCACCTCTTTAGGAAGCCTGTTCCAGTGTTTGACAATAAGGAATTTTTTCGTAATGCCCTAATTCTTCCTTAGAACAGCTTTGTGTCCTTCCCATGTGTCCTGTCACTGGTGCCCAGGTAGCAGAGACCGGCACTTTCCTCTGCGCTTCCCCTCTTCAGGACACTGCAGAGAGCACTGAGGTTGCCTCTTGGCCTCCTTTCTCCAGACTGGACAATACAAACATTCTCAGATTTTCTTCACAGGACATGCCTTCCAGCCCTTCTACGAGATTTTCTGCCCTCCTCTGGATGTTTTCAAGTACCTTAACAAGTACCTTTTTGTGTTGTGGAGCACAGAACTGCACACAGTACGCAAGGTGAAGTCACAACAATGGTAAAACCAGTGGAAGACTCACCTCTTTTGACTAGCTGGCTATGCTATGTTTAATGCACCCCAAAATGTATAAGAGGCATCCCAAAGTGCCCTCCTGGCTACCAGGGCAGGCTGCTGGCTCATGCTGAGCCTGCTGTCAACAGCACACCCAGCCCCCTTCTGCTGAGCTGCTCCTCAGCCACTTGCCTCCTGGCCTGTACCTGTGTATAGAGCTAAATGCTGGAGAGATGGAAAAGTGTTAAGGAGGAACACTGAGAGCAGAAAATGATAGTGAGAATGAAGTTGTAAGACAAGACACGAGAGGAGAAAGAAAACAAATGAAGACCTGGAGATAAGGAGGAGTAGGAATACAGAATATACTATAACTTTTAGGACACATTTCCCTTAGGACCATGGGTATAGAAGAGTTATATCCAATGAAGGAAAGATGAGGCTACTACAAAGCTGTGCTTTGATTGAGAACATATACTAAATGTGCATAGGAAAGTGGGAAAACAAGAGTGCCACAGCTTTCCTGATGCTCTTCCAATACAGTCACACCCCTTAATCATTTCATTTGTGTAAAATTAACAGTTTTTGAATCTCAATGCATCTGCCGTGTTATGAGGCTCCAAAGCCACTGGTCAAATGTGTGCCTCCACCTCCCTCTAGTGGGAGGTCCATACAGCAATTGCTTTCTCCTTTTTCCAGTTTCCACCATACTTCGAAACAAAACAAAATGAAACAAAACAAAACAAAACAAACAAACAAACAAAAAACAGCAAAACAAACAAAATACCTACTCTGCATGCCTCAAAACCTCAGTTCTGCTTCTTTGAGTTTGTTTGTGTGGGCAAATGTGCATTTGTGGGGGCTGATCAAGCTTTTTGCCCATGTCCTTGATGTTCAATTTATTTAATTTTAAGTCAAAAGGCTACACTGAAAGAATCTTTAAACTGCAAAACTGCTCAGTACTCCAAAATTAGAAAATATCCAAATACAGTTAAGTTCAATTCATCACCATATATATGCATTATGCCTGAGGATTAAAATGAAAGATCACAAGACTCCCACTTCATTAAAATTACAGGATGAACAGTGCTTAAGAGTGAATCAGTTTTGTGTCATGACTGGAGATCGCTAGATACTATGGTGATGGGCAGTGCATGAGGCAGATAAACACAAAGGATTATCATAAAAGTAGCTGACTTCCTGGAAAACCAGATTTTATCTTGTCTTTGTCAGAGATTTTCTGGGCAAATCATAAATTCTCTATTTTATGATGTTTTGGATATACAACTTGAGATCCTGCATTATTTATTTATTTAATTTATTTATTTATATATTTATTTATTTATTTTAAGAATGGCTGGGCTTTCACAGCAGTCATTAAGATAAATAGGAACACTACTCTGAGCATACATACTGCTACACTCTCTGAGAAATCAGACCTCAGGCATCTCAAATTACCACCCCAAATTAGCTGGCACTTTTGACAATTCTCTATCTGTAAAATGGAGAGAATGATACCACAGGGACATTATGAAGATAAATTCATTAATTTCTGCTAATAACTAGGATACTATGAAAAAAAAGCATCAGGGAAAAGCCCATTAGGAAATGAATAATTATGCATTCAGTGCAAGGTTTGGATGGTGTGCAGAAAATTAGGCACGGGCCATATATTAAATGATGAGAAGAAAATGAAATACTGTATGGCTGCTCATTTTGTGAGCACAGTCTGTCTTGTACACTGAATGAGGCAGTGGTCCTGTGGGTGGACATGACTGTATAATTAAAGATTACATAATAATGCATGCACATGCACAGAAGCTACTGTAATTCTCTTTTTTTCTCTCATTGCATTGTCGCTTGGTTATCCTGACATTTCTTTAATAAGTATATTGTGGGGTGATAAATGTACATTTAAATCATGAAATAACTTGCTGAATGTTACAGGTGGGAAATTGCTAGGTCCCAGTTTAAGAAATGCTGAGTTCCCTTATTTTTTTTATCCAACAAAATCTGGTAAGTTTGTGGGAAAACCAGAAGGACTACCACTTGGACACCTTTAAACATGCTATCTATGAACATGCATTGAAATGTATGAACATTTTCTTGCATAGGCATCAACTGCTTTGTTAGTGAACTGAAGCACAGATCAGATGTGAATTGCAAGTAACTGTGGAGTCCAAGAAATCTTTATATTCCTAAGAAGCTGAGCAAGGTGAACAGAACTGGTATGCAGAAAATGCTGCTGTGGCCCTTGAACATAACTCTATGGAAAATGCAGGTAAAGAGTCCTCAGAGGCTGGAGTTTGCATAAGCCTTATTTTCATAAGCATATGCACATGTTTCTTCAGAGAGAGAGAAGCCAACATCCTAATAAAATTTGCAAAGAACCTGGTTTCCAGATTTTTGTAGCTTGAGCATATAGAAATTAATTTTCCTCTTTTCCCAAAGAAAATAATAATAATATATATATTATAAAAATAATATTTTTTTCTTAGGTATAATAATAGTTTCTGGTTCTCTTCGTCAGACTTGCCCAAAATTCTCACAGAAGAGGAGCAGAAGCCTGGACAGCACAAGGCAAGAAAAAGGCTAGCAGACCTCAAAGTGACTGAAAATACAAGATTCCAGGAAAAAGGTGGTAGAAGTTTGTAACTTTGTTAGTGTGGTCTCCACATGGGATATGTTGGGAAACTGCACAGAAGCTTTGAGGTACATTGTACACCAGCCATCAGGCAGATACAAGGCCTTCCAAATAAATGTGGCTATTCTTCCAGTGTCTCAGTAGCTGTTTGCTTTGCCAAGCTTCTTTATGATTACATTTCTGCTAGGTTAACTGTATTTCAAAACTCTGCCTGAAAGTTGTCAAACAAGTTGGTTTGAAGCTCAGTACAATCAGTAAAAAGAAATTGCCATTGGCTTCACTGCAGATAGCATCAGTTGGCTCTCATCCACTCCTCCACAGGGGCTCAAGGAACTCGTCAGCCCTTTCAGCATTAAGCTTGCAATGTCTGGGTGGCATCTAGATATTTACCTTCATGCTAGTTGGAAGAGACAGGACTAAGGTCAGAAGTTCATCTTATCTTCCTTTGAATAAGGACTAGGTTACCTTGCCAGTGGAATCATTATATTTCTCAGCTGAATAAAAAAAAAAATCATGTAGACGAGAGTGCACAAGAGGATCATTGTACAAGTAGCTGGTACAATTTCAGCACTAAATACTGTGGGCAAATGGTTTGTCTCATTATTTTTTTATTATTATTATTATTATTTTTTTTCCATTTCTGAGGTGCTTCCTCTACTGTCAATATGCATAATATTATCTCCAAAATGCAATGGGATTATATTTGCTATTATGAGTAAGTATCTAAACATAAGGTATGTATTTCCTGGGTGTGACAAAACTATTTTAGAGGGTGAAGCTGGCAAACTCTTCTGAAAGTCCACCTCAAAGTTGCCTCACTAATTCAGATGCCTTGAATTTGAGGTGCTTTGAAACATTTGAGAAATTCAGGTGCCTTGAAACATTTGAGAAATCCAGTTGTTAAAATCTTGCTTGTAAGTATGCTCTTCTGGAGTTATTTATACCTGAAGTAACTTGTTGTAATACTTCAGTAAGATTGCTGCAAATACAACAAATTTCTCTGTTAACCTAATTTAGCCACTTAAAATAAATAAATAAATAAATGAATGAATCAATAAATAGCATGAGTTCTACTTTTTCTTGGGAGGAAATGAATATACTCTTGTCTATATATAAGTGAGTGTATGAGTGCAAGTTAAGTACCCCTAGTGGTTCAGAAGGCATTAGACTTTGTCAAAATAAATTCAACACTATATAAGCCTGACAAAGGCCAGTGTTGGCTGAAAAGGGGAAAAGCTGCAACATGGAATGACAGATATGCTGATTTTCTAGCATAAAATTAACTTTTTAAAAAATTTATTTGTTTTTATTTTTTATTGAGCTTCCTGATTAAGCAAATTAGTACCAAAGCAAATTGCCAAGTGGTATGCAGAGGGGAAATTTGTTTTGGTTTTTAGTTTATTTTTTTTGTTATCGCTTCATATTTGTAAAATAGGTACTTCTGCTTTATATGAAGTTTCACCCTGTAAACAAGCCCACTTAGCAATTCTCAGCTGTGGTGTATTTCCTTTGAATGATCTCCATTTCTAATGTGACATGGTGTAGGTGATTATTTTCCTCTCTGTCAGGAGGCCGTATAGTGATGGTCATAGGTGCTTAGTCATAAAATTTTAATTCAGCAAACAGCAAACAAAACAAAACTTTTGCTGTGTGTACAAGGCCACAAAATTAGCTGAACTGCTGCATTGAATGTAACTGAATCACAGGAACAGGCTAAAACCAATGGTTGTGATGGATGATGTGACAAAGGAATCTAACTAAATTAGGAGTCTGTTCAGGAAAATTTAGGCTCCAGTGCTACCAATGTTTATTAAGCTTGTATTAGTGTCTCCGACCTCAGTAAAAACCACTGTTGTGCAGGAGAGAGTGGAGATGAAAATGGGTCCTATTATTTTACAGTGAGGGAAATAGAGTTAGAAATCCTCATGGATACATGTGTCAGTATCGGAACCCTTATCTGATGGGGGAAGAGGGAGAAGATGTATACTTACAAGCTGTGGTTAGTTACACTGCTGATGAAAGGTAAAAAGAAGTTGTAGCTTTCTCTTGCCGTCCTATAATGACAAATTGTTCTGAGATGTTCTAGGTCCCACTAAAGCCTCCCTTGCTGTATGTTGCATCAGAAAGTGGATGGCAGGGTATAAGAAAATAAAGAGTGGCTGAAATAGGACTCATGATGTGTGAGTGAAACAGTCACGACCTTGTAACCCACCCTTCTCTTGCTCACACAGAGTGTGGACCAGCATTCCGTAAGGACTACCAGAAGTGAGGTGTGTCATCTGTGAGACTGATACTAGCACTCGCTGCAGTGGAGAAATGGGTCATTTAAGTTCCAGTGTTCAACCAACAGTTTAATTGCTCCAACAACAATTGCTCCATGTCAATCCCTCCAACAGTTCAGACTAGCCCTTCTGAATCCCTATTTCAGTGCTACCATTTTCTATCAAATTTGATACTACTTAAAGTTTGGTCAGCTGCCTTCTTTGTTCATTTGTGGATTGTTCAGTGCTCTGAACACTGCATTGCCACTTGGAGACAATTTTTTATTTCCTGAAAGAACTTTCTTATGATTTTGTTAAAATTGAGAGCACTGATAGTCATCAAGCATTACATTTATGCTTAAGAAGTGCAGTGCGGGTGGTTTTTATGCCTTCTGTGTATTTCTGAAGGAGGAAAAGAGAAGTAAATAATTACTTGATAGAACACTAATGAAGTGAAAATTTCAGTAGCTATATTGTAATATTGAAATGGTAATAGTTAATGTATTTTTCTCAAAAATATACAATAAAAAAATTATAAGACTGATTACAGGTATTGGTTCTTAAACTGAAACAGAAAATATACAAATTCAGGATACTTGGTCTTCAGAAAATATCCTTTTTCTCAAAATTAGTATTAGACCAACAAAATTAGTATTAGCTTATTTTTTCTTTAATCCTTGGCTCTTTCAGGTTTCTTTTCCAGATTAATGGAATGAAAGTTGCTTGTTGAGCTAGCTTGGAGATATTTAGCAACAAGCATGATGTTATCAAGGGTAAAACAAATACAAGCTCACTTTCCAGCACACAGAAAAAAAAAGAGAAAGTTTGAGATTGTCTTAAAGGCCAGCAGATAAGAAAACAGTGAATTCCTACTTGGACTGTCTTATTGTAGAATGAGAGAGAAAAATGCAGGGGAAAGTAGGACATTCACCCAATCCCTACTGCAGTGAAAGACCACAGTCTTTAAATGTCAAAGGTATTCTTTATCCACTAGATATTTTAGGATAACTTTTTATGAAAGATCTTTGAATTTGAACTGGGAAAAAGAAATGCTTACATCCTGATTGTCTTAGGGAAACAAAGTTGTTCTTTCTTTTTCTGCCCAACCATAGAGGGACAAGTTAAAGGGTGCAAAATGCTCTGACATTTTTTGATGCCCACAGTTTTGAAGTTCTATTCCATAGACGATGCTATAGAAACTGATGTCCCTCCTCCTGTCAATGGTATTTTGTTTAAAATGAGTTATTAATGAATCTTTCTGTGAAATTTTTTCTTTATTCTTAGATAACATCTTAAGCAATGTGATCAATTAACTATGCAAGTTTCTCTCTCTCATTGATCTATCTACTTTGTACCTTTTGTAACTTTTGTACAACTTTTGTACCTACGGCTCTGTCTTCCTCCTTCAGAAAAAAAAAAAAAAAAAAAAAAAAAAAAAAAAAAAAAAAAAGGCCGGAGGGCAGACCCGGGAAACTACAGGCCTGTCAGTTTGACCTCAGTGCCAGGGAAGCTCATGGAGCAGATCCTCCTGAGAGTCATCATGCAGCAATTGCAGGGGAAGCAGGCGATCAGGCCCAGTCAGCATGGCTTTATGAAAGGCAGGTCATGCCTGACGAACCTGATCTCCTTCTATGACAGAGTGACGCGCTGGGTGGATGAGGGAAAGGCTGTGGATGTGGTCTACCTTGACTTCAGCAAGGCTTTTGACACCGTCTCCCACAGCATTCTCCTCAAGAAACTGGCTGCTCTTGGCTTGGACTGGCGCACGCTTCGCTGGGTTAGAAACTGGCTGGATAGCCGGGCCCAAAGAGTCGTGGTGAATGGAGCCAAGTCCAGTTGGAGGCCAGTCACTAGTGGCGTCCCCCAGGGCTCGGTGCTGGGGCCGGTCCTCTTTAATATCTTCATCGATGATCTGGACGAGGGCATCGAGTGCACCCTCAGTAAGTTCGCAGATGACACCAAGTTAGGTGCGTGTGTCGATCTGCTCGAGGGTAGGAAAGCTCTGCAGGAGGATCTGGATAGGCTGCACCGATGGGCTGAGGTCAACTGCATGAAGTTCAACAAGGCCAAGTGCCGGGTCCTGCACCTGGGGCGCAATAACCCCAAGCAGAGCTACAGGCTGGGAGAGGAATGGTTGGAGAGCTGCCAGGCAGAGAAGGACCTGGGAGTGATGGTGGATAGTCGGCTGAATATGAGCCAGCAGTGTGCTCAGGTAGCCAAGAAGGCCAACGGCATCCTGGCTTGTATCAGGAACAGCATGACCAGCAGGGCTAGGGAGGTGATCGTCCCCCTGTACTCAGCTCTGGTGAGGCCGCACCTCGAGTACTGTGTTCAGTTTTGGGCCCCTCGCTACAAGAAGGACATGGAGGTGCTTGAGCGGGTGCAGAGAAGGGCGACGAAGCTGGTGAGGGGCCTGGAGAACGAGTCCTACGAGGAGCGGCTGAGGGAGCTGGGCTTGTTCAGCCTGGAGAAGAGGAGGCTCAGGGGTGACCTTATCGCTCTTTTTAGGTACCTCAAGGGAGGCTGTAGCGAGGTGGGGGTTGGTCTGTTCTCCCACGTGCCTGGTGACAGGACGAGGGGGAATGGGCTTAAGTTGAGCCAGGGGAGTTTTAGGTTAGATGTTAGGAAGAACTTCTTCACTGAAAGGGTTGTTAGACATTGGAACAGGCTGCCCAGGGAAGTGGTGGAGTCACCATCCCTGGAAGTCTTCAAAAGACGTTTAGATGTAGAGCTTAGGGATATGGTTTAGTGGAGGGCTGTTAGCGTTAGGTTGGAGGTTGGACTCGATGACCTTGAGGTCTCTTCCAACCTAGAAATTCTGTGATTCTGTGTGATTCTGTGATTCTGTGATTTAAAGAGCCTCTTTAGATCATCCTTTTACATTCCTCCATTGTAGTCTGGATGCCAGGTAACACAGCTCAACATCAAATATCATAGAGGCAAGGCTTTTGAAACAGCAATTGTGTTTCCCTGTAGAAGGTCTTAGAAGTATCTCTACAAATATTCAGAAGAAACAATCATAAAAAATAAAACCAGTAGATTTTACTAAAAACAAGACAAACAACAAACAAATTAAAAACAAACAAACAAAAAAACCAAACAAACAAATACAAAAAACAAAACTCTTCCACCCCCATACTGAAGTCATTAAATCTGTTGCTATACAAACTCCTGTTATACAGGTGTAAATTTCCAGAGAACAGTAACAAATTTGGAAAGGAAAGTAATCAGGAATGCTGCATGTATCTCTTGAAAAGAAGCTGAAGGATCATTTTTATTCAGGCAGCTCCAGAAACACACACACAAAAAAAATAGACAATTGTGTAAGGCTGAAGTTGCTGCAATTTAACAGAAGAAATCATTGTTCAAAAATTTTATGAATGTTAAATTGTATCCATTATCTAGGGAAACTTTATATCAACCAATATTGCTATTAATATTCAAAGTATCCGAATTGACATTTAGGCTTTGTTCCTTAATCTGTAGCTTGTCTTTCACATTCTACATAGAAAACATTCCGTATTTCTAAATATCTGTGACACTTTTGCCACCTTCTAGCATTTGCCTGGATAGAATCATTCCTTTAATGTCAAGATATCCAATATCGTATTTTCAAGACTAACAGGAGAGGGAGGGGGTGACAATTCCCTTACACCTTTGAGCACCATGTTACAAGAAGTTATTCACTGGAATGATAGCTGATTTTTGTTGTTGTTTTATTTTTTCTCTACACAAAGTGAATTTCCTTAGGTGAGAGATTCATGGATCTCTAAGGATATTGCTCTTCACTATATATAATGGTCATTTCTCTCCAGCTTCTGAGACCTTCTGAACCTAATCACCAGAGGTAGGAAAAGTGATTCCTTGTCCAAAGGTATTACAGAAATTTGCACTACTGATAGGAAATACATTCTATAACTCCTTACTGGAGATGGCTTCTATCTGCATATTGTTTCGTTTTATTTTCTTTGTGTAAAACAGATAGAAAATATATATAATCTTCCTTCAGTTCCAGCTCAGCAACTTTCCTAAGGTTTTCTTCCACAGTCATCTTCTGCTTAATTCTCCCTATTTCCTCCTTTTTCTTAAATCTTTAAGAACATAACATTTTTCATGTTCAGTTAATGGTATAGGTCAAAAAGGAGTGTTCCAATAAGAGTTTTAATATGATTATTTAATATATACACCTATAGAAATTATTAGAAAAAAAGATTCTTTTTTATTTCAATGTGAGAATCATCAAAATTTTATTGAAAAGAATTCATTATCTTTAACAAATCTGGCTGGTATATATGAGGAAAGATTTATTTATTTATTTATTTATTTGTAATTATTCAGCAATAGTCAAACAACTCGACTAAATTACTGGCTTTCAGATTTTACTAAACAGATATATTTTTTTTCTCTTTTAGCAAACACCTAAGAAACCAAGTTCTTCATGTCATTCTACTCCAATCCATACCTGTGATTAAAGTTTTCTACACTGATTATGTAATTCTTCAACTGAGATGTGCGAAATAAGGGTCTGCTAGGCTGGCAATTAAAATTATCTTCTTTGAAAGTCAGAATAATGAATATTCACACATTCAGTCATGTTTGGCCACCTTTCCTGGTGACATTCGTGCCCACTCTTTAAAGACCCACCTGTCTATTATCCTTAAATGCCAACCTTGAAAGTAAAAATGGAATTTAAGAAATACATTTCCTGTATTCATGTTATTGCTTATTTTATATTGAGAAACAGAACTAAATTTACATGTTTACAATGTTATTTCTTTTAAAGAAGAAGTTGACCTTTGCAGAGAATCAGACACCTGTACCAATTCAGCCGCTTCCACATTCCCTCATGGATCCATGTACGATTGTATTCATATGAAAATTTTTAAAGTCCAGGAATCCCTGTGCAACACAAACAACAGTAGTTAAAACATGCATTAATCTTATTAAATTCAAGAAGACTTCCATCCCTTACCACAAAAACAGCACATTTTCTATTAAAAAAAAATAAGGGGGGGGAGGGAGGAGGGGATAAGTCCTCAGTTTATTTCCAAAATCTTTTTTTTTTTTTTTATAATTATTGATTCTTTTACATTAAATATTTTTCTTCACCAGAAAAAAGTCCCTGAGAGATACACTTTTATTGATTGATTGATTGATTTGGGAATTTGTTCTTTTCCATTTTATTTTTATTTAATTTGTTTTTCCAGCTTCAGACTCTGATGGGTTCTCTTTTTGCTTGGAAGGGGAAGAATTTGTTCCTGAAATGATCAGCTTCCATGGAAGTTTGTGAAATTTTGTTAATGTATTTCTCTTAAGGTTTCTAGTAACAGTGTGCTGTGTAATACAGTTCTCCAGGGACATTTTGTTTCCTATTTTTAACTGATGAAAGTATAAAACATGAAGACAACCTCTTTCCCTCACTTGTCACTTTGAACAGATGAGTTCCTTCACAAAATTGTACAAATAATACACTATTTTGAACTATGTGCTAGTGTTTTACTGTTTCTAATTAAAACGATTACCAAACCAGACATTTTCTTTGAAGACCTACATGTATTACTACAGATCTGCTAGTCATTTTCTTTGTAACATATTAACCTTATCTAAAAGTATGTTCCATTTTACTGAATTTGTGGGCAGTCCAAATCCTTCTGAATTTCAGTAGTTAATATATATATTTTTATTTATTCTTAAATTTTAAGGATTTTAAAAATCCTTTATCTTTAAATTTACTCTAATTCTAGGATTCTGATACGTAATGTCTCTTCTTCAGTCTTGTTCCCTTTTTTATAAATGAAAAATTTCAGTAGTAAATATTTTTCTCATTACTGCTTACCAGAAGCCCACAGAATTTTTTAATCTATTTCATCTTTGGCGTTTTCTCTTAGAAATTTCTCAGATTCCTTTATAATTCCTGTATATTTATGGGGTTGGAGGATATTATTCTGTGCGGTCTCCATGTGTACCATTTATTTTTTGATTGCCAACATATTAACACAAAGTGTAAGTGATGATGTCAGCTAGCTGATCATTGAAGAGAACTTGATTTGTTAAAGTAAAAAAAAAAAAAGGAAGATATCTATATATTCTGAAATCTGTATTGTGGAAATGAACAGTAAATGTGAGTTCTAATTTCAAAGTTCCTTTGTTTCCAAATATTGTTCAGATCTAATATTTTTTTTACACTTTCTCACCTTTTGTACACTGACCTTTGTCCACTTCTTGATTTCCTTGGCCTGCAAGTTTATGGCATTTCAACAATCTCCTGCTCCCTGAATTTATTAAGGTAGCTTAACAACATTAAAAAAAGAAAAAAATTGATTCTGCCTATGGCTTATAGGAAAACTATTATTTTTCATTCCTCTTTAGATGACCTTTAATCTGCCTCTTCATTTTTCAGACTGTCTCCTAAAACAAAAGAGACTTTCAACTGATAAAGTGACTTTCATTTTCTCAGTCAGCTCTTGCAGAAAACAATGTGCTGGGTGTGTGCACGTTGTTCCTAGTTATTTTTTATCTCTGTCTTGCAAATGGATTTCTTTTACAGTATATTACTTGGTATATCTACTGTATTCCTTGTAAAGCCTCTTTTTGCTTGACAGGATCATTTGGACCTTTAACTTTCATATATACAATTTTTATTGAGTCACAAATCCACAGTTTATCAGGATATATTCCTTTAGCTTTTTTGTTTCTACAGTGTAACTTCAATCCTGTCAGACCAACACTTGCCAATAAAGCATTGAGCTATAATATTAAGTGGATAGCTTAAAACTGATTTAATTGTTTCACAATGAAGAGGTAATACATTTCCTCATTATTTCTGTCTGCCATTATACCCAGCTTACATTTTTCATCCTCTTTCATCATTTTATACAATCTACTTCTAAAATTAACTTTCTTAACTTTCCAAAACAGCTAAACATCTCATCACATTATTCCCCATCCCTTGTTGCTTCCTCAATCTAAATTCCCAGTCATGTAAATCTCCAAACAATCCTTTCCATTATATTATTGCCTTTTCCCCCTCAACATAGAAATTCACTCACACACTGTAACAGTGGGGAATACACATCCCCCTTTCACCTCCAGTGTGAAGTCCTTTGTGGAGGTTTCCAGTTTGCCACCAGGGTGAAGCTGCAGGATCATATTATTTAATGAAATCTTGGTGTTTGGGCAGAAAAATAAAGAAGGATATTCCATGTTTCAGGTCATCCTCCTTGTCATTTCCCATATTATTCCATACAAATCTTTCTTTCCTTTCTTCTTTGATATATAATTATGCTTTTCCATAACCATTTCCTTTATATTATCATTATCAACAGTAATACTTCAACTGTTTTACACATTATTGTTCAGTTATACCTAAATCCTTCATATAACTGCAGATTGATTTATATATATGTATATATAGTTTTAATATATATAGTCATAAATATACTTATATGTATATTTATGACATTTATTTTTCATTTTCCTTTACTGATTTTGTGATGCCTTCTTTGCTTTAGATTTTAAAATTTCCACTTAAAATGGTGAAGCTCTTCACTTTCTGACTCTTTTTTTTTTTTTTTTTTTTTTTTTTTTTTTTTAGGGAGGTGGAGTTTGGGTTTGTTTCTGTTCTTATTTAGTAAAATGCATTAAAGTTGGAAGTGTGTCAGTAAGAATTTTCCTCTGTGTTTCATTAGATTGGCTATATTCTCACTATGTTCCTTTATTTTCCTTATAGTAGACTATGGTCATGATGCACTTATTCCTCATGCCCTCCCTGACTGGGAAGGCTTTCCAAGACTTTTCAGAATTTGCTGTTTTGATCAATCCTACTGTTATGGTCCTGAGTCTGTTTGAAAAGGATTGTGGAATAAGGCAGTCCCTTATCATACCCCTATGAGCACAGTGCTTACTGTTGTTTTTGTTTTCAGATGCAGAAAACAGGGGATGGTTACTTACAGCATTTACCTGAATCAATATCTGCTCTGTATTTTGTGGGAAACAACTAATTTTTTGACTATTTCTTCCTTTGTGCTCTAAACATACTTGATTTTATTTTCCAAGTCCATCCTTAATTCCTTAATTATAGATTTGTGGCTTTTAATCAGTATCTTTAGGTTACTGGTCCTATTCCCAGTTCCTTCTAACTTGATTTTAACCCTATCAAATCTTGATTTCTCTGACAATTTAGGTATCAGATTACTGACGTTAAGCCAGAGAGAAAGGGGCTAGTGCATTTTCTCTGGGATATCCATTTTAAAGGGTTCCAGGCTGTGCATTTTTCTTCAGCTTTAGCAGTCACAATATATTTGTTCAACTGATATGAAGTCGAAGCTCATTTTTGTACAAGTTTGACAACATTTTTCATTTTGAGTAAAACAGTATGTAAAGTTTTTAAAAATAGTCTGTCTTCTTCAATACTCTCCCCATGATTTTGTTTCCCATTCAGCAAAAAATCACAAAGAAGACAAAAGGAGAGAGCAAAGGAGCAAGAGAGAGAATACAGCTTTTTTTTTTTTTTTTTTTTAATTTATTTTAATACATTGCAAGACACACAAATAAATATCTTGATAACTGAACACAGTTATAGTTTGATTAACTGTTTTCATGAAGGTGAAACAGAAAAAAGTCAAACACTAATGCACTAATGTCCTGGAAGAGGATGTGCTAATTAACTACTCTATTATTGCTTGGTGGAATATAAGAAGTACCTACCACTGTTTCATTAAAAATCTGTGTCTTCCAGGTTGGTAATTTTCTGCTAGTATTTTCTGCTACTTCTTCTATTTCTTCTGCACAAACTGAAAATATTTCTGTTTTTCTCAGTGCTCCAGTCCAGAGTAAAATTCATCTGAGCGAATGAAGAGCTCTGTATCTTTGCTTCTCCTACTAAAGTTCTTGTAAACCTGATGAAGAGAAACAGGAATTTCTAGCACATAATTTGTTACCTCCTAATCTAGGTACCTATAGTAATGCAGGTGAATGATGAATGAAGAAGCCTATTTCATTGCATTCATCATAAGAAAAGAATAAGTTGACCAGACTAGATGTCAGTTGCAAGAAAAATCCCTTATGTCTCAACTATACATGTACTTATAACCACAATAAATGAATCACATTAATTACCGGTAAGTGAACGTGTTCTTAAAACTAAAAACGAACATTACAGTCACATAGTCTGATTTCCTCCATAACCCAGGCCTGGTATTTAACACAATAATCCTTTCACTGAGCCCAATAACTTCTGATGCAATGAAAAACTCAATTTGTACCTGTCTGTCTTCCTCTCCCTTTAAGATAAAACTCTCAGACCACCTTAAATATAAAGTCTAAGAGCAACATTAAATATTTACTCCCATTTCCAAGACAGAATTAGTAGGTTTGCTGTTTTGCCCACAGTTTTCCCCCTACCCTAAAAGTGTACTACCTACTTACTTTATGGCCCTTTTTGTAAAACAATGTAGCTCAGTACTCAATGCCCTGAAAATCACATCGTATTTCCAAACTTAGGGGGAAAATAAGATTGTTCAAGGTTTAGAGTTACTCTATTTTTGGTATTTTATATGTATTTCACTATATTGTGGAACTGCTTTTGTTTTGTCTTTTTATTGTAGTGCTAAATTTGGCATTAGGTTTTAATAACTGCAGTGCTTTGAGACTATGCTGAAAGGTATTTTATCAATTTAAGTTACTATTCTATTATTGCTTTGCCCCAAGGCTCACCTCATTTTCAGCAAAGCCCACTCATTTTTTGTGGAGTCATCACTTTTTCTGTATATTCATCTCCCCTCCCTTTCCCCAGCCTTTTCTTTCTCATTCAGAAGGGCCAAATGAGCAGCTCTCTCTAAAGCATGGATCCATCTGGTAGGATTATTCTTCATCATAACTTCCCCCATGCCACCTTCCTCAAAAGCCAAAAGTATCAAGTATCACATCTGCATGTACCCTATCTCTAAGAACTAGGAGTATATAAGATGCATGAAGGTCCACGGCTGGGATTTTATTTTGGGTTCAAAAGTACCCAAAATATATGTGCAGACTTTGAAGTGTTTCATCCCTGTTTTCATGATGCTCCCAGATATGAAAGCTAGATACGGAAAGGTGGCAAAATGTTTAATTTAGTGGTGAGGGATGAATTTCTTAAATGTCATTTGTGTTCAGGGATGGAAAGTCTTGTTTAACCACAAAGCCAAGTATTTTCATGAGAGAGAAGATGTTTTCAGGTCCTTGCCTTGAAGCTTCTGACTAAGCTATCTTAAAAGTTCACCTCTACGCCTACAAATTTTAAGCTCTGCTGTGACAGCCTTTTTTTTTTTTTTCTTTTTTTTTTTTTTTTTGAGAAGATGAACCTATCAGAAACAGAAAAATTCTGTTTTGTTCTGTTTTGACCCTGACAGCATGAGGCATATATGTACCCATCCTATAATACTGGATGAAAGCTAATGACAGTCACATATTGTCAGTCTCTCTTCAGATAAGGAATAATGGAAAATGTGACAGAAAAGAATGACATATTTAGGAGGTATAGAGGGTAAGAAATGAAATATATATATATATATATATATACATATATATGAGGTTTTAAAGAACATAGAAAAGAGGAGCAACTGAAACTGAAGGTGGGAAACAGAAAGCTCAAGTCCATTACAGCTAACAAATGTCTTTGGTCTCATCAGTCACCATCATCATCATCAGTGTAAATATGAAATATCTTTTCAACCTGTGAATAGCATTTAGGTGGGAGGAAAATCTATCAAATAAGAAAAAGCCACATAATTATAATATGTAAACTGAAATTCTCTGACAATAGCACCAAAGACAGAGATTCACAGAATGGTTGAGGTTGGAAGGGACTTTTGGAGGTCATCTGGTCCAGATGCATAGATTCAATTGGCACGGACTGTGTTCAGATTATCATTATATATCTCCAAGGTGAGGGACTGCACAACAACTCTGGGAAACCTGTGACAATCCACAGCCACTCATATTGAAAAAAGAACATTTCCTTATATTCTGAAGGAGCCTTCTATGTTCTAGTTTGTGCCCATTGCCTCTTGTCCTGTCATTGTGCTACTTTGAAAAAATCCTGGCTCCATCTTCTTTAGACCTTCCCTTCAGGTATTTATCTACATTGATAAGATTCTCCTGAGTCTTCTCTTCTCTAGACTAAACAGTCCTAGGTTTCTCAGACTTTCCTTTTAAGAGAGATGCTCCTGTTCCTTAATCAACTTTCTGGCTCTGCTGGACTCTTTCCAGTATGTCCACGTCCTCTTGTACTGGGGGGCCCAGAACTGGACACAGCATTCCAGATGTGACCTCACCAGTACTGAGTAGAGGGGAAGGGTCACCTCCCTCGAACAGCTGCAAATGCTTTGCTTAATGTAGTCCAGGATTCCATTAGCCTGTTTTGAAGCAAGGGCACATTGCTGGCTCGTGTTCAGCTTGGTGTCCACCAGGACCCCTAGGTCCTTTTCTGCCAAGTTGCTTTCCAGCTCTGTGGTGTATGGTATGTCTTATTACCTGGAGTTGTTCCTCCACAGGTGCATGACTTTGCACGTCAATTTCTTGAACTTCATGAAGTTGCTGTCCAACCATTTCTCCAACCTGTTGAGATCCCTCTGGGTGGCATCATGACTCACTGGCATGTCAGCCACTCCTCCCAGTTTTGTGTCATCAACAAATCTGTTGAGAGTGCACTCAGCCCCATCAACCTCATCATTAATGATGATGTTAAACAAGTCAGGCCCCAGTGCTGACTCCTTGCATACACTGCTCGTTACTAGCCTCTAACTACACTTTGTTCCACTTTCTGGGCCTGGTAGTTTAGCCAGTTTTTAATTCATCTGACTGCATGCCAATCATGTCCACACTTCATCAGCTTCTCTATGAGGATATTATGTAAGCCAGTATCAAAAGCCTTGCTGAAGTCCAGGTAGACAATATTTCCTGCTCTCCCCTCATCTACCAAGGGGAGAGAAAGGATGTGAAAAATAAACATCTCTTTTTAGGACTTTCATAAAGTCTTTTTCTAAAGTCTCTGATGGAAATCTATTCATTGAATTGGAAACAACAACAACAAATCCTAATTTGCCTGTGCATAATTCCAAGAAAATAGTTGTGCTGACCTTTCTTTACAGAGAGAGAGAGAAAGATAGGCTCTTCCAAGGTAGACTATTTATAGATTTAGACACTTAGATGGGATTACTCCTTTTCTACTAGCACTTTTCTCTTTTCAATAACTATGAAGACAGACTATAGCTATAATTTTGAACCTGTGCTAATTTCCTAAAGCTAGGTTGGCTGAATCCAGACTAAAATTAAAATTAAAAGTCCATTTTTCACTACTGCATACCTTAGCATTTCAGTGCCTCAGAGTGTTTGAGCAGAACTGTTTAACATAATTGCTAGTCATTTGGATGCCGAGCACTGAGATGGCAATATTTGCAGATGATGCAATTACTTAAATGACCAGGACTGAATTATCTGTCACTAACCTTCTTAGAAGCAAAACATGAACTATGTAGATTGCTGATCTGACTTGGCATCTCCTGTACAGCATTTTCACTGTCTGATAACTATACTGAGCTTTTAAATTTTTGTCTATCACTATTGACTAAAATCCATACGAAACATGAGCAACAGCAGCAGGAAATCTCCAGTGGATTTTCATGCGTTGTTCTGTTTTACGGAATCAAAGTCCTGCTGAAGATGAGACAGAAGAATGGAGTAATTTTGAGCAATTAAGGTTTGAGTAGAAAAGAATATAGCTGTATTATGAACCTGACTTTTGGTGAAGACTTTTTGTTTGTTTTTTTTGCTTGTTTGTTTGCTTGCTTTTCCAATAAAAAACTTTTGAGAAGTTTCCTGAGCTTTGTTGGAACATTATTCTATTTTGGCTGCATCCTTTCAGCCAGAAAAGTTTTATTCCTAGTTTTCACGCATTTTGCTCTGAATTCCCTGCTGAGACAGAAAGGAGACTCAATCCCCAAATGCAATCCAGGGAAGAAAGTTGGCAATATCCTTCTTACAGTATCTCAACACTTGTGTGCTAAGTGCCAGACAGAAAGCAAAAGTAAAGAGCTAAAGAGACAATCTTGAAATCTTGAAAATGGATTTTATTATTATTTTTTTTTTTTCCCGTAAAACTTTAGCAAAATACCAGGGAATGAAGGAGCTCTTATTTTATCCACATCAGATTCCAATTATCAGAACAGAATTTTTTTCAGGTAAGGGCTATCTAAACACTGGGCTTTTTTTTTTTTTTTTCTTTGCTGCAAGTCCAAAATGCAGTGGGAAGAGAACTGAGAGAATACCTCGTACTTATTCTCTACAGCTTAAAGACAGCTCTATCTTTGTCATGGAACAAGCATGGAGTAACTTTAATAACAACACAAGACACAGTGCTGTAACCCAGGTTCATAAGTTTCGTTTTCGTTGCCTTCAACAAAACCACCACTTAAATCAAACTCTCCTTAAGAAATGCTGATCTGCAGAATATTACCAGATGGGTCTCCTGCCTTCTGAAGAAAGGGGGAAATGAGAGAGCCTCATGTTTAACGGCATATGAAAGAAGAAATACAATGTGTAAACTTTCCACTGACGGATATAATAGTGTTCTCACTTTTAAAGAAAAACAGTACTTCCTAGCAGGAGGCCTGCAAGAAATTTAACAATTACTCAAGATTTAGTTGTACAGCATGGCATTTTCGAACATGTGCAGAGTCTGTTATTTTTTGTAATTAAATTAATTTAAATAATAAATAATGTAATTAAAATACATTTGGACTGTGCAATCCCTAGGGCTGGAACTGAGTGTAGAGAAGTGATGCATATTCAATGTGAAGTTTAATGAGTAAGAAAATGCAGAATCCTGGAAATCTGGTAATGTGCAATATAGTTTTGGCACCCTCCCTCTTCTCCCCCATTCTTTTATTTTTTTTTTTCTTCAGAGTAAAAGAGGGCCCAATTTACTGAATCAGGTTTTAAATCATTCACAAGTCTCTTTTCCTAAAAAGGAAATGTTGCTAGTGTTTAGGGCTTTTTTTAGCACAACATGTGGTTGCCCAAATGTTTCCCTACAATAGTCCTAGTGAAAAGTGATAGGAAATTGACTCTGTAACCCTGTAATAGCAATGTTTACTTTACCCTCATCAGTATTTTACAGACTATAGGAAATCATTACTTGTCTCTTCGTTACAAGGCTGACCCTGATTAAAAACTCCTGCTGAGTTTTTTTTTTTCTTTTTCTTTCTTTTTTTTTTTTTTCTTTTTTTTTTTTTTTTCCAGAGGAGACTAATGCTGTCAGAGTTCTGCTTTTAGAGTTCATCACAGTCCTTGATTTGCTGAGGGGGGTGCTGTGTGTTTTCTGAATGTCAGGCTCTGTTATGCTCTGCAGCAAAAATTGAGGGACCCTAGGTTCACATCTTTGGGCAGTTTGTGCCTCCCTTCCTGAGGACCTTGACATTGCTTTCAAGGAGGACTCATGGCTCCTCTTATTTTCTGCCAACAGTGGTAATCTGCAAGCAGTGACTCCTGCAGCACCCTATTCCCTTTCAGAGTGTAGTGCTATCCAGACAAAAAGCACTCTGAGAGGTCTCCAAAACCCAGAGTCCTGTGAGAAAGGGGAACCCTGCTCACAGCAGAGAATCCAGGGCATGCTGCTTTGCAGGAGAATGACAGGGACCTTATGCTTATGTGTCTTGCTTCTCTGGTGGCCAGCTTGGGATGCAAAAGTGATCCTGAGCTGTCAGAGAGAGACAGGGATGCTGTCACACCCATAAGAGGATAGCACCATTGCTAAATGACATCTTAATGTTCTGCATATCTTGACAGGCTGCAAAAAACTTACACTGTTGATCTTTTGAAATCAGAGTAATGCATTTTGCGGGGTTTTTGTTCTTTTTCAGTTATTTCCCCCCCTCTTCCCGTACTCCTCAAACCCAGGTTCTGCAGCCAGGTAATCATAGGAGAGCCTGCATTTCCACTAAAAATCTTCTTCCAGGGTGTCTGATGAAAATATAAAGCACAGATTTATAAAGATTCAAAAAACAACAACAACAACAACAAAACAAACAAACAAACAAAAACAGATGAAAAATGCTACTAATAAAACCCCCTACATATTTATTATTGTCTTAAGCTCTGCTGATCGTAAGGCTTGTCTAATGGTTTCAGGAGGCCTGAGTCTAGGGTCTGAAATCATTAGCTATATTGATGCCTCTGGAAAGTGAATGTTTAATATTGTCTATCTTGTGGCTGGCCAAAATTAGTCTTCAGCCTTCTGCTTACAGAAAAAGAGACTTTATTTCAAGTGGTGAAGGTCACGTTTTTGGTGTTGAAGATCCAGGAAAATATTCTGGCAGATGCTTATGGTCTATACATGTATGTGTGTATTTAGTTATTATCAGTATTTACATACCAGAGTAATTCAAGGTTTGAAATAAGTGATTGCAGAGAAGCCAAGGGATAGCTGAAGAATTCCTGAGAATTTAAAAGCTCCAGCAGTAGGAATATTCCATTCACACATGTTCTTTGCCATTCCCGTCATGCCAAATATTAAGGACTACAAATTTGACATGTTCTTAACAAATGAAAATAGTGAGGGGTTTAAAACTCTTGTGATGGTTCAAAATAAGCTGGTTTCTGTTTCCGTTTCCAGTTTGATGCAAAATATACATAAATATTTAGATTTCTAACTCCCACCAATTTCATTGGTAACTTTGGGTATGTTTACTGGAGTTTGGTGTGTAATGCTTTTGTATGCTATATGCACAAAAGTGGGACCCCATTCCTAGATATTTCACTCATTATTGGATTTTCTTCAAAGCTCTTAATGCATTTTTGATTACAACTAATACCATGTACAGATATAGATCACAGCAGGATATTGTCACCTTTCAGTGAGATGTTGCTCCTTTGCTGACTTGGTGCTATTTCTGCATTGGGGATGTGGAAGGATTTCCGTGTGAGCAGAAGGTGGCAGCAGATCTCTGCTTCATTTCTCCTGAGGTGATTTCTGCTTCTGTAGCAATTGCATAAGGGAGAAATTAAGAATAAAAGGAAGAAAGAAAAGTTTAAAATTAACTTTCCAAGAAAAAATGCATATCAATTTTAACACCACGTATAGCTATGAGAGGACCTCTCACTCCTACTCATCACATTGCACTAATTTAAAGACAGTTCCTTCACCAGATGCCCTGAGGATTCAGCAGAGATGGGAATATGTCCCCATCAGACTAAGAGCACGATGCAAGTGGTAGCCTGGGAGGTGGTCAACCTCTGTGCATGCACAGGCAAGGGCAGAAGTGGCCTCAGTTCTCACACTGGACATGTCAGCTGTGTAGCCCTCATAGAATCACAGAAAGGTTTGGGTTGGAAGGGATATTAAAGATCACCCCCTGCCACGGACATGGACACCTCCCACCAGACCAGGTTGCCCAAAGCCCCATCCAACGTGGCCTTGAACACCTTCAGGGATGGGGCATCCACAGCTTCTCTGGGCAACCTGTGCCAGGGCCTCACCACTCACTTTAATCACACTGAACAAACTCAAGTTTTCAGCTTCTGCATTTCAACATATTCCAGTGGCCGTCATTGCAAACCATCATGGCTAACAAGCAGCAATAAAGAAAGAGGAGTCATTGCTTTGCCTTTTCATATACTGCCTCCTGCAGTCTTGTCTGCATTGCTTTTTTTTTTTTTTTTTTTTTAATTCCTTTGATCTGTGGATGCTACTTACATGTTACAACTGCTGGAGACCACGAGCCACTGACACAGAAGGTTCACTGTTAGAAAAGGAAAAGAATTTGAAGGGAAAGGGGGAACTGCTTAATAACAGCACTAAAAAGGTCATAATTAATGATTTGGCTGTAAAGGTGAGAAGCTGAAGCCCAACATATACTAAATAGTTTATTGTTAAGAAGGGAAACTTCATCTGTGTTGATATTTTAAAGCAGGTGAGGTGGAGCTTACCAATGAAAGGGAAGCTTTCTTTTTCTATGTTCAGCTTAGGTGTCAAAACACATTTTAAATGAATTTACTTCCACTGGTGCAAAGCAGTCAGTTTTGTTTGTCTGGAGACTGCCTCTGATTGTTTTACTTAGTTTCTTTGGAAATAAAGCAAGGCATTGGGTATGATTCATGGAACCTTAAATCCAAAGGGGAGTGGTGTAGGTACCTGCTCTGACCTGAGGTAGAACACAAGCCATACTCTTTCACTGCATCAAGTTCAGTGGTGTGGGTGGTTGAACTGGAATAAATCTTTTAGAAAAATAACCCAATTTGACTTATAGACTCCATGTGAGGTAGTGAAGCAGTCCCGGTTGTTAGTTCCCAGCACAGTTAAAAGATGTATCCCATTTCCAGTTCTTCCAGGATCTTCCTAACTGATACAGGAATGACAGTAGCTACAGACCCACAAGGACAGGTAATAAACACTGGCAGCGACCAGATCAGAAGATCATGGGATGTCTAGAGTAGGAAAGGGAAAATCTTTGATGAGATGATGCCCATTACTGTGCACAATGCATTCCAGAGCTTTACTGTGTGTCTATTTGCCTCCTACAGAAAGACAACTCCTACTGGAAAATCCTGGAGTCCAAAGTTTGTCAGTATTCAGAACTTTATTACAGATATGAATATATTTGACCAGAAAATGTTAGAGAAATAAATCACAGTAGGCAGGGGCAAGGCACATCAGCAATCTAATAGCTGTCTTGTCCATGAAGGACTTCCACATTCTTATGTTGAAGGTTTACTTTATTACTTTTACTGTTGTTACTTTGCCAGCATCTGCTCTGACTTCCAGTTTATACATTTGAGATCAAAACCAGTGCTATTGGTGAAATTATGCCACACAGTCCTCCACTCATCTAACTAGAAGCAGACACTAGCCCTTCAGCTTTAAAGTTGTTTTTTTTTCCTTCTATTTAATTACAATGTTAATTTTTATAATGATTATTTTAATTACCGTGAGTATAATTAAAAAATAGACTATACCTTGTAGCAATTATTATAAAAACATGTTTAGCCTTTTTCCTAGGAGAGACAGATAGTTCAGAGAGACATTTTCTAGCTCATCCTCTTAAAACATCAACTCAGTTGAAGCAAAGGAAAACTCAAAAAAAGCCTAACTACTGGCATGAAAAAAGAGGAAAATAATGAGATAAGCAATTCTAAAGTAAGGGTTTCAAAGAGTATAGATGTTTAGTGGGGCTATGCCAGATTAGTATTACAGAATCTTTCAGAATAATTTACAGGAAGAAGCTCATTTTTTAGGAAGGGGTTGTCACTAGCAGAAACAGTGCCAGTATTGTAAAAATGGTGGTTTGGAAAGGAGGTTGGAGTCTAATCACTTAGATCCTTGAGGTAGAAAGAATAAAGGGAAGAGATTTGGAATATCCTTGTGCCAAACTAGTCAATAGATGGCTCAGGGCCCGGACTCAGCCTGTAAGGACATTTTTCTGGCTTGGGGAGAACACTGGCCAGTCAGCAATTGGCCTGTTCCTATATCATGTTGTAAGAGGGAGATGGTGCAGATCTGTATTTGGTCTGGTCAATTGGAGCAGCACTGTCTATACAGATCTGTCTAAACAGATATGTCTATATCTGTTTGGCTCCATAACACCTGGCTGGGAATAAAAATAGCTTTTAGGATATGAAAGTTGGCCATCCATGCTTTGGAGGATGAAATAAATCCCAAGCAGGTGTGAAGGGTAGACTCTGTGAGATATTGAGTGCATCTCTGTCAACTCAAACAAGAACTGATGAGAAATTTGCCCCTTTAGGGACTATAGGGACTAAACCTGAGGTAAGAACAATGGACGCTTTTTTTTTCCTTTTTTGTTTTTATTTATTTTTTTTTCCCCAGTAAATTTGTTCCAAGCTATATTATAGGGCTGAAAGATATCTATTTCCCTTTCATTATCATTATGACATATACAAAGCCGTTATTTCTGAACTGATAATGTCTTGAGCTGATTGTTAGTATTATCCATAGATTTAGTTTTACCTAAATATTTGCTTACTAAGTTTGACTAAACTCTGTTTGTCTGCTTTTGTGATTTCAGTTTATAAAATATATATTCACCACTGTGCATTTTACAAGTGGCAAGAGAAATATTCTTGTGCTTATATTACCCTAGCGTAACAAAGACAAATACAAGGAACAAAACAAAAGACAAAGCTCAAATTACAGATGACAGAAAGTATTATACTTTACACTGATGGAAAGAGTAGGTCAGCCTCATGCTTGTTCTTGTCATGTTGTCTTTACACATGCATGGTTGCATTGACTCCAGACATTTTTCCTGATCTAGACTCATGATAGAGAATAGTTGAAGTCAAGATGATCAAACTTTCCAGGGTTTCAGTGAATATCACTGCTCCTGGCATACTTAGAAGGTAGAAAGTAGTACAGGAATTCTGGAATGTGTGGAATAACATCTGCTCTACAAATCTTCAACATTGTAGACTAAAGGTAGCACTGCTAAACCCAGACACTGAAAAATAAAATTTCTAAGCCTTCAAATATCAGGGAAATATTCATATCAAATATTCTTTTGGAATAAAAGGATAAATAATAAATGATAATTTAAGGTAATTGTCTTTTAAAGTGCTAATGGCCCAACAAAAGTTCAAAGATTATTTATCTGTAAATTGGGAAAAAATAAAAAACAAACAAACAAACAAACAGAAGGTCCTGATTACCTCTTCTAAAATACTATGTTTGAGCTACAACTCCATGTTGTACTGTGAAATGACAAAGATTTCACCAAAGGGTCCTACTGAGAATCTGTTTCCTGCCTTACTTCATCCTGACTTGAATGTGCCCACCATAAAAACATATTGCAAAGCCCACTTATTCTGAAGAATATTTTCTGGAGAAGAGAGAACAAATGGAAGAACATTGGTAGGAAGAGCTTTGTTATTACTTCACCTACTGTTGTTTGCGTCTCAGAACTAGGTAGTTTAGGAGTGAAACATTGCATGATATAGTGTGACACTAAAACTTTCCCTCTTGTTATGGTAGGCTGTATGCCAGTGCAGTGAAGGCTGGACAAACAAAGAAAAAAAAAATCCATAAAATAAGAATGTCATAGTACATCAGATCAAAGTTTAATATCTTCTAAAAGAACATAAAAATGGTTGGTACGGCACTTGGATGTGCACAAGGCGATGGGGCCGGATGGGATCCACCCAAGGGTACTGAGAGAACTGGCAGAGGAGCTGGCCAAGCCGCTTACCATCATTTATCAACAGTCCTGGCTATCGGGGGAGGTCCCAGTTGACTGTCGGCTAGCAAATGTGACGCCCATCTACAAGAAGGGCCGGAGGGCATATCCGGGAAACTACAGGCCTGTCAGTTTGACCTCAGTACCAGGGAAGCTCATGGAGCAGATTCTCTTGAGAGTCATCACTCAGCACTTGCAGGGGAAGCAGGCGATCAGGCCCAGTCAGCATGGGTTTATGAAAGGCAGGTCCTGCTTGACGAACCTGATCTCCTTCTATGACAAAGTGACGTGCTTGGTGGATGAGGGAAAGGCTGTGGATGTGGTCTACCTTGACTTCAGCAAGGCTTTTGACACCATCTCCCACAGCATTCTCCTCAAGAAACTGGCTGCTCTTGGCTTGGACTGGTACACGCTTTGTTGGGTTAGAAACTGGCTGGATAGCCGGGCCCAAAGAGTCGTGGTGAATGGAGTCAAGTCCAGCTGGAGGCCAGTCACTAGTGGCGTTCCCCAGGGCTCAGTGCTGGGGCCGGTCCTCTTTAATATCTTCATCGATGATCTGGACGAAGACATTGAGTGCACCCTCAGTAAGTTTGCAGATGACACCAAGTTAGGTGCGTGTGTCGATCTGCTCGAGGGTAGGAAGGCTCTGCAAGAGGATCTGGATAGGCTGCACCGATGGGCTGAGGCCAACTGCATGAAGTTCAACAAGGCCAAGTGCCGGGTCCTGCACCTGGGGTACAATAACCCCAAGCAGAGCTACAGGCTGGGAGATGAGTGGTTGGAGAGCTGCCAGGCAGAGAAGGACCTGGGAGTGATGGTTGATAGTCAGCTGAATATGAGCCAGCAGTGTGCTCAGGTGGCCAAGAAGGCCAACGGCATCCTGGCTTGCATAAGAAACAGTGTGGCCAGCAGGGCTAGGGAGGTGATCGTCCCCCTGTACTCGGCTCTGGTGAGGCCGCACCTCGAGTACTGTGTTCAGTTTTGGGCCCCTCACTACAAGAAGGACATCGAGGTGCTTGAGCGGGTCCAGAGAAGGGCGACGAAGCTGGTGAGGGGCCTGGAGAACAAGTCCTACGAGGAGCGGCTGAGGGAGCTGGGCTTGTTCAGCCTGGAGAAAAGGAGGCTTGGGGCAACCTTATTGTTCTCTACAGATACCTTAAAGGAGGCTGTAGAGAGGTGGGGGTTGGTCTGTTTTCCCACATGCCTGGTGACAGGATGAGAGGGAATGGGCTAAAGTTGTGCCAGGCGTGTTTTAGGTTGGATCTTAGGAAGAACTTCTTTACCGAAAGGGTTGTTAGACATTGGAACAGGCTGCCCAGGGAAGTGGTGGTGTCACCATCCCTGGAGGTCTTTAAAAGACGTTTAGATGTAGAGCTTAGGGATATGGTTTAGTGAGGACTGTTAGTGTTAGGTCAGAGGTTGGACTCGATGATCTTGAGGTCTCTTCCAACCTAGAAATTCTGTGATTCTGTGATTCTGTGATAAAAATGGTTAAAAAAAAATCACAATATTTTGGTGAAACACATTCTTGGTTTCTACTGATTTATAACTCAAGAGCTTCTTTGCATGTGATGGAATCTTTGCACATAAATAGAAAGAAAGCCATATAAAACAAACAAACAAAAACAAACAAACAGAAAAAAATAAACAAAAAAAAACAGGGACACCAATTTCAGGCAAAGGTAGGTGCACCTGTGAAGTACTGAGAACTGGTATTGTTTTGTTATACTTGTGGTGCTGTCCTTATATAAACTTGTATTAAGTCCATGGGACCATCTAAGATCACAGTATTGTCTAATCACTGTAATAAGGTCAGAAGCTGTCCTAAACCGCCAGAACAAACATGATGTAACTAGAACTTTTTCTGACATTCATTTGAGATGACGTGAGCTACAGAGAAAACTTTTAAATATGTACTTTTTCATATCTACCACATGCTACTAGGAGCAATATGTAGAGCAGGGCCTACTTGGCACTAGTAGCATGTGGTAGATATGAAAAAGCACTGATGGTGCCAAGTATGTTTTACTTTGCTGTAAAAATGAAATATTTTGAGAGTGCTTTATATGGCAGTAAGGCAGGGATTATTTAAACATGACATCCACATTCATAATGAGTGCACTTTAATCTGTAAACAGTCCTTACAGCTGAAGCAGGGATATTGCATTTAATAGTGCATTTTCTAGTCTTACGAATGTGCATAACAAGAGAATGTTTCCTACTATAGTCAACTGACTTCCCCCGATTTACACGATTTTCAGTCATTGCTCCACATGCTCCAGAGGTTTGAGTTCCAATGTCTATTTGGACCTGATTTGGATTTATTTTATTTTATTCCCCAGGTAGTCCAGGCAGCAAGATAAGAATTACACATATGACTGTATGCATAACACTTGCTTCCACTTAGTAAGAAATATATCATTGTTTCAAGTTACATTTCCTTTGAAAAACAATGGTTCAAATTGAGGTGTGAAATGTTCCATTATACTCCATTTTTCCACATCTTTTTTTTTTTTTTTTTTCAAATGGAATTTCATGTGAAACCTAAAGGACTAGTTTGAATTTTACACCTGCTGCTGTTTGTACATTTGTTGTTTCTCATGGAATCATTGGTCATTTTTTAGAGACATGTTTCATTCAAAATTCGGTAGATGTGTGACAGTTCCATGAATCACTGCTTTACAGCCCTGGGGACTTTTCAGATGTGAAGTTCTGTGCATTGAATGGTTAGGGAAAAGGATGTTTGTTTATGTAATCAGAAAGAACAAAAGATAATGTGAAAATAAAGGGAATCCACCTCATCATCTGTCTCCATCGATGCCTTTTGGGCATAGCAGGTAACATACTCCACCTCTTCACTTCTGTTAAATGCCATTTAAAAGAACTTACGTTTTTTAGCTCTTGCAAGAATATGTTATGGAAAATCCCTCAAGGGATTATAAACCTAGTAAAATGGTTCATCATAGCATACATTTTTCCAGAAGGAGGTATGAATATGTTCTTGTTAAATAACATCAGAGTACAGGAATCACTGCAGTTCCACAGACTGAAGAATCATTAAGGTTGTAAAAGACCTCCAAAAACATCTGGTCCAACCTGGTCCAATCTGGTCCTCTACCACCAATACCACCCACTAAACCACGTCCCTTAGTACCACATCCAACCTTTCCTTAAACACACCCAAGGACGATGACTCCACCACCTCTCTGGGCAACCCATTCCAATGCCTAACCACTCTTTCTGAGAAGAAAGTGTCTGGTAGCCCACCGCCACTGGAAGGTCCCTTCTCTACACCTAGAATCCAAGTGCACAAATACCAGTCCAGGGCATTATATCTAAGCTAAATTTAAGCCAGGTTATTCCATTATCAGTTAGATAACTGTGATGGAATAGATTCTACAAGGTTCTCCAGAGTGTTTTCAAGCCCTCAGCTAGTTAAACCTGTGTGAATAGAGGTATTGTTGTTTAGGGCAATAGTAAGTTAAAGTTATTTCAGTAACACCTGCAGCACCATATCCTTGGACATAGTGTCTGTGTACCTTTACAGTCCAATGCTACATCCAGCTCCTCCTTGCACTGACATTTCATACTGCCTAGGCTGGAAGTCTCTACCCTGCACCTACAATTTTTTCTCTTGTCTGAAGATCCCAACACACTTTTTAAATACAAGCTCTAAACAGGATGAATAGTTCATATCTGAATGTAAAATCACCCACAAGCTAAGTTTCTTTATTTGCCTGAAAAGGAAGGTGAGTCTGATATCAGCAAAAATCTCACTAACTCAAGTGAGCAGTGGGAGCTGACACCATTTTCACTTTGAGTAGGCATACTTGTAAGTGACAGAGAACTTGTTTGCTTGGTTTGCCATGCCTGAAATAACCTGTTGGTAGAGGGCTGAGCAAGTATGGCACTTGAAACCTCATGAGAAAGAACATATTTTTTAAGTATTTTTATTAGAACAGCAATTCTATCAATAGTTATATAAAGGACCTCACCTTAATAAAACTACATAAAACATAAAATGGCAGGAATCTCAGCTTTACTTTTCATAAGGAGTCTTTCAAAAAGTTCAAAGGGAATCATAACTATGGGAGATCCCATCCAAACTTTCATATGAGTAGCAATAAATATTTAGAACGTTACTGTTGTTTAAAATGTGACTGTCAACAATTATTTTCAATTATCTAGAAATTATTTTTTCTTGAGTTTATCCTTCTTGTATATTTATCAAAGCCCATTGAATTTTTCTTGACATGAACACTGCACATTTTTGTATAGGCCTAGTCTGCATTCACATCATGGTAGGTGTGTAGTTTCCTTCCAAAAGGACTAGGATAAAGAAACTCACTCTTGATCTCATTACAACAGTTTAAGCTTCTGCAGTGATAAGGCCTTGATTTGTATAGTAAAAATGAGATGTTGACTTTAACAGATCTTAATCATCCCATTAAGAACAGGTTGCTCTTGTCCCTGATTACTTAATTGTAACTTACTGAAAGAAAATACCATTTGCCTGCTAATGTCAAGGCCAATGTTCATAAAAGAAGCAACAAACACCTGTAAGCTGCAGACTGCACCTCAGGGGAGGGCTTTAAGCCAGGGAAAGGAAAGAAGGATAATACGGAAAACGCAGGAATGTTTTTTGTTTGTTTGTTTGTCTGTTACTTATCATAGAGAAAGAAGTTAAAAAAAATTGTAAAGCAATAGCTCTAGGCATGTTTTTGCTAATTCATATTATTTACTAGTCATTTCAGTTTTAATGACTCAATAACGTGTGTGACTACGACTGGCTATTGCCCTTTTTATAGGGGTATTTCCCAGACAGTGCCTGAGTTTTGTGTAATCAGAATCATACGTAATCAGAAGATTTTTTATGTTTTGCTACATTTTTGCATTTCATGTCGCCCTGCTTGCAACGTATCTTTACCTCTTTTTCTCCAAGGGATGCTATTTGCTTTCCTGTAGGAACAGATACATTCAAAACCTAGGACCTAGGAACACAATCACCAAGTTTTGCAAATGTATTCCGCTCCAACAATTCAGTCTTGAAGACAAATTGGACAAAAAGCACTCAACCCAATATATTCAGAATTGGGTGTCTTACACTGTTAGATGTGATGAGATGGGGTGAAGGGAAAGGGAGAGAGAGAAACAGAGGACTAGAAAGTCGTAGATTTCAGTCTGAGCACCCAAAGCTATTTCTTTGTATTTGGTTCAGTGATTGCTTGATATAAAAGGCTACTTATGTGTTTTTTTCTGAAACTGTTATTGGATAAAAATACTCTTTTTGGATAAAAGAGCAACCTTTTCATACAAACCACATAGAGAATTGGACCAAAATTGAATGTGGGTCTTCCATGTCCTAGTAAAATGCTCCCTGGCACCTTCGTTGTACAACTCAAGCCTTCTTCTGCTATGGCCACTCTGTGATGTGAGATAAGTTTTTCTTCCATCCAAGAGCTTTCAGTGTGTTCTGAAAACACAGGCTTCCTTGGCTGCCTCAAGGGTCTTTGTCACAGGCAAATTACCCTCTGAATTCTACTCAGACTTTGGTGTGAGATGATGCCCAGTTAAACTCTGCTGTCAGAACCAAGGTGCTTCCTGGCATGCAGAGAAGTATGTTTCCTAGGAACCTTCAATGGAAATTGCACATGGAAAATAAGGAGGTGATTGGTGACAGCCAACATGGGTTCACTAAAGGCAGATCATGTCTGACAAATTTGCTGGCCTTCTACAATGCGGTTATAGCTTTGGTGGATAGGGGAAGAGCAACTGAAATCATCTACCTGAACTTTTGCAAAGCATTTGACGGTGTCCCTCATGATATCCTTGTCTCTAAATTGGAGAGACGTGTGTTTGATGGATGTACCACTTGGTGGGTAAGGAATTGGCTGGATGGTTGCACTCAAAGAGTTGTGGTCAACAGCTCAGTGTCCACGTGGATATCGGTAACAAGTGGTGGTCCACAGGGGTCAGTATTGGGACCATTTTTAACATCTTTGTTGGTGACATGGACTGTGAGATTGAGGGCACCCTCAGCAATTTTACTGATGACACCAAGCTGTGTGGTGTGATCAATATGCCGGAGGGAGAGGATGCCATCCAGAGGGACCTTGATAGGCTTCCGAGATGGGTCTGTGTGAACCTCATGAGGTTCAACAAGGCCAAGTGCAAGGTCCTGCACCTGGGCTGGGGCAATCCCAAATAGAAATATAGGCTGGGCAGAGAATGGATTGAGAGCAACTCTGAGGAGAAAGATCTGAGGGTGTTGGTTGACTAAAACCTTGACATGAGCTGGCAATGTGTGCTTGCAGCCCAGAAAGCTGACTGGTCTGCATCAAAAGAAGAATGGACAACAGGTCGAGGGAGGTGATTCTCCCCCTCTACTCCACTCTTGTCACTCTGGAGTACTACATTCATCTGTGTTGCTCCTAGCACAAGAAGGATATGCAAGTATTAGAATGAGTCCAGAGGAAGGCCACAAAGATGATCAGATGACTGGAGCACTTCTACAGACAGACTGAGAGGGTTGGAGTTTTTCAGTCTGGAGAAGAAAAGGCTCTGGGGAGGCATTATAGCACCTTTCCAATACATATAGGGGGTCTACAGGAAAGATGAGGAGGGACTCTTTGTCATGGACTGTAATGATACGACAGGGAGTATTGGCTTTAAACTAAAATAAGGTAGTTTTAGATTAGATATAAGGAGGAAATTATTTACTGTGAGGGTAGTAAGGCACTGGAACAGGTTGCCCAGAGAAGCTGTGGATGCTCCATCCCTGGAAGTGTTCAAGGCCAGGCTGGATGGGTCTTTGAGCAACCTGGTCTGGTGGGAGGTGTTGCAGGGGGGTTGGAACTGGACGATCTTTAAGGTCCCTTCCAACACAAACCATTCTATGAGAAGAAGTGATATGCTAAACGTTCCTCTGGACATACTATGTTTGAGGCAAAAAACTCTTAAACTACACAGACCACTAACCTGCCTCTGTTAGTACCATTTCCAACTGCAAGTAGAAAGGAACAAGTAATATTGTAGTTTTTTTTTTTTTTTTAAAATATATATACATATACAGTACAATCCATGCACAGCTGTTAGCTATTCTCCTTGCAGCTTTCACAGAACATCAACCACAGCCATTCTGTAGCTGTAGGATGATAAATCAGAGAGGCCTATGGAAGGAATGGACATCAATAAGATGCAGAAAATAACAAATGTATTCTTCATTTAACTTTAATGTTGAAAGCTGCACTGTCCAGAGCCGCAGAATGATAACAATCACACCTCTGCCAGAGCTTTCAAAGTCTGTGAGGAGCACCTCTGCATATCCCAAGTGAGTGAGACAGGTACAAGTGCTGTTGAACACATGGTTGACTAACAAAGCAAAACTAATTAAATATATAAAATTTTGTCTCCTAGCAGAGTATAAAAACACATAAAACAGACACTACAGACTCCTCAGTGGCATTTTACAGGTAGGAAAGTTTTATGTCATAGAAACTTAGGAGTCAGAGTTAGGGTCAGAGTTAGGGATATAGGGATATACATGTATATAGAGAGAGAGGTTTTTTTTTTTTTTGTTTTTTGTTTTTTTAAGGGTAATACGTCTGTTAGGTAGAGTCACACCCAATTCTAAAGATTATGTTCTTCAGATGTCCATGCTGTGACTCATAGCCTCCCACCACACCCCACCATATTCCCACCATATAAAGGAGCACACAAATACTTTTATTTACTTTCAGCCTTACACCAATAAATAAAATGCTCTTTACTATCTGGAATATAAAACCCATTCTGCCTTCAGGTGTTTGTAGTCTCAGGTAACTACTTGCACTTCAATTCTTGTTTCTTTTAGCATTCTGAGACAGTGCTGTTTTACTTTGTAATCAATTAAATGAATCAATCAATATTTTCTCAATAAATATACTTCAAGAAAGAGAAAAAAAAAAAAAAAGTCATAGGACAGCACACAGGAGTAGGGAAAGCTGCTCCATGACATAATACCTTCTGAATACAGGCAGACTGAGATGAAAATGTTATGTGGAGCAGTTTACTATTCACTGTCACTGCTAAGTCTATCCGCATTATTTGTTTCTTTCTCCTATGTAACATCTGCCTTCTGCATTACAATATTTTTCCCCACTTGCATTAGTTTTCTCAAAACAATCTTCAGTTTATTTTATCCTGTCCATATGCTTATCTCTATCATTATTATTTCTCTATTGTTTGCAACTTCTTTCCAATTTAACATTAACTGTGAATTTAATTAAACCATGGTCATTAACATTCATTTTATATGCCTCACTAACTGAATCCCTCTTCTAGTTCTTAATGACACTTAAATAAATAAAACCTAATAGAGATCCCTGAGGTACCTCACTAGACACCTTAACCTAGTTTGATACTTGCTACTTAACTGTTTACCAAGCTCCTTTGAACACTCTGCAAACCACAGAAGACCATGTATATTCAAACCAAACTGAATTAATATTTTAATCCAATTTTCATGAGACTCCATATTGAATGCTTCAGCTGAATGCAAATAACCTACATGTCTCACTTTTCCTTTTATCTGTAGAGGCCCTGATTCTTCCAACACTAATGATCATGTTTAATTTTAAGCATGTGTTTAAAGTCAGTGCAAGTAAACACTACTTGCAGTTAAATGAGTTACGCATGTGCTTGCAAGCTGGTGGCTTATTTACCTGGCTCAGAAATTATTACCTTAAATCTGTAGTATTACTGTACCATCAGTTCTTTATCTCCAGAAATATTATCCCTGCAAAGTTCAATGCAAAGAGTCATATATTGTACTGAAATCCTCAGTGACAGGTAAGTTTCAATTTTGCTTAGAAGTACATTTAAGGGAAAAAAAAAAAAAAAAAAGATCATAAACAGTGCAGTAATAAAACATATAGAGATAAACTAACATATTAGTAATCAAACATTTTGCAAAATTATGCAAAGAAAAAACATTTGTAAGTTCTGTACAACTAATTCCAGACCAACTACTGGTAAAACTACTGTTATTCCATCAGAACATACAGCACTAGTCTTGCCAATTTTAGTGTTAAATTTCTCAAAAGGGAGATCAAAATTTTAAACAATATATGACAGTGGTAGACAGATGTATTGTTTCCTGGATACTTCTGTAAAAATATTTTCAATTTTTATAGTACTGATTTCTCAGCCCTTCAAATTACAGGATTATGGAAACAACATTTCATACTCGGTCATGAATTTATAAAATTCTTTCAGATTTAAAATTTCAGAGTAAAGTGAAGTGTCCAGATAGATTAAGTTTGTCCAAATGCAAAATAAATGAAAGATAGAAAGAGAGAAAGAAAGGAAAGAAAGAAAGAAAGAAAGAAAGAAAGAAAGAAAGAAAGAAAGAAAGAAAGAACGAACGAACATAGGAAAAAGAAAAAAAAAAAAAAAAGAAAAAAAAAAGAAAAAAAAAAAAAGAGTTTCAGAATATTTATTTGAAAAAAGGTAGAAAATCCTCAACCAATTTCCAGGTGACTTTGTTCACAGACCCTGCCATCTTTCCATTTCAAAAAGCAAAGTCCAAATTATCCTTGTTCTCCAGCAGTGGATCTGACATCTTCTGCACCGGGACTGACTGATGATGAGCTGTGTCGTTAACACAGTGCCTTTTGTTGCGATAAATGACTCATGGCAGGGATGCTATCTGAGATGACGGATCCCCTTGCATCCTATACAACAAGAAGACTGGTACAAAGCTTTTGAAGTTGCCTGTGAATGGAATCATTATGAAAATGGGCAAAGTGATATGTTTAGAGATGGTCAGAGAAATGAAAGAAAGAGCACAAAGCCCATCTGGTCAGAGACAATTTAAAAAATAATGTCCTTAAAAAAGATCAGGTTGTCTGTGTAGAAATAGTCTACTATACATTTATACACACATGTGGGACAAATACATTTTACTCTAATGAAGGTGAATAGCCCAATTAAAGTTGTTGGTTCCTTTAACCAAATGTGTTGAGCATGAAGGTCAGTTTTAATTTGGAGGAAAACCAAGGGATTTCCTCACTTATGGCCATAACTCAGAGAAAAAAATAAATAATTTTAAAGAGAATAATCAAAGAAGAAAGAAGTAAAGATATTATTTGAACTGGATATTTGAACTGGATAAAGATATTATTTGAACTATTTGAACTTTCTTTCTTCTTTTTTTTTTTTTTTTTCACAAGCTGTGAAACAACTTGTTCACAAGTACCAATGCGAATGTAATTTCTAATCATCTAGACACATACATATGTTTATATAAATACGTGTGTGTCAATTCACTTGCAGGTAGACACCTTATAAATAAGGTGTACCTTATAATTATTATTTATTATTTATATAATTATTATTTATTATTTATAAAGTACATAAGGTATTACGTACCTTATAAATAAACGATGTAAGAATCATACGTTATTTTATTTGAAATGATGTATGTAAGGTCCGTTATATAGATAATGTTTATGTATATATACATAAAATAAATCAATCTCACTCCATTCTAGTGAATAGAATAAATACCGAAAATGGTTTCATTTTAAATAAATAACCTAGGTTATATTGTGACTGGAGAAAATTCCTCTAAGTACAGATGCCAGGCTGGGGAACTGAACTCATAATTACTAAGTGATGATAACAGTGGTTAGATTGCCTCTGCAAATCAAATAATGAGCAAAACTCTTGGGACAGAAATAAGAGGAAGAATCTCTAAGAACAACTTCCTCCCTTAGATATCCTTGAATGCCTATAATCCTGCTTCCACCAAGCATTTCAGTAGCTCACATATCAGCTCTGCATATAGTCTTTAAGAAGCTTTAAATTTTACCCTGCTACGTTTTGCTCAAGCAATTTTGCTACTGAGTTCCATTGAACTCAAAATGCAGAAGCATGGTGAGATCGCAAAGATCCTTATCAAAAACATAATGAAGAAAAAATGGTTCTTGCTCACAGAAACTTCGTCAGCAACTCTCTGCGAGGACTCTGTTTCCATTCAGGTCCAAAAATTTTTGCCAAACAATTCAGTGGGGCAGGACAAGCTACAAAATTCCACATGAATACATGTAAACCATACTTATTGCAGCAAGAAAACTAACATTTTCCATTCACTCTTCATTTTTGTCCCTTGAGCTATGAGCTGGAAAATGTATTTTGTCCTTTGAGAAGAAAATTTTGCATGAGTATAAAATAAGGACATCAATGTAGCCTAATGCAAAATACAACATTCAACTGGCCTGAACTCTGTTCATAATTTGGCCAAGATTCTTTGCATGAAAGGCAGTGCACTAGTTCATCTGACCAAGGAACTGTTTCATTTTCATGACAGTGTTGTATACTCCCTATATTGCTTACTTATCCAACATTTTTCTCCCATGGTTTTGTTTTCCTCTTGTTTGAGTGAACCACTGTAAAAAAATTAAGCAAAAAAAAAAAAAAAAAAAAAAAGTATTCTATAGTATTCTATTAATACATATATTCTTATGCTTGTTTCATTTGCAAAAACTGATCATTCTGTTCTTAATAATAATAATAATAATAATAATAATAATAATAATAATAATAATAATAATAAACACATTTTCTGCTTATGTATAGAGGTATGCATTTTTTTCTAAGATAGCAGAAAAAAGTAAGGTGTAATCTGGCTTCTGTTGAAACCAATGGTAATCTAGTAATATTAACTTGTGTTTGATTCGATTCTATAAAAAGATACTTTTAGTTTGGCAATTATTTTAAAAACCTGTGTGGGTTTTGAATTTTATCTCAAAATATTTTTCAGTTTACTTTTCCAAGTGGGAAAGTGGTTCTAGGTAAGACATTTTCCAATCTAGGTATGAAAATGTGTGGATCTTCATTCCCTACTTTTTGTTTTAACCTGTATGCTTTCCCATCATCAGCAATAATCTAATGATGTCTTATCTGAACTCTTTATCTTCAAGTCTCACATGTGAAATTTCCTATACACCATAAATAGTGACTATACTGACATATGCCTAATCTTTAAAAGAGGCCTTGCTGAACAGGAAAGAGTTTGTGGGTATAATAAACTAATTCTACTATTCCCTGCCATATGTCACAGAACAATGACATTTAGGAAACCCAGGTCTAACTACAGAAATTTAATCAACAGGTCCCTCAAGTTCTGGTTATGTAACCCCCAGCTAATAACTACGCTGACCAGTAATAAAATCATGGAATTAATTGGTGTACTATATTGTTATTATTATATATAAGAAAGGATATGATAACGTCTTCTAATAATACAATTATCCATTCTGCATGTATCTGCATTTTTATCATGGCAAAAACACATATTTTAATTCTTTTTTAAAATGACCAACAAGGGTCTGATTTCTCCTAAGATTTAGCAAAAGCATTTGACACTTCCTACCATGTCAGGTGTTGCTTTTAGGACTAAATACTAAGAAAGATGACATTGGGCTAAAACCATTTTCTTTTGTAAATACATACTATTAACAAAAGATTCAAAGAAACAAACTGAGTTTGCAAACAAATTTAGTCCAAAACCAATACACAAATTAGCTTTTTTCAATGGCTTTCCCCCCCTGTAAATAATTAACTGGGAAGTGACCTACAAGATTCTAAACAAAGTTCTCTGTGGTTCTCGTATAATGGCTTTCACCTTGTTCAGTAGAAAACTTGCTTTATGTTCAACAGCAAAATAAACAACTTGCTCCTTCCAAAATGTTTACAAATATTGAATTAACCTCCTGCAAGCTGTTGAGCCCTGCTACAATAATCAGCTGGGCGGCTACTGTAACATCTCTTTGATACCGAAGATGATCAGACTTATTAAATAATGAATTAATTAATTAATTTATGGGCAGGCCTTTAGGGACCCAGGAGTTGGAGTTGATGATCCTCCTGGGTCCCTATTCTACGATAAGAGCCCCATCCTTGTAAGCAATTCTCTATTGACTGGAGTGACCCCTCCAGCATCTTTTCACTGAATTGAATCTTGCCCTTGTACCTCTCCTTCACATGTCATACAAGGCCTGGAAGCCCTTTGAAGCCATGATGTCCTTACAGTCTCACTAATCCAAGGTGACCTCTCAGGAACCTTCCCGCTTTCAAGTCTTCTGCAAGATGAATGCAAAATACTACACACTAGCTCAGGGTAAGTCCAAGGCTAGCTTCTTTTCCTGTTATTGTTAAGCCTCCATTTCACAACAGGTAGGATCTGACATCGTTCTCTGTTATTGTGCTGGAGTCTGTTTCAATGGCTTTTTGTTAGAAGGGATGATCAAGTTTCCTGATTTTAATGGCAGTTAAAGGAGCTCTGAATTCTAAAGAGGTGGCCCAAAATGTATTGATGAGGTTCTGTTGAAAGGCTTTGTGCTTGTTTGTTTTTCTTTTCTTTTCTTTTGTTTTATTTTTGGTGTGTGTTTGTTTCTTTTTTCTTTTTCCTTTTTGTAATTTAAACAACAAAGGCAGAAGCTGAGATGCTGGATTTTGCGATGCCCTCAAATGTTATCTCTTTATTAAAAGGAGATAAAAAGCAAGAAGTTGTCAGGGAAAGACAGAAGGAAAAGAGTAATTCTTAGAGAAGAAATCATTTTAAAAACACATACTCAGGAGACTCTGAAAGCCTCTAACACTTTTTTTTTTTTTTTTTTTTTTTTTTCCTCAGTTTATACATTCTTTATCTTAATTTAGTTCATCTTTGCTTTAGCAGGACATTCAGTAAACTGGCTGTACTCAAAACCTCATCACATCAACAGAAAATCAGTATGTGAAATAAGAATACATTATTTTTCCTTGTTCTAGTTACAAGTTAATACATACTGACTTGTCTTTTTTTTACATCAACGTTATCCACAAATACTTTACTTGGGGGTCTCATTCCTTCTCCTGCTGAGACTAATTCACCAATATTACGTTTCATTATAACAAAGTATTACACTGTACACCTTGCCTGCTTAGGAAAGAGATGAGCATGTCTTGTCTTTGAATTGCAAGCCTGTTTGAATTGCAGGGATGCAGTCCTTGATGAACTGATCCGGCGTGGGCTTCCCACAGGCAGCAGCTCTTTCAGAACTGCTCCAGATATGGGTCCGTACCACGGGGTCCATCCCTCAGGAGAAAACTGCTCCAACCTGGCTCCCCTACGGGCAACAGCTCCTGCCAGGTCACCTGCTCCTGTGTGGGCTCCTCTCCACGGGCTACAGGTCCGGCCCGGAATCTGCTCCGGCAGGTGTCTTCCACAGGCGGCAGCCTCCGTCAGTGCAGGGCCACCTGCTCCACCGTGGTCTCCTCCACGGGCTGCAGCGTGGAACCCTGCTCCACCGTGGCACTCCATGGGCTGCAGGGGGACATCCTGCTTCACCATGGTCCTCACCACAGGCCGCAGGGGACTTCTGCTCCGGCACCTGGAGCACCTCTCCCCCTCCCTCTACACTGACCTTGGCACCTGCAAGGCTGTTCTCTCACCCCTGGCTGCTGTCTGGCGCAGCGTTTTTTTCCCTGTCTTAAATATGCTGTCACAGAGGCGCAAAACAACATCGCTTATTGGCTCAGATCTGGAAAACAATGGGGCCCTTCCCAAACATGGGGCAGCTTCTAGATCTTTCTCACAGAAACCACCCCTATGGCTCCCTGCTACCAAAACCTTGCCACGTAAACCCACTACAAACATGTGGACACTGCTTTTTTCCTTGCTTTCCCCAGAGGAATAGTCTTCCCAAGAGTGCCAGGACCGCTGAGCTGTTGTTTCCTGCAGCCCATTCCTCTCTAATGAGGAAAATTGCAAAACACCAGCCAGCAGAATAGATCTGGATATTGTAGAATGAGCATCTGTTGCATTGTCTACCACAGGGACAGTCAAGCTGTGATCTGGCACCTCATGCAGCTGTTGGGAAGTTATAGGATGACCCACCTAAAGAGTTATATCACTTGATGGGTATCAAGGCTTTCTTATCTCAGATGAATACCTAAAATAAGGACATATATGCCTGGGCTCCATGTTTCGGTCATATTTCACTATTAGATACCTTTTATCCACTATTTCTTATAAATTTTAACTTACACCGAGGATGCACAAAGAACAGAAATATACAATGACTTGCCAAAACAATTATGACTTTTTAATTCCATATCTTTCAGCCACACCTTTGACAGGCTTTCCCTTCCTGAATCAGATCATCAAGAAGAAGCCTATATTATATTATAATTGCATTTATTTCTATCACAGTACTGACAAGAAGTTCTAGTCAGGAGTAGAAGCCTGATGTGTTAAAGCTGTGTAGATACATCGAAAAAGAAAGCAATCACCTGAAAACAGAGAGTTTAGGGCAAAACTAACCATAAAAGAAAAAACAGACCTGGTAAATTGTCTAAGGACAGGTAAAAAGGTCAAAACCAGTCTGCAAGATGCTACAGGTTGATTGTACCTCTCAGAAAATAAACAAATAAACAAAACCCAATGGCTGCCACTTCAGACATCCCAGCCATTTTGCTCTGCAGCCTGCAGACTGTTGCCTCCTCAAAGTTATGCTAAAAAGTTGCCCCCATACACATACACATACAAAGCATTCTGAATGAATCTGACGTTTATTGGAGAGAGTGCACCTTCTACTTCATTTACCTCTGAGCTGAGAAAGAAGAATATAATTGAACATGCTTCCCTCTTTAGTGCAATTTGTTCATGAACACTGTTACACTGAGAGCAAGCGGGCATAAAAAGCACTCCTTCCTCAACCATGGAAAGAATGTGTGCACATTCTTACACAGGCTGTGTACAGGAAATCGCTCACAAACCTTCAAAGGCATTGATGGGGGAAGGGAGGAGGCTGGAATGGCATTCCTTGGATAAGAGCACATGAAAGTCTGGTCAGATTAGTGTAATATATTACACAAATGTGACACAAAAATGTTCATGGATTACACTTCCTTCGCTGTATCATATTAGCACCTCATCATCCCAGCCTACCACAAACAGATGCTAACAAGATATGAGGAGAGAGCTAGAATACACTGAAGTTTCTGTCTCACATTAGCAGTGTGTGCAATATACTTTGATACTGCTTGCCAGCACGTGATGCACAAAGTACTAATGCATAATCTACAAAACAAAACCAAAACAAGACATTGCCATGAGAAGTGTTTTTTACAATGTGCTGCAAAGTGGAGAAGTGTGCTCTATAGCGGGGAAAATATATCCAAGGTCACCAAGGTACAGAGAAGCAAGTTAAAGTTCCTTATTGGGACTCACTAGAAATACACTGTTCCCTTTCAGTGAGTTTTTCTTAAGACACTTTTAAGAAAGTCCTCAGGCATCAAATTACTCAAATTATATTATTTTAACAGGTTTCATATGGATTTTATTTAACTAGATCTTTTTTTTTTTTTTTTTTTTTCAAATAAAGCTGTCCTTGGTGTTGAACGAGAGGAAATAGAAAACCATCAGCCATTTGCCAGTCCAAGCTCCAGCAAAGCCTCTGGGAGATTTCGACTCAATAGAGATTCTTCCTTACATTCAGTCCTATGATTCATTAAATATGATGATATTACACATGCATGGCAGCCTTATTATACTGGCTAATTACATTTTAAAGGACGAGAAGACTGCAGATGCACATGCTCACGTTTGCAGAGTAAAACCTACTTTTACCCTCTACAGCCTCACTTGTCATGCAGAGGCAGTCAAGGAAAAATGCATGTGCATACTTGAAGATGCCTTTTTTTTTTTTTTTTTTTTTTTCCCGCACAAGCAACAGATGAAATTTGCAGCTGCTAAAAAAACAGCCTTCCAGATTGCTGTCTCAAGTGCTTTACTGCACATGAATATGTAGAATATTAATAATTATTATAATTATACACTTCATATATACACTAGGTTAAATTCTGAGCGTCAAAAGTTTATTTTTGTTTTGGTTTAATATACTTATATGAGGGAAATATATATGACAGATAAAATCTCTTTGGCTTTCTGTCTCTCAATGGTAATTATGACAGGCCTTCAGTGCAGTAAGGTTACGATTATACAGCCCCGTTTCTGGTTTCCTCTAGACATATGTGCAATATATACATTGCACATAAATTAGCTCAAGCTAATTATTTTTAAATAATATATATGCTTTTAAAAATAGTAAGCAAAAATGGAACTGCCTAAAACTATTGTGGGTCGTGTTTTGTTTTTCTCCAGACATTAAAAAACTGTGTCTGATCTTTTCTTGAAAACATTTTTGAAGGGGCAAAGTAGGGGGAAGACTTCCTCCTAGGCTGAAAACCAGATATATATTGCTCTGTTCTGTGTCCATCACAGCCACAGAGCACCAGTTTGAACAGTACCCTGCCTGTTAGAACTTAAATTTGAAGCCTTGGCCCCAAAGGATTTTTTTTTTCATGTGGTTATAAATAGGGGTTTACATGGGATGTTTGGACACAAACCTGCATTCATTACCATGAAAAAACATGCTTGTCAAACAGGTGATATATGCGTTTTCAAAAACTGGTTATTTATAAAGTAAACCATAATGGATTATTTCATAATGCAAAGCAAGGATGTTGCAAGAGGAAAGCTCTAGCTGCTGGTGGCATCACAGTGATGACAGCATTTAAAGTCCTGATAGGTATTTTCTTCAGGGACCTCAAGTGCAAAGTCACTGAAATCGTGTGGAGGTGCTGGGAAAAGTGTAAAGAACCAAAGTCTCATCACTGCTGTCCTGTTGCTACATCCTGTAGCTACATCTTGTAGCAACAAGATAATTTCAAAGAACACACACTGGCAAAAGAACAATATGCTGAATTACTAGGATCTGATGAGTCTGGTGTAATGAGTTTTGTACATCTAACCACTCTGAAAGAGTAGCTTCCCAAAATCAGAGAACAGAGAGCAGCAGGGGTTGGAGCAGAAGCCATAAATCCTGATTTCCAGTTCCCTGTCCAGTCCCAGGGACCCAAACACTTTACACACTCCTTTTTGTAACTGGCTCACATGTGACATATTTAAAAAAGAATAAAAATAAATAAATAAATATTAAAAAATACATTGATTTATAGCATTTAATTGTATGGCATGAATATTACATCAAAAGTGAGAGGGTTCATCACCACAATTCACACTCAATTCTCTTTGTCACCTGAAAAAGGCAGTGAGCAAGGAGCCCAAGGCAGGTTGCCAAGCATGTTCACTGTCCAAGGCTTTTTCCTCCGGACAGTTGGAAGGGAGGAGTCTGAGTTTTCCTCACATGTTATTTATTTATTTGACTATCCTTGGTTGACATTGTGTCAGATGGTTAATGAATGAATCTGGTTTTATGGCTTTTGCACGTGTGCCTAGAGGTCAACCTAGGCATATTTTCACAAATTAGAAAAATAAATTAATTAATTAAACTTATTTTCTACTGGGAACCTGAGCACCTGAAATAACAACTATTTTCTCCATGTATTTAGTTGTGTTCTGCCAGGAGGCATTCCTCCCTCCCCTCTTCCCCCTCTCCTCTTCTTGCCTGAAAACCTGTTCTAGCCATTTGCAATCAGGCACTCTTGAGTAATAAGGGTTTTATAAGCTCTCACGTACACAGATGCACACAAAGTTACTGGCTACTTCCAAACTGCACATTTTAATTCTCTAGCTAAACTAGGTCTCATCTTCTTGTGTTATGCATATGTTTTGGAGGTAACTTTTACCTGACTGAATTCAGGCACCTATAGGGGTGTGGAAGGAAAAAAGCTCACCTCCCACATAGAGTTTCAGCCACTACTGTGCACCCCACTGGAGGCCCATCGATGGGGCCAGGTGGTCAGTGAGACAACGGTAGCTATCGGTGAAAAATCTGGAGATTTATTTATCTGGGGAGAGGGAGTCAGATTAAAGACTCTCCTAGGTTTATTTTTATTTGGGGAAAACAAAACACAACAAACAAAACAGAACATTTCTCGTCAACCTCCTTATGTGAAAAAAAAAATTAATAAACATATGTTTACTACAAATCAGAAAGCTGTGGATAGGTTCAATGAACTTCAAAATGTTTCACTGAAAAAAGTTTACATCTCTTTAAACCAGTGTCAACGTTTCTTTGCAGGCTTCCTCCTGCTAGGCTGAGATTTGGGACACTGTTTCTGTGTTGAAAGGGGAAGGATGGTGTGGAAAGGGAAACCTGACTGAGACCATCTAGTGGGTCTCACCTCAGATATCAGGAGTTTGCTGGTGAATCAGCACCTTGATAGTTGATGGCTTTGTCACACAGCTCCAGCACTGAGCCCAGGTGGGTGCCATGATATATCAGCTTATGTGGCAAGGCTTTGGTAGAAAGGGGCCTGCAGAGTGGCCTCTGTGAGCAGAGCCCAGCAGCTGCCCCGTGTCAGATCAGAGCCAGCTCCAAAAGGGACCCACTGCTGGCCAGAGCCAAGCCACTGAGTGATGCTGGGTGGGCCTCTGGGAGAGCAGATTTAAGAATGGAAAAAACAAAACAAAACAAAACAAAACAAAAAAAAACAACCTGTGCAACATCAGCTGGGAGAGGAGTGAGAAACTGCGAGAGAAGCAGCCCTGCAGCCCCCAAGGTCAGTGCAGCAGGAGGTGCTCCAGTGCTCCAGGCAGGCAGCAGCAGTAGTTCCACTGCGGCCTGTGGAGAGGCCCCTGGTGGAGCAGGCTGTCTCCCTGCAGCCCATGGGTCCCACATGGAGCAGATCTCCACGCTGTAGCCCGTGGAGAGGAGCCCCTACAGGAGCAGGGGGTCTGGGGGGAGCTGCCGCCCACCTGCAGGGGACCCATTGGGGACCCATGCTGGAGCAGTTTGCTCCTGAGGGATGGACCCTGTGGTATGGAGCCATGTGGGAGCAGTTCTTGGAGAGCTGCTGCCTGTGGGCAGCCCCTGCAGGCTCAGTTTGGGAAGGACGGCATCCCATGGGAGGGACCCCACGTGGAGCAGGGGTAGAGAGGGACCGTGAAGGAACAAGGAGTGGCAGAGATGAAATGTTAGGGACTGACCACAGCCCCCGTTCCCCTGCATCACTCAGGGGGGAGGAGGTAGAAGAGGGCGGATCTGGGGAATCTTCCTATGCTTAGTTTGTTTTGCCTGTGACAGTAATTTATGAGTGATCTCCCAGTACTTATCTCAACCCATGAAGTTTTTTCCATATTTTCTTACCTTGTTCTTTTAGGAGGTAGGGTGGGAGAGCAGCATGGTGGGGCTGAGCTGCCCATCGGAGTGAAACCAACACACATGGGTTGGCTGTGGTACTGGCAGGGAGCCCCCCAGAGTTCCCTCCATGATGTCTTGGGAGCAAGGTCGGGTGGGGAAACACCTGGTCTCACTTGTACTTCCTTCCAGGATTTAAAACACAGTTTCCTTGCTCTGTCCCTAAGGAAGACAGAAACAATCCTTTGCTTGGTAATGACTTTAAATACTGGTGTCATGTTTTCACACCTTTTAGATTTTACAGCTGTCAACATTTTCACCCTTGTCATGGTTTTGCTTGGGAGAGAGTTAATTTTCTTTGTAGAGGCTCACACAATGCTGTGTTTGGGATTTTTGATTAAAATAGTAGATTAAAACACACTGATGTTTTTATTTGTTGCAGAGCAGTGCTTACATAGAACCAAGGACTTTTTTGCTTCTTATGCTGCCCTATCAGTGAGATTGCTGGTGGTGCACGCGAAGTTGTGAGGGGACACAGCCAGATGACCCAGAATGGTCCAAGAGATATCCTGAACCATATGGCATCATGCTCAGCAACAGAAACTGAGGCAAAGACAGAGGAAGGCTAGGGACATTTGGAGTGATTGTATTTGTTTTCCCAAGGCCCTGCTTTCCTGGAAGTGGCTGAACACCTGCTTTCCAATGGGAAGTAGTGAATTAATTCCTTATTTTGCTTTGCTTGCATGCATTGCTTTTGCTTTACCTGGTAAACTGTCCTTATCTCAACCCATAAATTCTTGCACTTTTACCTTTATGATTCTCTCCTTCATCCCACATGGGAAAAGTGAGTGAGTGGCTGTATGGTGCTGAGCTGCCTGCTGGGGCTAAACCACAACAACCTTTTTCTTTTGCTCAGTTTTTCTGAGACTAACCTCTTGAACTTTCTGCTGTTTGGCCATGTCATTCTCAAAGAGTTGTGCCTCAGCTGACACTGCAGCAAAAGCCTTTCTCATAAGTAAGGTAACACCTCCTGTGACTTGTACATAATATTCATGTTAGCACATCCCAGAATCTGTTGTTTCCCCCACCTCCCCACCCCCCCACCCCCCAGCACAGCCCAATATTGAGTTTGTGTAACACTCTGATCACATTTTGCAGATAACTGTATATGAAATCTGTATACTGTAAAATAAAGCTTACTTTTTATCTTGTTTTCTACATTATTTCTAAAGGAATACAGTTATTTCTTAAAACGGTGACTCCTACAAACATTCTGCGTATACCCAGCTGCATCCTGGGTGAAAAAACAGAGCAAGAAACTTCCTCTTTCCTCCCTCTTTATTTTTTTTTTTTCTTCACTATCCTAATTTGCTTTTTGTGTTCTTCCTGAGAGATTCCATATAAAAATGCTTTCTCCAAACATGTAGGTCATTCTGGGAGGGAAGAGGATCCATAGCACATTCCTGAGGTGAACAATCATTCAGGCTCAAACAGGGATCTCGATACTCACAGTTAAACCACGGACTCATGATGTATTGTTCTAAACATCAGGTCTGCTCATTAAAAGAATTCAAAAGGTACTTTAGAAAAATTTAAGCCCTTCTGTAACCTTATATAATCTGATAGGTGCCATAAATCAATTTTAAAAGAAAAGTTTCACACTAATACAAACTAAATTAGTAATCTTTCTTATAGATGGAGAGAAGGTAATTTAGAGTTTTTTTTTTGTTGTTGCTTTTTTTTTTTTGACTACTTTTCAAAATTTCTGGAAACCTTCATTGTAACTTTTAGCACTATATTTATTCAGTCTCTGAATAACTGTGCAACAAAGAGACCTTATGAAGCTATAGATTAGAACCAGATGAAAAATTGCATTTCCTTAATGTTGATAATTTTTTTTTTTTGCAAAATTCTCTTAAAAGTGTACTCCTATGTGATTTTTCTTTCTTCCTTCCTTCTTTTCAAAATAGTTAAAAAAAAAAAAAAAAAAAAAAGAAAAGAAAAGAAAAAGAAACTGTAAGTATTTTTGTTACTACCAAGGGACTTTCATGATTAATACATATTATTCATATTCCCTAAACACAGATTTGACTAATATGGTCTATACTTGTTGCCATCACACTTACAAATGTACATTAACTGAATGCAATTTAAAAGAAAAATATTCTTAATATTTTCAGTGAAAGAGCGAATAACTGGCAATAACTGCAGTATTTAGTTCATTTCACCTCTTTTTCTAAATATAGAGTTTCTGTTGTTTATGATTTCAGTTAAATAATTTTCATAAATTTTGTTTGATCCATGACACGGTATTATTCATTTGCACTGTGGCATATCTGAACTATGTCATTGGTGATTATTGGTCTGTTGCATGACACTGTTTTGGTCCTGTTATGACATAATTCTTGAGCTCACAGAGAAGAAATTCATTTTTCATCGTGTTGAAACATGTTAGCTTTTTTTTTTTTTTCTTTTTTTCTTTTCATGAGCAAACTAGATTGTACAAATGATCACATAAAACCAAGACTTTACGAGGGAATAAAAGCAGATGAGGACAATTCATTTGAAAATCAAAGCAACGCTCAAAAAAATATGTTGGCAGGATTCATCCAGCTCCATTTCAGAGTTGTTTAAACACCATATAGAAGAGAAGAGAAACAGGAGTAATGGTTTCTCCTGGAACCAGTTCAATCAATTAATCTCTCTCTCTCTCTTTTTTTTTTTTTTCTTCCCTTTCTTGTTTAATTACCACTGTGAAAAAGCAGGGGGAATTAAATCACAAAATAACCATTCAGATAACATGATGGATCTAATTGAGGTCTTTGTAAGTGATCAGGTCCTGGGGTAAAGCTGAAGCAGCCTCATCCCACCCAGTTGTGCACTGGCAGCGCGCACTGCACTGGCTGCTGTCTTCAGAAGAGTTGCTGCACTGAGACCAAAATTTTCTTGCCTGCGCGGCTAAAAAGCAGACCCCTCACACAGCCAGTGAAACCTGACAACTGTGGTCTCTGTGGAGGAAGGGGCACCACTATATGGGGACTAGGGCAGCCCTGGTTGGGGCAGCCTCTGGGAGCCAAAGAGGGAACTAACTCAATGGAAACCTCCCTGTCCAGCAGTGCTGGGTGAAGTGAAAACACTTATTCCTGTTTCTTATTCCCTGCATGCTGCCCATCTGCCCCTACAGCAGGCCTTGGGGAACACTGCTCCAGCAGGAGGTGCTCTCTCCACAGGTATGGAGGGTGGCCTCCCCCAGGCCAAGCCTGTTTTTGGACCTGAACCACCTCCCCTTTAGGATCCAGCAGTACTGCTCACCCAGCCCCTCTTACTTGGGCTGGGACAAGGGAATTGCACGAGCAGCAGGCCGGGGCAGGGAAGGATAAGGTGGGCAGCTTCACACTGCTCTCCTGCCACCATCTTTGTTGCCTTTCATAGCCTGGTTGAGCAGCAACCAGCAAGGGTGTTATTAAACTTGGGGGTCCCAGACAGCACATAGCTGCAGATCTCTCTCGCACGCTGAGGCCTGGTGCCGGCTGCATGTGATGGGGGTGAAACTCCTAATGTGGTAGCGTGGCAACATGTCTGGGGACAACACGAAGAGCAATGCTGGGGCCTATGCCTGCGCCATACAGTGGCGGGGGAGTGGAGCCTGACATGCTTTCCCCTGCTTCTCTCACTGAAGCAGCACAGCTGAGAGGAGCACCAGTGATTTCCTTCCCGTTACCCCTTGCTGAAGGCACTTCGGCCTTATTTAGTCTGGTCTCCCCGTCCTCTCGTCCCCCACTATGTTTTGATGCAAAGGATATGCACGTGAGGCAGGCAAAGCCTCCCAGCCCGCTCTGTGGAGAGCGCAAAATGGATTCCCCCGGTAGAGGGCATTCAGCCCACGCCGATCCAGCCCAGGGCCGGGCTCCGACATCCCACTGCGTCAAGTACAGGAGCTTGCCTGTCGGGGCATGATCCCGGATCTGCGAAGACGGACGGGGCTACATATTTTGTATTAATATCAGAGAAGTTTAGTCAGAGGGTTTCTTTTAATATGTGTGCTTTTCGCTTTTTTTTTTTTTTTTTTTTTTTTTTTTTTAACTGAAGGTACTAAACCCCCCTGGGTAATCAATTTCCTGAAATTCTTCGAGACTTCATAAACCCTAACAATGAAAATCATAAGCAGCAAGCCTTTTAATTTCCTTATTGTGTTATTTAAGCAATAAGACATGACAAGGTTTGTGTTACGCTGGGATATCGCCATGCCTCGGGTGAGTTGTGTTAGGCATGAGGCCGAAAACCAAGAGCTGAAGCCACCTGAAGACTGGAGCTGTCCCAGGACACCATGCATTTTTTACTATTATTCTGTGGACCTAGATAAAAAGAAAAGAAATAAGGCAGAAACATATAAAGGTAAACACATCAGTCATTTCATTATACAACAAGCAATACGAGTATATCTGTTATTTAATCTTCATTTAATTTTCTCCCTACTAACCTAAAAGTGGAAAAAAAAAAAGTATTATAAATTAACTTAAAATTATATCAAATATAATTGCAAAAATATTTATGAAATAATGGGATATTTCAAAAATATCCTACAATTTCAGCCCTAAAACCACCCTAAATTTCTAGACTAAACATACAGAAAAATAACTAAAATTGTTGAAATCTTCAGTTTCAACTTCATCTAAGTTTTTTTTTTTTTTTCCTACTTCTTACTTTAAAAATAAAACTTTCATCCTTGCTATAAGTATTTTACTTAGAATAAGGAAGTTAAGGAAGTTGTTTCCTGTTTCATGTTTCTTCTGTCAGATATTTTATTTTATTTCTTATTGTCTGCTTTTTATCTTTTGTCACCTGATGGTTAGCAATGTGTATCCCATATTTTTCTCTGAAACATTCTTCCTGGTTAAATTGCTATGACAACAGCAAAATCAGTTAAATGTCCTGGAAGAGATATCAGAGTCATTTCTATTTGCATCAGTGAAGGTGCAGGGAATTTCCCTGCACAACGAGCACATTCTATGGAAGGAATTCTGTCTTTTGAGACAGAATTCACTTTTAAAGCCCACCTTTTTAGCTTTTGAAGATGGAGGCACAACCTAGAAGTTACACAAGGTATCATTACACCAGGACAAGGGGATTCTTGACTCTTTGTCTGTGAAAGTATTTCAAAAAGCATTTTCGTAAGTATTTCACAAAGCTGTGCCTCAACCCGTCTCTCTGATTGAAGACATTACAGCTGCAGCTCACTCAAAGTTACACGTGTGGAAGTCTGCAAAATAAGGTGATAGACTTTTTTTTTTTTTTTTTTTAACTATTAGCTTTAAACTCCTAAAGTGCTTTAGGAAAGGAGAGACAGAAGTTAGGAGTCTGTCACTGAGTATGCAAAATTGTCACTGAGTTCAGTGACCTGGATGTGAAAGAACCTCAGAAGGAAGCCCCACTAGAAAAATTCTCACACAGACACAAAGTATGGGAGACATAGGAGAGTAAGGAGATTCAAAGGGAGATTAACATACACAGGGAGAAAAGAGAAACAGGAAAAAGAGGTGGGAGGTAAAATCAACCCAACAAGGTGATTTAACAGACAAAAGCTAAAACTGTCATTAAATACATAAATATGTCCTTTTTTTTTTTCATAGAAATGCAACAAAAAGGTTGGAAAAATAAGTATTGTCAGAAACATTTAATTACATAGCACCTATTTGATGAAGTATAATTAAAAACAAAAGTCACCACAAAAACAAGAAGCCACAACAGTATCTAGCAATTTAAAGGCACCTACATGCCAAGGGCTTGGTCTTGGTGGATATTACCCTCATACTTCAGTGGAAACCCCCTGATGAAGTGAAGCAGAAAAACAAGCAATTCAGTCCCACAGGAGAACATCAAGATGTGGTCTCTTACAACAGCTTGAGCTCTTAGTGACACTTGACAGCAACGTGTGAGGGTGTTTGGGTACTATTTGTAGAGAAATCCAAGGACCCTATAATTTTAGATAATTTGTCTTGGAGTTCCAGAATAAGGAATTGCTTCCGTTGTGCTGGAGTCAAAATAACATGGAGAACTGTATTGGAGGCCATCCTGACAGCTATTTATGTTACGCAAAGACAAAGTACACTATGTACTTTTGATTATAGCTGTGCCATTCTCACTGTGATAGATAAAGTTGTGTCAGCACTTCCATTACAAAACCCTATTTTTAGAGGTTTATAACTCAGCTGTTAAATTTCGCTTTAGGCTGAAACTTGGCATGCAAAGTCTCAGCCTGCAAGCACTTTTTTATAAATATGAAAAAAATACTTTTGGTCACTTTTTATTTTATAGGAAAGCATATTTTAACATTCACTCATTTCTACCCCTGAAAAAAAGTTTCATTATTTGAATTTTACAGGCTTGTCCATTATATGTCATGCTGCATTTTTTAAAATAGTGTTGGTTTTATTCATGTTGGCAAATTGGCTACTGTCCATGAGCAGTAACTATTTTTAATCATGTTTTTAAGCATATATCCATATTTATATTGTTATGATCCATACTCTGGACTGTGTAAGGAATAGTAAATGACAGGCCATGCAGGCTTGAGCTAGAGAAAGAACCACAACAGCTGTTACTTTACAACAGCCACACAACTTGAAGTGTAGTCTTCAACACATTATCATAATTAATTTTTAATAATGACAACATTCATTTGTTGCCTGAAAAGCAGAAAGTAAGGTCTGCTGTAAGTACCTCCTTACTTGGAGTCTGTTTTGAGCTAAGTCAATGGTGTCCTATCAGTGGGAAAGGGCTCGCATCCTTCACTTCTGACCTGTGAACAAAACTGTGTTCTCTCACTGTTTGTGCATCTCCCTGATGTACATGACAGAGGTTTGGGGCATCTGAGAACCTGACCCCGAGACCTGCTCGCTTTACAACATATGCCAACAGAGAGATGCTTATGGTATCTCAAAATGCCCACAGAGGGAGATGACTTTGGCAGTCTCAACTCACTAAATGAATTATAAGTCATGTCCTTTAACAAGATTATTCTGCTTCAAAAACACTGTACATGACCAAGGAAGTAAGAATTTTAAATAGATTGTATGGCTCACCTTTGGTGGTGCCTCTGTGTTTTTAAAGCAATTAGATAAAATTGATCTATCATAACTGAAGGATGTGTTCTAATCTGTAAAGCACAGATTATTTGCAAGCAGATTAATATTATTTTCACTCAAAACCATTCATAAAATTAAGCTCTGGATGGCGTACTAGTCTACAACCATGATGCGTATTTAGAAATCAGCATATATGAGTTCAGAATTCACCCTGTGCTATGCAGAAATGAATGAACTTTTAAAAATAAACACCTGATCTAAGTTCATATCTGGTCAACAGCACTGATTCCAGTCATGTCCTCCTGCCCTTGCCTCTCTTATTTTAATTTGGCTGAATGGCTATTGCTTCTCTCTCAAGAGATGCAGTGGAAAAAAAAAAAAAAAAAAAAAAAAGGCAAGAAAGAAACCCACCAAATAGCAATATGTGTATGGACTTGTAAACATGATCAGCTTGATCTTTGAGTGTCTATCAAGTCAGAGCTCATGCAGACTTCAGAGGGGTACTAGCTTTGTGGCTGCCTGAAAATCTGGTCCTTTGATTGAGCACCGAACCACAGCAATCCTTTCCCACTGAAAGCTAATACATCTCCACTCTGACTGACCATTTTTGCTTTTGCCCTTCACGGCAGTGGGACTTAATCTGTGCAATTTGTGGCTCGCAGTTTCAACATGGCTTAAAACAATATTTCTAAATGATCCTTTTACATTGCAGCAAAGCAATTACGCTGTAAGCCTGATACCATTCAAAAAGGGCAACGTAACCCTCTTGACAAAGGGCATACCCATTTCCCCATTTTTTTTCACAAACAGGCAAACATGGATTTGCAGGGATCTGGGTAAGTAGAAACACCTCCTCTCTTTAACCTGACTGTGATCCATCCTGGAGTGGGAAACTGCAGTGAATTTACATGAGAGCTGCTAGTATTGACAGTATAAACTGGCACCTCTCTAGATGCTGCTAAAAGCAGGCAAGGACAGGTGACCAGATAATTAGTCCTGGTACCCACGGGCAGGGTGGCCAGCTCAGACAATTACACACCTTTTCTAAATAATATTACTACCACCAAAAATATAAAGCAAAATGGAGGGGGCACTTTTTAACTTTTTTTATTATTATTTTTTTTTTAATGAGAAGGCACTTTTCCTCTCTGCTGCAGACAGGAAGGGGTGGGGTCTGGTTATTGTTGCAGATTTTTCCCCCCTCTTTCTCCAGGTCTTTAATCCCAGACTTGGCTTGTTGCGCTTCAAATTGAAATATCCTGAACAGATGTAAAAACACATGTGAGCCACTGCTCACAAGCTGTGCAAAGCTTTGTTTCATCTGCTGATGATGTGAGCCTAAAGGAGATCTTTTTAAAATTTCATCACTATTCAAAAGGATAATTAATACGTACCCCCAGGCTTTGATTATGCTATACCCAGTGTGTACTGCTGGTACAAAAATAATGAGGCTCTCATCAGGCCGAATGAATACTTGCAGCAAACATTCAGTTTCCATAAGAAATTTAAGATTCAGCAGTGGTACCATGTAGGTGGCTTAATCTAATTTTAATTTGTAACACAATACAATAGATAAGATCATTTGTTTGTAACCAGCACAGGCATTTTGTTTACATGAAACCCCAGTCAGCATTCAGCAGATGGTCTTTTTAAAGGCTTAATTGAAGTTTTCTAATCTAACCTTTTTTCCCTCCATTACGAAAGGGAAAATAAGACAGGAAAAAAAAAAAAAAAAAAAAAAAAAAAAAAACCTACAAGGAGGCAGAAAAATAGCTGTAAAATCCTTTTGCAGGGAAAGCACATAAGAGCATTTCTGCCTGCTGTCAGCTGCAGCTTCAGTCAGGGCTGGGAAGACACTGAGGTCAAAGTTTTTAAGCTTTTAAGCAGCTCTAGAGGTGTCAGGATAGGGCCCTTCACCCAATACCTTTGTTGCTAGTGTGAAGGTCAGCAGCAAATCACTGCCCTGGCCATAGTGGCTGTTCAGCCTCCACCAAGTTACCTGAGCCTTTTCAGTGATCAGGCATCTCATCCTCACACCTGCCTTGTCAGAGGCTCATTATTAGATTATAATTTTCTGTGTACTTTGCACATTCAGCTATTACTGTTTCAGTCTCCTTCTGGTCTGTCCCTGCTGCCCTCTATATTACCACGCTGCCCACAATAAACACTTTTCTCATCAATGGCTCCAGGCTGCCTCTGGCAGTCTTCCAGTGATGTGCACTGGAATACAACCTTTCCCAAACGTTTAATTCCCCCTCACACATTATCTGTGTGAAGATTTTGCCTCACTGGGATTTCTAACAACAGCAACAACAATAATATATGTATTTATTTATTTATTTATTTATTTATTTTTTCCTTCCATGGGCCATGGGGAACACACAGACAGAGAATGGATGCCAGTCTTTAGGCCCTGTCAGAGTGATGTGTGACCAGAGCACTGGTGCAGAGAAGACCCAATGCCATTGAGTTGTAGAAGAGGCAAGAAACTATATCATACAGTTAAGAAAAACATGTTTTGCTCATAGTAAATGGCTCAGTAACAATTTTTGTTGTTGTTGTTGTGGATTGGATTTCTACCTGGTGGTTCACAGCCATAGAAGATATCAAAGAAGAAGGTGGTCAAAATAGAAATGAGCTAAAACTGGTAATCCCACTGGCCTAGTTGTCCTTAGGTACAGCTCATGCCTGCATAGCTATCTGCAGAGGGAGATGCATTCGTTTCCTTGTGGGAGAGGAGCCATTTCCAATGCAAAAGTAATAATACTGGGTAACAGTTAAGAGGCCAAGGTAATAACACTAAACATTATGATGATATAATGGCCATCAGTACAAGTAGAGGACTATACATGGAGTGATTTATAAACTGAAAGAAGACAAATATCAGTGTTAGGATAAAAATATCCTCCAAGGAACCACAAGCCAGCTGGGCTTATAAGGTCAAGTTCAGCACCTCATTCATACAGCTGTGTGGCTTTTGGCAGGGGACAACTTGAGTCCTGCTGACTCAGAATCCACCAAGTGGAGGGGAGACTAACAGATGTGCCCACATGAAATTTGGAAAGCTTAGTAGGTTCTCACAGAAACAAAAGCCCTCATGGGCTATCGAGATATATTCTAAATCAATGTTGTTCTAGGTCCATATTATTTTCCTTCAGAGAATGGGATTGCTGAAGAAATGTTATTATTGTTGAGGTACATTTAGCTGGTCTAAGTCATTCAGGAAAAAAGTGCAAATGTCAGCAGTGCTCATACATAGAAGCTGGCACCATCATCATTTGCTTACTGGAGCTGCACCATGGAATCACCTTGTTCTCAGGAAACTGCACTGATTTAGAGCAGAATAGATCTTTCCCATAATTTGCCATGAGCTTTGGAGATTCTTCTCCATGACACATGCAACATGTATATCCCTTTAGCCATCAGTCATATCTGTGCTGAATTTGTATCCTCGTTTCAGGAGAAAAAAATCTCATATGAATTAAGATTGTCATACACACTCCAATATGTTTCATTCCAGAGAGAGTAGTGACAAATGCACATATAGAATGCCATGGATTATGGGAAGGATGAAGAGAGAGAGCAAGAGATGCACAATAATTGCAGTGATTTCCAATTATATAAATGAAGGCCTCTGTATACAGACTGATTTAGACACTGGAAGAAAACTAGTAACAGTTTAGGTTTAGGATTAGAATTTTTCCCAAGGAAAACAATAACTAGCAAGCATTTCTTGAGCTGCTTTTTCTGAAATGAAGCACAGCAGAACCCATTAACCACAAGATATCTAATCTGATATGTGGGTTTTGTTTGTTTGTTTGTCTTTTCCCCTGACACTGTTATTTCAGTATGCTGTAAGAGCTTTAAATAGATCTTCATATATGATCTATTCAAGAACAAAGAAAATGTCTTTGTTTATAAGGTTTCACTTTGTTAATTTCATCATATTTCATCATTTCACTCTTCAAAGACTCTTGGCTATTCAATACTTATATGTTATAATGTCCACTTTAAACCTCATATTTTCAAGGTAGCGTGCAGGAATATTTCCTCATATTAGTGAGTTACATAATTCAAGTTCTCTGCTAGCTATCTGAAAATACAGATACAAACCAAATGCTTACCATTCCTGTAATTCTTCAGGAATTTGGAAAATGTAAAGGTATGGAATGTAAATGTTTATTGATTGAAAAAAAGTGCATCAGAGATAACCAGTGCCACATCATTTTCAAGTAGCAGAGTAGGGGGAAGAGCACGGGAAACACAGAAGTGGACTTCTATGTTTTGTTTGTGTAATACAGCTTCTATATTTTCAGGGCTACCAGGTGGAAGTACAGAGGTAGCACCAACAAAATCATAAATGCAAGTTAGAGGCCATTGCCTTTTTCAAGCCGACCATCAAAATGGAGAACAATTGCAAAATACTTCCTTGACAACACTCTGATTTAACTTCAGGAAGCATGGTTTCTTCTCTGCTTTTTCATGTGTCTTAAACCTACAGTTTAAGACAAATTACCTGGACTTCAAACTGATGTCACTCCATTTAGACTTTTGCATCTCTGGTTAGGCAGCACCCCTCCAGAACAGCTGGAGGCACAGAGGTTGTTTGATACTCATTTAAGGGCCTTATTCTGTGAAAATATCGGGTCCACAGATTAAATCTATCTGACACATCAAAGAGGCATGTCACCCTAGTTGTTTTGTACAAACCACTGGATGCATGATCAGAAGAACTCAGCTGTGTACTGTTTCTTGCAGTATAAAGAACAGCAGTCATTCGTATTCCAAATCCCTTGTGAAGTACCGTATCTGCTCACTGAGAAGGAGCAGTTCATAACCAGTTGGAAAACACAGAAGAAAGTACTGTCAGACATAAAATCACTATTTTCATTGGCTGTGCATATATTGCATATATAAGTCTCTAGCCTTAGATTGAAAATCATGTTCCTTAGATAATACTTTCTTCTAGTTAAAGGACATCAGCTCTTTTGGGACTGGTTTAATAAGAGACTGTGGCTTTTTGCATGTGCAAGATTCATTTAATATAACTTTCTTGGCTGTGAACCTTAGAAAAGTTGGCATTTTTACAAAGCTACTTTCCCCAAGTTGAATATGAATGCAAACCCATCTCCAGGCTGGGATTCTGTAACTTGACATCTGTTCACATTGATTTGCTGGTAGACCTGCATTGAAGGTACAGGACATAATGTCCAAACTCTTAGAAAAGAGGAAACATATTCCCCTCTGATCAAATTGAGATATAATTGTCACATGAACTAAAGAAGCAGTCTGCAGTATCTGAGGGATTCTGTAACTACTAAGCCGTTAAATCTACTCAGCTCCTATCAAGTCATCCAGCATTTTGTGTGAACCTGCCCAAATCAGAAGGGCATAAAACAAGGAATTTATTTTTAAGATGGAGGTTTCTACAGGTCAGTTCACTGCATGATATTTGTCTTTAAGCAAGCACATCTAGTGATTAGTTAACTAATTAACTGCCTAACTTACATCCATCCATATGCTGCCACTAAGGACATGACTGATCTGCTAAGGGACTACAAGAAATGTGGCATTATCTGCATCATTCAGAGTAAATTGACAAACCAAGTTTATATTCAGAATGTACTGGAAACAACAAGTAAATAAAGTTCAGGATAGGAATTCCCTGGGAAACAAACAAACAAACAAAACAATAACAACAAAACAATGAAACAATGAAACAAACAAACAAACAAACAAAAATCCAAACTCTCTATGGATAGAAAAAAATTGGAATGAGCTCCATATGGTTTGTAGGTGGAAAGTAAGACCATGGCTGTGTACAGATCCTTCCAGATTATGATGAACCAGTTCCAAAGACCTAAAGAATGTTTTGTTCTTTCTTTAAAAGTATGGTTGGGCAAACAAAATTCACTGTGTATGCAAACCAGGCAAGTGAAGAGCTACAAACCAACCCTGAGCAGGAGAGTTACAGATTTGCCGCATTTCCAGTGCTTCAAAATTATGCAAGAGAGGACATTCTTTCTGTTTCTCCAGGATCCATACACCATCTCTCTTTGCTGAGCCTCAAGGGACACTGCTCATGAGACAACCTGGAATGAGCACTAATAGGGTTCATATAGAAAAACTACAGTGGCTGTTTTTGTTTTCTGACTCTTAGCTGCTAATTTCTTTTTCTTGTTAGTATCATCTTGACAACAAATGAAATTGTACTGTTCTTATTTTGAAGAAGATTGTTCTTGTTGACATCCATTACATCATATGCACGTGAACATACAGAAATGCCTGCCACAAGACTTTCTGTTGAGATTCCTATGAGCTAAAGTTTATTAGAGCCACCACAGGCTCCACAGTCAGGTTTAGACCACTTTCACTCACATTTTTGCCATTCCAGAGAACCTAGCACACAAGATTTGAAGAGAAAGACCCTGGTGAGAACAGAGACATGAAACAGAGATTTTGCTTTTTGCAGGTAAGGCACATATGCATCCAGAGTAGACAAAGCTAACGTGAAGAGCTTGATCAGGCATTTCCAAAAACATTGACAGGTACCAAAGATCATACAAGGCTCTCTGATAGATCGTGACTCTGAATCAGTCATCTATATACTTTACTATTGACTTAGTCACTGCCCTGTGCTTCTCCCTGAACCAGCACTTGCAGGCCGATATGAATACACTTGTTGTGATACAGAAATCAAAACAAAACAAACAAAAAATCAGTGTATACATGTCTGTCAATAGGTTTTGAAAGGTCACATAAATAATCAGCAGACACTAGGAAACACAACTGTGAAGGCAGTATCTGAGGCTGATTCTCTAAATTGCATTCTGCTTGTCTGGTCCACATGCTAAAATGCTGCATGACAGGTATGTTGGCAGTCATAATACCTGTCTTAGCATAAGGCATACTTTAGTGAGGATCAGAACATACCACACACAGCCAGCCAGCTAACACTACAAGACACAACTGCAGCTGGGCATAAACGTCTGCAGCAGACAGCAGGCAGTGGTGATTGCCTCCTGCAAAAGCACAGGCTTTGCTATGGAAGGCAGAAGTTAGTCTTCTGGACTTCTAGCATGTCTTTTCCCCCTTTTTTATTGTATAACCCAGCAACCTAACTTCAGGACATCAGTCATCGGGATGTATTTAACATAATGAACAAAATACACAAACAATGGTATCTATCAGGAAAAAAACAAGTAATCCAAAGAGATGTTTCTACTTGAAGGAAAGCATTCAAATCACCTCACAGTGCATGCTATTTGGTCCCTTTGAGTGAAGACAGATATGGTTTCAGGCTTGACATTCAGTTACCCATTCTGCAGTTGATCTCATTTGTTTCTTCCAAACAAAAGAACATTTTGCAGTCCCCTCCCTCCTTTACCCCAACACATTCTTCTACTAACGTAAATGATCAAATCCAAATCCCGGGTTAATGAGTGCCAATCATAGCTTCAGCCCCTTTTTCAGGCTTGGCAACAAGTTCCCCGAGCCTTAGCAAACAATTATCATTCAGCTACTGTAGAAATTGATTCTTGGGTTGACGAGAGCAGTCCTCCCTCGGCTGGTAAGGTCCTGCCATGGGAAGCAATTACTGCAAGATGCCAGCTGACAGACTCATTCCGTGGAAAGTCAGGTTGTCTTGATCCTCAGGCACTCTCTAGGCAAATTGTATCCTTACACTCATCTCAAACCTCTTACGAACTGTTGGCTTCTATCAGGAAAAATGGATTGTTCCCTTTGTTTCTGTGGCATTTGATAGAATAAAACTGGACATCCTGCCTGCACAATAAGGAGATTTAATTTTAAAATTCTCACACCAAAATGCTGCAGTATGATAAAGAAAAAGAGAATCATAAAGCAATGAAGATTGCTACTTGCCTAGGGAACAGTAATACAGTGCAGCTAGAATGACATTTTTTGTGTATAAAAAGACCCAAATTCCATCAGCAGTGGCCTGTCTCTAATGGTGATAATTTTATTTTTCCTCTAATTTTCAAATATTTTGTAGTAACACTTTCACGTAATTTTGTGTGACATTTTATGTTTATTAGTTTTTTTTTTTTTTTTTTTTTCCTAGTCTTTCATATTCCAATGGAGGCAACTGGGGAAAAGAAAAAACTGTCTACATAATTGAGACAACATTTGTACTTTGATTTAGATTTTTCCAAATGCTGATGAGACAAAGACACGTAGCCAATATTAGCTAACAAAAGAAGGTGGCATTTACAGTTAGCTAAAAGTGATTAGTCTTGATATCTATCATTAGATGATTGAAATGGAAGACTGACTAAATAAACCAATAATAATCCATGTGATCCACTTCAAATACTGTCAGTGAGAAATAACACTCTTTTTCATGAGTTCATAAAATAATTATTGGATTAGCATTGCTGGTTGTACCAGAAGGTCATGGAAGTATTATCCCTAACTTTAATGACTGCAAAGCCTAGATGCATAAATATACATACAAAGAAGTATAAAGAAAGATAATAGGAAGAAAACAAACAAACAAACAAACAGGATGTAAGAACTTCTCAAACTCATCTGAATTCTAAATTTTACCTTGAGGTACGAGGACAAGTGCTGGAAGCAACACAGGTGATATAAGCCTTTAAGGAAATACAGAAATGTATATTTTAAATGGGCATTTGCAGTCACAGATACCTGAGAAAAGAGAGAACTTATGATAGCCAATTTAAAATGTGTTTTTATTGAGAGGTGCTATATCTGGAAAAGAGGGAAAAAAAAAAGTCTACTCTGTCTCCAGAGTGTCAAAAATGTTCACTTAAATATCAGTTATTGTTGCTTCTATTTCTATAGCTATTAATCCATCAGTTTTACTGAAATTCTTAGGACCTAAGAGGATTTAAAAATTGTATTTCAGGACAAAATCCCTGTCTTTATGGCATCAAGCATCCCTTGTGTTCAGTAGAGTTAAGTAGTCTTGAAAAAGCTAAGAATCAAGCTAGGCTGTTCCTCAAATTCTGATGAAACATTTGTCAGGATTCTTCCTAATTAATTTTCTGTCTTCTTAAAGTTTTTATTCCCCCTGAAAACCTTTTACAATATATTTTCACCTTTTCTTTTCGCATTAACTGCATTCCAGATTCAGTGAGTGCTGAGTACACTCTTAGAAAGCCTTTTAACCTGGCTGGTAAGTTAAAACTCTCTAAATCTCACATGCCCACAGGGTTTCCCACCTTAATTAATTAATAACCCCCTCCTTGTCCTTTTAACTGGGTCATGAATTAATTTAAAAAGTTAATTATGCAATTCTTTCCTCTCCCTTTACTAATACTTTTCATCCCTGTGTCCATTGGCTATAAACAATGTGGAAATACAGCAAGAAAGGATGTTGTAAGCTTTGGACTGATGAGAAAAAAAAAAAAAAAAAAAAAAAAAAAACACATATCATGTCCCTGTTTTCCCCTTCTTTTCCCCTTCTCCCATTTATTTTCTGTTTTCTAAAGTGAGATTTTGCAGGCTTTGTTGAGAGTAATAAATCACACCAATCACCTGAGTAATAAATTAAGTTAAAAAAAATAAAAGAAAAAAAGAAGTAACTGTAGCTGTTGGTAGGCCTCTGAGGAAGCAGAGACCACCAGCTAGGTTAAAAAATAAATAAATAAATAAATAAATAATGACTTTGTTATTCTGTCCAGCAGCTATTGTATTCACCACATTATTTAGGGTGGAAAAGAGGTTACAGAAAAGAACCAACTCCTCCATGTAAGATATTTAGGTACAGAACATGCCTGTTCTGGTGTGTTTCTTCCTAGGCATGTAGAAACAAGGAGGATAACAGCATACAAAGGCTTTTCATCCCCTCTGTGTCTGATGTGAAGAACAAAACATACCTGTTGGATATTTTTTACCATCTCTATGAAATCCTGAATTTTAAATATCAATGGACCTATAGAAAAGGTGTACCCATTGTTTGATCTTTGTTGCTGCCCAGAAGACGAATATGATCTGTGAGACTGGCAGCCCCCCAAAGCCTCACAAATACATCCTTAAGGATGTACTGTCAAACGGAAATCCACTGATGTATCCTGAGCAATAACTGTGCATACTTGGCAAGAATTACCAATTTGACCAGAAAGTACCTCTTAGGTCAAGTTGTTGGAGGCTAAGTATTACTGTCATCCAACAAAATAGCATGACACACTGTCTGGTATTAATTCTAGTTAGTATAATCAGAAAGCTTTACCATCTAGTCCCATATGGGATCTCGGTGTGTTTTACCAACATATCTAGTTAAGGTGCAGAAAACCCCCTAGGATTTAGTTAACAATAATGTCTTCTCTTTGACAAATGAGGGAGCTGAGACACAGAAAAAGTACCCATTGAGACTATGGTGCAGACAGGAATAGGATCCGACATCTGAATCCCTGTCTGCAGCTGTAGCCACCAGATACACTGCAGAATGTTTCATTTTAGCATTACTGTTTCGGAGATTAATATTTCATACAATCATCAAGACAAAGGACAAAGGTTGCCATAAGGCTGCAATATTCTGTACAGGAAGTAGTATCTACACAAAGAACACTTGCATCAAATCTAACATGCACAGCAGGGACCATTTATCTTGGCACATTGCCCATTAAAGCCATCACTTCCTTTTTCTTTTCCTTCTTCTGGAGTAAGTGACAAATTTCAAACAGTAAGAACATCTTAACTTTGTAAGCAGATAACAGGAAATATGACTATGAATGAACCTGCTCTGAAGATTAGCTGAGGTGAATGCCCATTGAAAATGCATAAAGGTTTCAAATGTTACTCATGTCACTAAGGGGACGCTGCATATTCATTAAGGTATCACAAGGAGCTCATTTCATATTAATGAAGAGGTCAGACATCCTTCCAGAGGAATTCCAGTGCAAAGCAGCACAAATCAACGTGCTATTATTTTAAGTGTTACCAATTTGAACCTCTACAAATTCACAGAACAGCCTGAATTTGCAAAATGATTTAGTCACTAGGAAAAATGTTAGTGACTTTTTTCATCTAGTGTGGTTACAACAGAAATGTAGTAACTGTCTGGATATATGGAAACTTAATTGAAACCGCACATTAGGTATTCCCTTTTGATGCTCAGGGAAGCTTTAAACATTGTGTAATATGTACATATGGTGTCAGCGCTCTGAGGCTACTTTATTTGACTGAAGTACAGAAATCTGAAAGTTTTTTTTTTTTTTTTTTTGTAAAGTTCACCAGTTTAATCCTTTTAAAGATTGCACATATATGTTTCATCACATTTTCATAATGGTCAAAAGCTTCACAAATATATACCATAGAAGGATATTTATAGACTGATGTTTTGAAAATTAGAAGCAGAGAAGTATTCAGTACATACAAATTTGTGTCCACTTGCTACAGAAATTCTTGCCCCCTGCGGTTACACGTTGGAATGATACAGTCATGCTGACTTCAATAAAGATCTAAATATTTCTCCCATTTGCAGGATAAAAGCACCCCAATATTGCGTGTTACTAAAATGTATCATCTGTGTAGCTAATTGGAAACTATCCAGGCAGTCTAAATGCCATAAGAAAATGACACTACTCTGCATTTGAGGAAGTCTGGACATCCCTTTTGGTAACATTGCAGAGTGTCCACAGCTTTCCAGCATGTTCATCAAGACAGCAGACTTCTGTGGTTCCAGCAACACTTGTTGATCAGTGGTTGTGAAGGGGGCTGCTGGATCTCTGGACAGAAATTTCACATTTTCAAAAAATCAGGCTGGCCACCTCCCCAGAAACTTCTCTACACCCTAGCCATGCCATGACATGCAGCTGCAAAGTGACCTTGCTCTGTAACATACCTGTAATTAAGAACTGACTCTAGTATGGCTGGGCAGTGGTGTAGGCATAGCTACACTGCTGCTTTAACCTCTAGTGAGCAGACCATCACTGATGTATCTGTGATAGTCTAGAAGCAAAGGAACATCACAACAAGGACTGATTTGTTTGTTGGGCTTAATTTTCTGAAATCCTGTCTGAACTGCTATAGAGGCAGGCTTGGGTGTGATGACTTCGTGTGAAGGGTCATGCCATCCAGGGAGTCAGGCACATATGCAGACAGGAGTTTTGGAAGTCCAGCTGCCTAGGGAGGAAGGGAGAAAAGAGAAGGATGAGAAGGAAATTGTTCCAAACCTAAATCCTACAATCCTTAGTCCTTGGCAGCTGCCAAGGAAATTGACATGAGTTGGTAAGTGTCGCACAGCATTCTGCTGAAGAACCTATGTGAAGCTGAGTATAGTCAAGTCAATACCTTACAGTGGAGAGAACAGTAGAAGCAAAAACAAAACAAAACAAACAAACAAACAAACCAAAACAAAAAAAAAAAAAAAAAACACTTAATTTAAAAAACAATGATCATGAGTTTTTTCTATGATTTTTTTTTTTTTTCAGAATTTCCACTTGTGATGTGTTCTAAATAATTGGAGATTGTTTTAAATGAGAAACAAAACCAAAGTTGTCCTTGCCAAAATTTTCTATGAAAGGTAAAATTTCATGTTTCAGCCATCTGCAATTTCAAGTAGGTGTTCTTGAGTAAAGAAACATTTGCAACACATTTTTATGTAAGAGGGAAAAAGTAGTCATGGATTAGTGATGGAGTCTGAGGTCTGCCAGGATAGTTCAGGTATGTTCCTGTCCAATTCTTCAGACATTAATTGCATGCAGTGCTCCCTCAAATTTGGTCTGTTTTGACTTTTACTGCAGTCTCTCATCTCTTTTTCCATTTCCCCCCCTTCTCTTCCTCTCTCTCCTTCCATTTTACATTCTGAGTTTTGCAGCTTGTTGGGAAATGAGACCCTCCCACACAATGGTTATAGAGTTAGGAATATATTTGAATACACATTTAGGAAACATAGGCTGTGTGGTGCTGCTATGATACCCAATTCAAATTGTTTAGATTAATGACAGCTACATGCCTAATTTATTACTGTAATTATTGTGATAATTTAGAGGAGATAAATTGAAATCTATTAGAATTTCATGTAAAAAGCTGTAATTAGTCTGCTTTGGAGAGGGGAGAAATCCAATGCACATAACTGAAAATCCATTAAGCCAATTATAATGTTACTGAGGCAGAAAATTTGCAGCCATCTAAAATATACCCATGACTTTAGTATAACTGTACCCTAAGCATACAAGCCCATGTGTCAGATTCCTTCATTAATTTAATAAACACATCAAGGCAAAAAATGAGAGAATTCCTTAATCATGATAATTAATGCACATAGTTCAGACTGAGAGTTAGGGTGGGGAGATCAGGGAGAATAAAATTTTGTTGCCATTGAGCAATTATCATGTAAATAAAACAGCAGCAAAAGCTTTGGAATGGGGTTACAGGAGAGGAGGGTACACTGCTAATCATGGCATAGGCTTTCTGAGCTATTCCCAGAAGTGCTAAAAGCTGTCCTGGTGCAATTAAAAAAATAATAAAAATAATAATAAAAAAGAGAAGACAGCAATTGCTACCACCTATTTACTGTCAAATTAATTCAGCTGCTCCTGAGATGCCATCTGTATCAGGAGAGCGAGGGTGTCACTAGCTTTACGATCCATCAGGAGAAGTGAGAGCGCTGTTCTGTTTGATGGCTCTGATAATGGAAAGAAGCTAAGCAATTGCAACAGATACATCATAGATTTTCTCATAATTACCTGACCTGTTACACTGTGTCACTCTGCCGCCAAACACACTGTTTTTATGTCAGAAGCTGTATGGGCATTCTTTACTTTGATCATTCTGTATTCTGCAGATGTCAGCATTACTGTATTTTAATTGACTCTGGGGTAGCATTAAAAAGCACCTTCTATTTCGGTTGCTTAGACCTGATGAGACTGACAACCTGGCATTTATGAACATTAGGCCTTCGTGGTAACTATGTCAGGAACTGTGTTTTTCCTAAATCCCTAGGTATGAATAGCAAAATGATGTTAGTAAACCAGTTGAAAAACAGTGTCTATGCAAAGAGCACCTCTGACATTCTCTAGCCATAAAGATTGCAAACCTTTTCATTAAATTAGACTCTGGAGTCAAAAGTGCATGTTGTATCCCAATATGCAATTAGGAATTGACCAGTATGTTGAAAGAGAGCTACAGCTGGCAAGGACTGAAGCTCTGGGTAAAATTGTTGGTAAACTCAAAATAAGAATTTATTGACAACTTCCATATTCCCAGCATGCCCCATTTGCCAGGATCATCTTTTCCCTCTCCTGTAGGAAGAGACAGCTAGATTTTTCACTGCTTAGCCTTCTTGTAACATTCATTGTAATCCTCAAAAAATGACAGTTAAAATGGTAGAAATTTCACAGGCTGCTGTAGTGGAAATTCTTTCTTTCTTTCTTTCTTTCTTTCTTTCTTTCTTTCTTTCTTTCTTTCTTTCTTTCTTTCTTTCTTTCTTTCTTTCTTTCTTTCTTTCTTTCTTTCTTTCTTTCTTTTCTTTCTTCCTTTCTTTCTTCCTTTCTTTCTTCCTTTCTTTCTTCCTTTCTTTCTTCCTTTCTTTCTTCCTTTCTTTCTTCCTTTCTTCCTTTCTTTCTTCCTTTCTTTCTTCCTTTCTTCCTTTCTTTCTTTCTTTCTTTCTTTCTTTCTTTCTTTCTTTCTTTCTTTCTTTCTTTCTTTCTTTCTTTCTTTCTTTCTTTCTTTCTTTCTTTCTTTCTTTCTTTCTTTCTTTCTTTCTTTCTTTCTTTTTCGTCCTTCCGTCCTTCCGTCCTTCCTTCCCCCCCCCCCCCCTCTCTTTCTCTTTCTTTTACAGAAATATTTCTGTTGAGTAAAATAAACAAGAATACTTGTGCATTGTCCATATTTCCTACAGGCTTTACCAACAATTTATTTCATAAGAAATCCACAAATTCTAAAGATACCACCAAGGTGTTGAGTTTGTTGCTTGACTTACTGTCAACAGCTATCAATAACTGCAAGAAAAGTGGAAATGTAAATCAGACTCAGAAACAAGAGTCCTTTTTTCTTTCACTGTTGCCACTTTAATAAATGTCTCACACCAGATTGTGAGACAACTCTTGCTTCACTATCAACGCACAAAGATAATCTGTCTTTCTTCCACCACTCCAATGGGCAGGGATGCTCTCGTTCTTCCTTGGATTCTAATGAACATGGTTTGAAATCATGTTCACTGTTAAAGTCCTTCCACACAGATGCCAATATACCTACCTGGTTGTTCCTTTTCATGTCTCAGCGGTATCACTGTATTATCACTTATTGAAAAATTAAACTATATCAGAATATTTATGGGCTGGAGTAAATGAATCTGCCCTTGGACATTAAAAAGTTTTCTTGTTGTGTGTAGGTTGATAGGTGAGTTGTGTGCAACACCAAGTAGAAGTATGAGATCACAAAATCGCAGAATGGCCGAGGTTGAAAGGGACTTCTGAAAATCATCTAGTCCAACCCCTCATCTGAGCAGGATCACCTACAGCACATTAAACAGGATGGCATCCAGGCAGGTTTTGAACATCTCCAAAGAAGGAGACCCCATCACCTCTCTGGGCAACCTGTGCCTGTGCTCTGTCACCCTCTGTCACCGTCTGTCAAGCCTAGATACCTAATTAGCACATAAATTTTAAGTGTTTATTAGAAAAAGTCCTCCAAAGGCATTCCATCAAGTCAACAGAGAGACATAAGTGCTTGTAAAGGTTATCAAAGAGATCTCCCACTTCAGCTAACATATGCAGTTTAGCAGGATTATTTTCCAGAAATCTTTGGAAGCATGCACTATTTTCCAGTAAGCTTTTTCCCTTCCCTAAGGTGGATATACTCACTAGAACAAACGTGCAAACTAGAAGTCTAAACTATTCATTCAGGCATCTGATTCTCTACAGCAACTCTTCCATGGCTAGCTCTTACTAGCTCCACGTATCAGCATCACAATGGATTCTGCTTTTGAAAATTCCTTTATGGGTAGTTTCTGAGATGGTGTTTATAAACTACTGATATGTTAATGAACAGTCCCAGCAGGTCTAAAGAAATTACTGTAACATAGCAACAAGAAAGGTATCAGTACCCTCTAAATTTCACAAAGAATAAAATCTCTATTTGTAGTATATATCTGTAGTTTTACAGTCCATTGCTGTAAAATGAACCAAAATCAGCTTTTTTACCTACTGATTAAAATGAACAAACAATGTAACACAATCTCTTCATTCAGTGCTGTAACAACAAAGAGTATTCCCAAGCCACTCTGTAAAGGTTAGGAGGCTGCTTTACATCTAGGATGAAGATGTAAGTGGGATGGTTTACCTGTTCTGCAGCCCACAGTTAGGAAAGATTGATAAAAGTTTGAAAAACACTCCTGTAAGAGCCACAGAAATGAGACTGAGAGATAGCTTGATTACAGTGTATGACCTTTACAAGAAAAATATAGCAGATCCTATCAGAACAAACAGTCAGTCTTACTAACACAGACCTTACAACAACCACCAGCTGAAATTTGAAGGTGAAAATATGGAACAATTCAGGGGAAAAAAAAAATAAAAATTGAATAGTGTATTTTTTACTGTCTTTAACTCATGCTTATCTGTGAAGGAGTCTAGGTGTTTGGGTGACGTTTTCTGGCCTTAAACCCTAGTTTTTCCTCTTCTCTCCTGCCCACCCACACCCCCAAACTACAAAGTGTGTGAGGAAATCCTGGTGGAATCATTCACTAGGCTCTCCCTTAGGCTCACAGAAATCTAACTGAGCTTCCCAAAATCCTGCAGACAAAAAGTTCCTTGCCTATAATGATGAAAAGCAAAAGAGAGCATATTTCAGGGAACATATTTCAGTTCACAGTCAGTTACGATATCTCACTTAAAATATATAAGAATGTCTGGGCTAGGTCAGACCATGTAGTTATATATCCTGTCTCTGGCAGTGAATGATATCAGCTATCTAGGGAAGATAATGAAATCATAATGTATGTAATGATTCTTCTCCAGTACAGTCTTGCAGAAATCAGGTGACTGAATCTTGAGATTTTCTTGGTCAGGAAGTGGTATTTTTGTTTTCAAAGCTATGAACTATTTTTTTTTTTCTTTCTGCAGCAATTTTGAACTTATGTATGCTTTCAGCATCCACTTTTTTTTTTTTTTTTTTTTTTTGTGAAAAATAAATAAATCAATAAATAAACATTCGTATATACTCATTTTGCAAACTACTCTTTTGTTTCTTTGTAACTTCTCAGCATCACGTTGATGCCCCTTCATGTATTAGAGGAGACAGTGAACAAATGCTCCAAACTGACTTTCTTTTCATTACTTTTTTTTTGCAGATCTCTGAAATGAAGGTGCCTTCACTTGTTCCTTTTTTTTTTTTTTTTTTTTTTCCAGATCTGGATATTGTTTGGACATGTATTATTTAAACTTTTTCTCGCCAACAGAGAAACTCTTTTTCTTGCTAACAGAGCATATTCCTGCGGATTTCCCAGTCCTTTGTCTAGTACAAAGATACCTTCCACTGCTGGGTGAAGCTTCCCCACACATCCCATGGGAGACTATTTTGTCAGAGCTCATCCAGTAGGTGCCATAAGTGATAGAACAGGAAAGCAGACCAGGTTATCCCAGATTACAAGAGGATAAATACCATTAAAAGAAACTAAGAATGCATAACCAAACAAAGCTCTGACAACTGCTTACTGTACTTCTGCCATCATATGTCTTCTATATATATAATATTTGCATGATTTCTATGTAAATATTGTAGATATTTACATAGAAATCATAAAAATTGTAGATATACATGATTTCCTTTATTATTATTATTATTGATTTTGTACACTTACACTGATTTTCTTATTATTATTATTGATTATTAATATTTTATTTATTGAACTTTTTCCCTACCAGAGAACATTGTAATGTACATTTCTGAGCTCTTTCCAACAACATCTTAAAAGCCAGTCAGGATGTGAACAAAATCAATACATAGAAAAAGTATATACTATAATATTAGAATGATTCTGCCCATTAATTAGTTATGCCACCTAGGACTGCCATCTACAAGATTTTAAAGCAGTCAGGCAAAGTTAATTGAGAACAATTCTGAGAGAAAGATGGATCCCGAGGTATTTGAAGCCCTGAAGTAGCCTGCTGGCCAGAAAATCTAGTGGGAGGGAGAAAGTAATTAGATGTTCCAAGCAAATTGCCCAAGATTTATTGATATTTATTTAGAATCCAGAAAATCCTCTATAAGATTTCCAAAGGAAATAACTGCCTTATTTAAAAATGATAGTAAAATAAGTAAAACAGCACTGTTTGCTGATTGTTTCTGCTATACAAACACACACACTTCAACACTTTCCTTTGGAAAAATGGTACAACCAGCTTCACAGGCAATGGGAGTTTCTTCCTGTTTTCAGTAGAAGGCAAGCAGGCCTGTAACAGATTTCACATTACAGTTATGCAAGCTTCAACAAAAAAAAGAAGCAAACTAGCTTATTGGTAGACATTGGTAGAGACAGTGTCTTAACAGTATGCCATATAATTATCAAAATCTTTCAGTTGATCCATTTAGAATTTCTACTTTTGAACTTATTATTAAGCAGCTCTTCATAGTACAGGACAAAGCATCAAAAACTTCATTCTGAGGATGGTGAGGCTGTGGAACAGGTTGCCCAGAGAAGCTGTGGATGCTCCGTGCCTGGAAATGTTCAAAGCCAGGCTGGATGGGGCTTTGGGCAAGCTGGTCTAATGGTAGGTGTCCCTGCCTATGGCAGGGAGGTTGAAACTAGATGAGTTTTGAGGTCCCTTCCAACCCAAGCCATTCTGTAATTCTAAGGCAAATCCATCACACCAAAATATTTTGAAAGGGGTAATAGCTGTTCTGAAAGAAACAAATCTGTTTAATGTCCCTCAGGTGATTATGGTATTTGGCTATAAACTGAGTTTTAAGGCACTCTGAAATGATGACAGCTGCTCTTCAGACTGGTTAGGTATATCATAAATTGCCTGAACAGATTGATCTTGAGATTACACTGTTGTGTACTTGCTTCTGCCAATGGCCATTATGCGGGTCTTCAGGGTTCTCATCCAGAATTTTTATTAATGACAATAACCATATATTCTTGTTAAAAGTATATATATATATTTTACACACACATATATATAAACTCCTTTGTGGTGCTGGAGATCAACTCAGATCACAAATAGTAGAATTTGTATTATTTTTTTGCTTTCAGAAAACCCACAAGTGATTCGCAAATGTCCGCTGTGTGAGTCATGCAAAAACTGTATCATAGAGGATGTTGTGTTGATAACCCCATTCAATTGAGTTAACATGGCTGTAGATAAAGTGGAATACAGAACTTTTACAAAGGAGATTTAAAATATTGCCTATCAAAATAAGAGATAGGTAGATTACTTGATATCACTGGATTGAAAACACAATGATGGACAGATTTCTAGCTATAAATCCAGAGATCTTAAAAGACAAAAAAGAATCCATGTGACAGTCTTGGATCTACAGCCAGCAGTCACTGAGGTCAAGGGGAAAATTCTTAGCAGGCTTCAGGAGAGAGTGGAACCTGTAGTTTAGTCAGCAAAAGGAAAAAAAATCCTCACCTGACTTGTATAGTATGGGTCATATAAAAGTGATCAAGAAATCCAGCCCTCATACTATTTCCATGGCAGCGTTATGGGTAATCTTGCCAATTACTGAGTCACTGGCTTAATTTCAAACCAAGATATTACTAGAGAATTAGAGGATAATAAATAATAAGAGTGGTGAATGTAGACAAGAAAATTTGAGCCAAGAAATCATTCTTTTTTTGGGATGAATCTGGAAAACATATTGCTCAGTCTAGCAAAGAGCACGTAATTAGCACTACTCATACCTCAGTAAAAGTAGAGACTTAGCAAGCTTATTTACCCACTGCACTGGCAGAGCCTAAAGGCTTACTCAGATGTATGGATGTGATCTAGATGAATATGTCAACCAGGCTTTTCTTCTAGCCAATTTGAATGGAAAACTGAGGTTCAGCCACAGATCTGTTGATGAAGAAGTCCATGGGCCCCATACATTAGCATGGGAGGCTGCTCTGATGCTGAGAGATCACCGGGCTCCTTCTGGGTCTGGTGTTTCACACAGGCACCTTCCCCACTCCAGCTGAGTGGGGCTGACTGAGACTCAGCCAAGAGAGAAAGGAAAACACTTCAAGTGAAATTATTGTCCAAGAACGGTGTTAAGATTCAAGGTCTAATGATAGGTTACTAAAGTGCTCTTTGTTAATCTTGTTTTATATGTATACCTTGCCACCTTGTTGTAGGTCACATAAATTGGAGTACAAGAACAGAGCACAGCGAAATCTTAACTGCTATGACCACTTCTGCTTGTGTTACCCTGCAAATGTAACATTGGAAATGTATATGTATTGGAGAAGAGTGTGGGGAGGAGGTCTGCAGTCAGGTGCTGGTACCTAGGGAGGGATGGTGTGGAGAGGGAGGGAAGGGAGAGCATAAGGGAAGGTTGCACCTGCTCCTGGCACCAGCTCTCTGAAGGTTTTCAGGACTCTCTCACCTGCGGAGCTTTCCAGGACATGGGCAAATCACATATTTAGATGCAAAAATATTCCTGATACTAACAAAAAGCTATCGTATTTCTTCCATAAAAATGAGTATTTCTATTCTCAGAGAACATATAGACATGGATTGTAAATTCCTAGTAATTATTACAGCTTCCGAACATCTGGATACTTTGTTTTTCTTTTCACAAAGAATGATTTCATTAAAAAAATCAAATAGACCTTTACGTAACAGGATCTAAAGAATATGTGTTTTTTTTTTTTTGTTTGTTTGTTTGTTTATTGAAACAATAAAAATAAATGTATATCCAGTGATTCTTTTGACAAAAATAGTAGACCAAAGTGAAGGACAGTAGGAGGAAATAAGAAGAGAAAAGAGCTAAAGCATTTTTATTAAAGGTAAAAGATTCTCATTAAGAATTAAAAAATAATAATTAAAAAAAGAAAACACAAAACAACAACAACAACAAAACATAAAAGTAAAACACCTTCTTGTGAAAATCAAAAAAACAAAACAATGTATACACTGGCCACAGAAATTAAAATTAGGAAACAGTTGATGCAGCTGGTAATGTCCATATCAGAGAGATAAAAGGATATAACAATACAAAAGCAACATGTACTTTTGGATTAAAAAGATAATAAGTTGAAGAAAACAGTACCATGTTACCAGGAATTCATCTGAACATGTAGAGTATGTCATTAAATAGAGAAGCATTTCGGGATGGCCACTCATCCAAACAACAGTATTTTGTGTAAAAAAGTTCTCACTTCATTTTATTTGTGTTTTCACAGCCTTTCTGATGGCCTGTGTGGGAACACTTCTGTATATATTCAATACTCATTAATTTTGTTTAGTGAAAGATTGTAAAATTAGACCATGGGTGGAAATGTTGGCTCTGTTGAAGCTAATGGCAAAAATATCCCAACTTCTGGCTAATCTACTTACTGTCTCAAACAGACAAATATTGCAAGTCATAGTCTTTTGCCAAATTGCTCTAAAAAGAATATTGCTCTGACTGAACAAGTAAAAAAAAAAATCCTGAGTGTAATATTAATATTTGAAATCTCCCATTTTCTACTTATTTCTCAGCTTTAACTGCCAAGTTTATTCTTTAACCAGAGGTATGAAACACATCAGTGAGTCTGTTTCCTGTGATCTGGTATGTTATACTACCTGCTAAAATATGTAAATGTATTAAAGAGATCTTCTTGTGAAGAAAATAATTTCAGCACAAACACCCTTCAACAGTATGAGTAAAGAAAAGCAATATATGTGATGAAAGCAGTGAGAGTTGATTCTGTAGCCTAGCAAGGTACCAAGACAATTTCACTGTAAAATCTGGATTGCTTGATATATGTAACTGAGTTCTATGAATGGCAGGCACGAGCAGAGTCTGTCATGTACTCCTCTTTCATTATAGCCAGCAAATGGCTATGTGATGGAGCATCAAAGCCCTTCAAATGTATGCTTTTCTTGGCTGTTCTCAGGTTAGGCTTTGTGTAGATTCAACTCTGATAATAAGCACTTCAAATTGCACAGGCATTTTGATCACAGAGAAGCAAAATGCTGTCTATAAATCTAAACTGCAGTGAACTGGATCCTCCGCAATGCTAGTGAACTAGGAAAGAGTTTCAAAGGCTGTCTAACTCTACTTCAACATCAATTGCCAAACTCTAAGAAGTTTTTATACAGGAACAGAGAACAAATATTTTACACCCCCTCTTTTTTTTTTTTTTTCCCCCTTTTTAATTTTTTTTCCTCACAAAGGCATGCCAGAACGACTATTTTTTAATAATAAAGAATGAGTATGCATACTCTCAATTTCCCAATTGAAGCTCTTATTTCAATCCAGGCCACAGGCTAAAAACCTAAAAGACAATGGTAGCAGGAGCCTCCTGGGATCTTGGACTGCTGCATTATTCCATCTCAGCTACGCACACCTAAGATATAACAAAAGTTAAAAAGGCTGTGTCAGGAATATCAGTCCTGACATTTCTCTTTGTAACTAATTTTGTACAGTTATGCTACTGAACTCCACATAAGCAGTTCATTTATTCATTGGAAAAGGAGTGAAGAAAAACAAATATCATGTGTAACACTAATGTAGGAGGCAGCAAAATTGTATCAACAATTCTGCCATATTATATGGGCGTGGGAGTGTTTTATTGTTTTATAGAAAACTTGAATAAGTAAATCTTGAAAAACTAGTCATGATTTAGTACAGATATAGATCTATTTCTCTAGCTTTACTTTTTCTCTAAGGGCCATTTCCACAGTATTTAAGTGCCTTGCAACAGACTGTATTTAGACAAACACACAGAATCACTTACTTTTCCCTCTTTGGGCTTCCTTGCATGTACAGACTTATTAGAATATACACACAGTACATACACATAACTGCATATATTTCTTATAACATTTAATAAGAAGGAGTATTAAGATAACCCCAACATCCTTAAGCTGGCATTTTTGTTGTAAATAAAATAAAATAAAACAAATAGATCTATAATTTCATGTTTTGACCACTGTTGCATACAAGCCTGTAGATTCATGCATTTATGAAAGTGTTTCAGGATCTAGATTAATTTAATTTGTTCTTTAAACTTAGTCCCTGAATGTTTACTAGAAAAGCAGTTGTTTGTATTCCAATATCTGTCAAACACGGGCTTACACACTGCTTGAGCAGAAAGATGTCGAACAGAAATTGACTGGTGAGGAGCCACTGTGGCACACCTCTGATTCTGCGCATGCAGCTGGCACCATACAGACGCTTGCTTTCCTGAAGATACAGTGAATGCCTTAGCCCAGTTTTCTTCTGCAGGTAAAAATACCCAGGTACAAAGGGGAGCCTGGTGAAATTGCTGCTGTATCCTTGAGAAAACAACAATGATGTACAAAAGACAGTATGAAGTCTGCTTGTATGCCCTGTGTTTTTATGCAGTGGCAGTGCAGCCGTATGTCCTTGTTTAGCAGGACTGACATGTTAACCTGCATGGCACAGCTTTTTTGACCAGTTCTGAGCATTGATTTTACTTTATTTATTCGGTACTCGAGCTATCAAAGGGAAAAAGTGCCCATGGCAAGCTAGCTGCAGTAACAATCTGTGCATTTTAAACTGTCTGCATCTACTTAGTTACTATAACTACTCCCAACTGCATGATTAAATACAAATGATCTTTCCATATATTAACCACAAGCTTCTTTCCAATATGTGCTGAACATGATACTTAAAACATTGGATTCTCAAATGGAATAATAACATTTATGGAAGTAATTTCCCAAATGTGTATGATTATCACTTGCAAGGATGTATACACCAGTTAAAATTCACAGTATGATGAGGAATCATTTCCAATCTGCCGAGAATGGAAACACAGAATTAAAAGTTTGCTTCTTCACAAAGATGTCTTTCACATAAATCAGCTACTTGTTTGTCACTCAAACATTAATATGGTGCTCAAACTTGTACATTATTTATGCTATTTGTTTGTAAATATTGCCCTTTCTTTAAATGCTGTCATAGGAAAAAATGGTGATTTAAATAGAAGACAGCATTTGAAATTACCTTAAATTCCTGTGTGTTTTTTTTTGTTTGTTTGTTTTGTTTTTGTTTTGTTTTTGTTTTGTTTTGTTTTGTTTTGTTTGTTTTGTTTTTGTTTTGTTTTGTTTGTTTTGTTTTGTTTTTGTTTTGTTTTGTTTTTTTGTTTTTTCCCAAAATTAGTTAGATTTTAATCAATGAACTGCTGACTAAAATGGAGTAGTTGCTTTAGCACATTTGAAAAGAACAAGTAACCTAGAAAAGTAAATAAAGGATTGGATAAAATGAACAATGGTAGATCACTCCAAGCAGTTATCTCCCTCTTCTAAGGGTACTAGCTTCTTAAGCAAGAGAGATTGATAGCTCTGTTTAATCTTAAATTTCATAACTTTTTTGATATGTCATGTGTAAATCGTTAGCAAAACAAGGTAAGAAATAGAAAGTTAAGGGGAAGAATGTTAAAATGGAAAGGGGAGAGGAAAGGGCAAAATAAAGTATGGTACTCAGTTCTAGTCTGAGCCCTAAGACTGATTTCCGAGTGGTCTGCCAACCCTAACATTGTCAGTTACAATTTTTGAGCTCTGTGGTTCTAAAAGGTTTGAACCACGTGAGATTTATGATGTTTAGTTGTTTAACCACAGAATGAGCAGGGTGCAAGAGAGAGACAGGCATGAGAGAGACAAAACATACTGCCAAGATGAGGAGAGAGATGTGCTTCCAGGGAGTAGCCCTCTACAAGGAAGAAATGATGCCTATGTGCTTGGCATTGGGATAAGCTTCATCTGACTTCATGTGCGCTTCACCTCCCTGTTCCAGACAGAAAGGCTCACACAGAAGCAGGTGCAGGAGGGGTTCTGAGGAGGGTGGAACGATTACGTTCCAGGTTAAATCCAGCAATGGTCTGAAGGAGGACCTATCTATAGACACCTTCCTCAACCTGCCCTGGTCCCTAGGCACTGATGCAGGAACTCACTGACATCTCCTCCCTTGCTGTGGTTTAGCAATATTATCCTTTTCACTCAGTGCCTGTGATCCTGTCCTGGGATGCAGAGAACTGAGGATGTCTCCCCGTGTTTGGTCTCACAGGAGGCTGCTGGTCTCTAAAACCATAAACCAGACTCTGGTATGTCTGAAGGACTTCCATAGCAGAGACCTCCAACCTGTCACTAGGACATTTTGAATGGCAGTATTTTCCATGTATTCTATTCAGAAAAGTGTTGAAGATAACTTGAGGCTGAAAGCAAATAAAGGGATGTGGGGGACTGTTACTTTGTGGTTAGAGCTCTAACAGGGGAGACAATGTATCTGCTCCCAAAACTTTATCTCAGTGTAAAATAATAAATAAATAAATACATTAAAGTTAAAGTTAAAAAAAATAATAAATTTGCCCTCTGTCCACCATTGAAATAATAATAAAAGAATAATAATAACGTTGTGTTTAGCAGAGAGAACTGAAGGTAATACTGATTTCTGCTTCTGGGCACAATTTACAAGAGTGCTGCAGAGAATTACAGTTTTCCTGTCTTCTGGCAGATACTATTGATCTCACCATCTACTGTTACTTCTTCTAGTCAACAGTGAACAAGTCTACATTAATGTATCCCATGAAAATCCAACCACCTGCACATGACTCATCAGTTGGGAGCATTGCTTGGTCAAAGCAAATAATATAGTGCTCCTAAAGGAATAGAGAACTTTCTAAGGTAGAAGGGTAGAAATACATGTATTATCTCAATTTTGCAAAAGATGAAAAAGGACGTGGTTTCTTCTTACATGTTCCTTCTTCTCCGTATAATGTATCTTCAGGAAGAATTTCGACCATTTAGGCATTCAGATGCAAATATCAGCAAAAAATAACATATCTATATGTTGGAATAGCCTTAAGAAATGTGAGCATTGTCTCGGTGTTTTATATCTCAAAGTAACTACTATTTATATATATAAAAAAATGAGGGGAGATTTTTTTTTAATCTTAAAAATATTCCTCAGGCAAAACTTAAACAAAATGGATTCACAAAGAAATTAAAAAATATAAATATATAACTGGTATCTAGCATATTTTCATCTATTAAAAATATAGGTAGACCAAATTTTACATTACCTTTACATTAATATCTCTGGTGTGCATGCTTCTGAGATGTAGAACAGACTGAATATGTCAAAGTCTGCAATTTATCCTTATTTTTGTTTATTGCTTAAAAAAAAAATAATATTTTTTTCCTTTCCTGGCTGGACAACAAATGTTACACCTAACATTTCACATCTAAAAAATACAAGCTGTTCTCATAATGATCACAGCATTTAGAGAAAAGCAAAGTATTAGATGTGACAGATTTGTATAAGAGTTTTGTAGTTAAATATTTTGTGTTTCTTCATCTTTGTGTTTACAATATAAGTTATATATTTTGTTTGAGTTCTAAAAATATAGCTTTTTTGGATTTAGTTCTTAATGAAAACAGAGTATTATACTATGAAAGGTGACCTATTGAAGGAAAAGTGCTAATAAGTAGCAGATTGTTCAACATGACCTAAACCCCCTTTTTATTGAAAAAATGAGATCTACAAAGGTACTTTGTAACATGTTTCATAAGGACTTAATTTTGCTCAGCACTAACAGGGCCATTAAATCCACTTAGAATCGGGATTACAAGGAAACAGGGATATTTGTATTCTCTTTTACCTTTTATTTGAAAGTAAAAATGCATGCCTCTTACATTCCCTTAAGATGTTTTCTAAAGAAACAAAAGAAACTTACAAAAGTCACCTCTCTACATTCAGAGTTAGAGAGAAAAAAGTGGAGCAGGAGGGGAGAGTCTGAGTTCTGGAACATATATATTTTTTTTTAACCTCTAAGTACAAATGACTGTGCAACTCATAAGAGACCTAATATTCTTAATGCATCCTTTCCTAATGCATCCAAGTGGTGGTTGTCTATGGAGTAGCCACATTAAGATAGTCTTACCAGTCCCTGTCCAATTACAAAAGCAGATGTATTTCACAGATACATTCATGTAACACATGGAGCTAGTGGCCAAGCAGTAAGTGTGCTGTGACAATTACTAACCAAGGTTTTCACTGTTGTGCCGTTGTTATCTTTCAGGGTCACTACCCCACTCTTGATTCATTTCCATATTCACCCATCAGTGTTGCTCCCACATTTGAACTGTAAACTCTTCAAGGTTACTAATTTACATCTTTGAAGGGAATGCACTGCTGGGGTGCCAAGACTCAGAGACGTCACCACAAAATAAACCAGTTGTTTGCACTAGAAATTTAGCTGTAGACAGATTCTACATCTGACCCAGCTTTGCAGCTATACCTGCTCAGTGAATACTCACCTGTTCAGACAGTGCACTGCTGGGGGTCCTTCAACACCTCTAAACTCACTGAAGACTGGGCACTCTTACCTGGATTCTCATCACCCTCATTTGGGACAGAGAGTAGCGAGGGGCTCTTCTGCTTTGGACAATTAGAGTCTTTTCCACCACACCTTAGAACAGAGACAAGAAATGACAGGATGAGTAACTCCTGATAGCCTGTGGTACTAATTAGACTCAAAGCTAGGCTATGTTATTGATTTTGATAAACACATACAACAGCAGAGAAATTGATACCTCTGGAATTTTGTAGACACAAACTTGGACACTAAGGAAGTTCAGATGCCTAAAGGTTATCAGAGGTTTTGTGAACAATACCTAGGCTTAAATATTTTATACTGAAACATTTTAGTTGTCCTTGCTGTTCTTTAAGATTGCCGTAATTTTTATTGCGATACATCAATTTAGCCTTAACAAAAGAATAAAATCCTTCCTTTACCCAGTTTAAGGTTACTTGAAGTATGTATTTTTATTTGAAGAGGAACTGAAGAACTTGCCAGTGGTACTTTTTTTGTGCAATACAGAAAGATCTCGATATCCCTCCCATTCCTCACTTATAATATTGTCAGTAGCATAATATGAGCTGCTTGCCTGTGCTATTGTCAGTTGTCCCACCAAGAAGGAAAGAAGATGCAGACTGCCTGTCAGCTTTCTCAGAGGTATTTCCTTTACTGCAGGCAATGATTGGCTACTCTGAAGCCCTGGTGCCAAGGATGGTTTTCTCTCCCATTTTCTGGCTTATTTCAGTCTCCCTGGTGTTGGTGTCCTATTCACATGTCAGCTGCAGCTCGTGAGACCAAGCTTTTCATGAGGGCTATAGTGTAAACAGGATCATTTGTAGAGAGACAAGGAGTGAAGTTTTTGAAAGAAGAATTTATGGAAATGGCTAAAAGTTTACATTATGAGGATTTCAGAGTATTATTCTTCTGCACAAAATACAGTTTCCCTGAGATTTTTTTTTTTTTTTTGGTATTATGCTTTCAATTTCTTATTCCTTGTTCTTATAAAACAAAGAATCCAAATCCTACTTCTACCAGGCTCCTTCAGTTTCTACTTTGCCAGAACTTTATGATAGGGTCTCTGTGATAAGTTCAGGGATGGTTATATCCCAGATCATTGCCTTGGAGGGACAAAAGGATCCAAAATTTATGGCCTGACTTCAGAAGCTCACAAAATTATAACACAAGATGCACTTGCCCCTTGTGGAAGAAGTGAGTGAGGTTGTAGGAATGGTGATGTGCTCAGCATATCTCAGAGATTTCCCAGAAAAAACTTGTAATGTGAACTTTTGTCATTGTACACGCTGCCACAACACGGTAGTTAACCTCTCCTTAGCCTGAGAGCAGTACCTGTTCCTCAACACACCCCAAACACACAACTCTGCCAGAGAAAAACCACCCTGGTCCTCACCACAGACAAGTAGAGCCAGGCACATGATGGTCGGCTGACTCGACAGAAGGCATGCAGCAGAGCGAGGAAATGTGGCAGCGCTCTTGACTGCCAGTCCCCTGCCTTAACCTCCAGAACACACTTCATAAATGTTTGAATCTTTAATAAAATCTTCTGGGTGTCTGCTTCCTGCAACACTAACTCTTTTAAAGTATTCATGGGTTATTTGTTTATGACTCTTAAACAAATCTATTAAATGCTCTGTGTTATTTTTAGATTTTTTTTTCCCTTTCCTTTTAATAATTTATATTGTTTTGGATACATAAATATGTCCTAAGAGTATTTGTCATTTCTTAATGTTTACAGTGGGGATTTTTTTTCCCTAGAATACTATGCTTTTTCTTGTGTATAGATTATTCTTTTCTGATAAATGCACATTTCAGAAACAGTCACAGACAATACAATAATGGCATATGAATTTCCAGAAATTATAGTTAATGCCACTTGAAAAAACTCATTTTTTAATTTTCCACTCATCACGTGGTCACAGAGAACAAGGATACCCCTTCTCAGAATTCTGTTAAGCAATGGATAAAAATTACTGGTATGCTCTTACCTATTTTCAGCCATTACTGAATTAGGACTTTTTATCTAACATACTGGGAACAGATGGGAAGGTACAAAGAACAGAAAAGTACAAAGGAACATGACAGTCTCTTAGATAAGGGGCTTATTGAATGCCATTCAAAGCTGATACTGGTTTTAATGCACTGCAAATACATTTAAGTAAAAAGTGGATGTAAATCCTGAGCTGGTCTAGGCCTAGATTTTGCAGACAGAAGTAGTCAGGAATATCAGCAACAAGATTAAACAGTCTTACTGGGTCTGCTCTACAATAAGCATATTTCTGCTTATATTCATTAAAAAAAAAAAAAAAAAAAAAAAAGTCTCCTGAAGTTACTGTGGAATCATCTTGGTATGGAGCTGGTGAAAACAATAGTGTGGATTCACTAAAGGAATGGTCCTCGTCATCTGATATGGTCACATACATTCACAGATACAAAATCTTACATTGCCCGCTACTCCCCTAGGAAAATATAAGAGCATCTACTACTTCTTATCTCCTTTTCAAAAACTTGAGTCTCTTGTGCTTGAACCATTTCCAGCTACTTGAATGAGATGAGAAAAAATATATTCATGATTGAGTAATACCTGTTATTAGCACTTAGGTTAGAACTGCTCATTGGAAAAGCCAAGCAAGCCAATGGACATCACCAAAGCACAGCAGAAAATCTTACACTTTTCCATCTCTTTGTATTTTAATCAGCCTTTTCTTCCTCTAGTCAATGAGCCTGTATCTATGCCCATATCTCCAATGATTTCTAGCATGAGAGCAATATTTTCCAGAGTGGATTCACCAGGTGGCGGTGCTATATACAGTCTGCAACTGCTAGGGACTCTTAAAGAAATGGCACCTTGCTGCCAGCGGGAGACAGGACAGCAGCAGTTTTTCTCAGAAACATGAAAGGAAGGAATAAGAAAAAAGAGAATGAGATTTCACTCCTAGAAGGCCAGAAAAGTCAAGAAGAGTTTGTCTTGCATTCATATGATGGTGGCCCTGTGCTGGGGACAAGAGGGAGTCTGCTGGGCTGCCATCCATCCAGGCATGAGGAGGGATCTATCTGCATAGATGAGCCCCACCACACTACCTGTTTGTCTTGCACTATGCTTGTTCCTGTGGCATACGAGTGAGGAAGTGTATAATGACAGTAGAGATTCAACTAATAAATTCTCAGATAAATTCTTGTGGATGCATTGTACCTGGCCTACTGGTAACAAAGGCAGAATGCAGAAGATGTCACTGAAAACTACTTATGTACATTCTTGTCCAAACTAGAAGAAAGAGAAATCTCATAGGTATGGAAGAGCACCTGGACTAATGCAGCATACAAGCTGGGTGTGGCTAATGTCCAATGCATCTCTGAAAAGACCAAGAGGGAAACAAAATCACAACTGCAATAAATGAGGAAGGCATATAAAGCCACCTACAAAGCCATTTGTCTTGCCTGGGCATTATTAAACAACAGAATAAAAATTGTAAGTAGTTTTACGTATCAGTACTAAAAATAATGTGAGAGATAATTTTTCTAGAGAAAATAGTTACTTCCTGGAACAGCTATTCTCAGAAACCAAAAGAAAAGAGGTTATTTTGGGTATAATCTGGAGTGATACAAAGGACCCTCTTCAGTTAGAGCCTCTTTGATTGTAACCATAGTACTCAATTTCTATTCTATTCTATTCTATTCTATTCTATTCTATTCTATTCTATTCTATTCTATTCTATTCTATTCTAATCTAATCTTGAGACAGGGAACATTGTAAAAAATAGGTAATTTGTAAAAAAATGAACAAACAAACAAACATAGAATAAAACTTGTAAAAACAGCTGTCCAAAATCAAAGAAACATAGGAACGACCTTGAGGCCATTGAAAAATAGAGTGCTAGGAGCCAGGTAAAATTATGTGTGTCACTATTCAAAAAGAAAACAAAGCAGTCAAAAAATGCTTTCAAGGCTTAATTGGTAAGTTATGCAGGCTATTGCATGGAAAAGCTTTCTAAAAAAATGGAAATCTGGCCCAGAAAGAGAGAATAAGAAAGTCCATATATATAGAATGTTGGAAAAAAAAAAAAAAAAAAAGACAACAACAGCAGAAACAACTAAAAAACAGATGGTCTGAAAGGAATATGAAGAGTATAGCAGAGAGTTAGCCAAAAGCATCTAAGGAAGGAAGAAGACAAGGGAGTTAACAGGATGGTGTGGCCACCAAATGGGGGAACACAGACCAGGATGACTCCCATCTGGACAGTTCTGGAACCTCAGGCCCATGACTGCCTCCAGTTCTGTCCACAGAGCACCCATGTCAGTGCTAGCTGTGTTCAATACCTTCAGAAATGATCTGGGAGAGGCAATGAAATCTCCAAAAATGGTATAGTCAAGCCTCAATATCAATACAGAAGAGATAATACATCTAGAGAACAGTAAAATAAACCATGCTTGTACATTGCTGTAGCTGTAAATGCCAGTTAAAACCACCAGAAAGGGACCTTGGAGTCATTACTGGATGGTTTTAAAAATCCCTGTCTCAAGGTGGCAAATATAAATGGGATGGTCTTGGCCATCGGGAGGACAAAACATTATCAAGATATCATCACTGGGAACAAGACAATTATTTTGCTACCAGCTACCATAGCTGGGATGTGCTATGCTTCCAGCGCTGTGTGCAGTCCTAGTTGTGCATCTAAGGCAGGACTTAGTGGAGCTGAGGTGGTATGGGAGAGGAGAAATTAAAAGGATCAGGGGGATGAAGTGATTTTCTTTCATGCAGTGACTACAAATGTTGGGACTCTTCCTTTTGCAGATAGAAAATCTTGAAGCAGAAAAAGAATGGGTGAGAGAATAACAAGGGTGCTAGCTAAGCTGAATGCAGAGCTGCTATTTGCCACATCCTTGAACTTGATGAAAGAGGGAGACTTGTTTAAAAGCAAACTTTCCTTTACCACGTGCATAGTGAAGCCCTGTACCTTGCTCCGATAGGGGAGTGACATGAAGGCAAGCAGTGCCATCAGTCCAGAAAAAGGAGACAAATTCATGGGCAGCAGGTCGATAAGTAGATACCAAAAGAACTAGAGAGGAAATTACCTTCTGACATCCTTAATCAAGCAACTGCAGAGGCAGTGGCAGTGTGAGGGAAATGGACTGCCCTGAAATGGCTGGGGTTGTGCATTACATCTCTGATGGCCATTTCTGAACACTGGGCTGGATGGACCACAGGTCCTGTCCAGTCTAGTACCTCTTCTCTTCTTCTAGTGTAATATTGGGGTTCAAGAAGGGAAAATGAGGAATTTCACAATGAATCAAGTAAACTTGTTGTCTGTCTTCATCTCTGTACCCTGCCTAGAATTCTGTTTGTGCTGAGCTTGCTGAAAAAAAAAATATTGTTATATGCCTAATTGTAACTGTTCCTCCTGAAGAACCATCTTGTGCCAACAAGAAGTCACATGGTAAATACAGGCAGTTTCTAGTTGTAAATTGCTTAGATTTATTCTATCAATTAACAGAAAGGTGGCATCAATGGAGTGGAAAGAAACAATTGAGCAAACAAACAGAAACCTTAGAATAGCAGAAATATGCTCAGTAGCTGAAAATACCTGGAGTGTGAGCTCAGGTTATGGGAACAGCTCGCAGTGGAATTTTGCAACTTCAGAGTTGCCTCCATTTAGAAAGCAGAATTTTTCTCTGTTATTTTTATAGCTATTCCTAGTTAGCTGATATTCCAACCCTAATGCCTTTACTGGCATTTTGCTAGGCTCTGTGATTATTTCCTCAGCTTTCTTCCATTTTCTCATTGACCACATCTAACCTTTTTCCTTTTGTGATCCTCTTTACTTCTGTACTGCACTCAGAGGCAACACAGTGACCTGGCAGACCAGAACAGCTCAGACTATGTCATTTACATCTTCTCAGATGAAGTGTTAGATTCTCTCGAAGTTGCCAGTTTCTTCTCCTTCCCTCCTTATCCTTGCAAGAGGTAGCCACAGACCTGACTATTCTCAGCCCTTGCTACCCTCTGCCTTCTCCCACCTTCTCCCATTTTCTCTCTACAATACTATTTGCTTTCATGCAATATATTAGTATTATATATGTCCTGATATAGATAGGCATAGTCAAGGAACAAAGACACTAGAGGGCTGGCCATTAGAATTAGCAATTTTGTCCTTCACTAGCAAAATAACTGTTCCTGAAAGAGATAAGTGTTGTATTTTATTATTCTTCTTATTATTGTTTTATTATAAACCAGTCTAGGAATGTGAACACAAAGGAACTGGCTTGCCCAGGTTGGTTTCAGAGAGTGCCGTCATATAGTTCAAGTGGGGTGATGACCCCATAGTGGAAAATCATACTGCCCTTTCATGTTAGGGCAGCTGGCTCATGTCCTCACCTTCTCCAGTGTCAATATGTGTGCATGTCAGAAAGCTACTTGATCCGTGCTCATGTGATAGTCTCTTGAGTTTAATTGCCCAAGAAAATCTGGTAGCATGAATGCAGTTGATCTTAGTGGGCTGTTTAAATTCTCTTTCTATCAGGAAATCTGAGTGTTTGCACAACAAGAATCAAGGAAAAGAGAATCAAAGGAGAACATGAAAGAGCTACAAATTATGTTAACACAAAAGTCACAAGTAAAAAATTACTATGATATATTAAAAGTATTTCCCCCTATAAGCACTTTTATTTCCTCCTTAACTTGCAAGTCCATAAAACACATGGATACTGAGGGGTAAATGCTTTGTGCAAAGCCCACTGAACACTCATTTACTACCAATACCTAGAGCTGCAGTTGTCACAGTACAACAGCAGACACACTGACCCACAACTATTCCTGTTCCCACTGCCCAAAATGAAGCTCAGAAGTTGTCCCTAAATTCTTTCTGCACATTCCCAGGCAGCTATTGAGTCTGGTTTCCTAATGACCCACTACCTCTTATCAACACCAGTCCATGGTCCTGGGTGATATGGTGATGTGATTGTGACCATGTTCTTACTAAGATGTCTCCCCCACCACAATTTTAAGCTGAGTTTCAGGTTTCCCTGCTGCCTTTATTTGGGCTAGAATAGACAGCATTTTTAGAGTGATATACTTAGTTTAATACTGTCATAAATGGATTTTATGACAGCAGAATCATTTCCAGCCAAACCTTTGGCAAAACATAAAGAATCCACCCTAAGCTTATGACTTTTTCTATGGTGTTTCAAACATAAAAAGGAGTCTAGATTCTTTTTTATTTTTTTTTTATTTTTTTGTCTCATATTGAGTGCTTTTCTGAAATTTTCATGCACATGTTGTTTTCCAGCATAATCCTAAGGTATTTTTTAGCCTCCATCCATTCACTGTGCCTTTAAATTGTTTGCATTGTCATCTTTAATAGCACTTCTTCTGGCTTTCTGGTTTATAGTAAGATTGTACTTTGCCCTTTTCTTTTTCTCTTTCCACAATACCATTTTTTTTTTTTTTCCAGAGTAAAGTATATTGAGGAAATTATACACTACTTTATAAGTGCATTACAGCTTGACTACTAGAAAAATCATGAAGTGCATGAAGTGAAGGAATTCCAGATTGAATCTCTTCCCAGAGTTGGTGTCTCTCTCTCTCTCTTCTCTCTCTCTCTTTTTTTTTTTTTTTTTTTTTTTTTTTTTTTTTAAGGGTTGGGTTTGTAGTGAGGAGAAGAAATGGCCAGGAAAAGGAAAAAATCTTAAATCTTAAATCTTACTATCTATCTTGTACAGCTGTCTCCTAGCTCACAGAAATACTGCGTCATCTTCATCTGAGAAAATTAATACTCCTTAGAAAAGTAAGATTCCATTTTATTGTTTTATACATCTTTTATAAATACTTAGTCATTTTCAGTAGACAACAGTGCCTTAGTTACTTTTACTATTGTGCTTGCTAAACATTTGTTCATACTTATTGTCAGTGCTGGCCATCCAGACCACGTCAGGTGGGAGGACAGGCTCTTTTCCTACTGGTACACCTCTCATATTTCTTGCTTTTCTGAATAATCCTTTTACTTGTCTCTGTTTCTACTAAGGCATGGATACGTATCCTAATTTGCAAAAGGAGCATTTTGTTAGAGCTTTTTGTATAAATATTGTCTACTTCACTATTCAACCTGAATAAATGTGAACCCATCTAAATTGGTTCCAGATCTCAAACTCTTCCAAATACACGCAGACATGAAAGTATGATGAGTCAAATTTGCAAAGTGAAACTCACCTTAACTACAGCCTAGCACAAAGTAACCTGTTTTGGTTTAAGTACGTTAAACTGTATTTATTTTTTCCTCTTTCTGGATGTTTTCTTTGACATCCTAGCTGAATGCAGTATGAAGTAGCCAAGACTCCCCTCAACACAAAGGAAAAGCTTCATGCCAATTGTCTCTGTTAGATTACTTTCCATTTAATTTCAGTCCAAACCTCAACTCCACAATCCAGTTCAATCTCAGTTCTGGAACCACTTCTGATGTTGAACCTCAATATAGAACTTAGATCTAAGCACTTCTTGTCCCCTTGTTTAAAAGTACATGGATCACATGCAAAAGCAAATTCATTGCATTGATTCCTAAAATGATGTCTCAGTATTCTAAAACCAAGGTTATATTAAAAGAGCAACTATTAATATTTATACAGTTTCATCTCATAAAATGCTCTATCTGAGTCTATGGCAATACAAATTGGACAGCATATAAAGCTAGTGATTTGTGCTGAAACTCTAAAAATAAAACAGAGGGTGGAAAGACATGAAAAACTGTCAAGAAATCTGGAAGAACTCACATGTTTGTGTATGCTTTTTTTGAAAAAAAAGTGTTAGGAAATACTGAGCTGTGTGAATTCCAAGGGGACAGGGAAGCTATAAGGTTGGAGCACCAGGATATAACAGAAATGTGAGTGCCTTCTACAAGAAATATTTTTGATTTGAAAAGCAGCAAGGAAAAGAACTCTGTGGGTAAAGTTTGCCAAAAATTAGAGCATTTCACTGTCTGATAGAGTACCAGAGCAATATAAAATGGAATAAAAGCTGATGAATCACTGTCATTTCTATTGGTAAAAAAGCAATACAAGATCCTTCAATGTCAACATTAGATATGAAATGTGTTCCTTGCTGTATTAAATTGCATTTTATTGAAACAGCCAAGGTAAATTTTAACTCTTGAGTACTCAGAGTGTTTACTTTTATGCTGTATGGCATGGACCATAACTGTGGCAACAAAAGGGTTCACAGGCCCATTATAGGTAACCTGGTAGGATATCACATGCTTTATGTGTCCTCACTGGGGAAAAATGGAACAATGAATGACTTTTCATATAAGGAAAAACAAAGTGCAGGGTGAAGAAAAAGGGTCAGGGGGGTCTCTGGGAGAAGAGTGGGGTTGCTCATGAAAAGTCCTGTAGGAAGTTCCAAATAAAGCCGGTTGGTCTGTGCCCTGGCATCCAAGAACAGTGAACAGGGGGGCATGATGGGCAAAAATCACGTTTATTTATTTATTTATTTATTTATTTTTTTATTGAGAGAGGGAGAGAAAGAGAGTATTTTAAGGGAACTCTCTAGGAAGCCCTAAATATTGTGAGAGGCTGAATTGGTACCAAGGAAGAGATGTCTGAATAGTAAGCTTAGGGCAGTGCTTGGCAAGAGTTGTGAGTACAATGTTGGTAGGGTGTGAAATACATGTTCAAGTAGATGAAGAGTTGCACATTTTTTACCAGGAACTGAAGATATTTTATAACTATAAAAGAGAGGAAACATTAAAACTAATCACCTGGAAGATTAGGTTCTATGCACACACAGTTCTGGTGACCAGGTCCCTAGAGGCTTTTCAGCACTGAGAGCACTATCATATGCCATTAGTATCTAGTATCAAAAGGGTCTGAGCATCAAAAAAGATTCTTAAAAAATATATATATAGTTGAGTTATTAAAAAGAGTTTTTCAATGGTTTAGACTTTTTCAAAATATGATGACTTTAAATAAGTGTTCTTATGATCAGAAATACAAATAAATACTACCACCAACATGCTGATTCTGTATATCAGTTAATCAGTTAAGGTCAGATTCAGAACCCTCTGAAAGTGATAGCACACATTTACCCAGTTCAATAAGTTTAGTATTCCCATATACTACTCATCATCTTTCTTTACATGCATAAACATTCATTTTTATACCCATTCTAGCTTCTTAACCCACACAGAATACATTCATTTTTCTACCTATTAACAGTCCTTGTTTATTGGCTTTTTGTGTGACTGTGGCTTTTTAAAGACATAAAATGATGCATTGTCTTTGCAAAGGGCCTCTCCACTGCCCTGATGTTCATTACAGAATCCACATACCCATCACCCTCCTATCTACACCATCTTATTTGCCTGAAAGTAATATAATTACATTTATATGCCATCTATTTCATCTGTGTTTCGTGCTAGTTAAATCAGTTTCTTGTGCATTTGTTTCATGCATTCACCACAAATTGATATGTATAACCTATGCATATATTCATCTCGTCAAGTATTCATGTACTGGGTTCCTGTGTTCATTATTGACAGAAATTATTCATCCTAACGAATCCATGGGAACACCAGAAAGAGTATATAACACAAAAATAACCTAAATTATAAAAAATGTGCTAGGAAATGTGTGTGTGTACGTGTGTGTGTGTAAAACCAGCTCAGATTTTAAAAGAAGAAAACCTAAAAAATAAATAATAATAAAATGCTTGTGTGTGTTGGCTGGAAGAGTGGATTTATACAGCTCTTCTTCCTCCTCTGCAGTGTGATCAGACAAACCCAAATGCCAGGTGTACAATTCTTTCAGAAAATAAATAAACATTTTGCATAGGCACCATAGTCACTATATTGTCATTGGAACCATCCCAATACATACAGACACAAGAAATCTGTAACCATGAACCTGCTTAAACTCTCCAAGTATGTCCAATGATTATAAAACAAACAAACAAACAAACAAAACCACATGTTAGGAAGTGTCTGGCTGATAATAGACCTGCTTGGGGTGTTGTATATATAGGATTGGTGGTGGTGGGCTGTTTTTTTTGTTTGTTTGTTTGTTTGTTTTTTTAAGAAGGGATGAGTGGTTCGGGTTCAGCAGTTCCTCAGTTTATCACCAGGAAGCTTCACAGAGTTAAAAGGAATCAGCCTTTGCTGCTGAATTGGCTGCCATGACAGCAGAGGTACTGAAGACTTGCACTGTGTTGCAATGGAGCACTAACACCAGGGGACTGGTGTGCATGAAGACAGAAAGGGCTGTGCTACAATCACCCTTTGCGAGGCTGGCCTGGTTTGCAGTCAAGTCTTGCAACATGCAGCGTATGGAGGACTTGTGAAGGGTAATGTTTCTGATATTTCTGCAAGCTCAAGAGGAGGAAGACATCATGCTGAAAGCAACTTACATTGTTCTCATGTACTAGAACATGAACACCTCGTGTCTGTGATCAGATAATGCTTTCCATTAATTCTTAAGTTTTTTTAAGGAAGGTCTACCTAGACACACAATGCTATATAAAATGGGACTTTGACACTTGAGTGGATTGGCCGTGTATTGCTGATTGCCTCTTTTTACTGCTTTGATCCCAGGACCTCAAAGTACTTTATAAATATTAATGAATAAAGACTCAGGAATGTTCAGTCATTGTGTCTATGCTGTTGGTTATGTCACAGATGGGGGCAAACATATTAAGAGTACAATTTATTCCCCTTTGCTTTACATTTCTGTATATGAGTGAGTTATTGCAACTCTCCTTCATATTCAGGGGAAGAAATGAGAATTTTTAAGATGTGGCTCACTTAATCTATTTTATACATTTATTTATAAGGAAAGGAATCATGCTCTAAAAGTGTCTGTTTCTCTCCATCAAGTGTTATGGGACCCTTAAGGTGACTCACCCCGATTTAGACATCTGCATTGTATAACTCCGTGTTTGCTAAAAGAGTCACCATGGCTCACCTTTAACAGAGTCAAAATTTCCTGATACCTACTACCGTGCTTTGACCATGAGATAAATACCGTATGCAATACACAAAGATGATTAAGTCATCTCATGCTATATCATAGTGTTGGATAGCATATGTTATGAAAAATATGAAGATTTTCTGTAAAAAACCCACCCCAAGCTTAATTCAAAAATTAAGATAATACTCATAAATTTAAAGGTTACTAGACCAACATCACTCAGTGAAAAAGAATGGAAAATCTTTCATTTATTGTAATTTTTAAAGAAATAAAATATACGATTTTATGAACTGTCGATACATTTCTGTGATTAAGGTAACCAAAAAATCCTTCATAATTTTTGCAAGCTAGGATAATAAAGGTAGTCATAGAGATATACCTAATATTTTGCTAATCAGCTGGAAATAATTTCAAAATATATTTAAATTAATATTATTATTATTATTTTATTAAAAAAAAACAAAAAACAAAAAACAAAAAAACGAAAAATGTTAGCTTTAAACAGTCTAGACCCTGTCAGTGGTTAAGTATTCAACTGAGAAATTTCATGGCATTGCTACACTGGAGTGAATGCAGTAGTATTCCAAAAAATTGATAGCAATGGTGCTATTCAGTTGGTGCTTAAGGATCCGAGAGAAAATGGAACCCATGCAGTTAAGACTGGCAGAATAGGAAGTAAAAACAGAAACACAAATTAGAAGAGGACAAATATAGAAAAAAAAAAAAAAAGGAAAAAAAAAAAAAAGGAAAAAAAAGTAGTATATTTCTTTTCTATCATAAGAAAAATGCCTACTTTTCAATAGAAAGTGAAAAGACTGTGGAAGAGATCTAGGGATCTTAGTGGAAAAGCAAGCCAACAACAGATCTTCTTCCAGTAAATGAGCCAAGGAGAGCCTCAGAGCAGTGAGTAGAAATAGGGAAACTAATGTCATGAAAGTTAAAAAGCATATAAAATATCCAGAGAAATCGGCAATAATGAACTACAACGTCCAGTCCTCTTGTCCTCCTTGTTAAAGGAGCACTGAAAACTTTCAAATGAAAACATAAGAGAGAAAAAAAAAAAAAAAAAAAAAAGACCAAAAAAATCTAAGAATTTTAGTTCTAAACTTGTTTAAATGTTTTGAAATCACTTTCAATGTTTCTAGATTAACTATGTAAAATACAGAATAGGCCATTTATAGGTGCTAGAGCTCTTCACTTCCTACTTGAATGCAGTATGCTTATGTGGACAATTTGTGTGGAGAGAATGATTTATTTCTATAAATCTTTTTTGATGATAAAACGAACACCTGGGATTATAATTCTTGATTTTTATTGCAGATGCTTTTCAGAAACTTTAAAAAGTATTTATGAAATGGTTTAGAATGATTCAGTCTAATGACCAAGGAAATACGATGATGATACTTGTTCCAGTTACAGGTATTCAGATGGCACACGGGTAAGATAGAAATTTTGGATAAATTGCCTAGTGGATTTATGCATCAAAGACAGACTTTAGATTTTAGCTGCAGACTAAAGAAAGCTGTATATTGTTGTTATTATCATTCATTACCTATGTCTATTGCTTTGTGATTCTTGAGTTAAAGCAAAGCATGAGTTTACCAAAAGTAGCTTAGTCTGTACTAAACTAACATTAATATGTTGGTATTTCTGAAATTTATTTATTTATTTATTTATTTATTTATTTATTTATTTATTTATTTATTTATTTTTAGGACTGCAATTAAGTATCTGGTATGATGAGAAATTAATATTTATGAGAGGAAAATGTGATAGATACAAAATAATTAAAGAAATGCGGAAAGAAATAAAGGAAAGATTACTTGTGCTGAAAGAGTTATTGGTTTCAGATAAGGTTCCTACTAAGAACTATGAAGGTCTAATCTCAAGACTGACTTAATTTAGTATTTAGTATATAACATTTAGCATGTAACACTTAACATTTAACATTTAGTATTTTCATTAACAACAAGCAATGAAATCAGGATATTTTTCATTAAATTGGTGATGACAGAGGCAGCAGATATTTTCATCTTAGAGGAGCATTGGAAGAACATACAGGAAGAACCAGGTGATAGAAAAAATAGAAGAAGGTAGGAACAGTACTAAGGTCAAGGAAAGTGGGGACTAGCAGAACTTTTGCTAATCGAAGTTTTTTGTGATTAGCCAGATTACATGCATTAAACAAACACAGGAAGAAGTGGAGCTGACAAAATAGATATTGCTGTGGAAAAAAAAAAAAAAAAAAAAAAAAGAGAGAGAGAGGAGAGAGATTGCAGTCCTCACGTGTATGTATTTGACAAGGTATCTTCAGTGAAGAAGGGCAATACTGAATGAAGTACTAATGAGAGCTATCCAAGGATCTTAACATGTCTGTCTTAGAATGAGTTTTCATCACTTCCAGAATTGCTTGTTTCTCTACATTAACTATATAGATGAAGATCCAGGTGAATACAGAGCTAACTTTCAAACCAATGTACCAATCCCAGCTCTTAGTGCTCAGTTACTTTTTAATACAAAGAAAATCACGGAATCACAGAATCACAGAATCACAGAACTGTCTAGGTTGGAAGAGACCTCAAGATCATCGAGTCCAACCTCTGACCAAACAGTAACAAGTCCTCCACTAAACCATATCACTAAGCTCAACATCTAAACGTCTTTTAAAGACCTCCAGGGATGGTGACTCCAACACTTCCCTGGGCAGCCCGTTCCAATGTCTAACAACCCTCTCAGTAAAGAAGTTCTTTCTAATATCCAACCTAAAACACGCCTGGCACAACTTTAGCCCATTCCCCCTCGTCCTGTCACCAGACACATGGGAGAATAGACCAACCCCCACCTCGCTACAGCCTCCTTTAATGTACTTATAAAGAGTGATAAGGTCGCCCCTGAGCCTCCTTTTCTCCAGGCTGAACAAGCCCAGCTCCCTCAGCCACTCCTCATAAGACTTGTTCTCCAGACCCCTCACCAGCTTCATTGCCCTTCTCTGGACTCTCTCAAGCACCTCGATGTCCTTCTTGTAGTGAGGGGCCCAAAACTGAACACAGTACTCGAGGTGCGGCCTCACCAGAGCTGAGTACAGGGGGACAATCACCTCCCTAGCCCTGCTGGCCACACTGCTTCTTATACAAGCCAGGATGCTGTTGTCCTTCTTGGCCACCTGAGCACACTGCTGGCTCATATTCAGCCAACTATCAACCAATACTCCCAGGTCTTTCTCTGCCAGGCAGCTTTCCAACCACTCATCTCCCAGCCTGTAGCTCAGCTTGGGGTTATTGTGCCCCATGTGCAGGACCCGGCACTTGGCCTTGCTGAACTTCATATAGTTGGCCTCAGCCCATCGGTGCAGCCTATCCAGATTCTCTTGCAGAGCCTTCCTACCCTCGAGAAGATCGACACACGCACCTAACTTGGTGTCATCTGCAAACTTACTGAGGGTGCACTCAATGCCCTCGTCCAGATCATCGATGAAGATATTAAAGAGGACCGGCCCCAGCACCGAGCCCTGGGGAACGCCACTAGTGACTGGCCTCCAACTGTATTTGACTCCATTCACCACAACTCTTTGGGCCCAGCTATCCAGCCAGTTTCTAACCCAACAAAGCGTGTACCAGTCCAAGCCATGAGAAGCCAGTTTCTTGAGGAGAATGTTGTCACCTTTGAACTTGAAAGATCATGTTGGTCTAAGAGGAAATAGGTATAATCTGTCCATGAAAGAATCACAGAATCACAGAATTTTCTAGGTTGGAAGAGACCTCAAGGTCATCGAGTCCAACCTCCAACCTAACGCTAACAGCCCTCCACTAAACCATATCCCTAAGCTCTACATCTAAACGTCTTTTGAAGACTTCCAGGGATGGTGACTCCACCACTTCCCTGGGCAGCCTGTTCCAGTGCCTCACAACCCTTTCAGTAAAGAAGTTCTTCCTAACATCTAACCTAAAACTCCCCTGGCGCAACTTAAGCCCATTCCCCCTCGTCCTGTCACCAGGCACGTGGGAGAACAGGCCAACCCCCACCTCGCTACAGCCTCCTTTAAGGTATCTGTAGAGAGCGATAAGGTCACCCCTGAGCCTCCTCTTCTCCAGGCTGAACAAGCCCAGCTCCCTCAGCCGCTCCTCGTAGGACTTGTTCTCCAGGCCCCTCACCAGCTTCGTCGCCCTTCTCTGCACCCGCTCAAGCACCTCCATGTCCTTCTTGTAGCGAGGGGCCCAAAACTGAACACAGTACTCGAGGTGCGGCCTCACCAGAGCTGAGTACAGGGGGATGATCACCTCCCTAGCCCTGCTGGTCACGCTGTTCCTGATACAAGCCAGGATGCCGTTGGCCTTCTTGGCCACCTGAGCACACTGCTGGCTCATATTCAGCCGACTATCAACCATCACTCCCAGGTCCTTCTCTGCCTGGCAGCTCTCCAACCATTCCTCTCCCAGCCTGTAGCTCTGCTTGGGGTTATTGCGCCCCAGGTGCAGGACCCGGCACTTGGCCTTGTTGAACTTCATGCAGTTGACCTCAGCCCATCGGTGCAGCCTATCCAGACCCTCCTGCAGAGCTTTCCTACCCTCAAGCAGATCGACACACGCACCTAACTTGATGTCATCTGCAAACTTACTGAGGGTGCACTCGATGCCCTCGTCCAGATCATCGATGAAGATATTAAAGAATTACACTCAGAATTAGAAGTAATTGTATAAACATCCAAGGACTGAGAACCTGAACAATCTTAGAATCATAGAATCATTAAGGTTGGAAAAAACTCCAAGATAGCTGGTCCAGCCATCTCCCTACCACCAATGTCACCTACTAAACCGTTTCCCTAAGCACCATATCCAATCTTTCCTTAAACAACCCCAGAAACAGTGACTCCACCACCACCCTGGGCAACTCATTCTAATGTCTGACTTTCCAATGCCCATCTTTCCAGTAGGTGTATGGGTAGTCATTAGCCTATCTACTTTTACAAGGGAACTTGATAATTTTATTATCAGGTGCTCTTTGTGATACTGTTATCTATGACAGTAGGATCTGAATTCAATGGTATTTAAAATCTACATTATCTGTTTCACTCTTTGGAACAGAATAGTTACAAAAGGTATTTGTTATTTATTAATTATGACTTGTTTACACATCCATTGAAAGTGAGGGAGAATCTTTTTTAATATTATATGAACATCCTATGGTTTTGTATGTTTTGTGACTGAAAAATGCTCTTTCCAGAAATGTCCTTATAATTGCAGAACCTTCTCTTTCAAAAGTTGTTGCCATTTGGCTTAAATAATTCACATGCAGCAACAAATATTCCTCTTAGATTTTATTATTTTTTTAAATAAAACAATGCTCAAGCATGCAGAATATTTCCACAAATTCTTATAGATAAAAACATGAAGAAAACAATTCACATTTGTTTGTTTATTTATTTGTTTTGAAATACTAGCACTTTTATGTAGAAGTCATCAAAAACGTATAATTCTGTATATCCACATTTAAACTATTGTATTACCTTTCTCCTGGTTTACATGAAACAAAAGTTAACTATAACTATATATAACAAAGTATGTCATTAGATAATGCATAATGAAGCTACAACAGATGTACTGTAATTTATTATGAGGTACATGCACATATTGTTAGACCAATGTAAGTGGAAATCTTATCCATTGAAAAGGTTGTAACTTAAAGAGAATTGCTTTGACAAAAATGTTCATTTTAGCCATTTGCAAGGTAAACATCCAGAAGAAACCAGTGATCTCATCTTCTTCCCTCTGTACAGTAGAAATACATAAATATTTTCAGCAGATTATTCTTTCCAGCTGTCTCAGGAACTCACCATAAGTAAATATTTGTTCTCTGGTGATGCCAGTCATTTTCCAGTCAGATAAACTTGATGATGCTCTTGCAATTTTGATATTTCTATTAAGCTAACAGCAAGTGAGGTGAAATTGATCCATCTGAGAAAAATAAAGTAAAATAAAAAAATTTTTGTTCCCTACACTAGCCCAGAGCTATTGAAATTTCTGTAACCATAGGTAAGAACAAGAATGGAGACTGAATACCCCCATCAGTTGTTCAAGCAATTTTGGTGATGTCTTCAGCAATTTGCCAATGCTGGCCTAAGTCTTGTTCCTCCTGTGCTGGCAGGGTTTAACTTTCTGTTTCTGTTACTACAAATACTTCCCTTTTACAGTGTAACAGGAAAAGTAGTGCAACAGATCCAAGAAGACACCTTCTTTCCAGGGCAAGTAACATAATTCAATCTCTTATCAAATCATGAGATTACCAAGTCAATGTAGGAGGCCTTTGATTTCTGGAAAATGAAGTATAAAGATACTTGCTTGTCTAATGAAAATAGAGCTGCTAAAGTTTGGAGGTCTCTAACATCACTAGGGAGAACTTACGTATAGTAGGTCAATATTTTGTGTGATTACTAAAAATCCACTGCTTGGCCGTTAGCTCTGACACATCCCAGGATACATCCATATGACAACATACTTTTGTTCCAACACGATTGAAGCTTGTTTTGCAGCTCAGTAGTCATGAACTGTAAGAAGAAACTTATACCTGAATGATTCTGCTAGAAAGGTTGGTTGGACAGGTTACCACAATGCCATGTACAGGAGAAAAATAAAATCAAATAAATAAATAAAATAAACAAACAAACAACAACAACAACAAAAGGTGTTTTTTTCAGCAATGGTCAGCAATAAACATTGATTGCAGAATACTCTGCATTCTTGACATTTGCTTCTGGAACATTACTGTCAATCACGTCTGAGGATTTCATTTAGTTTTTAGCCTGACTGGTTAGAAGAAAATCCTTGTCCAGCCTTTCTAACTAAATGAATATTTCAAGGTCATTTAGGGTGAAGTAATACAGGTGTAACTGGGTGACTACAAAGTGGGTGAACAAGACCAGTAGAACACTTCTTGCTCCAGAATATTATAGAGGTATGAAAGGGAATCAAAGGGGGGAGGGGGGAACACTTTTTAACAGTTTTGTCTTGGATCATATTATTACTGTGATAAGAAGAAATGCCATCATGATAGCTGCCTTAGAGTAACTATGCAGGGAGATTAACAGGCTCATTGTGCCTTGAAGGCTGCAATTTAAACAGTAAGATACTTCATTTTGTAACCTATCACATTTAAACACTGATCAGGATATACTTTCTGAATAAAAGATTAAGACTTCATATATCAAAAAGACTTACCCATTCCTCATACTGCCACAGTGAGATACCACAGCTGATGGAAGAGGGAATGCCCTTTCTGGGGTGTACTTACAACATTTGATTATTACACTTTAGTATCCGATTTTTTTTCTTTACTTCTTTTTTTGATGAATGCCAGAACACCCAACAGAGATATTTTTTTTTTTCCCCCTGCACAACAGCTGTGCCTTTTGAATCTCACAGATTGGCTGAGAGGAGGTGACACTCTGTAGGCTAAACATCATTCAGCACCGGCTGAGCTCACTAGAATGCAAATGCATTGTCTTAATAGTCCTGCTTGAAAGACATCTGTAGTCACTGCACAGATATAGAGAGCAAGGGCAGAACATGGCAGATTGCAGTTGTGGGGGAGAAAAAGAGACAATTCATGGAAATATTTAAGTGTACTGAAGAAACAATCACCACCAAAACCAAACAAAAAACAAAAAACAAAAACAAACAAACAAACAAACAACAACAACAACAAAACACAAACAAACATAGTTGCACTGGAATGTGAAGAAGTAGGCCCAAGAACAATTATAGTAAATCTTTGACAGTGACAATGCAACATGAATTAACAGCAGCTTTGGTACAAATTGCATGTATTGCTTTATGCAGGGTCACAAACATAAGAGTGGAGGAAATGTTTGTTTGTACTTGGCGTTTTGTATTTCTGCAACCTGCTATGAAGATAACACGAAAGAATTTTATGTCCTGAGATGCTTCTCAAAAAGTAAACATATTTAAAAATTAATGGGTCACTAGTTATACCTCTATATCTTATCATCTTCCATAGCACCTTCTAGTCTAATATATGAAAGCTGCCTTGGTAAATTTCTGTTACAGTTTTTCTGATTTGAGGGAATCTTCTGTTTTCCTCCCGTGGCCATGGTGGGTATGCACATCTTGTTCCCTTATTCACCCCACAGAAAGCATAAGAGCATTTTAAGAAGAAGAAAAGAACTGTCTTGACTCTCAGGTTTATAGCCGTATTGATACATACACCATATCCTACTAGGGTAGGTTTTCTCATGTACACATGACTAAATTATCTTCCTCCAGAACAGGATGATTCCATACATGCAACCTATTGAGAACAGTTTCTAGCTTACAGATTTTCAGATACCCAGGAAATGGCTATGTGCAATAGAGCAGAACCTTGTCAGGATCTGTGCTAGGAAATTTACACATATGAATATGTGCACATCAGTGCTTGAGTCTGTGCATAGTCTCTGTGATGTTTACATTGCTGAAGAAGAACTCAGGTAGTCCTGAGTGAGGTCCTTCGGTCAGCTCCACAAGGTGCTTTGTGTAGAGAGGTACATTTGAAGTGCTTCTACACAAACACATGCAATATAAGAAATAAAATGGATGAGCTAGAAGTCTTGGTCCAGTCCCACAGCTACAGCATCATTGGCATAAGTGAAACCTGATGGGATGAGTCCTGTGACTGGTGTGTTGCAATAGATGGTTACAGGCTCTTCAGGAGGGACAGGCAGGGTAGACAAGGTGGTGGGGTGGCAATGTATGTGAAGTGTGGGCTGGACTGTGTGGAACTTCAAGTTGGTGATGGCAAAGTTGAGAGCCTCAGGGTAAAGATTAAGGGATGAACAAATAAAGGGGGTGTCATTGTGGGAGTCTATTACAGACCACCTAGCCAGGACGACAATGCCGATTAATTATTCTTTGCAGAACTAAGAGATGCCTCAAGGTCAATTCCCCTTGTCCTTATGGGGGACTTCAGCTTGCCAGACATCAACTGGAATCACCACATGGCTGACAGAAGCAACTCCAGGAGGTTCATGAAGCACCTGGATGACAACTTCTTGGTGCAGGTGCCAAGGTAGCCACCTAGGAAAGTTGCCCTCCTAGATCTGTTGCTGGAGAACAGAGAGGGTCTTGTGGGACACACAGCTATTGGTGGCCATCTCGGTCACAGTGACCATGAAGTGGTTGAGTTTAGAATTTACAGTGACAGAAGGAAAACTGCCACCAAACTTCAGCCCTGAATATGGGGAAAGCAGACTTCAGGCTGCTCAGGGAACTAGTCAGCAAGGTCCCCTGGAAAACTGCTTTTGAAGACATTGACGTCCATCAGTGCTGGTTAATCTTTAAGCACTGGCTCCTAAAAGCACAAGATCAGGCAATTGCAAAATATCGTAAGTCAGGTAGGCGGGGCAGAAGGCTGGCCTGGCTGACCAGGGATCTTCTGCTGGAGCTTAGGTGAAAAAAGAAAGTGTATGGCTGCTGGAAGGAGGGTCAGGTGATAAGGAAGGAACACAGGGATGTTGTTCATGTTTGTAGGGAGAAAATTTGTGTGGCCAAAGCCCAACTAGAGTTGAAGCTGGCCATGTCTGTGGGACACAATGTACTGGGTCTGGCTGGAATGTTAACTTTCCCGGCAGCAGCCCATACAGTGCCGTACTCTGCACTTGTAGCTGGAACAGCAGTGTTATCACACCAGTGTTGTGTCTACTGCTGAGCAGCAGTGGCACAGCATTGGGCCTTTCTCTAACCCTCCTAGGGGGTGGGCAAAAAAGTGAGGAGAGAAACATCACTAGGGCAGCTGACCTAAACCAATCAAAGGGATATTCCATACCATGTGGTGTCACACTCAGCAATAAAAGGTGGAAACAGGAAGAAGAGGGGAGGGGTGGGCTCTCGTTGAGAAGACGTCGGTCCTCCTCTCGAACACCGGCTGCGTGCGTTGAGGCCTTGCTTCAAGGACGTGGTCAATCATCGCTCATTTGTGGGAAGTAGAGAGTAATTTCTTTCCTCTGCACTTCCATATCGCTTTCATTTATTTTGTTTGTTTGTTTTCCTCCCTTTTTCCCCTTTCCCTTTTATTTCCTCTTAGTTAAATTGTTTAGTTCATGGTAGTCTTTATTTAATTATTATAATTATTCCCTTTAATTAAATTATTCTTATCTCAACCCGTGAGTTGTTCTTTGCTTTACTTCTCCCCCTCCTTATCTAAAGGAGGGGGAGTGAGAGAGCGGTTGTGGGGTTTAGCTGCCCAGCACGGTAAAACCACCACACACAATAAAAGAGTTTTTTGTTTTTTTTTTTTTTAGATATGTGAACAGAAAAGGGAGAACCAGAAAAAACATAGGTCCACTACTTGATGGGGAAGGTCTCCTCACAGACAATGACACAGGCAAAGCAGAGATGTTTAATGCCTTCTTCACCTCTGTCTTCAACACTGATGATGGGCTTCAGGACCCAGGGTGCCCTGAGTTGGAGGACCATGACAGTGGGAATGGCAAACTCCCAACTGACCCTGAACGTGTGTGGGATTTGCTGCTCTGCCTGAATCCAAGTCCATGGGTCTGGATGGGATTCATCCCAGGGTGCTTAAAGAGCTGGCTGACGTCATCGCGGGACCTCTCTCAATTATTTTTCAATGATCTTGGGAATCTGGAGAGGTCCCAGTACCCTGGAAGCTGGCAAATGTTGTGCCAGTTTTCAAGAAGTGTAAGAAAGAAGACCCTAGATATTACAGGCCTGTCAGTCTCATGTCAGTGCCTGGTAAAATTATGGAGAAGATGATTCTTGAAGTTACTGAAGCGCACCTTGGGGAAAATGCAGTCATTGCTCCCAGCCAACATGGGTTCATAAGGGGTAGATCCTGCCTAACAAGTTTGATTTCCTTTTATGATAAGATCACCCATCTAGTCAATCAAGGGAAAACAGCCGATGTGATCTTTTTGGACTTCAGCTAGGCTTCTGACACGGTTACCCATAGGATCCTGCTGGACAAAATGTCCAGCATACAACTTAACAAAAACATCATCCTATGGGTCAGCAATAGGCTGATGGGCAGGGCTGAAAGGGTTGTGGTAAATGGGGCCACATCTGGCTGGTGGATGGTCACTAGTGGGGTTTCTCAAGGCTCCATTTTAGGGCCAGTCCTCTTCAATGTTTTTATAAATGATTTGGATGTAGGACTAGAAGGTGTTTTGAGCAAATTTGCCAATGACACCAAACTTGGAGGAGTTGTAGACTCAAATGAGGGTGGAAAGGCCTGAGAGATCTGGACAGACTGGAGAGCTGGGTGATCACCAACCACATGAAGTTTAACAAAAGCAAATGCCGGGTCCTGCACCTGGGACATGGCAACCCTGGCTATATGTACTGACTGGGCAACGAGACGCTGGAGAGCAGCCCCGCAGAGAAATATCTGGGGGTTGTGGTTGACAGCAAGTTGAATATGAGCCAGCACTGTGCCCTGGAAGCCAGGAGGGCCTACCATATCCTGGGATGCATCAAGCATGGCATTGCTAGTCGGTCAAGGGAAGTGATTGTCCCACTCTACTCTGTGCTGGTGCAGCCTCACTTCGAGTACTGTGTGAAGTTCTGGGCACTACAGTACAAAAAGGATGTAAAACTATTGCAGAGTGTCCAGAGGAGGGCGACGAAGATGGTGAAGGGCCTAGAGGGGAAGACATATGAGGAGCGGCTGAGGTCACTTGGCCTGTTCAGCTTGGAGAAGAGGAGGCTGAGGGGAGACCTCATTGTGGTCTACAACTTCCTCGCGAGGGGGAACAGAGACACAGGTGACTGATTCTCCGTAAATACCAGTGATAAGACCTGCAGGAACAGTGTTAAGCTGAGGCAGGGGAGGTTTAGGTTGGACATCATTCTTCACCGAGAGGGTGGATGCACACTGGAACAGGCTCCCCAGTGAAGTAGTCACTGCACCAAACCTGTATGAATTTAAGAAGCGATTGGACTGTGCACTTAGTCACATGGTCTAAACTTTTAGGTAGACCTGTGCAGTGCCAGGAGTTGGATTTGATGATCGTTATGGGTCTCTTCCAACTTGGGATATTCTATGATTCTATGATTCTAGTCCTATACAGAAGTAGTTTCTATCCTCAAGACTTTTTTATATCTTTTGGAGTAGAGAATAGCTGCAGAGGGCTGCTGTAAGGCAACGTGGCAAAGGGGGCTTTGCCAGGTACAAACTTGCACTAATAGAAAAGAGGTTGTATGTTTTGCTCCCTTTTCATCTTTGTAATTCAACTTGCAGGGTACAGGTGAAACCTATTAAACTCCTGTGGCTAAGGCATTCACATCTCTGGCACATGCTCACCAGAAGTGGGATGCATATGGACAAGGAATTCCAGTAACTCCCTTTCTGCTTATTCATTGCTTTCTACTCTAATAAGAATCACTGACTGAAAGGGAAGGAATACCTTGACAGGTACCACACACAGAGTTAATCTACCCTTCAGTGGGAACTGCACCATCCCACCAGCCACTTTTCATAATCTTCTGTGTCTATCAACAGCAACACTGCCAGAAGAGAATAGCTGCCTCACTAGATCATGCTGTAACTGTTAGTGTTAGCCCCTGAATTGCTGATGGGTTTGAAGAACAAGAAGGTTGGTTAAAAATTAAATGAGGTAGAAGACATGGAAATACTACAAGGTAATAGATTTAGTAGTAGTGGTTTTTTGTTTGTTTGCTTGTTTATTTTCTTCTTTTGTTTAAATGTCATTTTCTGTGTTTCATTTTGTGCACATTGTCTCTCGTCCTCTCACTGAACACCATGTAGTACGGTTGTATCTTCTTTACTTCCCCACTCCCTCCCTCCCTAGTCAGGTATGTATACACATAGATAAGGTCTCCCTGAGCCTACTTTTTTTCCACGCTGAATAGTCCCACCTGTCTTTGTTAATTCTCATATGACAAATGTTACTGGCCCTTAATGTTCCTCATGACCCGTCACTAGACTCACTACAGTATGTTCATGTATTTCTTGTATACATCCACTGCAGCCCTAGGCTGTATGAGCTATTCCACCACATCTTCATGATCTGAATGAGTCCACAGCCCTATAATGTGTTTATATCTGTAATTTCTCCTGTTTATTCCCCATTCTGAAGGTATTAGTGTGCAGCACTTCAGAGAGGTACAAAGTTGTGCTGATTTCCTAGGAAAATTGTGTGTTTCCCCCACATGCTGGCATCTCAGCAATTATTAATTTGTGAATATACATTTGGGGTGGGCACTCTCTTGCTCTGTTTTGTTTATTAAAGGGCCTACCTTGTTCACATCAACCTGCACCTTCTCCATGGCTATCCCATCCACAGCACTTCAGTGTCCTTAAGCTTCCTAAATTAATATAATTTTGGAGATCTCTGGTTGCTTTTTCACTCATTTTCAAGAGCTCTAAAAGATTCTTCACCTAATTCAAATCCTTCCAAAAACATCTGTTCTTTCAATAAAAACCCTTTCTGCAATAAGATCTAATCAATATCTGCAAAGGATTATGAGACTTTAAAAGTTTCCTTCTGAGACAGGAAGATGGAAGAGGTTTTCAGATTGTCAGGAGATATGTTCTGAAGGTCAGAGAACAGAACCTCTGAAAATCAGGAGAGTTCTTGGTCCTTGGTCTTTGTCATTAATTTGGTATGTTATGTGATGGAAGATGATTTGGAAGAAGATAAATTCAGAAAAATAAGAGATAAGATTTCATTTTCAGAATGATTTCTGCTGACTTAATTATTATTATTATTATTATTTTTTATGGTAGCAGCAGATGTGTCTATTCTCTTTCAACTTAAGCACAAACCCTGTAATTTAGTCACTAGTTAGAAACAAATTTGCTTTGATTTACATATTACACAAGCCTTTATTAATCCCTTCCCTTCCCTTTCCCTCAAACACACGCACACACCTTACTGAGAATTGTACACCTCAGTTCAAGTACTATGAGTCTATATTCCACAGGAGCACTGTGTCGTATTTTGTCAGTGAAATGATGTTCTACAGCACGTACATGTAAGTAGTCCTGCCTGTAATGAAAGAAGGTGGTTTTAAAATAGATAAAATAAATTTAAATTTATAATATAAATATAATATATAATATATATAATATATAATATAATATAAATATATTATAAATATATTATAAATTTAAATTTATAATATAAATTTATGTTAATATTTATATCTATATTTAAATAAATATAATTTAAAATAAAACTTTTGGAGTTTTCTAAATAGTCAAAACTGCAGCCAAGGTAGGCATGTGAACTCATAGTCACCTTTCCTGTTGGCAGGCAGAAATTCTCTGGAGTGCAATAATTAGAAAAAGTCTCTCTGACTCTGTTGTGGCTGCTTTGCTGAGGGTGGTAGTGACAAGATCAAATGCCATTTTGGCACTAATTGTAAGAACACTGAATCTCACTAAGCTGTATAAATATACTAGTGGTCTTACACTACTAGCTTCTGGATCAGTACAAAATACTGAACAGGATCAAAGAGGTAAAAAAAAAATAAAAGAAATCTACTGAAATAGTAAGAATGGATGATAATAACTGCCCGCAAAGAGCCTGGTCAAATATCACAAGACAAGATTAAGGAAAAAATTCTTAACAGTTTAAATGAGCATGTTCTGGAACAGCTACACTGTCTTATGTTATCTAAGCAGAGACATTTTCTTTAACATAGTCCCTTCTGCCTCACAAAAAAATGCAAAGGCGAAATATTTGATATTGTGGTCATATCAAAATTACATTCAATGTTATTGAAATCTATTACTTAGCAACAATTGTTTAGAAAGGACAGATTATATAGATGTGGGAAGCTAGTTTGAAAGTGAAGAAATTAAGATCCTTTAACAAAGTGTATATACAAAATAAGCAAAACAGCTTCAACTACTCTATTGTATATTGTAGATCTATGAGCTCACATGGACTGTGAGCATATGTGTAACTATGTATGCACTAATCACCTCTTACGGCAACTGTTTTCAAACACAGTTTATTAGTAGGAAAACCTTCCAAAAGAGCCTTCTTATCTTGTTTATATTTTAAATTAATTAATTACTTTCTGTTTCCACTGGGTAGATAAATCATACTACATGTTAAGAACTAGTCAAAGCTGACACTGTTACCGACGCTATCTAGAAACTAAGAACTGTATACACCTTAGTCATACTAATTCCAGGCAGTAGCTCAGTCCACCTCTAACCTCTTTTATTTGCCAATAAGATTTCAGATTACAGGTAATTAATATGCACAGTGTTTCTTCATAGTAAGGGAGAGTGAATAATTCCAATATCTGGGTAATTTCCAAGCCTATCAGGCAAAATACTTATAATAACACAGGCACACACACAAAGACATGCAACATCATACAATAGACCACTAGGAGGACAATCAGTGGTTGGTCTAAAACATTTAGGAAATGTCCTTGCTAAACTTTCATATCTAGGTAACATCTGAAATGAAACTAAAGAAAAGACACCTTATAACAGGTGTCATACTGTTACCTAATAAATCTGGTGAATACTCACACAAGATCCAGTCTTATGTTTCTATTCAAATATAATTTGCCTATTCTCTGGTTTGAACACTGAAATAGCTTTAGCACAGTACTAGGACACAAATACATGTTGAAGTGATGTTGGTAGCTTGTATGTATATAACACATAGGTTGAAAGCCTTCATGTGTGGATAGATGAACGAATGCCTGTGCAGTGACAATTCCTTCAATATTTGTGCTATTTAACAACAGAAATAAAAACTAAGCTTCCAAAAGCATCAAATGGGGTCTATAAAACCAAATATTTGACCACATTGACACTTAGTTAAAGTGTCCGTTGATGGGATCCCATTGCAGACATGTTGCCTGTGCGTCTCTGCTGTGTTTTTATCTCATTCAGAAGGAAAATATTATTTTTTGATAACGTAGTGATACCAGTTTATTGTTCTACTCACGGTTTGCATCTTGTGTACAAAGGCCATAACTCAGTTCTAAATCAACAGGAACATTTTAATGATAATTACGGAAACAATTACAAAAACTGATTTCAGCAGTCTGTTGAATAATCATCATCATCATCACCACCTAACAGTTGGCACTACTAGTGTTTAGGTAATTTCTCCAAGAAGATGCTCCACTGAGAGTCCTAAAAGTAGCAGAACATGTTTTCCCAAGTAAGTGGCTTTTTTACGATAAGTAGGTTTATGTCTGTGTTTCTTTTGACGCATTCATGGCACTGTTGATGCTTCTTTTGGTGTTGGACTTTCCAGCCAGTTTTCACTGACTGCTCTGTACAGTCCTCTGGATTATGTGTTTGGCTTTGTTTCAAGAATCTGTGAACACAAAGCCTATTAAGTATATGATTTCATTCAAAGTTTTACCTATGCTTAGTTTTTCCTCTAAGTGCTGAAATGGGTGAATGCTTTCTTGTTATTTAATTATGTTCCTATCACCCCACCACTACCACCAAGAAAATGGAATATTTGATAAAAATACTTGACATCGATAAAAAAAAAAAAAGAAAGAAAAAAAAAAAAAGTGAGTTAGAAAACTGTACAGTCATACAAAAGGTGTGATAGTTACAAAAAGAGCCAACTTACAAAAGGGTTAGCAACTCACCCGGCCAAGTTAAACATGACACAATTGGGGCTAATTGACTTCCCTTCTTCGACCTCCCAAGTCTGAGTTTATGAAAACCTGGAAAGCTAAATTAACCCCAATTGTGTCTTGTTTAACTTGGCGATTTAAGTTAAATGGATAACCCTTTTGTGACTTGGCTCTTTTTGTAGATATCACACCTTTGGATAATTAACATTCCCTCTTTCCCACCTTTCTAAATCACCTTTTACTTTAGTTTACACATTTTGATTTGCAGTGGAAAAAGAAGCAAAACTCTAGATTTTTTTAGCAGACAAGCTCCACTATAAGTAAAAACAAACAAACAAACAAACAAACAAACAAACAAAAACATAAAACAAAACAAACAAAAAAAAAAACAAGAAACTTGAAAGTACATTACAAATAATTAAAAGTAGCAAGGCATGGTAGGAATTCAAGAATGCTATGGGGACTTCAGTAAGAAACTGGTATGACAGTAGGTAAGACATAATTCTAATATAAAAGGAGAAATCCTACCTTTTATATATTTATTAAACTGTATAAATTTCCAAATCCACATTCTAGTACCTAAATTCAAACTTTTACATGTAAGCATGTGAGTACCAATCGGTTTTCTCTGACTTCAGCAGATGTTGTAGTCACTCAAAATATATAAAAATTGGGTTATAACTAAAATGCCAAAATATGAACTAAAGAGTCCCACACAGGTTTTCACTTTTCAGAAACTTGATTTCTTTACATTGCAGTATTGTCTTTGGAGGGCTCAATATTGTGACTTCGTTTAAACTGAAGATGGTTATACAAAGAAAGATGTCATGAGCTTTTGGTGGAATTAGAAAGCAACTGCTGGCAAGACTTCGATATGAAAATACAGAAGGTCAATTTAAGACAATAAAATACTTCATGTATTTTGTCTCTGGAATTTTCTCTGTGTCAACATCTGAAATGCTGCAGTGTTCTCTTACAAGACATCTGAATGAACAAAATGCCTGTGGCAGGAGCAGCATCTGGAGATCGTTGTCAAAAAGAGTTAGTGAGGCAAATCATTATCTGGAGGTGCTTCTCACACTCCTGTGACTACAGAGGGAACCTAGAAGACTAGCTTCTATCAGGTTATTGAAATAAGTCAAGCCTTAAGTGCTCAGTAAAGGCCACAAATAAGCATGCCCGAAATTACAACTGCCTAATAGAATCAGGTCCATAATACTGAGAGAAAATGAATGTCTGAAAAAAAATATATAGAGAGAGAATTTGTTAGTGGGATATTCTTCTGTGATTTATTTAATGATAACCATGATCCCTATAACACATTGTGTTGGGTCTGTCTGAGCTGGAGTCACCTTTTCTCTGCAGCAGCCCGCACAGTGCTGTACTCTGCACTCGTAGCTGGAACAGCACTGATATCACTCCAGTGTTGTGTCTATTGCTGCATAGTGCTGGCACAGCATCAGGACTCCTTCCAAGCCCCCAAGAGCCAGCAGGCTGGGGGTGGGCAAGTGATGGGGAGGGGACATTGCTGGGGCAGCTGACCTAAACCAACCAAAGGGATATTCCATAACACCTGATGTCACACTCAGCAATAAAAGGGGGGGCTCTCGTGGGGGAGGGGGCTGTTCCTCCTGAACAACCACTACGTGTTTGAGGCCCTGCTTCCCAGGATGTGGCCAAACACCACTCGCTGATGGGAAGTAGAGAATAATTTTTTCTCTCTCTGTGCTTCCGCGCAGACTGATTGCTTCTTTTGTCTCTGTTTTTTCCTCTCCATTCCCTTTCCCTTTTTTTTTAATTAATTTAATTTTTAATTAAACCTTTCTTATCTCAAACCTCGAGTTCTCTGTGTTGTATTTTCTCCCCCTTCCTCTTTGAGTAGTGGGGGAGTGAGAGAGCGGCTGTGGTGGAGCTCGGCTGCCCACCCGAGTAAAACCACCACACACATATCTTTGTAAAACCTGGGAAGGCTGACTCAAGATCTCAAAGCTGACTGTTGACATTTTTTATTAATGCAACATTGCATAGAGATTTTTTTACAAAAGGAGTTTTATGAGCCACACTCATTTTTGTTGTTCATTACCCCCATTTTATTTGGATAATAGAGAAGTAAAACTTTTTAGAAATAAAAATTTTGTTACATTAACTTTACAGTAATGCAGACATACTTATATACTTGTATCAGAGTACCTTTGCAATTGTACTAAAGATCCTTCTGAGAATTCAGTCCTTCTACCTGTTGGCTATGGCAGATTTCTTAAAGGCAAAGTATACTAATGTTATAATTATATTAGCATGTTTTAAAAATTATTATTATTTTTTTTAATTCAGAATGTACTTACAACAATGTTTTAATCATTGTTTTTTGTTTTTTGTTTTTTTTTTTTCCCAAGTGGGGAATTACTTTTCCCAAATTGTGCCTTCCTTGCAATCTGTTAAAAATCCAGTCTACAATGTTAATAACAGATATAACTAACTTTATTGTTAGTTAATATTAATAATAAATATACTAATAAGAAGAACTATTCATCATACAAAGTGCAGGAAAATAGATGTGTGCTTAGGGAAAAAAAAAAATGAAGCAAAAGTACAAAAGACTCAATATGTAGAGATTAAAACTGGGTTCTGTTTGCTTGTGTTCTTGCCTTGTTTTGTAATTTAACACCTTTCAAAGAACATCCAATTCCTGTTTAGGAACCGATTATCTCAGCTTTCTACAGTTTGAGCCCCAGTGTTGTAAATGGAGAGACTATATTATCCTCAGGAAGAGATGGGTTGCTTCCATCAGGTCTGTCCATTGAACAGTTCAGATCTGAATATGTATACAATAAAAATCCACATTTGGTCAGGTGATAACTGTGACTTTCAGAACTTCAGAGGAACAAAACAGGTCATACAGTAGGTTACTACCAGTTCCTGTAGGTAAGAGATGTTCATTAGTTCTTTCTATGCTTTGGCCTATAAGCAGTTTTCATATCTAGTTGGAAAAGTAGCAGAATAATATGTTTCTGGAATACAAGTATTATGAGGAGCAGCTGAGGGAGCTAGAATTGTTTAGTCCAGAGAAGAGAAGTCTTAAGGGAGACCTTATTGCTCTCTACAACTACCTGAAGGGAAGTTGTGGGGACCTGGGGGTCAGCCTCCTCTCGCAGATAACTAGAGGGAACGGCCTCAAGTTACACTAGGTGAGGTTCAGGTTGGAAATTAGGAAACATTTCTTCTCAGAAAAGAGTATTTAGGCATTAGAAGAGGTTGCCCAGGGAGGTGGTAGAGTCACCATCCCTGAGGGTGTTTAAGGAAAGGTTGGATGCGGTAATTCGGGACATGGTTTAGTGGGTGACATTGGTAGTAGGGGGATGGTTGGTCTAGATGATCTAGGAGGTCTTTTCAAACCTTAATGATTCTAAGATTCTACAATAACTAGAACCCATAGCGACCCAGCTCAGCCTTAGTTGTCCAGATATATTACTGAGAAATGAAATCCCTCTGTGACCTTTATAGTACCGAAATTTCTGTGCTGATTAAGTTTTAACTCACCATTTCATTAGCTCAAGATATTCTATTATTCAAGTGAGAGTAAAACAACTGAATCCAAACTGTCTTGATTTTCATGTTGGCAAAGTCCCAAATTCTGTCTGGGACTTGCTTTTAAGTAGCCTTTATATACATGAAAGAAGGAGTCTAAATTCCATTTTTTGTCTCTAGAGCATTAAAAGTAGGAAAATTCAGGTTCACTGCTTACAGTCTGAGCCAATCTTAGTTTAAGTGGAAAGCTTTCTTGCTAACAGAAGTTAAACAAAACAAAACAAAACAACAACAGAAAATGCACAACATAGCAAAATATTTATTCAGAAAGTAGAGCTACCTTGGTATACATCATATTATCACATTTTGAGTGAATGATATTCAGAAAGCAGATGCAAGTCTCAACCAGAGAGCTTGCACTGGGAGTCTGCTTGCCAAATGTCCCATTGTTCAGTTTTATGTGCCCACACTTAAAATAAAGGCAGAGATCGAGTCAGAAGAGATGATTCTTCTTTTTGAACTTCTTCCAACCATTGCTGCAGAATATGTTTTAGGTTTTTTTTTTTTTTTTTTTTTTGGAAGTTTTATATTGAAGAGTTGTCAGTAAAAATTATTATTTGTAATGAGTTTTTCAAAATTTTATTCCCGAGGGCCTCATAGACCAGGGGGCCTCCCCCTCCCAATCCATCCCATTCCAGTTACTAAGCACTTTCCTCTCATGAGTATAATGATTATCAACTTATTTTTCACTTAACGGAGGAGTAGGAGGGGGAATTTAAGCTGCCTTCTTGACAATGCTTTCAAATGGTGATGAAATGTCTTCTTCATATCTGAAGAGTACATGATTATTAGCACTGAATCTGACAGACACGATTTCTGAATATTTTTGTGGCATTAATTTAAATCAATGTAATGTTTGAAAACATTTCAGCCCCTCAAACAGCTGATGCAGCTTAGATTCAATTATAACAAATTGCAACACACTGTCAAGTCTTTTTACGAAGTCATTAGTCAGGGATTTTGAATGTGCGGCCTCCGAATGGAGTTCGGTTAGCTGACAGCTCTAATTGTTGGGAACTGCTAAAGGATTGCTAATGAACTGGGGGATCTGTTGGGCCTGTAGCTTTCTTCAAGGATGAATTTTTTGAAAACTTTCACAAGATCAAAGCAGCATAACATGGACCATTTGCTAAATTGTCAGCAGTAGAGTGAAGCAGTCTGAGTCCCAGCTTTAAAGCTGAAGCTTCAGTAGAAAGCACCATGCGACTCCTGCCCCTGAGCTTTTTTTCATGTGTCAGTAAAACCATACTGAGAAACAATGACTTGAAGAAAGAGCCCCAGAGCTGCAATGGCCACTGTGGCTTAATTAGGAAGAGCAGAAAGGGAGACAAAATTTGCTTTCTGTTGTTGCAGTACAAGAGGGTTGAATCCAAAACAAGCACAACCAGCCTCCCAGAAACTTGTTTTGCAGCTTCCAAACTATTAATGGCTGGAGATGTATATGACTATACAGAAGGATCAGGAAGGCTTGTCTTATTCTTCCACAAAAGGACTTGCAATGGAGTTACCAGGTGTGTCTTTAGGGCCCAGGACCCACTTGCTGAAGGCAACAGGAGTTTTCCCCTTAATTTCAGTGGGATCAAGCCTTTCCCTCCATCACCTGCTGCAGTGCCCACACAAGTTAGTGGAAACTTTCACACTGATTTTGTTGGACACTGTATCTCCAGGCCTGGTTTAGCTGGCCAGCAATGCGCAGGCAGTGGAGAGTTACCAGCTGCTGCTGCTTCATTTTATTCAGAGGCAGAAAGCCAGTGCAGTGAAGGAAAACTTTTAAAATGATCTTAAAAGAAAAGAAAGATATGAAAATGCATCTCCATCATTTCCATCTGGTTTATATTTTCCTTTTCTAGTCAATCTAGTCAAGTCCTTTTTAGGCCTGTGCTTTTTTTTTTTTTTTTTTTTTTTTTTTTTTTTTTTTAACTCCTTCTCATTGAAATTTACTATGGTATCCTTTTACCAAAAGAAAATAATGCCTGTTGAGCTATAGTAACATTGGTCAATTACCCAAACTTCTTAATATAGAAGTCTGCTGGGGAGAAAAATGTTTGAAATAAGATTTACATTATTACTTCTTTAAATTAACACTTCAATGGGACTCTAGGAGAAACAAATTCTTTCCTCCAAACACTGTGTGAGGTACAGTACCAAACTTGTGTTATCCTCTCCAAGACAAACTCTGTGTTTGAAAACCAACACTGAAAGTCATATACTGAAAAGTTTTTGGAGTACTTGAAATGGTGACTATAATTCTTAACATCATTGCAGTCTGGGTTGTCTTCGATATGAATTTTGCATCTCACACCTTCTTCTGAAATATTTAATCTCTCTATTACACACCCCCTCCTTCTAGGGGATTTCTATTGTCTCTGGTCAGCAGATGTGGAAGGGTTTTCCTTGGAGAAATATGTTGGGAAATATGAGCAATTTATACCTGTCTACTGCTATACCTTTCATTTATAGTCAAGTATTCAACCTGGAACATATATTTATTTCTGTCCATTTATTTGTTTTATGGAGCTCTTAAATTGAAGACATTTATGCTGTATGATCAACTTGCAAGAGAGTTTCAATGGCATAATAATTGTTATCAATTATCAACAGCTGAAGAATCCTCTTCAATTGCCCAGGAGCACTGCTTTACACTCTTGGTCTACCACTGCCTTTGTAGCACCAGAAAATTCACAGAAAGATCTATGACTGTTTGATTTCATATTAAATACACCAACAGCTGTAGATACTGAGGTGTTTTCTACCTTAAAATAGTTTGAAATAAATCCTCAGTTTTCACTAGGAAAACCCATATAGGTAGTTTCTGTCTCTTTTAATTTTAATAATCTAGTCTGAGCTAAAACCAGGATTCTCTCTATTCTTGATGGGTGAGTCACCCCATATGTCATATAAACATATCTTGTGACTGAAGAAATGATGTGGTAGAGTGCCTGTCTCACTCAGTTGCCTCTAGAGGGACCCCAAATGATGACATTGGGTTATACACCCGATTTTTAGAAAGGTAAAGATAGGGCAGAGATAATCTAGTTCAGAGTACCTAATAACCTGTTTATGGACAAGTCCCACATTGATGAAATCTTAACAGTGCTGAGCTACTTATTGCCATTCTCAGAAGAGGGCAACCAATAGGAGCTCACTGACAACACAAGGTTCAGCTGGTAGCTGTTTACACACCAGTCCTGAAATGCATATCACTTATCAACCATGGTGTATCTATCCCCATTCTCACTGAGAAGTCTCCAGTTCAGTCAGCAGAACATTGCTAATGTATGTGGTAAAACAGTGAAGACAAAAACAAATTGCAACAGGTTGCACCCTTCTGCCTCCTAAAGAGAAATTTGCATACTTATAACCTTCCTTAGCTTATGTCTTATGAGGACAGAAACTGCAGACTCACTTTACCTAGTTTTTTCATGACAGTTCAGAGTGAGTAGGTATTGCCAAAATGAAGTGCTAAGCGCTACAGAAAACATGGGCTGAAGTAGCATTACCCAACTATTTTGCTGATGGAGCATTGAACAAAACTGTAAGAGTATTTGTCTACTTAAAGCTAACTGAAAGAGTAAAATGTTCTAGTCATCTCACTTTCATGGATTCTTCTGTTACATCAAACATCTTCTATCTAGTTGGCATAGGAGGGTGACAGATGGAATGAGTAGAGAGATTTTTATCTTTGTGGTAAAGCACAGTCTAGGAACTGGGGCCCTTTCACTTCTAGTATACTATCCAGTAAATGTCTACTATGAAATATGTGAAGAAGGAACAGTTTCAGCACACTATTGGAAAGGATTCATGTCCATGAATCCAAGGCGAAGCCTGGACTTTCAAAATTAACTGTCAGAGAGAGGTTTATTTTAAAACATACTTCTCTCCTCAACTATCCTACTGAGTAGCCTAGAACCCTCTTGGCAGGCTGCATTATGCAGATCCCATTCAGGGATGCCCATCTCCCTGGAACCTCCGCAGGGACTTCATATGCTTAACCTAGGACTCAGGAAGCATCACTGCAGTGCAAATGCTATAGCAACTTCTTTAATGGGTCTAGTCTCTCTGGGTACAATTATTCTACTGTGTGAAAGCCACCAAGCTCCTGGGAGACATCACCTTCTCCTTGTCTGTTTGGGCTAGCTCCCACAGTTCTCTGGGACAAAACTTAGGAATGGTTTGGAGTATAACTCACTCCCCAAGAGAGGAAGATAGACAGGCTGGCAGTACATTCACCGTCTCACAGTCAAAACATTCCTCCAATGCTTTTTCAGGGGAATCTGGGCCACATGCCTTCTGGCTGCACCTAGGACTTGTAATATTTGCCCTTGGTTTCAAGATATAAAACCATAATTCTGCAGGCCACAACACAGACCCTCATTAATTCACACACTCTGAACTGAATAATCATACAAAAAGAATCATGTCTTTAGGATCCATGGGACACTGGAACCCTGAAAAAACACATGACCAAGGACTCTGTAATACCAGTGCAACTCTACAGGAGGTTGATTCAAAGCAGCTGGGACACAAGCCATTGTAAGCCACATGGCCTCAGTTCTAGAGGTGACTCGCTATCCCTTCTTTCCTGTACTGGTACAAATAAGCTTTTTTGTTATATTTGTAATGTGGGGTATGTACAGATCATAATGTTTCTGATCTGTCCCACTTTACCTGAAATATAGGGAAGACAATACTTCCTTGGATCCCATATAGATGCTGTAAAGTATCAAGATACAGAATCACAGAATCACAGAATCACAGAATTTTCTAGGTTGGAAGAGACCTCAAGATCATCGAGTCCAACCTCTGACCTAACGCTAACAGTCCCCACTAAACCATTTTCCTAAGCTCTACATCTAAACGTCTTTTGAAGACTTCCAGGGATGGTGACTCCACCACTTCCCTGGGCAGCCTGTTCCAATGCCTCACAACCCTTTCAGTGAAGAAGTTCTTCCTAACATCTAACCTAAAATAATAAGTACAATTACATAAGTTACATAATAAGTAACAATTTATGAGGGTTAAGCTGGACACTGGAAGAGGCTCAGCTGGGAAGTGGTAACAGCACCAAACCTGGAGCTCAAGAACCATTTGAACAAAGCTCTCAGACATGTTTTGATTTTTGAATGGTCCTGTATAGAGATGGAAGTTGGGCTTGATGATCCTTGTGGGTCCCTTCCAACTCACAGTGTTCCATGATTCTATGACTCTAAGTATAAAGGGTCTCCACTATTTTAAAAGGCAGACATTAGCTTGGGTCAGCATCAGCTGATGGCCAGACTGAGATGTAAAGGGGAAGTAGCACAAGTGTTGATGCCTACTTAAAAATTGTTGCTTTTACATGAATCTCACATCTTCAGTGGCACATGCATGAAGAACTGGACTTCAGTAGTGAGTCAGAACAACCTTTAGTAATTACTTTCCTTCCTTATTTCTGCTGTTCCTCTTGTTCTTCCTCATAGAAGAATTCAAGCCTGAATTTCTGTTTACAGAAACTGCAGTTTAGCAACTGTTGTAAAGTGTTGTATTGGATTTCCAATTTACTAACAAAAAATATCCTTTCTGTCAGGAAAAAAGTAATTTTCCTCTATCTCTGTCTTGAAACGTAAGAAAACAAAGCAGATGCTTGTTGCATTTAATAAAGAACATGCATATGCATTGAAATAAGCTCTAGCTTATTTTTGTGTGATGCCAATATTTAATTATGTTCATTTTGCATTTGTAATTAGAGGGCAGAACAGATGGTGAAGGCACAAAGTAAAGGAAAGTGTCCATTCATATAACCTCCTCTGTGATGCCAAAATCTCTTGTGCTCAGAGGCTGATCCAAACTCTACTGAATTCAGTATGAGTGTACCTATTGAATATCAAGGGTCCAGAGGAGGCCACAGAGTAGGGGTTTCCTGTAACCTTTTTTCCTGATGTGTATATGGTGATTTATTTGGGGGTTTAATATTTTCTGATTTTAAGACAAATTTTGGTTCAGTTTGATGTGGGTCACCCTCTTGCTTGCTTTCCTGTAGATAAAAATAAATGGTTTACGAAAAATTAATTTTAATTCTGTATGTTGGGGAAAAGGTCTTACTGTATGCTGAGTTCTAACAATAACTACCAGTGCATTTAATGATACAAGTCACACAGAATGCCAGATAAAACTTCTTTAGATAATTTTCAATATCACTGAAAAGTGGAAGCTCAAACAGATCAAAACTTTGATCCTACATTTGATTTAAAAGCATATAAAATTAACCATTGTAATTACTCATTTTACAAATATGATTTTATTTTTCTTTCAAATTTGCATACTTTTTAAAATATACTAATTTAAAACAGAATTTTAAATAGACCTAGTAAGCACAAATATAAATGGAATAGAAATATCACTTTCAGTCAAATGAAATATTTTCGTTGGTCAAAAGTGAATTTTTGGGTGTTATTATGTGTGTAACTGTACTTCATTTAGAATTCATCATCCGTCTGGAAACAGTCACAATGATATGTCTCCAGAACTCTGATCAGGAAATGGATGATCTTAATCAATATGCTATGATGTTTAGCTGTATAAATGGCACTTCTGCGACTGGCCGTAGAATATTAAAGTAAGGAAAAAAATTCAAGACAGTGCTCAGAAGAAACTATGTTTTGAGGGCTTACAAAACAAAACAAAACAAACAAACAAATAAAAACAGACCTACAGTGAACCACTCAAAAAACTCAATCTGTTTAGTTCATCAGAAAGATCTAAGGATGACTTGATTATGATGTATAAGTACTTTCACAGGGAGTAGTAGCATAGGAGATTGTTAACAAGAGCAAATAATGTGAAATTAAAGCTTAACAAATTCATATTACAAGTAAGAAACAGTTCTAACACAGAGTGTAATTATTGGAACAATCTGCCAATTGTAGTGTTTTGTCATCTGCCTCTTGCTGTCATCCACTCAAGAGTGAATGGGATATATAATTTAATCCACTAGTTTTAAGCCATCTTTGATTCATAAACTTCTATGTTTTCCAGTAGGAGGAGAAGAATCATTCCCCCACATAGTGAATTTAAGTCTACTGAAAATATGCTTCCTTTTTTTAATAATCTTTTGCAAATCCTCTTAGAGTCTGCCACTTTGAGTCAAGCACAAGTTATTAGGCTCAGCTCAGATGAAACTTACTCTACAGTTGTTCTGAGTAGGTGGTCTCCTCATGCTCTCTGACTTTTGGAATCAATGAATCAGGAATTTTTCATATGCATGTATTTATTTATAAAATATTATTACATATTGGTACAATTGCTTTGATTAGTTACATATTCTTTTCAGTGGAAATGACTACCACTACATTGCAAACAGTAAATTGCTAACATTTTCAAAAAAAAAAAAAAAAAAAAAGTCACTGAAGAGATCTGTGCATAATTTGGCAATAACTAATAAGCCCAAGAATTCTGAAGTCTATTTGAGAACAATTTGCAAAGAGAAAACAAAGCAAAATTCTTCAGATAAATTATTCATTTGAATTAGTCATTTAGCTCTAGTAAGGAGTTGTAGACTTTTTGAAAATATGTGGCAAGGGGATACAGTTTTAGAGAGGTTGAAGCAAAAATACTCTGCTCTTCTAGAGCTTGTTTCATCACATGTTCTCAAGGCACTTAATTATTAATTATGCTGAATATTAATTATAACCATTTTACATTTGAACAAACTGAGGCACAATGCCTTGCCTATGGTCACACAGCAAGTGAAGATATAAACTGGAAAAAAGGCTATCTCACTAACCACTAAATATGCTTCTTGTCACTATTCACTTAGGCTATGCTATCCTACTATATTATTAAGCTTCATTTTTGATGGAAAAAAGGTTTTTGTGACCACGTTGTCTACCTATCTGTTAGTTATAATAATGGTATTATAAATTATATAAGTAAATTAATAGAGATGTAATAATAATACATGGGAAAAAAAGAAACTTTAATCTTATAAATCGATTAAAAAGATAAAAATGTTATATTTTGACTTTTTGACAAGAGAAGATAGAGATCTCACAGTTATTAAGTGGTATTTACCAGGCCAAAGATTTTAAGTGCATGTGTCTATATCTACATCTGTTAACATATGCTCCATTTAAGCCCTACAGTTGATACCCATATTTTTCAGATGACCTTCCCCAGTCCCTGAATACGCATCTGCTGGCTTCTTGATCAGACCATGGTAGTCTGTTCAAAAGTAGACACAATCATAGAGGGGCCTCTGGGAGGTTATCTGGTCCAACATCCAGCTCAAAGCATCGCCAGCTTAGATAAAGTTTCTCAGGACCTCATACAGTCAATTTCTGAATAGCTAAAAGGATGTCGTTCAGGATATATCAAAAGCTAGATGCAATGAACCCCTCTGCAGCTTTGGAGAACACGGCCAGTCAGAGAACAGAGGTCGAAATTAAAGTTGTAAGAGTAAAAAGATGATTGTTGAAACACAACTAATTTACTAAACAAAAAAGGTAGGATTCAGTCAGCAAAAGAAAGTATCAAATGTTATTTTAGGTATTGTGGAGTATCTGTATCTGTAGAAAGATGCAGGTCTTGCCATGTTGCATTGTATCTGCTATTCAGTGCAGATTTCTCTGATACTCCTAAGGCATCTCAAGTGTCCCACTATGTCAATGACTATGCTTATTCAACAGGATGCTTTCTGAACAGTAGCAACTCAAGATTCAGATGCTTGAATACTGAAGTCAGCAGTACACATTTCTAAGTGTGAACTAAGTGGCTAATCTTCTGTTATTGTTAAAGAACATCAAATCAATCAATAGTCTGAAGGTTGGTTTCACTCTGTGTAAGAATGACCTGTAACTTTGATAATCTGAATAACTTTCCATATTTATTCTTCTGTACTATGTCTAATGCCAATGCCCAAATCTGGAGCTGAATCAGCGAATCAGAGAATCATAGAATGATTTGGTTTGGAAGGGACCTTAAAGATCATCTAATTCCACCCCCCTACCATAGACAGGAACACCTCCCAGCAGCCCAGGTTGCTCAAAGCCCCATCCAACTTGGCCTTGAACATCTCCAGGGATAGGGAATCCACAGATTCTTTGGACAACCTGTTCCAGTGCCTCACCATAGTCAGCCAAAAAACCCAGGTCCTTCTCATCAGAGCTGCTTTCCATCTATTCTTAGCCCAGACTGTATTTGTACTCGAGATTACCCTGGCTCAGTAAAGAATGTTGAACTTGGCCTTGTTGAACTTCATGAGGTTTGAACAGGCCCACCTGTCAAGCCTGTCAAAGTCCCTCTGGATTGCATCCCCCTCCCTTCAGTGTGTCACTTGCACCACATAGCTTGGTGTCATCAGCAAACTTGCTGAAGGTGCACTCAATCTCACTGTCCATGTCACTAAAAAAGATATTAGTGCTGGTCCTAACTGAACTTTGAGGAACACCACTTGTTACTGATCTCCACATGGACCTTGAGCCATTGAGTAACTCTTTGAGTGCAACCATCCAGCTAACTCCTTACCCACCAAAAAGTCCATCTGTCAAATCCATGTCTCTCCAATTTAGAGACAAGGATATCATGGGGGATTGTGTCAAAGGCTTTTCACAGGTTTAGGTAGATTATGTCAGTTGCTCTTCCCTTGTCCACCTATGCTCTAACCCTATTGTAGAAGGCCAGCAGATTAGTCAGGCATGATCTGCCTTTGGTGAAACCATGTTGACTGTCACCAATCTCCTCCCTATTTTCTATGTGCCATAGAATAGTTCTCAGCCAAGGCAAAATTATGCCTTGTGTGTAACTTGGAAGCCATATTGCCTACATAATACATTCTTTTTAGGAATGACTTCACAAAATATTTAAGAGTCTGCTTAGTTTGAAGTATAGTTTATAGATTTGTTACTGGTATTCAGCTTGTCCTTAGCACTTCACAATTTCAAAAGGTGTTAGACATCAAGCGATGCCCTTCAGCCCTTCACCAAATTGTTAATTTGAGCCCTTCTTTGGTTTCAAGAGCCTCTATTTGTCTAGTTCCTGAAAGTTCAAAGGAATATATTTTCTAGATGTGTTCACTGGAGAAGATTTAATTCTTGTGCAAACTGCAGTCTTAGACATTTTCTATGACAGAGGCTTTTACTCCAAACACAGACAAAAAGTATCTCTGAACATTTCCACCTCTTCCTACTTCAAACTTCTTTGTCTATGTGCACCAAGATTTATTGCTAATCTATGAATTTATTTGTAGCTATTGTGTTTTTAAAAGCCTTCTTGTCTTCAAGTTTATGTGACACAGGTAACAGGACAATTCTTTACCTGTTTTTATTGAGTGAATAAAAATCTGCCAAGTTGTTAATTTTTTTAAAAAGTTTTACTTATATGATACCATACTATTCCCATTCTGTATTACTACTCCAAAATCTGCTCTTATCCTGAATGGCTTCCTGCCTATTATTGTTGATTTAAAATAATGGAATCGTCAAGGTTGGAAACGACCTCCAAGATCAGCTGGTCCAACCATCCCCCTATCACCAATATCACACACTAAATCATGTCCCTAGGTATCATATCCAACCTTTCCTTAAACACCCCCAGGGGCAGTGACTCTATCACCTCCCTGGGCAACCCGTTCCAATGCCTGACTACTCTTTCTGAGAAAAAATGTCTCTGAATTTTCAAACTGAACCTCTGCTAGTGCAACTTGAGGCCATTCCCTTTAGTCCTTTCACTGGTTATCTGTGAGAAGAGGTTGATCCCCAGCTCCCCACACTTTCCTTTCAGATAGTTGTAGAGAGCAATAAGTTCTACCCTGAGCCTCCCCTTCTCCAGACTAAACAACCCCCATTCCCTTGGCTGCTCCTCACAAGACTTGTGTTCCAGGCCCTTCATCAGCTTTGTAGCTGTTCTCTGGACAGGCTCCAGGGCTTCAGTGTCCTTCTTGTAGTGAGGTCCACAAAGCTGAACACAGTACTCGAGGTGCAGCCCCACCAGAGTAGAATACAAGGGGTTGATCACCTCCCTGATCCTGCTGGTTACACTATTTCTAATACAGGTCAGGATGCCATTGGCCTTCTTGGCCAGCTGGGCACATGGCCAGCTCATGTTCAGGCTAGCATTAATCAGTACCCCTAGATCCATTTCTTCTGCACAGCTTTTGATCCACTCTCCCCCAAGCCAGTATCATTGCATGGTGGTGGTGTGACCAAAGTGCAAGACCTGGAACTTAGCTATGTTGAACCTCATTGGCCTCGGCCCATTCACCCATCCTGTCCAGGTCCCTCTCAGGGCCTTCCTACTCTCTGGCATATCAACACTTCCCCAAACTTGGTGTCCTCTGCAAACTTACTGAAAGTGTACTCAGTTCCCTCGATCAAATCATCAATAAAGATATTAAAGAGGATGGGCCCCAACACCTACCCCTGGGGAGCACCACTCATGACCAGTCGCCAGCTGGATGTAACTCCATTCACCACCACCTTCTGGTCCCAGCTGTCCAGCTAGTTTTTAACCCAGCAAAGAGTGTACCTGTCCAAGCTATGGGCTGCCTGATTCTTCAGGAGAATGTTGTGGTAGACTGTGTCAAAGGTTTTGCTGAAGTCTAGGTAGACTACGTCTATAACTTTTCCCTCATCCACCAGTCAGGTTCTCCAGTCATAGAAGGAGATGAGATTGGTCAGGCAGGACTTGCTTTTCATGATCCCATGCTGGCTGGGCCTGAACCCTGGTTGTCCCACATACGCTGTGTGAGTGCGTTCAAGATGACCTGTTCCATCACCTTTTGTGGAAACAAGGTCTGGCTGACAGGCCTGTTGTTCCCTGGCCCTTCTTATACCCGTTCTTATAGATTGGCATCACATTTTCAAGTCTCCAGTCATCCATAACCTCTCCAGATGATCACCGATAGATGATGGAAAACAGCCCAGCAATCAGATCCTCCAACCCCCTCAGCACCCCTCCGTGGATCTCACATGGCCCCATGGACTTTTGAGTGTCCAAACAGCAAGTGGAGCAGCATGTCTTCATATCTTCGTAGATATGGTTTCTTCATATCTATGGGACCTTGACATTTAGGCAACTCTGGAGGTTGTCCATGAGTGGTTTATATTTTGAAGTTAGTTAAACAACCTTAAATGTTTTTCTGGAATATGGCTCAGCGATCTCTCCTTTGGAAATATAGCCACTTAAGAATGGTAGTTGTATGAAAGATGCTCCAACCTACTGTATATGAAAGGAAGTAGTGTAGAAGCACATATTAAATAAAAATTAAATGAATCCTCTGTATATCTTATTTGCTGTATTTCTTTCATATGTTGCTGCAAAGTCTGTACAGATGTACAGTACATTGTCAAGTCATCTGGTACTTTAAAATAACATAATTTATGAAAAAGCATACATATAATTTAAATATATAAGCAGACCAGTATGCCATTTTTTTTCATGTACAATAATAGATTACTATAAGATTTCAGTCATGAAGTTAAACATCCTGGATTAGTTAAACAGGAATTTTACCCCAAAGCAAGTGTAAGCACTATGTGAATATTAAGAAGCCAGATGATATATACAGATAGTAATAGAAGCCTGGATGGATGAATGAGCTCTATCAGCTCTGTCTTTTAAAGTACAAAGCTTTGAAGAAGAAGAAGGAAAAAAAAAAAAAAAAAAGTTATTTTAGGTATAAGGAAATGATTATTCTCATAATAAATATGATCCAGCACTGGCTGATAAGATTTTTCTTAAAGTAAAAGTCATGTGAGAGTTAGTATGACGATAAGTATGATAACAAATGAAAAGATGTTTTATGATTTTTTAGCTATCTTAGTTAACATTTAAGTGATAATATATGTGTTATGACAGGATAAAATAATTGTTAAAAATAACATAAGGGGAATGTATCTTTAGTATTTTTCTTGTTATTTAAAGAAATCAATTAAAAAATAAGGACATCTAACATCTTCAAGATTTCCCCTGTTATTTAAAGAAAAATCAATGAGAAATATAGAGAATGATAATGTTTTTGAAAGACCATGCTATCGTCTGGAGGTTGTTTCTAGTCTCAGAAATTAGTGATACATTTTCTATGATAGTTTCATCTCAGATATTCCACTAACAGTTATTCAGGAGAAATATTTGTGACATGTTATTTTTAATAAATCCACGGAAACTTTGGAGACAAAAATTAGAACTTAATCCAAATATTAACGTTAGACATCTGAACAGTGTAGTTATATTTAGCTAATCAACTAACAGAAATAATACCAGGCTTATTCATGCCAAACCAACTTTTTCCTTAATCCTACAGATTTGTGCGATGCCAATGTGCCATTATGTTTACACTCTGCATATCTGCATAAATTTATATGTATATATTTATTTATTTATTTATTTATTTATTTATTTATTTTGAAAAAATGCATGAAACTGTTCAAGTTACACAATTTGGACCAACTTACAGATCTCCTTAGTGGTCCACAGAGCAATGAAATTACATAATCTTGCACTTGAACAATGAAAGAATACAATTTTTCAAGGCTACTCTTTTTGGTAGAAATCTGTGCAAACCTTGGTAAATGGTGTGCCTGACTGACTGTCATTTTATGAGTGGCTTTACACTCCGTCAGGCCATCCAAGTAGGTTAGAGAAGAAACTGGGCAGAACTGATGCAGACAGTTTAGTGGTCATCAGAGCATATGTAAAATAATAGTCAGAGACTTTAACTGGCCAGTAGTTCTCCTTGAGGGTTCTAGTAATGTTTCAGAAAGGCAATTGTTGGTCATCCCCATGTTTGATATGATAAATGCTAGTCAGTGCATTGAACAAGCTAGGTGGTGGTTATCTTACAGCGAAAGGACAGATGTCATTATGACACTTGAAGAGTCTTGGGTTCCTTATAAAATTCTTCCATAAGCCATGACAAAGAAAACGAAGCAGTAGACTGCAGCAGTACAATTGCAAAGAAATTGGAAGGAAAAGGACAATGACGTCATGAATCATCAAAATGAGATTGAATTCTCTAAACTGTCTCATTTGCAACATATCTGGCCCGCAGCAGTAAGAAAATATTCACTAACCAAATGCATCTTGGATCTTCACTGAACCAAGAATGAACTGTTGTTTTTGACCATTTCTATTAACTAATAGTGAGCAAATATTGAATAGTCAATGTCTTCTGTATGCACATTTCAGACTACCTCTACTCTGGTCCCAGTTTGCAAACATCCATTATGCAGTTTGAATTAATTTGATCAAAAGGGAAAACAGTTTGTTCTCTCTAAGGTCTCTCCGTGATATCAACCAAAGCATAGAAAGCCAGGACAACTGGGCAATTCGCTTCAGAAGTGTTCAGTCTTCTGATTCAAAATGAGACACCAGGGCCAGACACTCCCTTTATACTCTCTTATACTGCAATCCTCAATGATTTCTACACAAGGAGGTATTTATGTGTTCTGAGCAATTCAGTACAGTAAAGTATGCTTTGATGGAATAATTATTAGTATTGTTAATAAAAATCATAATAAACTACAGCAGCAACAACAACAAAACCCAGAATCATTTGTTAGTTAGAAATGTAAATAAATTTAAGAAATACGTGGCAGTATTTGAACCATTAATTAATCTTCTTTAGATTCACACCTGACCTTCCCCCCAGAAGTTCATGCTTTAAGTTTTTAAAGGTCCTTTTCTTCAATCATCAGAACATCTTCATAGATCTTTCTTTCATCACTGAATTTCAATGTCATTTTTGAAAGTCAACCAATAATAACAAGTGCCTCTATGGTTTAACTATTAACCTGTTTGAAGGTAAATCTTATCTCATTTCCTTGATTTTTTGCCATTATATTATTTGCGATTAATTTTGCCAGTTAATTTCTCTCCAAGCACATTCTACATTCACCACATTTCCTTTGCAAACTTGATCCTCAGGCTGAATTGTGTTGTCCTTCTGGATCTGATCTCACTCTTGTTGCAAGGGGAGATTATTTAATGTCACTCTTGGGATTGTGCTAAGAGAACTACAGAATACGGTGTGGAAAAAAATAATCCTTGAGAATCCCACCTTAGTCCATGCAGGCAAAATTCATCAGCTCCCAAGCCTCACTAGTAATCTAAACATGCTTTACATCATCTCAGATACCTATTCGTTGTTTTCTTATTCCTAGACAAAGTAATAATATGCATATTAAAACCCATAACCTATTGTAAAGAGTAAATCTAAGGGAATTCTGAAGACACTAGGCTGCCCCTACAAAATTAAAAAGACCTAATCCACTTAGGAGATAACTTAAAGCTAATTATTCAGCTTTATAGATGAGTCCCTTCAATGCATTTCTTCTGTATCACAAAAAAAATTGCAAGTTTAAATTTTGCTATTTAATTTAGACAACACTAAATCATTTTTTAATTTCAGGATGTGTTCCACAGATGAGTCTGGCTATTCCCCTAACGTGATATTTCCTATTGTTAGTTGAAACAGTAGGCATGTAAGTTGGATACAACACAATAAACTTGCTTTGGTTTATTGTTTAAAGTAGACAGCCAATATTTTGTTAGTAAATGGAAAGCAATTTTAAGATAAAAACTAGCTCACAAGATTAAAAAAAAAAGATAAAATAAAATATGTTGGTGAGTCGATTCATGATTTGTTAAAATAACATTCACTGTGATTGCAAATAGATTTTAAATCTGAACAAACACATCCATGATCTAGTGAAGCTAAAGATGGTCTTTCAATAAAACTGCCATGGGAGTAAATCTGACTGATATTTTAGATCTAAGATAGAAAATTAGAAATGGGAAAGATAAATGTAAGATCCATCATATTTTCCTGCGTTGGAGTTCTAATTGTTCTAAAGTGTCAACAAAACTCGATGTTTAAAGTGGAGGTTAGAAAAATAATGTGTTTTGAGTATATGACTAGAAGTAGAGAAAAGGAAGTGAAAGCAAATTAACAGGGACTCTGGAACTGCTATGCTGCAGAAGGACTGTGATAATTATGATAGTGATAAATAATGATAATAATATAGTTGAATATAGTTGAAATCCATATGGATTCAATATAAGCAATCCTGCTGAAAAGCTCAAAATCATAGAATCATAGAATAGCTTGGTTTGGAAGGGACCTTAAAGATCATCTAGTTCCAACTCCCTTGCCATGGACAGTGTTGCCACCCACTAGATCAAGTCGCTCAGGGCTTCATCTAATCTGGTCTTACCACTGTCATGGTTCCACTCGAGCAGGCAGCCGAGCTCCACCACAGCCGCTCTCTCACTCCCCCTCTTTAAAGAGGAGTGGGGAGAAAATATGTGAAAAGGGCTCAAAGATTAAGATAAGGACGAGAAAATCACGTAGTAATTATTGTAACAGGCAAAACAGACTCAGCATAAGGAGATAGTAAGATTTATTGCTCATTACTAACAAGCTAGAGAAGTGAGAAACAAAGGAAAGAAACCAAAAGCACCTTCCCCCCCCCATCGACCCTCTTCCACCTCCTCCCTCCGAGCAGCGCAGGGGAACGGAGGAATGGGGGTTATGGTCAGTCTACAGCACTTCTCTGCTGCTCTTTCTCGGTCACTCTCGTCCCCTGTGCTGTGGGGTCCCACCCACGGGATGCAGTCCTTGATGAACTGATCCGGCGTGGGCTTCCCACAGGCAGCAGCTCTTCCAGAACTGCTCCAGATATGGGTCCGTACCACGGGGTCCATCCCTCAGGAGCAAACTGCTCCAACCTGGCTCCCCCACGGGCAGCAGCTCCTGCCAGGTCACCTGCTCCTGCCTGGTCTCCTCTCCACAGGTTACAGGTCCGGCCCGGAATCTGCTCCAGCAGGGGTCTTCCACAGGCAGCAGCCTCCGTCAGTTCAGGGCCACCTGCTCCACCGTGGTCTCCTCCACGGGCTGCAGCGTGGAACCCTGCGTCACCGTGGTACTCCATGGGCTGCAGGGGGACATCCTGCTTCACCATGGTCCTCACCACAGGCCGCAGGGGACTTCTGCTCCGGCGCCTGGAGCACCTCTCCCCCTCCTTCTGCACTGACCTTGGTGCAAGGCTGTTCTTCACTCCTCTCACTCTCCCAGCTGCTGTGTGGCGCAGCGTTTTTTTCCCTGTCTTAAATATGCTGTCACAGAGGCGCAAAACAACGTCACTTATTGGCTCAGCTCTGGAAAACAATGGGGCCCTTCCCAAACATGGGGCAGCTTCTAGATCCTTCTCACAGAAACCACCCCTATGGCCCCCTGCTACCAAAACCTTGTCACGTAAACCCACTACAACCACCTCCTGAGATGGGGCATCCACAACCTCTCTGGGCAACCTTCTTTCAGTGCTTCACCACCCTCTGAGTGAAGAATTTCTTTCTAACCTCTAATGTAAATATCCCCTCCTTTGGTTTAAAAACATTCCCCTTTGTCCTGTCATTATCTGATTAAGCAAAAAATCGCTCTCCATCTTTTATATATGTCCTCTTTAAGTACCGAACAGCTGCAATGTGGTCACCCTGGAGCCTTCTCTTCTTTAGGCTCTCAGCCTTTCTTGGTAGGAAAGGTGCTCCAGCCCCTTGATCATCCTCATGGTCCTTCTCTGGATCCATTATAACAGATCAATATCCTTCTGGGGGCCCCAGATCTGATAATCAAGATCTTATTGCTTTTGGCAAAACAAATATTTGAGTCATTTCTTCTTTCAAACCTTTTATTATATGACAATGGAACGCAAATTAATCGAGTTACCTAAGTTTCAAAGAAAAAAAGCTGAGAATTTCTTCAAGTCAAGTTAAGCATTGAAATTTCTTAAAATGACTTCCTCCTATTAAGAATCATTTTGCTGGGTAAATGAATGCCTTGCAAAAGCTAATTATATTTTTTTTCACTGAATTAAAATTGTGGATTTCATAAAATCACACAGTCACAGAATGGTTGATGATGTAACGGACTTCTCAAGTTATCTAGTTCCAGGACCACATCCAGACAGATGTTATCTCCAAGGAGAGACACTCTTGCAACATTTCTGGACAACCTGTGCCAGTACTTATTTGCCAGCACAGTAAAGGGGTATTTTCTGATGTTCAGACACAACCTCTTGTGTTCCGGTTTGTGTCCATTGCCCTATGTCCTGGCAGCTGAAATAGCCTGGATCCACCATCTTTACCCCCTCTCTCTTTAGGTATCAAACTTCTCTCCTTTATACTGAAGAGTCCCAGATGTCTCAGCTTTTTCTCACGTGTGAAATGCTCTAGTACCTTAATCATATCTGTGTCTCTTTCCTGGACTCTCTCGAGCATGTCCATGTTTTTCTTGTATTGGAGAATCCAGAACTGGACACTCCAGTTGTGCCTTTATATGTGCTGAAGAGAGGGGAAAGATTACCTCCTTCAAACTTCCAGCAATGCTTTTCTTAATACTGCCCAGTGTACGAGCTGCCTTAATTCAAGGGCTCATTGCTGATTCATGTTTAAATTGGTGTCCAACAAGACCCCCCTCCCTTCTGCCCCCACCCCAGATCCTTTTCTGCAAAATTTCTTTCAACCTGGGTGGCCTAGCATGTCCTGGCACCTGGAGTTGTTCCTGTCCAGGTGCAGGCATTGGTACTTCTTGTTGAACTTCATGAGGCTCCTTTCAGCCCATTTCTCAGCCTGATGTGTCCCTCTGGTTGACAGCACAACCCTCTGGAGTATTAGCCACTCCTCCCAGATTTGTGTCACCAACAAACTTGCTGAAGGTACCCTCAGCAAGTACTAATGGGTACTCTGTCTTATCATCTTCATCATTAGTGATGATGTTTAACAGGACTGGATTCAATTTTGAACCCTGAGGTACAGCACAATTTACTGTCCTCCAGCTGGAATTCAACCAGTTTTCAACCCGCATCACTATTGTGAAATAATTGCTTGAGATGACTTGGAAATTAAACTGATATTCACATTTTAAATAAAAGGTACAGCACTGAATAAGCTTCCAGGGTGGAGTGTAGCTGCACTACATGAAAGTTCCCTAGGTATCCAACTTAGATGTTAATCACACTGGGGAACCTTGGTGTGCTGACTTTAAGAGAAACAGTACGGAGCGTGGAGTGGAGTGGAGGCACCAGGCTTAGGCTCTGTGATAACTTGTCATGATAACACTGTCATCCTTACTTGTCTTCTCTTTAATCCGTACACATATATTATCATTTCTCCTCTTCCATACCCAGGCATACCCAGGCAGAGCTACATGCACTCCTGCTGTTCTCACACAGAAAGGACAACTCCACCTCCATTGTCCTTCCCACAGACCCTGTGTATCTCCATTGCAGCCTACCAGTCACAAAAGCCATCCCACCACATCTTAGCAAGATCATAACACTGCAACTGTACACAGATACCTAATTCCTGTTTAACCCCCATGCTGCGTGCAATATCATACATATCTGATTCACTACTAAAAAACTCATATATCACTTCATGCCTTTGACCATCAGACAGCAGCACAATGATGAAAAACTAGTTTCCAAAGAAAACATACAAAATTGAAAGTTTTAAAGTAGTATGAACTGTACAAAATGAGACAGAATGGGAAGGCTTATTATCATAGACTGTAGAAAAGAGATCTTATGAGACACACAAGACCTAAATACAGCTTTTCAGAGGAAATATTACCCCCTCTTCATGATAGAACAAATTATAAGAAAGCTTTCCAGTCCCTTATTATATAGTAAACTATTCCATCACTGATTTAAAATCAGGATTTTGGCAGGCAAAACGAAGGGATGAGAGTTCAAATGATGTAATATTAGTTTTTACATATTTACCAGAGTCTAGGTGGCACTAGATTTTTTTTCATGAAAATTCTTTATTACAGTTAGGTAATAGAGACAAAACACTTACATTCAGTGTATGACAGTTATAGCAAATGCATCACTCTCTTGTAGAGAAAAAAAAAAATCAAAGTTTGTATAATTACTGGGACAAAAAATAATTAGTTTATGTTGCTATACATATCTATCTGGTGCACCAGATATTTTTTTAAATCTGTTATATTTTTATTTTTTTTTTCAGCTATATTTATTCTTTCTTCCTTCATTTTAAAAGATTTTGGAGGAAGAACATATTTAAACACACATAAATTGATCCACTGGTCTAAGTATAAAATTCCAGTACATAAAATCCATCATTCCAGAAAGATAGTGTTCCTTTATATTTCAGTGAAAACGATTAAGGATTTGTGTGACAAGTAGTGGTAATATTCACTGCAAATTACCTGTGTAATATAGTTATTTTATTTGTAAGCATTCCTTGAGTGTTTGGATGGGATTCAACTGACTGCATGTCAAAATCTATAGCATAGATGTCTATGTCTCTGTTAATCACTATGGGTCTATTTATAGTTAATAGAAAGAAGCAGACATTTCTAGAATATGAATAATATGATTCATTTCTTCCCAAAGTAAACCTCTACATTTAGTGAAATCTGTCACCCCTTGAAAGCATGTTTCTCTCATTACTGTAGAGAGAGTTTGGGATTCTTAGGTCACAAGTAGACACCTACAGTCAGATGCAGATATTTAAAGTCAGGGGAGATTAATACCATTTCTTGTATCCCTTGTATCTAATAATTCACTGTCAGTGAGCACTCAAGCTTGGGAGAAAGTAGATAATCTTTGAGTTACTAACTTCTCTTATTTCATTACATTTTATTTCAGTAGTGTAAATATTGCATATTTAACACAACAAACTTTCATTAAGTAATAAAATGTTGGGAAAAATAAACAAAAATCTTTTTTCCTGTTTTCACTTCTTTTATTAGTCTCCTCAACAAGTTAAGAGAAAATGAATATTGAAAATCTCAATAGCTTCTCTGCTTAAAAATGAGAAAATCTTAATATTTCTTTAATTTAAATATATTTTCATTATTGTTTATTAAAATTATTATTACCTTAAACAATAGGTTAAAAGAAACTTTGACAGTAATAGGCTGCCATTATACATGTAGATGTATCAATTAATGTCTTAAGTATGATGTAGAAAGGTTGTAGGAGATATATAAGATACCTATCAAATTATTCACTTATAAATATTACACAGCACAGAAACAGTCCCATACTGATCATACTCGGTAAAAAGCCAAATGACACAAATATGATGAAGAAAAGACTCCTCACATCTAGATCAGACAGAGTCAATACAAAGGACTCAGGTCCCTCTTCTCAGAGCCCTCAAAGCCCTCATTCCTGGGGATGAGGCCCTACTGAGTTTGTGCAAATAGTTTTCTGCACAGTTAAACTTCTACCCATTAAAAAATAAATAAAATATATAAATGCCAATTTAAAGATTGCTTTTAATATTTTGTTTCACTACAGATTATTTTGCTCTTTTTAGAATGAGGAGTCAGTGGATTCAAAGTGTGTTTTGATGGTTTATGTTTTATGCTGCAGTAAAAGGTATGTAGGTCTAAGAAGAGGTAAATGGAAAATACATGCTAGAACTGAAAGATTTTTGATGTATGCATCAAAATGTAAAGCCAAAGGTATGATAAAATGTAAAAAAGTGACAATAACACAAGAAGTAAATACCAAAATGAGGAACTTTGATATTTCCAGACATCTGGAGTTATGACACTTGTCCTAAAAACAAAGGAAGATTCGCAGAAGTGGCAATGGAGATTGCGCTTTTACTTGGTGAGCTCAGTTTCCAGTCCCTCTCACAGATGAGATTTCCTTGGGCATTTCCTAGTACAAGTGACGTAACTTTCAGGTGTTGTTAACTTTCAGGTGGATTACCCTTAATAACTTCTGTTCTAAACTTTATAATATGCCTAAATATTAAATGATGTAGAAATTGAAAACTGAGTGTCCTAAATTATAAATGTAAAATTTTTGAATGCAAGGCATTATTCATAGATTTTCTACCCTTTTGCCACACACTGAATTGGTTCACTAACAAGTAAATATGCAAGCATTATACAGATTATGTGGATGGTGGTTAGGGAATATATGTGGGTGTTTCATTATCAAAACTCCCCAGGTTTAAAATCTTACTCTTAGTCTATGGGTGAGAGAAAATTTCTGTCTTCATCCATTTTGTGAAAATTTTTCTTTGTTTCCTCTACTTTTTTTTATAAAGCCACTCTAGTTTTGTTTACTTTATTACACCATTCAACTAAAAATTTCATTTTCAGATTAATTCAAATACACCATGTCCTCAAAGGATGTATTGCTCCATTGAGCAAAACAAGTACATGTGCTTGATTTCTAACACTTTGTTAAAATTATGGGACATGGAAGCATTTTTTATCTCATAAATCCATATGCACACACCTGCTATGTTTCAGTTGAATCCTGGGAGTAAAGAGATCTGTATGCTTTTCTTTTCAAACTCAAATATTCCTGACTCTGTTGTTGTTTTGTTTGTTTGTTTGTTTGTTTGTTTTTGTTTTGGAAAGGTGGATGATCATGTGCATAAGCTAGATGGGAGCCCTGATGTACTCCAACTTAGTATCCAGCTGAGACGTTTGACTAAGTTTTCAAGATGGCTCACAACATACATCTTCTAGACTTAGTTTCAGGGAAGGCTGACGGCGTCACTGAGCAGGCTGTGGTGGGAAAAGTCATTTCAATGACCTCCCAGAATAGAACTGAAGTCTTGCTCATTTTGAGAAATGATATACAAAACAAGTCCAGCTCAGTCTAGAGCAAGGAGTGGAGAAGTATGCATCATTGAATTATCACTGCAGGGACACCTTACTAGGCAGAGCTCAGTTACTCGAATTGCGTTTAGCCAAGGCTAACACCTAGGGCTCGTCAGGAGGAATTGTCAGGTAAGAAAGAAAATACTGGCATGATTCTCAATTGTTTCTTATTTGCTAGTGGTCACTCTAACTCAGTGTGACAAGAGAATGACTGCAAGTAGGTCTGACTGAATCCTGTCTGTCTGAAAGGGAATTTGTGTGCACAACTGCATAAGAATGACTATCAATACTGAAAACCTGCAGAATGTATATACATGTAATTGGACGTTGACCTATGGGAAAAACTACAGGTCCAGTGTCGAATGGCCCCAGATCTTGTGTATGTTTCAGTTTGAACCCGTGTTTAAAAATGACAGGAGACTGTACACTGGAAACATTTTTTATTAAAAGTCCCAGAAAAGCCCTAAGGAACTGTGCATGTTTACAAAATTCCATTAGTTGTACAGTGACTTTTTGCCCCTGAATAGTACAGGAAGGTACTCTACAGCCTAGGTACATGTGTATATATCTATATAGTTATATCTAGAGATATATATATAACGTGATAGCAATTTAAGAGTAACCATATTTCATGGAAGTGATTCATTAGCTCAACCAGTGGAGCTTTGTTTGGTGGTTAGCAACATCAAAACATTCCTGTTTTTTCTTTAATTAATGTGTACAAATTTACATTACATTCACGTATAAGTGGAAAGAAACTTCTAAAGCTGTTATATGTCCTAGAATATTTGAACATTTTGTGTGGTACAGAATATTGTCAAATACCAATGGGTGCAGTAAAAGAAATTGATTATGTAAAGCTAGCCTGTTTTCCTCACTGTCAGTGGGGATTAGAGAAACTAGGCACTGAATACAAGAGAAGACAGAGGAAGGTTTTTTGTTTGTTTGTTTGTTTTCCTGATGAAATAACTCAATGCAAATGATGTTTCAGGGTTTCAGGTAACCTAGTGAAATTGGCATCTTAAACCAAAAAGAGGTAGTCTAAAATCTAGGTGTGAATATATGCATCGGATCTGATACAGAACACTGTGACTAAGTGTTCAACTTTCAAATAACTGGTAATATTTTATAAAGGTTTTAAATTAAATGAATACATTTAGGGGCATAGTGTGGGTTTCAGGATTTCCAGCTCCCGCCCCAAAAAACAGCCATTAGAATCCAAGCTCCCAATTAATGGTGAGCTGCATGCAGTACAGCGGTGACTTAACGATTCTGAACAGAAAGGTTTGAAACTAGATAACAACCTGTGGGCTGTAAACGGAGTGGGCTTAAGTCTTGCTGATTTTAATGTGGTCTGATCAAGCAGACTATAAATGAAAGACTATGCTCTAGCTTGCCCACTAATTTGAATCGTGCTCATTTGACTGGTTTCCAATACCAGTATTATTACCTAAACATTCACAGTACCACAAATGAAGAATGAAAAAATATCCTGAAAGATGCATGGTGGGTTTTTTGTTTTGTTTTGTTTTGTTTTGTTTTTCCCTTAAACTAAATATGCATGAAAAGAGTATTCCTGGAGATGAAATAGAAACTTATGTAGAAAAAATAGGCTGTTCTCAAGCACATTTCCATTATTGTTTATGAATTTTCCTACTAATTGCCCATTCAACCAACCTTTCCTTGACCTTTTTTTTTTTTTTTTTTCTTTTAACCACATATATAGTGCTACTGGTCAGATGTATTGTGCTTAATGGGAGCTGAGGGACATGCAAAGTTTGGTTGGAAGAAAACTGAAAATTGGGAAAAAAAGAAAAAAAAAAAACATACACGACAAAACACAAAAACAACAACAACCCACTTTAAGAATATTTCTGAACTCAGGCGGTACTATATGCTGATAAAGTCTTCTGAGTTGGGAAAGTTTTATAGACTACAATCATGAGCTGGACATGTTCCCATTTACTCCTAGCAAATAGTTGCTACACCATTACCATGAACTCCTCAGACACATTGTGGAAATTACTTCAGTCTGCCCAACTTCAATCATGGGATAAAAGCTGCTTTCTCAGTTTGAGGTACTACATTGTCATAAGATAATTTTTGAAGCCAAGAGATGGCTGATTATGTCCTTTTTACCGAAGTCTAACCTGCTGTGTTACCAAATCCTTAACTTTGAGGAGAACATCAAGATGAACGCAGTAAGTGAGGGAACATGCTTTCTGTTAGAGTCAACATGAGACATCATGCAAAACATGGGGTGCTGGCTTCTTTGCACAGCTTATCTTTCAACATTTCTCTAGTTGCTGCTTCCATTGTCCTTTCACTATCATGGAAATATTATTTGCCAAAGGTGCACTTTCAAGAGCATTTTGTGGTGGGAGATACTCCACACAGTCTCTTGGAGATCTCATGAGGATGGAAGTGCAAAGCAAACTTCTAGCTGCAAGAAGGGGACCAACTTTATTTGGAACTGGGTAAGTCACAGGTTCTGGCCTGAGAATTTTTCCAGATGTGGTGCTGGAGGCAGCTTCCCATGATCACAAAGCTGATAAGATGAAGTCTCTGGACACTTGCAGTAGGCTAGATGGACACAGCTAGATGGGCAGGGAGCCTGCTGAAGTCTGAGGGTGTGGATCTTGCAAGAATACATATCTGGAGCACATATATCTTGAAATGATAAGCATAAGGCAACAGACCATAAAATTGCCAATAACCAAACTACTCCCTGCCCAGCCCTACTCTTCTCTACATAACAGGTTCTGAAACAAAGCCCAGCAGAAAATCAACATTCTCACTGAGCAAAGAATGTTTACCATTTTGACACCTGTTTTGATCTGGACAGGCACAGCAGGTTATGAAATATATGAAAAACACAATATAAAAATGGGGAAAAAAATCAATGTCTAAATTTAATTTTGAACTTCTTTTATGGCTTTGCAACATTTTCTGAAACAAAGATGGATTTTGATGTATCTTCCCTTCAAATAAAAAATAAAGTTACTCCATGACCATTGGAATTAATGTAGCCTTCTTTCCTATGGATTTATATACATTGATCCACCAGCCACTGGATGAATAGAATAACTTTCATTCCCTTTTGTTTCTCCGTGGTTAAGAGGCAACTCTGAGATGGCTAGTCTGGAGACAACCCTGTGCTGTTCAGCTGAGTGATTCTTATGTGCCAACTGCCCACCTGCCTCTCATATATAATTGAGAGCCTTTAAATCATGCCTGGTGGTGGGGGATACTGCTCTGAATATATCTATGTCAAGACACTAATATGTCTGAAAATTATAGGATATAATTGAGTTTCTGACTTTGAGATATTTTTTTTTTTAATAAAAATTGACCACTATGCTGAGAAATTATGTAAGGACACTGAAAAGTGATATGGATAAACAACATAGACAAATTTAGGTATAAACAAATTTATAACTGAGCAGACTAGAAATTCAATTTTGTCATGATATGTATATATATTTTTGTATTAAAATATACATTTTTGTTGAAGTTTTTTTCTGCTATGAGTACCTAATGCTCAGAGTGTCCACTGCATGTGTTCACTAAAATATTTTTTTGAATTTTTATTTATGTTTTAGCTGGAAAAGAAATGGTAAAACAACAGGCCACTTGACTAAACCAAATGTCTGAATTAGTCAAAATAGATAATTAGTTTGGACAGCACCACTACCGTTCCAAATAAGTTTTTATCCAGGACAGTAGTGCTAATATTTTTTATGCTTGCCAAGTATGCAAGAGGATGCAGTAATTACGGGGGCAGGATAGCTTTGACTCCAGAACAAACCAGCAGGTCTATGTGCAGGCTGCTCCAACACATGAAGTGTTGCTTCAGCAGGCTGGCCTATTGCCCTGGGATTATGACTGCTACCTGCTGCATCATGAGCTTTCTTTGGAGACTTCCTGTGCAACCTTAACCCAGCCTGACCCAACCTCATTTAACTTTTGAGAGTTGACTACGGATTATGCAATCGCCCTATATGACATACTGAACATATGTTTAAATTATTTACATACATTCTGATGGAAGAATGCTTTTTGTCTGTTTGGTAAAAGAGAAGCCAGGTATCCCCTGTTTGGCTGAACGTCTACCAGCTTTCTGAAGTATATGTCTCAAAAAATGTCTCAAAACTCAGAATTTCCACTTCATCTTATTTTGACATACCATCATTTAATTTTTCTGTGCTTTAGAATGAAAATCAATCCTAAGAAATGGGAGTCATAAAAGCATAGTAAGTCTCTTCCAGAATGTTGTATTGTATTTTTTATAGTGCAGCTTACATTATTTGCTGCACTATATAGTACAGTACATTAGTGACATCTCAGAAGGTAACATTGAAATAAGTAGAAGAGTCTATTAAATTAAGAGTATTTTTTTTTCCACAAATATTTATGAGGTGCTATTTGATTCTGCTTAAAACATTTATTTATTTATTTATTTTTCATAACAGAACAGCATCAGCAAAGCAGTTTAGCTAATATTATTAGCTATTTTGTGAATATTTGCTGAATAGATTGAATATTTGTATTGGTGCCTATAAAAACGTGATTGCAATATTCTCCAAAACATTTTTTAAACTGATTTGTAATATAGTGTGACATGGTGATGTGTTCATATTTTTCAGTTGTCTTGAAGGCACTCAGTATACCTGATTTGTTTCTTGGGATAAAGATGATGAAGAATTTTAAAGAAAAAATCGTGAATGTTTTTAAAAAAATGATAAATACCTGAATGAAGAAATAAATGAAATGAAATCCCAGCTAATAAATTAAAAGTTTATAGAGAGAAACAATACCAGCTTTGTCTGCCATGTATCTTTGGACAGCTATTGTTAAAAGAGCACTCTCAGAACGTGACGTAATTAAGGTAATTAGCTTTATATGCTATTATTTGATAAACAAGCACTATGTTTCCCAGGTTTCAGAGTATTACCTTCTCAGGCATCAAGGAATGAACAGCAGTTCAAGACATTCTAAATTTCTGCCACAGACCTTTACTCCTTATTAGACCAAACATTTATTTGTGAAAACATCCATACCATCTAATGTGTATGAAGCAATGCAGGATGTCTCTGTTTTTCTGTGGACAGAAATGAAAACATTTTTTAACTAAATTCTTTACAGTTTATAGACTAGTCCCTTATCCCACTACCATTAAAACACTGAAATCTACAACCAGAACAGGAAATTTCACACACACTTCTCTGTCTAGAGTGTAGTAATCATAATGGCTTCGTTATCCTCTGATGCTATGTGCAGTGACTGGTCCTTACAGAAAATGATTGGGTTTGCTGCTTAGAATGTTCCAGTTGACTGTAATTGCTAAATAGCTACATATATATCCTAAGCTTGCAGGCTTACTTTCATAGTAGATCTCCATTTGTCTACCACAGCAGGAAGTTAAATCAAGTTTCTTGTAATTGGTTCATTTCCTTAGGGCTGAATTACTGTTTCTACATTTTGAAGCACAGGGGGATGGCTAGCAGCCTTGACTTTTAGCTGTGAAGAAGGAGGTGTTATGACTGAAAAATGTTACTGTAGGAAGTGAACTTCAAAGTGCAAAGGAGAAGCAAGTGCCAAGCGTCCCTTTGACAGACACCTTAACCACCATATAAATAGACCTCCCACTTAACTAAACTCACAATAATAATTAGTAATATCATGAGAAGACTGTGCCCTCTTTAGCTGTGCAACAGTAGTAGCTTTGCTTTCCCAATATACTATACATATATGTATATATTTACATTCTTGGAGACTTTGCTTCTATGTGGGGATGGCAGATATCTCAGTTGTAATATAACCCAGCTGGGGTTATATATAACGCATAGCTACACAAACCCACATGCAGCTTTTATGGAAAAAAAATAAAAATAAAAATAAAAATCACTACATTTTTGCTGGCTTTCCTTAGAAACACTGACAGAATATTGAGAATACGTACCTTCACATTTGCTTATAAGCTCCAACAGGAACTGTGCAAAATGAGCAAAACTGAACAAAAATATAGGCACTTCTACTTTTTTATGCATATACAGGTTATTTATTTACTCAGTCTTTCATATCCTTTTATGTATTTTATTTAAGAGTTTAATCTGTATTCTAAATCAATAACATTTCTGTAGCCTGCTTTTTTTGTTTGTTTGTTATTTTAGGTATTCTGTTTCATGACTGAGAAATTATTTCACAACAAAGAAAAATTTGTTATTTTCCCCTTTAAAAATTTATTATGGGAAAATTCGGTTTTGTTTATAAAATTATTTTTAAATATTAGTATCTGTTAACTTTAACTTTCTCTTTTGAGCAAACAAAAGAAGTAAAGCCTGTATTCTTTTCCATTTGAAAAGCAGTTAGAAAGTATGAGGAAAAAAAAAAAAAAAAGGAGAAAAATCAACTTTAACATAACTTTACTATTAGCAATGTTTAAAAAAATGGTAACATGCAATGAAATAAAGGAAAGCAGACCTTTTGTAAGACACTACTTACACATTTTTTTGTTTTTCCAGATCAAAAATTTCTATTTTCCTGATGTTTTTTCTTTACCAATTCATTTAATATCAGTGAATCTGAAAAACAAAACAGCCAGAGGAGGGGAAGAGAGATTGTTTATAAGTTCTTACATTGCTCAGAAAACATGTACTGATGAGTTAAAACTGTGCAATCCACACTTTGTAACTGGTACGGTTGTTTATAGGTAAAACCTTTAGGTGAAAAAAAATATTTCTTAATAAGGACAGGAATATCACATAATCAGTATGGGAAATCTTCATATATTTGAAATTACTCTCAGGCTACAGGATGGATCTATTTTTATTTATTTATTTAGACAAAAAGCTTACTCCGCTTAAAAATTATTTTTCAGGGTAACTGTAACTACTCTTTTTATGCAAATTAAACTGACTAATCTTTCTGGCTGAAAAGAACATTGTCTACATGAACACTTTGTGAGTCACCTTCACAACAGGACTAGCTCTTTTCACAACACAGAGGAAGCAGAGGCCTGATCATGGCCGTGTAAGATACCCACATGAGAGAGTTGAAGCCTCATCTAAATTAGACATGAGAGGTGTTTGAATTTACATGGTTTGTCTTCATATTTCATAATCATATTTCAGCTTGAATTAGATTCAGATTTTCATTTTTCATTATCCATTCTGTAATGATTTATTTTCTTATAAAATGAAAAATACGAAACAAACATAAAAGCAAAGCAAAACAAACAAGCAAACAAGCAAAAACACACAAAGTACTTCCATGTATCAGAATTCACTCTTCCCTAGAGATTGCAACATTCTTTAGAAAAATGAGAATTTCATGTCCCTGACCTAAACTAGATCTATGTGATTCCTTAGACTAATAGGCTGTAAGTCAATGAAATTTTGCAAGTCCTTGAAAGGTGACTAAGATCAGGCTGTTAAAAGAATTCTTCTCTTAAACACAGAATACCTTTTGTCATTTGTAGATCCCCCAACAAAAAATATAATGCCTATATTGAAACTATTTATATTGTTTTAATTATGTCCTTATAGCTTTCTTTATCTTTTCCAGAAGGTGTTATACTTTCTGTTTCTCACTCCACCACAGTTGTACCTGCATTAATGAAGAGAGAAAAAAAAAAAAAAAAAGAAGGCTTTACCAAAGTGGAGAATTTCAGGTGTTCATGACTGCATGATGCTTTTTTAATTTCTCCATCCATAGAAAAAGCCTTTTGACATTGTTGAAAGGGAATAATTACTTGTTGAACAGCAGCAGCAACAAAACACTATGTACTACATATTTCTCAATGTACTAAATGCCTAAAGGCATGAGGATGGGAGACGTACTGAACAGTGGGGAATGTTCTTTAGACAGATTCTAGAAAAGTATGGAATAGAAACATCCCACATCTCAGACCAATAGTCATATGTGTTCTACCCCACCTCACATTCCTTTTACAGACATGTTCTGACCCACTGAAATGGAACAATATAACCAGTAAGTGTGGATGATTCATGTTTACCTTATATCCCCAAATCTCCTGGCTACTCTCCATCACTGCCCAAGCCCCAGGATGATACAGGAAATACCATGAAGAACTGTCAATGTTTAGAAAAGAGGCTGTTTGCACAACTATATGTGGCGCTGATCGTCAGCCCCAGCTCTAGTCACATCCAGGGAAAATACCCTTCATGATGCTTGTGGGAACTAAAGCTCTTCTTTCTAGCTTGGCAGAAGGTTATCTTTCATCTAAATCCCAGAATAAACTTTCCAGGTTGCCTTTCACCTGAAGGCTACATTTCACCTGAAGTAGGTTTCCATCAGAAGCCTCTTCTCACAAACCTTTGACAGCAGAGTATTCTGCTTGGCCTGCCTTCTTCATTCTGCTGTGCTTGGTCATGATACCCTCATTGGAGAGGAAAGCCCCAATGTGGCTCAGGAAAAGATTTCTCTCTGGAGACAGAATGAGTGTCTGGTTCGGGCAGAGGGAACTGCACCCAAATCTGAGTGGTCAAGTATAGTCTCTGCAACTGGACACGTCACACAAGCAAGTCAGGTTGTTCAAATTCACTAAGTAGTGCCAATAACAGTCTTAAAACTGGGTGACAACACAAAGAGGTGAAGACAATTAAAATCCCATTTCTGAACCAGTTCTACAGGTTTTGAAAGTAAAGAAGATTTTGAGCACAAACTTTCAGGCAACAGTTATGACTGAAGTCTTATCTCATCATTCCCTTTTACATCTGCTGTTGTTCTCCATCCAAATCCAGAAGATAAAGATAGATTTGGTTTTACACAGATTAGGTTATAATCCTGAAAATATTTTGCTACATCATATGTGTATTGACTGAAAACAGATGGAAAAATCAAAATTCTAACCGCTGCAAGATCATATTCAGGGTCTACATGGATAGCAATATATTTTTCTACTCTGGTATTTGGCATAGTAATGGCTTTATTCTCATAAATTAATTACCATCGTTTTACAGCTCAGAATGTACTATTTGTGTATTCAAGGTCATTCAAGTTACTATAGTTAGGGTTGTTGGGATCTGGAAAATTTCTTATTTAATGAGATGTTATTAGACCTATTTATTCAGAAAGAGGGATGTTAACATAGCTATTGTCCAAACAGATTAACTTCCTGTTTGCATTTTGACATCACAGATATTGATAATGTTTTGTAAAGCTCCTTGAAATGTGTGCCCTATTGACTGAACAGCATACTTTTTTCATTAAGTAAGAAAAACTGGGGATCTGTTATTAGGGTCAGATAAAAGCTGATGTGTCTCGAAATATTTCAACTCTAATAGGAGTTCCTGCTGTATGTACTACAGCAATTAGAAGACCAGACTTATGTCCCTTCCCACAATACTTGTCTATTATCTTTACTGGTGATGCAGCATTGTTGCCCTAAAACTGCAAAATGCATTTCTTTTTGCAAAAACATAACTTTTTTTTTTTTTTTTTTTTAAACAGGACTGCAGAAGGATGAAGTGTTCACAGCCTTCTTGTGTTCAGAAGAGATTCAAGATGTGAGCCTGATCTTAATGGATTGCTCCTTCTCCCTTACCAAGAAAATGGGAGCATTAGAGGTAATTACAGCATTCCCGCAGTTCCTGTTGACAGCAGGATCATGTTGTGTCCCTACTTCGTAAACACGGAATTATAAAGTGCCTTGCAGAGCTCCCAGTCAAAAGAGACAAGACAAAATGAAAGCAAGACAAAGTTTTTTTGCTTTGTCATAATTGCCACTTTATTACCAGAATCATAACAGCAATTATATAGATATAAATATACCATAATCATTATTACCTCAGAAAAGAAAATATGCAGACAAAACACTTGGAAAGGAAAATGTAGGGCCTAGAGTAAATTATATATATATATATTCATTTCAACAACTTACCATTAATACTTTATAAAGACAGACACTTGCTTAAAGTATTTCTGGAGGAAAAAAGAAAAAAAAAAAAAAAGAGAGAGAGAGAGAGAAAAAAAAAGTAAAGAATATGCCTTTTTATTCTTTTACTTTAATAAAATCAGAGTGTAAAGCAACAGTAACTTTTAAAAAGATCTTGGCTGACAACGTCTAAAATGGTTTGTTTGAGTGGGTGAAAAAGTAAATGCTAGAGCTCCTTGTGCTTTCATACCAGAACTCAGGTTTAGACTGTAGTGATTTATTCCCTGATAACTGGTACTAGATACCAAAAGCTTAGCAGCAAACAGAACTATCTAAACTAGCTTTTTAGTATGTGTACTTGTTCTTGAGAAAATATTTTTTTTCTCTTTTAGAGAGAAACTTCAGTCTTCAGAATCGTTATGTCAATTAGGACTTTTAATTTTTTATGTGACAGTTTATAGAGAATGAATTAAAGCTTCCAGCTCCATTTATCATGTGTTAAATTCCAACAATTCAGGGTGGTCACCAGAAAGTTGGAAGTATTAAAATATTTTTTTAAAGTCTTTACTAGGGAGGTTTTTTGTTTGTTTCTTTATGATCACCTCTAGCTTACTAAACTAAATGGAAAAGAAAATGTTTTACTGAGTTCCCATTCTAACTATCAGTAGCTTCCAGTGTTTTCATTACTCTCCATTCTTTTGAATTAGCTTCTCCCCCATTGATATATATCAATGTATATATTAATTCCAGAAATGTATGCTAAATTGAAGATCCCTTTCATTTGAATATTTTTTGTATAATAAAGGCTCCACTGCCAGGGATAAAATTATTTGTTATTGCATCCAATTGCAATTGATCTTGTGTTTAGGAACTTTTCCCTTTTGCCACTCAATATTCCAGTGTTTTCTTCTGTACTTCCTAACTTTCTAGAGGACAAAGTTAACAGGAAGGCCACCCTCTTTTCCACTGTATGCAGAACAGTGCACGTGTGGCATATACTCATCTGGGACTTGTGGATATGTGGCAGCCACTCAGAACTATTGCAAGGCAAGAAAAGGCAAAAAGTGAGGTGAGGTGAAGTGAAGTGAGGTAAGGTGAGGCAAGGCGAGGTGAGGAAAAGAAATGAAAAAAGGAGAAGAAAAAAAAAAAAGTCATGGTAGATGTGCCGAGTTGAATGCATTTTCTTACCATTCTGGTCTGATATTACCACTACACCTTCATATTTGCATACAGTTTTAGAAACATCATTCCTTAGGCCTCTCTTGCCTTCCCTACACTTTTTTCCTTCACCAGTAATCTCTAAAACAGTTTAATTGAAAGGCCTTCATTCTTGCTTTAAAGACTACTAGAACAATTTCTGCTCAAAGAAAGGTTGTTTCAAATCATGGGGATAGAAGAGATTGCAGTGGGAGACACTGATAAGGTGAGATGAGCCAGCTGGCAGGTTTTATTGTAACTAGTACAAACACCAGTTTCAATATAATCAGGCAGGAAACTGAAGTAACCTTTGGAAAATCAGGACATTCCCCAAAATGGTAACATCTGGTCATCATAAAGATTACATTGGTAGATTCCAGTTATATTTGTGATAGGTGCCCTGTAAAGCAAGCACTAACAGCAATCTTTTCTTTTCCTTTCTTTTCCTTTCTTTTCCTTTCTTTTCTTTTCTTTTCTTTTCTTTTCTTTTCTTTTCTTTTCTTTTCTTTTCTTTTCTTTTCTTTTCTTTTCTTTTCTTTTCTTTTCTTTTCTTTTCTTTTCTTTTCTTTTCTTTTCTTTTCTTTTCTTTTCTTTTCTTTTTCTTTTCTTTCCTTTCCTTTCCTTTCCTTTCCTTTCCTTTCCTTTCCTTTCCTTTCCTTTCCTTTCCTTTCCTTTCCTTTCCTTTCCTTTCCTTTCCTTTCCTTTCCTTTCCTTTCCTTTCCTTTCCTTTCCTTTCCTTTCCTTTCCTTTCCTTTCCTTTCCTTTCCTTTCCTTTCCTTTCCTTTCCTTTCCTTTCCTTTCCTTTCCTTTCCTTTCCTTTCCTTTCCTTCCTTATCCCTGCAGTACTTCTTGAAGAGTTTAAATAGGAAACTTGATCTTCTTTGGGTACTGTGCTGTTGTCCACTTCACAGCAAATTTCCTCTGAAGCTCTAACTTGGGTTTATTTGCTGGAGTTTCATTTCCCTGTAAAACCTGCCCTGCAACATGGAGAGGAAATTAAGGTACTGGTCTTTCAACTTTTCCTCTTCATCATTTTCCCTTGTGGTAAGAAACACTGATTAAAAAGAAAAAGTTTATTTAGCCAAAGTGAAAATCAATAGCCTCAGTCAGGTATCTGGTAAAAATAAGTAAATTATACTTCTCTTTGGCTTTTGTCAGCTATCTTTGCAGGACCTGCAAGCAAGACTTAGTAACAACTCTCTCTGGCCTACCTGCTCTCTCCAGCCCTAATAACTTTCTGTTAATAAATTAAGCCTGGGATTTATTTATTTACTCTAGAAGTGCTGTTAACAAAATTGCTTTTGCAGTATAAGACAGCGCTTGTTCATAACTAAGTAGCACTTTGTGCCTGACAAATGGTTAATGGGCCAAAACAACACGTTTTGAGAGTTGGCTGTTTTGGTCCAGCAACTGGTTCCATAATCTCCCACATCCCACATTCCCTTTGCACATCTGGACTTTACGTGGACAAAGTTTTCTTTCATATAAACTGTTTATTGTTCTGCGAGATTGATGCCGTTAATATTGGCTTTCAGAATGACAGATTAGCATCACCAGTTAATCAGGGCTATTAGCAGATAAATATCTGTAATTTAATCACTACAGTAATTTCTTTTCCAATAATAAGATTTACAAATGCAAGTGATTAAGTAATTAGCTTACATCTCCATAGATTACAATTCCTCTGAGCTTTCCTCTCTCACTTTTTTTTTTTTTTCCAAAAGATTTCAGTACTTAATTACAGTAACTACTCCTTCCTTTGCATCCTCTTTGTAGGTGCGTGAGAAGTGTTTTTTTTCCAAACAGAGCTCCACCTTTTGTATGCAGTCCCACAAGGGACCCCTGGTTCCCAGCCCCTTCCATCTCTCTCCAGAGGTTAATACCCATCCTGCTAGCACTCAGTGGCTGTAATCATTCCCAGTATTTCTCCCAGTCTAGGCAGCAAGTGGGGGGCTCAAGGGGAAAGAATAACTTACAGGAAGGGGGGTGTGGGTGGGGGGTGTGATTGCCAATGGAAAAATTGTGTGCACTTGATAAAATAAGAACCTGGCTTTCTAAAACAGTCTATCCAAACACTTCTCAAGGATCCCTTTGTTGCTCTTCCACTGACTTGGCCCTAGGGCAAAAGGCAGGTTCTACTCCTTCCAAACTTATATTCTCGTATTTGCAGAGTAATTTGACAGTTACTGTTAATTTCCTAAATGCAACATGAAAGCTGTAGAAGGAAGCCTGAAAAAACGGATGGGGAGGGGGAAGGAGGAGGGGAAATTCATAAGGAGCAACAGAGAATATGGACAAAATTGCTTCCATGTGTGCTGTATAGGCAAGGTTTGGGCAGAGATCTGGGCCTTCCCAGAGTTTGACCTCTTGAGGCTGTGCCAGTCTGCTGGAGAAAAGGCATTGCTCTTTAATGAAGGCCTAATTTTTATTGCCACTCCATCGACTTCAAAGTGCTTCAGGTTGCCAAACATAATTTCACTGGAGGTATTTTCAGGTGCAGAGCAAATACTTCATAAATAATTTCCTTGCTAGATTACAAATTCCATTTAAAAAGGGGAATGCGAAAGGTAGCTTTTCTAAGGCTTTTTGGAAGCTGATTAAAACATCTTTATTTATAGGTTCTTTATTACTTTCATTCTGAAAGAAAATAATTTAGCAGTTTTACGTTTTATTTATATTTTTAAATGAAAATGCAGCTTGTTGAAATGACCAAGTGTGGTGGCAACGTTTTTAATATGCCCTCAATTAAAACATACATTCTGAGGCTCTGAATGCCTTTTCCTTTTCCTTCTTCTCATCCTCAAATGATGGCTACCAAGCCCAGAGACTACCAGTAATCCAGTGGCCTCCTAGTTGGGGTCTCAGTTAATTATGTAGATTTGTCATACTTCTACATTTTTCATCTGTTTACTGTTCTTCTTGAGTAAAAATGTCTCTAATTAAAATCCGCTTCCATACATCTTCTTTATCACACCCACCCTGTGTAGAGAGCAGAGGGAGCTGCTGAAGCTGACGAAGTGCTGATGTCAGCGAGAGGGAGTAGGAATGATTTGAATGGTGTTTATGTTTAATGTACTTTGTGAGCAGGGATGAGCTTGCAATCAAGATGGAAGGGAGACTGGCAGAGAGGAAATGGAAACTGTGAGCTCTGACTGAGTTCTCCCAAATTACAGCACCAACTGTCTATGCCCCACCACTCGGCTGTCACCACAGTGTCTCTGTCACTGCCATTGGTGCAATGATGCTAAAGTTTAATGCCTCAATATTAGTAAGCTACCCCCATCCCACAGGACAGAAATAAAGACGCCATTTACTGCTGGGACACAGAGTAGGTCTATTGCTTTTGGACCTAATCTACTTTCTCTTGCTAATAATTCTGCAAATTTAACTGATTACTGTTTTTCATTATTATCTGTTCTGAAGGTTGTCCCTAGAACATGACAAACACATGAAAACCTTTTGTAAGGAAGGACAAAAGTACAGAATTTCCAATAGTTTTGCCAAAGTTAAATTATATTTTTATTTATTTTTCTGGATAGTGGTAGATTGAAGATGAAAGTTAGCATAAATATTGCAGAAAACACTTTCTTCTAGTGTCATCTTGAAAATCAGCTGGATTTTATTAGATTATAGGCTTTTGAAACTGATATATATCAGTTTTATATATTGCAGCTGCATACTTCCAATAGTGCTTGTTAGAGACTTCTTATCTCTAAACCTGCTCTGTTCAGGCTCCAAATGCAAATCCTTATGTCTGAGCCTTCTCTTAAGATGGCAGCCACCTAAGAAAAGTGATTTGCAAGTTATGTCAACAGTGGCCATTTCATCACTGCAAACACAGTACAATGGTAAAGCAACAAGGTGTTGCCTTAGACCTTACTTTTTTACTGATCAGAGATAATTCTAAGCATTTCATTGTTTCACACCTCTGAGGTGCAGAGCCCATTAACATCCTGCACTCGTATAAAATAAAACAGCTATAGAGTTGCTAAGGATGTCTTTCCTGGTGGGTATTTCACAGCCTGTGTCTTCCACTCAGGATGAATGTATCAAATAAGTGTACGTACTTGACTGCTCTCTACAGCAAAGAGGCCATGAAAATAAAGCCAAGATTCATGGTTTTTAATGTTCTTTTGACATGTAACAAAGGCTTAGTGTAAGGCACTGAGAAAGTCCTTATAACTCAAGAGAGAGAAGCAGCATTCCATTTTCACCAGTTATTGCTTTAGCTTAAATTATAGAGAAATGTGTGATGGATCTAAGAAGATTTCTGATTCAGACAGTTGGGAAACAATGCTGTCCTTCATCTTAAAACAATTTTGATAAAAAAAATAAAATAAAATAATTAAAATAATAAATAATAAAATAAATAAAATAAAATAAAATAAAATAAAATAAAATAAAATAAAATAAAATAAAATAAAATAAAATAAAATAAAATAAAATAAAATAATTAAAAAAAAATTAAAGAAACAGCCAAGATAATACAAAGCTTAGAAATGAAGAGATGCTCTGGAGTTAGGAGAAGGAAGAAATAAATTGCTTTAGTTATTCTGAGCACAAGAAACACTACAAATATACCATCATCCGCACTACTGTTACTGAGAAAAAACAGCAGCAAAAAGGTAGATGAATGCAATAAGTAGGAGAATATTTTCTTGGGATTTATCACTGACTTTCTAAGATTGTCGGATTGGGTGCATCTGCATTAGCATTTCAATTCAGATCAGGAGTATGCCTTTCAACCAAAAATCTCCTGGGTTGCTCCACTTGTTATACTTTGGCTTGTATTATGAAGTGTTTCAGAGTGCACAAACATCAGATGAAACTAAACTAAGGGCATAGTCCAAGAACACGTGGTCTGATCATTAAGAGGAATTTGTTTCACAGGGCTAACTTAGTCAATTAACAGACTTAGTCTAAGTTAAAACTCTAAACTTCATGCACCGTAGACCTCAATTCCTCAGCACAAATGTCTTCACTTCACAGACCTGCTGCCTTTCATCTTTGTTATCTTTGCCTGATTGATACCATGTAGCACTACAACACCACCTGAGGCAGGACCGAGGCTGCATAAGTTGCTCTCATTCAATTCTTAAATTCAATTCCAAACTTATCTTCATAATATGTGTATTCTTTAAGCTTTTTTTTTTTTTTTTTTTTTTTTTTTCAAGCTATTTGGATATCTGTGATTTGTCAAAGGGAGAAGAGGGACTACTTTGGTAATAATTCAGTGAGAATTATGTAATACCAGGTAGAAATTTAAACTGCACTCACAGAGTGAGGAGAAGGTGGGACTAAAGGGGTAGCTAAATGGGAGCTCTCAGAAGACAAAGCACCATCTGCATTGCTGGCCGTCCAAAGCTAGGAAGAAGAATTAGGTTGCAATGGAAATTCAGTACAGGGCCAGTTTTTCTGAGAAGGTAGCTGAACATGGTATTTCCATTTCTCCTCTATTTTAAGTTTAATCTAAATTCTAATGACTAATGTTTTACATAAGACAGATACAGCAATAAAAATATCAAATTTTTACATTTTTTTTTTTGCTACTTGCTCTATTACGCAGTACATTGCTGTATTAGCCAAATGTTGCTGTGATACAGCCATGTTCAGATCATATTATATATAATAGAGAATGTCTGCAATTTTTCTTGTTTCCCTGGTAACAACTGTAAATGCACTAACTCCCTGGACTGCTCCACCCCTCCTGCTGCTGATGTCAGGCACAGGAGAGGCACATGTGCAACTCAACTCCATACCTGTCAAACCAGGCGGACGCTCTGTTTGATCACCCACATTTTGGTCCCACAAAGACCATTCATTTGGTGATCAGAGGGCAGTGTTAATTTAGTCAGCTATCAGGATACTGGGGGGAGAAAAATATTCACCCAGTTGTGCTTTGGTTTTAATCAACAAAGAGAATGGGGAGGCTAAAAGAGCAATCATTTGGCTAGAGCAGAGGCAACATATTCTTCACTGAAAAAGACAGGATTAGAGCAATTTCTGTTAATGTTAATAATTTCCGATAATTGGGTGCTGCTCAATGCCAAAATATTCTCAAATTCCATACTCTGTCATATGCATGCCAACAGGGTTCAGCATGAATAATGTTAATACAATGAAGAGGGAAGGAATGAATGAGGATTTTCCATGTGTTAACTGACAGGATCACTTTGAAACAAATGACCAGTCCTTATTAATGCAGCTATTATTTTGATAAACCAACAAGAATGAATGTGGTATTCATGAAAATGTGATATGCAGCATCATAGGAATTCTACTGTAATTTTACAATTAATTAAGGTACCTGTAGCTATTATTGAAAAAGATTATGATCTGACCTTAACATCCATGTAGTAAGCTGTCACGTTGCTGGTTTTTACCCTGGCATTAATGAAGATAAGCATTTGTATGCAAGTCTGCCTCTTATAGCCATTTTGTTTAGTGTGAGTTCATTTAGATATTTCAGCATTAGCCTCGGTAATTACAAGACAGCATACAGCTATAGTGAGTTTCAGTGTGCTGAGGCATATTGCTCATCGTCACCCATGTAAGAACACACATTTACCAGTATAACACAGAAGCTTACTTGGTGACTATAAAAGAGAACAGTATCCCTTCTGTCCTGCAGTAGTCATTCATTCTGCCTCTCCTTTTTATTGAAAATGTACAGTGCAGTAGATGAAAATAAATAAATAAATCAGTTAAACTCTTTTTAAAAGAGAAAAATGAAACTTTCTTACAAAGACGGCATATTTCCAAAAGAAGCTATTTTTATTAAAATAAAATAATTTAAAAAATGTTTTATCTACAACATCTGAAAATCCCATGCTGATTTTATTGTAATTAATAACTATATTTTTAGTTAATTTAGCTTGTTAAAATTAAGTGCAAGCAGTTAGTAGAAGTTGCAACTAGTATCAGTAGAAATTAAATAATACAGTTACTACTAATTTGCATTAATAATTGGAATTTATTCAGAAACTCCTTGGGCAGGAAAACACAGATGTCTAACTAGTAAAAATGTTGGGCCTTTCTAGCTTTTCTTCAGATGGAAAATGTTGAGATAAAGAAAAAAAATGCAAACTATTTTTCAGTCCCCTCCATTTTGCAAAGTTTCATTGCTATTATGTGAAGTAAACAATATTTTAAACAGAAGAAGGCTGTTTGATTATACTATTCACCTTTGACGGCAGAATCCCAAAGGGGGGGACCTCAGATACAGCCCTTCCAAGGATACACACACTTTTACTGGCAACTACAAGCTTTCCCTGCCTAAACTCCAGGCTACATGCATGTAAACGAATTCCAGATAGATATCATATAGCTGCAGTTAATGCTGTACTTTGTTCCAGGTAGAAAGTCCATTCAGCTGAGCTCTCAGGACATGTTAGTAAGAGAAAATGGGGATGTTAAGTTAGCCATTTAATGACTATTTTGGACTTCACTCACAAGTAAAAAACTTGGATTATAGTACCATGAAAAACAAACAAACAAAAACCACTATCCAATCTGAAGCTAAACATTCTTCCTCATAATATGATTTCAATCATTATTATTTGCAGTATTTCATGGGTATCACAGTTCTGTGAAGGCTTTTAAAAAAAATAAATCTGGGGTGTGATCCAGCTCTAGAGTCGACACTGAAATCATAAAATCATAGAATCATAGAATTATCTGAGTTGTTAAAGACCTTAAAGATCACCAAGTCCAGCCATCAACATGATCTACCAAGTTCCATCATTAAACTGTGTCCCTAAACACCACATACATTCATCTCTTAAACACAAATTTCAGTTGCTGAATTCTGTGAGATTCAGTTGCCTAGAAAGTGAGAAGTAGATACACCCTAGAAGTCTTCCTCGGTTTCCTGTTGCCCAGAGATGTCCCAGAGGTCTCTCATAGGTCATGCATGTACTTGCCAGGTATCAATGATCTGGATACCACAGGGAATCTCAAATGGCATGGACGCCTGTGTTTAAATAACAGAACTGTTGTTCCCATTTCCTTGCAATTTGGATACAGCACTGAATAAAGAATGTAGATGTCCCAGTATGGAACCTATTATAACCTGGAAGTAATGTGCACAAAAAAGATTTGACACCCATAATTTCATTTTTGGGAAACACCAAAATGGCACAGAAATAAGCATCAGTCAGCAACAACTATGAGTTTCACATAGACATTCATTAAGGACGAAATAATTTTTGCAAGGCATGTAAACATTTCAAAGTAGGTCTACATAGCTCTGGCTGAGATGAAAATTTGATGTATACTCCAATTATTTTCCTTACTAAATTCCTCTTTTTTTTTTTTTCCTTTTTTTTTTTTTTTTTTTTCCCCCATCCAACTGGGATTCAGAAGTTTCTGTAGTATTATCCAACTTCTAATATTAAAAATTCTGTCTCATAAAAAGTGGATCTAAGAGGCATCAAAGACTTGCATTCCACTGCGATTTGGATTGTAAAAAATGTAAAAGTGCAGATCTACACACCTTAATATTCTCAATAAGACTTTCCATCTTGGGTCTTTTTATCCTCTAACTAGATATGACTGCCAATTGGGTTCAGGTTAAAAAGTAATAAACTTGCACTGGACATAAGTATTTTTATTGGTATCTTTATGTAACAGGACAAATAGCATCTTGATTAAATTATAACTCACGTATACACAATTTAGTAGCATTTTTTCCCAGTAGCTACATTAATAATTTAACATTTACCTTTCTTCCACCTCATCCAATCACCTACACTTCCACTAAGAGCTTGATGAAGCTGAAATTCTGTGACAGTCTCTTCTGCAGTACAGTTGCTTAACAAATGCTGTTTATTGATCTCATGACATGTACTGTCCTCAAGATCCAATTTATTTGAACAAATTCCCTTTTTATTATAGCTTCTCTTACAACTCACAAGCACAATTATATATTTTATATCTTTGAATTATAACAACAGCAAAAATCTATCCATTGCTCTGGACATCTGTAAAATAAATCAAAATTTTTCACATCCAACATATATAAAAACAAAATTAATCAAATGGAAATCATCTATCTTTCATCAAAAAAGCATAAAACTTAGACTTTTTCAGCTCTCACACATGTTCATTTTCCACCTCCCAAACCACCTACAAAACCAGAAAGGAACTTTGCAATGTGCCCACATGATTAACAAATCCATCCTAGTGTACCAATCAAAGAAGGAAAATTATTTGCTGAGACAGTTAAAACTGGGTTTTGTTTTTTGGGGGGGTGGAGGGAGGATTATTTAATTATTTATTTATTAGTTTGTTTGTTTGTTTATTGTGGGCTAAAGAAGTGAAACCCCGCTTGAGTATTTGCATTGTTTCTCCTTAGAACAAATCTTTCCCAAAAGTATTCTAAACAATTTAGAAACTAAAAATTATCTGCACAGACTACCACAGAACTCTTATGTTGTTTAAAATTTTGTTTTACACATACATTCCAGGAAGTTCTACTAATAGGTTTTGATGTAAACCTGAGCAGCATCAATTAAAAATGAGTAATTATGATAATCTATTAAAGCTCAAATGGAATGAGCCTCATTTCATTCCTTGTGATCTCAAGGCATATATTTTCATTCAAGCAATACCACAGGCAAATCCACAAAACAATAGTAATAAATACATAAACAAATAAATAAATAAATAGAGGAACTGTTTCAGGCTCTATACTTAGATAAAATGTTTGCATCTTCTTTACCAAGTTGTCACGGTAAAAAAAAAAAAAAAAAAAAAAAAAAAAAAAAAAAAAAAAGTTGTTATCCACGTTGTCCATTGTTATTACTAAAAAGAAAGGACTATTACTGAAAACTAAGGACTGATGTCAGGTGTAACATGATCCTTTAAGCTGCAAATCTGAGTTAAAAATGGCAAATACACTTCTCAATAACAAGTGTTTATCTTAAAAGTTCTTCTCCATAAGACCCTGAAGGTATAATTGAAAGACATTTTTCCAGTTCTATGGTGATTTTAACTCATACTTTTCCTAAAATCCATTTCCTATTCTTTAAATACCACTCTATTTTAACACATTTAATAGCATTATGGTAATGCTTAATACTCAGATTCCAGACAAGCATATTGTAATTTTTTGCTAGATTGTAAATTTTCTAACAAAGAAGGCCTACACTTGCCTATAGCCAAAATTTCCTCTTTCTTTCCTTCATATGACACTTCAAGGAAATATTTCTCTCTAAGTTATACTACCTCACTTCTATCCTTTTTCACTAAGAGACAGAACTTTGCGTTTATTCTTTTAAAGAAATGAGAAAATTTGAGATCTTCTCTCAAATTCTTCACTTATGTTTGCTGTTGATGTCACAAAAGTCTATTACTTGTATTTCCTCCAAGCCTCCTGTATTTTCTCCTGCCTCCCCCACCAAAAATAAATAAATAAAGTAAAATAAAGTAAAATAAAATAAAATAAAATAAAATAAAATAAAATAAAATAAAATAAAATAAAATAAAATAAAATAAAATAAAATAAAATAATAAAATTGGAACTGCTTGTTGAGAAAAAAGCAGAATGTCAAAATAGCATATTAGTAACTTTCTGGACTGTTCCTAAAACCACTTCTCTTTGTTTCACCTATTAAAGAAAGTCATATTATGTAGAATAAAGTAGACAATAAATGAGAGAATCAGAATTCGTAAGAGTCTTTGAAAGCAATTAGGTCAATATACACTTATGTATAATGGCAGATTTTGTGCTAAATACCATGAAGGACAGTATGGGACAGTAGTACTAGAGTAAAACTTTCCTAATGACATGAACAATTTTTTTTTTGTAACATCAGTTTGCCTTTCTAGGTAAATATGCTTCACAGAGCTATGAATCCTTACATATTTTGAATATGTTTTCCCAAGACATTATCATTATGACAGTTAGAAAGGTACCACAAGGATGAAACTCCAGTGACTTGTTTTGTCTAGTGATTTAGTCAAAATTTACATTTAACAGTTTTGTGAAGATCAGATGAAGTTTGTCAGACTTAAAATCATTTCAGTGACCGTATTTTCTATCTCCTGTATGTCTCAAGATATATATACAGATTTAATTTCATTTACCGATTTATCTGTATTGTTAAGAGCAAAGATGTTACTTTTTGTTTCTGTTTTAATTAACACAGCTTATCCAATACAAAGTTTGTTTCTGCTCCCCTATGAGACTTTGCAAAATTCTCTTCCCTCATGAAAGAGCCCACCTCGCTATGCTGGGGAAGGACGGAGAAGGGACATGAAAAATATTAGAACTGTTGTAGGGGTGAAAATCTGTACACTGTTTCTAAAATTGGAGTAGATTTCTAGTGCCTCACCAGGGAACTTGTGCCTCCTGGGTTATTTTAAATGATGGCTTGGAACATATTAGCACACATGTGTGTGAGTGCACATGTGTGCACATGCGTGTGTGATTTTCCAGAGTCTACAATTCCTGGTAGGACAATCCTCTTTTGCCAAAAAGCAAAAAGCCCTACTAAAAGGTAATAAAGGTAAAAAGGTAATAGGTAATGCTTAACTCTCTTTGGTGTTAGACCTTTTTTTCTCTTTCTAGATATGTTGTAAAGGAGGCTTTGTAGATTTTTTATATATATATATATATATATATTTGTATATATATATATACACATATATATTATTCTGGTCATTTCTGATGACCAAATGATAACTGATTTTTTTTTAAAAATCAGTTAATCATCTCCATACTATCTTCTCTCATATCAGCCCTCTATTAAAAGTCAAGAAAATTTTACTTTAATCATCTCCATTTGTCTCACCTCAAAGTAAACCACAGTCCACAAACAATGACATGCTTAGTAGTTAGATTCAAAAATCTTCCCTTCCAACCAGGCCAAATCTTTATTATCTCTGAAATTACTGTGTAAAATCTGCTAGGTCAGGTTTTTGCTGTTTTAGAGAGAAAGAGATTATCTGAATGAAACAAACAAGTAAACAAACACCCTTGCAGGATAAAGATCAATACTATATAAGGGGAAGCTCATCTTTACATAGAAGACATACATAGTCTTCTGCAAATGTTTTGAGGCTGAACAAAGGTAATTGTAAAAATTCTCCATTACCAAAGATAGAAAATCCAGACAGGAGTTTACCCCAGTAGGAGAATAAGGTCTTTTCTCTGGGACATAATGAAAGAAAGTTAGTCTGCCAGTACCCCAAAAGCTATCATGAAATAAAAATAAAAGCTATTGTGAAATAAAACGTGAGCAGATCATAAATGAAATTTTTCCTCTATCACGTGTCCTGTCTCTAGGATCCATGGGTACAAGTCTTATGGAGGCTGTCCTTTATTTTTCCTCTTATGTACACTACTAGATATTTTATGTCTTTCCTTTTTAGTAAAAAATCTCAATCTAGATTTTTTTCCAATAGTCTTTAAAAAAAAAAAAAAAAAAAGTTTTGAAAAGGTCTACTAGGAAAAAAAGACCAAATTAATTTATTTGCTACTAGTGATGATTATTTCTGTTTTAACCTTGTTTTAGAGCGAGCATAGTAGTTAAAAATAAAATAAATTTCTGATTAGTTTGCATATTTATCCTGAGAGATTCTTAACAGTCATCTTTCGGTGTACTGATAAAACCTCAAGCTGCTTGGAAGTATAAAATTAACACAGTGGTTGCAGAATGCTGACACAATTAGTTAATCAAACACACAAACAAAGCAGAAACAATAACAAAAACAATGCATATTTATGTTATTTAAAATTAAAAATTAAAGGAAGGAGTTTCCTCACTCTGAAGATTAACAATTCTAGAGGACTCACAGCACCAGTACAATGTGCTTTCTGCTACCTGAGTATAGATTTACTTTGTCAGTATAAAAATTGAGCTATGCCCTGTTCATTATCAAATCATTTTTAAAGGTTTTTCTTGACCTTATAGAAAGAAAGGTTATGATGTTACTATATCTAAGGTTTTTATATCTCTCTAGTTTATCAAAGAGGACAAAATCAGTGTTATAAATTACAATAAACTTGGTGGTGATCTGGAGGAAAATCTTTTCTCCTAAGAGGGCAATGGTCAGATTCACAGCTTAGTCACCTACTCTGAGGATACAATAAAGACACCATGCTGCCTAGAAAATAAGTACCTAGCACCACCAAAGAATGTGGATTATCTAAATCAAGCAAGGAGGTTACCTTCAGAGTATCAGTGTCACAGTCAGTCACTGCTGCTTACAACGGGCCAGCAGCTTCACACAGCTGTGTCTCAACTCCTACCTCCCTCCAGAGTGCAAATGCTCCTGTCATCTCAGAGTGAAAGAGGCCAGGATCTGTCCAGAGATCAGGCACCTGACATTTACAGCCACAGTGCAAAAATCAGGAAACCTGAATTCTGTTTCTACCTCAGGTAGCATGGGAGTCTGAACTCTCATTTCTCTCTTCCATGGAGAGTACCTTAATTACAGAGTTATAAAGCACCCAGACTACTTTCCAGTCTTCTTGCCCAAACTGCACCAGTATATAGCACATAATCAGGAGCAGATCAAAGAGGAAAGGTTTGCCTCCTAGTGGTTGGTACACTCTCTGAGAAGAGTGCTCTTTGTTTATTTTAAACTTTAAACATATTTTATCCCACCTGGGGGTAAAATGGGTAAGGCAAGGTAAAATTCATAACTATACCATTAAGTAGGGGCCAGTTCTACCCATTCCATTTTCATATCCTATCTATTACACAGTCACCCTTGCTCTTACTCACCCTCCAGGTTTTGTGATTCCTTCCTTCATACAAACAGCTATCTAGTGTTACCTGGAGAAAAGAAACCCATGTCTCCCGAATTGTTGTTGAGTGTTTAAAATGTTGAGTCAAGACAGGCAGCCCCTCCCCTTGTGTTTTTAAAAGAAAAAAATACTTCTGTTCTTCTTTTATTGGGTTTAGTGCTGGCAGAATAGCTTAGGGGTGTCTTGGGTACCATTGATTTACCAGACTACTCGAAAGACTTGCACAAATTTTCTAATATAAGACCTTTTCTTTCTGTGGACTTTGTGTTTACATCTTAGAGTTTGCATAGAATTTGATAGGTCTATCCTACTAGGGAAAAAGTAGATGGAATTCTCGAGAAATTGTGTTATAAAACTAAGAGTTAAATATATCATACCTCACAATAAAAACACAGAAGATGAAGTTGACTATAGGATCTACATCACTTCCCGGGATAAAAAAAAAAAAAAAAAAAAAAAAAAGGAAAGGAAAGGAAAGGAAAGGAAAGGAAAAGAAAGGAAAGGAAAGGAAAGGAAAGGAAAGGAAAGGAAAGGAAAGGAAAGGAAAGGAAAGGAAAGGAAAGGAAAGGAAAGGAAAGGAAAGGAAAGGAAAGGAAAGGAAAGGAAAGGAAAGGAAAGGAAAGGAAAGGAAAGGAAAGGAAAGGAAAGGAAAGGAAAGGAAAGGAAAGGAAAGGAAAGGAAAGGAAAGGAAAGGAAAGGAAAGGAAAGGAGGAAGGAAGGAAAAGTCTGGACTATTTGTTTTGGTTACCAAAAATCCTCTCAATTATTTCAAGATACTTGAAGAACATGGAACAAAAAAAAAGTCAGAACATTTTCCATTTTCTCTGGTCATAGATAGCATTCCCCATTGAACTACAAATTCAGGATGAATGTCAAAATTAATGTAGACATATTCAGGTTTGCGTATTTTACAGTCAATTTTACTGCAACATAATTTGGTTTTACCCCAAGTTCCTTTTTTCTCTGAACAGAATTCAAGGACATTTTTGGAGGATGATCCTTTTTCTTGGGAGATGTCCAAGTTTTTGAATAACAAAATGTGATAACAATTAGAAAGTAGTTTGAGTGGCTTAATGAACTATGATCCTTTCAGTCATGGATTTCAGAACAGGTGTCTGACTGCAAGCCAACTGTGAGGACTGTTTTTTCTAGTCATGTGTCTAAGTATGTTGCGTTATCTGTGTCTCTTTTGGAAGCAGATTTTTTTTTTTTTTTTTCCTAGTTGTTCTCTGCTCTGTTGCTTCCATCCAAGACCTGTATTCTCAATTTGACTTTTTGCACTGTCTCCTCCCCATCCCCACCCCCCAATAAATAAATAAATAAATAAATCTGTTTCTCTTCTTTTGAAAATGAGTCAACTAGTTACATAACTAGACTGAAGAAAAGGGGGTGATCTGGAGTGATTTGCATGTAAATCTCCTAAACTGAAGACATAAAACTGAGAAAGTAAATTTGATTTCTGTTAGGGATATCCCATCATTGGATGCAACAGAACAGAGTATTATGTATTCGATGCTATGTTGGAAAGGAGTGGCTATGAAGTAGCACATTTGGGGCTTATTCATTAATGTTTTTCCTAAGAAAGAATACGTTTCTCAGGGCCTTTCAGGTGCACAAAACAAGCATCTCAGACATTTTTGGTGAGAACACCCATATTGTCTGCCAAAATCAACCCAAGCAATGAAGTAATTATTAGTCTGTGGAACAGGACTGTGAACAAGATTTCACAAGATGAATCCCTGTATTGGGTTTAAGTGGCAAAGTTTTGGTAGCGGGTGGCTGCATGAGATAGCCTCTGGGAGAAGAATCCAGAAGCTGTTCCTTGTTAGACGAAGGCCAGCTTCAGCCAGCTCCAAAAGGACCCACCACTGGCCAGAACTGAGACAATAATCAATGTTGTTTGCACCTCTGAGAGAGCAGATTTAAGGAAGGGGAAAACCTGCTGCACAACAACAGCTAGGAGAGAGGAGAGAAAACAAGTGAGGGAACCAGCCCTGAAGACCCCAAGGTCAGTGCAGCAGGAGGGCAGGAGGTGCTCCAGGCACACAGTAGCAGTTCCCCTGTGGCTTGTCTCCCTGCAGCCCATGGGTCCCACATGGAGCAGATCTCCACGCTGCAGCCTGTGGAGGAGCCCCCGGTGGAGCAGGTGGATGAGGCCTGGAGGAGGCTGCGGCCCATGGAGAGCCCCCGCAGGAGCAGGCCCCGGGCCGGAGCTGCAGCCCGTGGAGAGAAGCCCACACAGGAGCAGGGGGTCTGGGGGGAGCTGCCACCCACCTGTGGGGGACTCGTGCTGGAGCAGTTTGCTCCTGGGGGATGGACCCCGTGGTACGGAGCCATGTGGGAGCAGTTCTTGAAGAGCTGCTGCCTGTGGACAGCCCCCACAGGCTCAGTTTGGGAAGGATGGCATCCTGTGGGAGGGAGTGACTGTGAAGGAGCGGGGAGACGAAGCATTAGGGACTGACCACAGCCCCCATTCCCTGTTCCCCTGTGCTGCTCAGGAGGTGGATGGAGGGAAGGTGTTTTTAGTTTTTCTTTGTTTCTCAGTTCTCTATATTGTTGGTAATAGGTAATAAATTTCTCTAATCTCCTTACTATGCATCTGTTTTACCAATGATGATAATTGTTGAGTGATCTCCCTGTCCTTAGCTCAAACCTTGAATGCTTTTCATCATATTTTCTCCCCCTTTTTTTTGAGGAGGGGGACTGAGAGTGGTTGTGGTGGAGATTGGCTGTCCACTTCAGTTAAACCACTGAAGTGAAACCACATCAAGTGTCTACATGAACTTCCAGCAGTCTGTACTGGTGTGCCTGGGCCAGATGTGAAGCACAGGTGTGAACACCAAAACACAGCAGATGACAATATTACTAGACTACAGAGAGATACGAAAGAGTGACTACAGAGCTGCTCCAGAGCAGCCCATTCTTCTATCCCGTACATCTTGAAGCCCACAACATGTATGTATTAATATGTTCTCAGATCACAGAATTTCTAGGTTGGAAGAGACCTCAAGATCATCGAGTCCAACCTCTGACCTAACACTAGCAGTCCCCACTAAACCACATCCCTAAGCTCTACATCTAAACGTCTTTTGAAGACTTCCAGGGACGGTGACTCCACCACTTCCCTGGGCAGCCTGTTCCAATGTCTAACAACCCTTTTGGTAAAGAAGTTCTTCCTAACATCCAACCTAAAACTCCCCTGGCGCAACCTAAGCCCATTCCCCCTCGTCCTGTCACCAGGCACGTGGGAGAACAGACCAACCCCCACCTCGCTACAGCCTCCTTTAAGGTACCTGTAGAGAGCAATAAGGTTGCCCCTGAGCCTCCTTTTCTCCAGGCTGAACAAGCCCAGCTCCCTCAGCCGCTCCTCATAGGACTTGTTCTCCAGGCCCCTCACCAGCTTTGTCGCCCTTCTCTGGACTTTATTTATTTTTTTTGTTCGAGCACCTCAATGTCCTTCTTGTAGCGAGGGGCCCAAAACTGAACACAGTATTCAAGATGATGTATTCAGCCATTCCTCTCCTTCCCCTGTGCCCCATTCAAGGTTCACAAGTCACCTGCTGCTGAAATGTGTTTTTTTGAACACATTGGGTAGTGAACAATCTTTGCACAAGGGCATGTAATACTGCTCCACCCACTGTTCCAGATTATACACTAGGTAAGTGTTTACACCCAAGAAATGCTTCAAGTGGTATTAGAACAGTTTAAACATTTGTTATACTTTGTTCTGCTCTGCAGCAACAACTCACCTACATACTCCTTATACATTGATAGGATATCTCTTCTGTTAGTCTGAGTTTTGTACAATTAAGTTCTAAAAGGCAAAAGCTGCTAAAACCCAAGATTCCATGTGATTTCGTATCCAAAACAGACCACATGACAAGCTGTGTCTGATTTCTGCACAGAAACATGAAATGTTTCTTTCCAGCAAGGCATGAAACCAGGCGTGATTCACATGGCTTATACTTTCGTTTTGAACTTTTGCAGAACTCTGCTCTGTATCTCATTACCAGTCCCCAGGAGACACCCCGGTCTCTAGCCCTTAAATGGGGATTTTGTCAGGAAGTGTCTCATATACCATAAAGGAAGGTTTCAGTTTTGGCAAATCAGATATCTCAAGAAAAGTGGATGAATGGTGTCGGAGATGAGCTTTCATAAACAATTTATGTGTGTGCATTTCTCACAAAGAAGCTATGAGGAAATAATTTGAAACAACATAAGAATAGATCTCTGAATGTGTTTTACAAGATTATAAAGGTACAAGCATTAACCCATTTTAGACTAAACAGCAGTATTAGGGATATTTATTGCCTGGCTCTTGCCATAGGACTGGATGTTTTCTCTTTTGCTAAGCTAATTAGATGCCACTGAGATCTTCATTTTTTCATGGCCAGTTCTCTACATTTTTCATCTTGAAAACAGCATGCTTTACATTAGGCTAACACCACTTCAAGTTGCAAAGATAAGATGTCTAAAATCTCACACTTCTGAAAAATCTGACTGCATTTTGCAATTGGAGTTGCATATTTTCCTGTGGGAAAATAATAAGAAAAGTATAAACTCATACTGTGTTCAAGCCTATTAGCATTATGTTCTACAAAGTGGAAACAAACACTACTTTAAAAAAAATAAAATAAGAATCCCATGTCTTGCGATCTTAAATGATTCCATGTCTACAGACTTAAATTGAATACTTTATTTACTAAAAGGGTTCCATTGTATTCCTCAGATATTTTTTTTCCAAACCAGAGGTTCAAAGAACATCTGACCCTGTTACAGTCACCTGCCAGTATCTGAACCCATTACAGTCACCTGCCAGCTATATGTGCTGGGTACAGTCAGGTTCTCCAAGCATCTTTTGCATTCCTCTTCCATATTTCTCCTTTTCTTATTATCAAAAGACAATAGGTTTAGACTTTATATGGATATACACAAATTCTGTAGTTGTGAGTCAAACTGAAAGTCATAGCCATTATTTCAGTATTGCCCTTATTTGAACAAAGATAACACAAACTGGGACGGAATTTTAGCATCCTAGGAATGTAACGCTAACTCACCACTACTAGAGTATGTCTTCACAGTATTTCCCATACAACAAATACCTATCCAATCCAGAGATAAATGTGTTACACATGCCTCTTTGCCACTAAACTCTGCAACACAAATTTAAGCTGTGATCAAAGCAGAACACTCTTCTTTTTATGTGAATTCTCTCTGATTCAATGGGGAAAGGAATTTTCAAGATTTCTGAATTCTTTCTTGCAGGACTTCCAATATAGAACATTTTATGATCCTGCTTTCTCTTGCTCCTTCTTCCCTGGGGAAATTGTCTTTCAATTTATTATAGCATTTTGTAGTTCCAGCAATATTGGACCCAAACTTATGCTGCTCTCATCTCCCATTGCCTGTCAGCTTTCAAAATCTTCAGTGACCTTCATTTTAAACAGTGCTTCTTGTAACAGCAACAATGTGTATATTCAAATGTAGTGATTTCAAACATACCTGATTGAACGGGACAAAGTCATATACTATCCAGAATGCTTTCTGATTTATTGTTAGTGTTTGAAGATACATTTATCAGCCTGATTGGGTTAGTAGAGCAGCTAATAAACCAATGTACTTATTCTTTGACAGCCTCAGGTAAATATGTATGGTTGAGAAGAACCAAGATTAAAAACCTTATATGTAACAGAGGCAGAAACTAGTTGAAAGCAAACATTTAGGGAGAAGTAATTGCAATTATGATAAGGCAGATAGCCTAACAATTATTTAATAGTTTCTTCCACAGAGAATGCACAGTAATGTTGCATGTCCTGAAGTGATTAAAAAACCTCTATACCCTACACCAACCACTGAAGTGTTTTCTGAAATTCAATGACTTTTCTTAACAGTTGAAAATAACAGTTGAAAATAAAATTAAATTAAATTAAAAAAAAAAAAAAAGAAAAGAAAAAGAAAAGAAAAGAAAAGAAAAGAAAAGAAAAGAAAAGAAAAGAAAAGAAAAGAAAAGAAAAGAAAAGAAAAGAAAAGAAAAGAAAAGAAAAGAAAAGAGAGAAAGAATTATATAATTTCTAGGTGGTATTTCAGAGACTGTTGAAAATTATAGTAATAGATTTTGGACAAAATACCAACAGGACAGGCAAAGTTCAAAATTATCCAACTTACACTGTGCTGGAAATCTTCATAACCACAAATGTATATATTTTTTTACGTTAACCCAAACTCTGTCTAACACTTCAATGTCTGTTTTGTGGAAACATGGATGAATTGAGTTCAACACAGAACATATAATGCATCTCATCTAATTTTACATGGTACATATATATATATATATATATATATATATATATATATGAGCTATCCATCTGTAGGTCTTTTAGAGCTTCATTGGAAACAGACACTTCTGTTATATCATTCATCAGACCTATGTCTAGCTAGGTATCTTCCAAGTATGTCCTCTTTATGTGCTTTTACACAAATTTGGCCAAGTCAGCTTTTCTAATACAGAGTTGTGATTTACGAGATGTAGGGTGATATTTTTGAAGGGTGCAATACAGAATGATATAATTTCAAAGGCTGTATACAGGGATGAGGTCTTACAGTACACATAGTGTATAAAACTGAACCATTTTTAGATAAGATTTTGTTTTTCAGCCAACATTTTGAATCTTTATTGCTGAAGTGCATTTTTTCATATTTTTGATTACAAGTATTTCAAAAGTCTGGGAATGATTGAATATTTCTCCCTGTTCTTTCTTTCTTAATCTTTTCCTCCTCTTTAAACATTATAAAAAGCCCAAATCATGACATTTGCAAATATATTGTCATTTTTGGTAAATGTGCCTTAAATGTCAAAATAACACAAGTTCACAGTTGCGTTAGACTTCTACATTTAGATATGTACAATCTCTAGAAGACACAGATGGATATTTGAATTCTTTCAGCTTGGTGGAAACTTTATACCTGCAATCTTCCATATGCATCAGAATTACTATAACTTAGTCAAAATTTAAGTGAAAGATAAAAATTACATTAGGGACATTGATCCTACAAAAGGACCAAGGATCACAATAGTCTCAGAGAGCAGTCTGCTCTTCACCTTTTGCATCACTTAGTTGCTAGGTGACTCTCTGACTGCTAAAGAGTAACACCAGTTTCCCCAAGACAAAAGCTGTGGATGGTTGGAAAGACAATTCTCATCAGCAGCAACACTCAAAAATAAATATGGAATAAACTGCAGCAGTTTGGATCCCTCATTCTCTTTGGCTCATTGACACTATTTCAGGAGGTATTGTATTTGTAAGACACCCAATTTCTCCATGCCACACCAAGAACATATAATGCATCAGTTTAATGCTAGAGAAATAATACTTTGGTGAATTGTGTCATATCGTATGCACTATCACAGATACCCTGAACTGAAAAAATATACAAAATAATGTGTTTTACAGTCATAAGGTCATTGGATTTGATTGAAAAGAAACCCAAGGTCAAGTTCTCTAGGGTGTGGACAACCCCTAGTGTAGACATTCTAGGTTATCTATGGTAGAAAAAGCCAGCCCTAAGTAGCATGCTTTACCATTTACTCTGTAAATTATTGCCTTATAGATGTAGCCATGAAGTCTCTATTTGGTAAAGGACGGCTAAAGTTGGTGTTTCAACGGAAAAGATCCAGGACAACAGAAAAGTACTGATTCTCTATCCATATCACAGAATCACTGCAAGATTCTCAATGTAGCACAGGGCAAGGGCTCTAAAGGGTATGAGCAATTACTCTGATCTCCTGCCCACCCAGTGTTCTGGCAGTACTGAATTGGTGACCCAGAGAAATGTGTTCACAGAAGTTCTCTTTCTGAATAGGAGGGCAGCCTTGTTTTATGCTACTTTCAGGAGACAAAATTCTGTTCCAAGTTAAAATGAGTTCAAGAATCCTGCCTTAACATCACAAGTATATTCATTGGCTTCTAAGATCAGATCTGTGATGAAGTGGATGGAGCACAATCTTTCAGGTGGAATTGTGTGGTTTATTATTTTATTTTATTTTATTTTATTTTATTTTATTTTATTTTATTTTATTTTATTTTATTTTATTTTATTTTATTTTATTTTATTTCATTTCATTTCATTTCATTTCATTTCTATTTCATTTCAATTTATTTTATTTTAATTTTGCTTTTGTGGTCATTCAAGAATCCAAAGGCATGGAAGAGCTAAAAAGAAGAGGTAAGCACTTGTGTAAGTCTGAGATATACATGACCTAATTGCATGACATATTGCAGAGTCGGTATGTCCCTGATAATTGCCTATCATATGAAAACAGTTGCTTCCATAAAGAAGATTCAGAGATGGACATCAGTTGCCAAGACTGGGCACATATGCCTCTGTTTTCTAACTGCCTGCTTAGTGATTTCCTGTACATAGCAGTTGGCATGGGCAGAGGACCTCTGAGGCACAGGAGCAATTGATTCAATAAACTCCACAAGTCAGTCTCAGAAGAACCACAACTCTTTCTCGGGGCTTCTGTTTGAGCCTGCTGTTTCCTGAACTGGGACACGTGTGCCTGGAGACTGGCAGCAAGAAAATAACTTATTTGAAGAGCACAAATAACTTTCTAGGTGAAGCCCCTCACTACAGGCTGAAGGATTAGCCACATCATCTCCATTTTCAACCTGAACTGAGGATGAATGAGGCTGCCCCCTCTTCATTGCTCCAGTGATGTTTCATTTCTTGTCAGCTTGGGAACTGAAATTATGAGTCTGGAGTTAATATTGCATCCTCAGCTTCTACTCTATGTACATCTGTAGAGAAGTGGGAGCAGTCTTCATGCTAGCAGAGTGCTCCATCCAGGCTAAGGAGGGGAGAAGGATGCATTCACTGAGAGTCTGCTGCACTCATGTGGTGAGACAGCTGCTGGTGTTTGAGATAACGAGTATCTGTGTACAACACTGCACTCTTCCAAGTAGACATCCATGATGCTTGAGCTCTACTCAGCCTGCACTGCCAAACAGCTTTTATGTCTTGAGACATTTTACAGAAACACCATCACAGAAAACAAGTACCCAGCATGCAGATAGGCTTAACACCTCACTGTGTTTTTTCCAACTTCTCCAAAAATTCCAGGAGCTGGGGAAATGACAGAGTAGAAGGTGTCATCTCATGGTCTTGAGGGTTATTTCATTTTCACACCAGCAAAAGAAGCCTTTTCTCAGCATCACAGATGAATCTTGTGTTTACCTTATGACTATTTTGTATGTAGCCCTGCAGCTACCCAGAAGCAGCTATGAAATGAACTTTGGAAATCCTAGCACTGTGATAACTGCCATTCAGATCTCCATTCAACCACACAGTAACTGCTGGGAAGGATACCTTGTTCTTATTCAATGATTTTCTTTTGAACTGGTGACTTATAGATGAATTATCATTCTGCTGAGCTATCCTATGCTCTGTTTCATTTTTAATGGATACAGCCTCGTCCACTCATTTAGCTGGTTTTTATTTTCACACAAAAAATACACTTAGAACTTAAAGATCCCTTCTTTCTTGCTAGCTAATAAATATTCTTGATTTCCTTTTCCCTCACTAATTTATTTTCCTTAACAATCCCCACCCCTTTTATCTGTTTATTCAGAATATTCCCCAAGTTAACATTAATTTATATGGGTTATCCAAATATACTTCTAAATATACTTCTATACTTATATTCTAAATAGATTAGGACTCCAGTTCTTTGAACTAGTCATAATATTTGTCAAGAAGTTTTCTCTTCTCTCCCCACCCTGACTTCCCAAATGGATGCAATGCTTTTGGAAAGTGCTGGGTTCTCAACTGTGTTTGAGGGATGAAGGAAGACATCTGTAGGAAGACATATGTACATATGCATAGATACACTAACAGATTTGTATATGCTTGTGTGCACACATATATAGCCGTTCTGAAAAGCCAAATGATTCAGGGAGTCAAATCAGCACAGATCTCCTACTGTACTGTGGAGCCAGCAGGCCTCAGCCCTGACCTACAGAGATCACCTCCATAGACATGAAACATTTGTATCTTATTAAAAAAAGCAGATACGCTACTTTTCTAGAACAGTGAAGTTTGTGCATGAAATAGTAACTAATTTGTGAGCAGGAAAAGAGAATAACCACATTCTGTCAAGAGAGGGGCAGAAAGGAGAGAGGTACTGTATATTATTAAGCTACTTGATCACATATGTCTTTTCAAAGGAGAGAAGGAGACATTAGCAGCAAACAGAGGAACATTGTCATCTGCAAACATAAATATTTCAGATTTCAGGTACACTGGGAATGTCATTAATGTAAAAACTGACAAGAAGGGGCCCTGGAGTCAGCAATGACCGTGGGAGGCACTTCAAGAGACAGAAGAAGGGGCTCTGACAACAAGCACTGTAATAATAATAAACTCCTTTGAAAGCCACACAGGAGATGGGTATAAAATCAGGACAAAGAAGCTGTATTGCTGTGTTTTGGTTTCAGTTTGGATGGGCAGAGGAGAGGGGAGAGAGACCCTACCTCCATACAGTGTTAAGTATTTTTGTTGCTGGGGTTAAGTTAGTGTCTGTGGCATGGTCTCAACCCTATGGCCAAGAAAAGGTGATCAATATGTTCAAGCAGAGCTGTGCCAGTGAGGTGGTTAGGTGAAGAGGGGATATAAAGGGAGCAATTAGTAATAATTTAGATTTAGAGTGCAGACAGATGATATGACTTGCCAGCCAGGTCAACAGGTAGAGATTAAACAGGATCTTCATTTCTCTATCAGCTGGAATACTGTCCTGGAAGGCCAGAGAGGCAACAGAATGAAGGGGGTGAAAGGGTCAGCAACTGCTGTTGGAGAGCAGTTGGTTAATTCTCTACTGAACAAACATCTAAGTAGGATTACCAAGGTATTTCTTCCCGATCACATTTCACATCAAAAGTTCTTCTTTTAATGAACTAAACAGATACTAAACTGATTAGCAAAATTACAATAAAATAAAATAATTGAAAAAACACAGTAAGTTTTGCAACAAATTTATTTTCCATATGTGAATGTAAGTTGTGCTTACATGTGAAGCTATTTCAGAAGAATCCCCATATTTTTCACCTGCAGGGTTAACAAGGATTATTTATTTCATATCTATGTTATGGAATTACACAGAAATCCCTTTGTAGTTATTGGAGGTTGTAGAACTATAATTTAAAAAAATAAAGTAATCATAATAAGAAATATTTTTGGCAGCTGTCATTTAGTTTTTCATTATTTATGATGAAATTACATCACATACTAGTAAATGTGCTTTAGTATATTTTTAATGAAGTCTTAATGATTCTGAATCTCAGTGTGACACCCTGCTACTATATCTTTACTGAGAAATAGAAAGAAGCAAATCAAAACATTATAGATGCAAATTACCTCATGGTAGGGAGTGAGGACCTCTTGTACTATTATTGCTATTTCTTCAAGCAAGAAACTAATCCATTTCAAGAGGATAAAATAAATAAATAAATAATAATAATAATAATAATAATAATAATAAAGGAAGGGAAAGAATATGAAGAGAAGAAAAAAAAAAAAAAAAAAAAAAAAAAGCTTGTTGCTCTTTCAATTTGTTCTTGATCCAAAGCAGAAGCCCTAAAGAACTTCCCTTGTCTAAATTTCCAGACTGGAACCAATCGGTTGACCTTTGGCCTTTTATAACTAACTGCCCTAGAAGCTCTAAGTATTAAAGGAAATATATTTAAAAAGCATGTCTTCATTTGTTTTAATGTTTTGAAATTTACCATGCTAATCAGTAATTTAGAATAATCTTGAAATATTAACTGGCCATTTGTAATCTTTTTATCAACTACAAAGAACACATAAATGGATCCCAGGTTTCCTCCCTGGGGGAGATAAGAGGTTTTTCAACTGATACCTCCATGGCTGGAAAGCCTGGGATCACTCCACAACACGTGGAGACTTCCAGACATTATTACATTCACTGAATGAAGAATGTTTGTCTTTATTAACATCCCCTCTGGACAGAAGTTACCCAAATGTAAGCAACTAAACTTGAAAATAATGCAAAGATTCAAGACAAAAATGTGAGTCAGCCAGCAAAAATAGTGCTATATAGTTCAGCTTGATTCTTGCTAGAGTGGTTTATACAGATATCTGAAGGACTGAAATGAAAACTGATGGCAACAGTCTGACGTGATAGTTGCCTGGCCTGTCTTCTGTGGACTGATTAATCTCAAATGTGCCTAATCCAAATAAAAACTAAAAGAAGCCTAGAGCAGAAGAATAACAGAAGCAGAATCTTCCTTTAGTTCTTGCATCTAAAGAGAAAAAGACACATATCTAATATACAAAAGAATAAGCTGAGACTCAAGAAAGCTAATTTTAGGGAAGAGAACAGCTGTATATCTCTAAACATTACATGAAGCAGGGGGGCAAAGGTAAGAGAAAGATTTACTTCCTCAGTAAGTCGTAACCAACATGATTTCATTCAGCATTGGAGGATATTAACACAACTATTTCCATTCAAATATGATAAAGGCTACCAAAAATGCATTAAAAGAAAAGAATGCATGTTCTGATGCTGTTCTACTGGCCAGCAGTCTCCGATCTGGGCTATTTATCTAATCATGATTCTGTAACTATGACTGGTGATTTTTGTTATGCATTATACTGGCAAAAAAAGAACAAGACAGTGCTTGTTTCAAGTGCCAGCTGCTTTTTGAAAGTGAAACCTGTCATAATCTCATTGATGTTTCAAAAAGTCACAATATCTACAAGTGGACACATGCATACATTAATGTAACTCTCTTATGCCACATGCTTCTCAAATGAATAATGGTGTGCACACTACTAGAGTGTGCACACTAGTAACAAACTGGAAGAAATTTTTTAAAATCTACTAAACTACAGATGGCCACAGAGGTGTTCTGACAAGGACAGATTAGAAGAACTGAATAGATAAAATCATTGTGCAGCTCTTACAACATCCAGTACATCTGAAAGGTACAAGCATTAAAAACGAAAAATGCTTTCCTTCTAGAATTACAAAATGTGGGACAGTGTAAAAAGGCAATACCATCCATGAGATGTGATCTTCCTCCACACCCAGTGCTACCAAAATCTGAATGGGAAAAGGAAGGACAGGTTAATTCACAAAACTGGTTTTATGTCTAAATATGAATATGAATAAATATCTATGTCAGTGGCATCATAGCTCTCAGGCTGAAAAGAATAAACATAAATGAAATTAATTTTCTGTTTTGTTGTTGTTGTTGCCTTCTTTTTTTCCTTTTTGTTATAATAATCTTTCTCTGTTTGCCACCAGCTCTACTAGTATCTCTTAAACCTATTGGCCAGTCTCAACCCCCTTGCCATGGAGCAATATTTTAGGTATATTATGCATGAGTACACATTCTTAAAATGAGTGTTCACATAACAGAGATACTTTAATAGTGTCCTTGTTCTGGAAAAAATAAAATAAAATTATAGGATGAGTCACAGAAATTAGGACACACAGCAGAAAGATATAATGTAAAAAACATGGAAGAAGAGCTTATAATTTGACCAAGGCTATGTACCTTATTAGATACTAGAGACCACAACTGCAGGACACTAAATAGTGTGAAAAAAGGAAGGAAGGAAGGAAGGAAGGAAGGAAGGAAGGAAGGAAGGAAGGAAGGAAGGAAGGAAGGAAGGAAGGAAGGAAGGAAGGAAGGAAGGAAGGAAGGAAGGAAGGAAGGAAGGAAGGAAGGAAGGAAGGGAAAGAAAGACAACTTCAGACTGAAGAGTCTATAGAATCACAGACTATTCCAAGTTGGAAGGGACCCACAAGGATCATTGAGTCCAACTCTTGGGTCCCTAAAGGACCACCCAAAAATCAGACCATACATCTGAGAACATTGTCCAAATGCTTCTTGAACTCAAAGAAAATGAGTCCAAGACTTCTTTTCAGGAGTAGACATCTATATAGAGAAGAAGGTTTCTAAGCTCCTTTAATAGTCAATGAAGATCTAGTTTATTCTTTCTATAGTCTGGATAGCTATGCAGCTGATCTCCAGTAGTCTCATTTAGACTAAGCTGAAAACATCTTCATGCTCCTTTGGCTTTATTGACTAGATCTTCACAGACTATAACTGGAGTGGTCTTTAGTGGCATTAGATATATTTAAGCAAACTGAGCCCTGAAACCTATGTTAAACTTTATTAGTTCCACTGAAACAGCTAGCATTTCTGTGGTCCATTAATTTTATTTTATTTTTTGCTATCATCATTCTGCCTTGATCAGATAATCACTGCAACAAGAACATCTTTAAATGCCATCTTTGTAGACTGTCACTTCTCATTTTGTTTTATTTATTTTTTTTTTTTTTTCTTTACCTGCCTCATTTTCTTGCATGGTCATGTGCACACAATAGCCATAGCCATAGTCATCCTTGAGCATGTACAACAAAACAGATCATTGGAGCTTTAGAACACATGTGAATAAGATTACATTTAATAAGGTGTTATTGCAGCCAGAGGGTTTGTTAAAAATACATGTGAAACTTCATAATCATTATGATACCACAAATAGTAATTAATATATCTAGGATTTTGATTTTTACCATACATTGTTACTTTGCTCATTCTTTAATATTGTCATACACATCTACTCATATCAATATTCTTATAAAAACATAACTGAAATTTTCATCAACCCCCTTTAAAGATTTTTGGAAGACCAGCTTTCATGACAAAGATGTAGAGAAAATATTTTTTTCAATATGCATTTTTCCAGTATGTTCATATGCGTAGTGAGAACACAATTTAAACAGTGAGCTGCGACAGAACGCAAAAAGTATTTGAACAAAAACCCTTATGACTTATAAATAGCTTAAAAATCTACTTTCAGAATGAAGACTGAAGAAGCCACCAAAGCTCCTCCCTCAAGTTAGTGAAGTTTTGGTAGCTTAAAAGCAAGTTCCAACCTAAAAAGAGCAAATGATGTAACAAAAAATGGACTTCCTTACTGACCAAGATCAACACGGGCATTTATGTCACATGCCCATTCATTGGTGATTGCCGTGTGGGAAGTTTTAAAGTATACATGGGCCTCATTGAGATTCTGTACCTGGAGCAAAGCAGCAAAGTGTCCCTAAAGATGGCTTTAAAGATGCATTGACATAGTCATGCAAAGAAAGACAGTGACTTGGGATGGAGACACAAGTACATGCTTGTGCACATACCATGGTTTGAACCTGCTGCACAGTGAGACAAGACAAATAAATGAACCCAAAGGTTGCATTATTAGAAGTTATATTGCCTAGATACAGGTTGGCAAGATTAATCCTTTTTCCCCATCCATCCTCAACCCTCACACAATTCACCTACCCAAATTCTGCTTATTCAGGCTTTGTGCCAAGACGAGAGGAAGCACTACCGATAGGCAGACTTCAGGCTTCATGGATTTATAAACACAGAGTAAGAAAAGAATCTGAAAGATACTTCAGACTTCTCACATAACTATTAAACTCATGTGGAACATAGTGTCACCCCCTGAATGTACTGCAGAAAGGAAGCATTCAATGAAGAAAATTTAATAAAAACAAACATATTCTGATAGGATTACAGCATCAAAAGTGCATATGTTCCACATGTTTTTATTTCTCTTTAAAATTAGAAAAAGTATCTTCGGTTGATGTATCCTGTAGGGCACTAAGCCAGAAAACACTATTATACTATTTCTTGCTTCATAAAGAATTTCATTTAAACTATGAACCTTGTGATAGGTAATTATATGCAGGAAGCAGAGCACATATGAATTTTATATTTATGGTCTACTCTGAGGTCACAATTTAAATTCTAAAAACTGCCTTCAGAAATACCAGTTAGTGTGTCGTTTTTATTTTAATTGCATTTCCTCCCCTCTGGTACAGCATGATCAACTGAAAATCAGAACACATGTTTTATGTAACATATTTAGAATCTAGCAATAAACTATTACCATCCATATAAACATTAAACCCATTTGGAATGCTGCTAACGGAGAAGGGGGGAGGTGCTAGTAGATCCTTTTGCCCAGGAGAAGAAAACAACATTGAAAAATATTCACATGCTCCTCATAACAACTGCTGCTAATGAACTGCTCTCCATCTCCCTGCAGTTCAAGCACTATATCTTTATTTCAAACTAAAGATATCTTTTCAAAAAGATTTTTTTATTTTTATTTATGGCAGCAAAATACAAATATATCAGTCCCATTCATTGCAGAAAATAATGGCACCAGATAATCATTTGGGCCCCAGAGGTTATCTAGCTCCACATCCTGGAATATGCCAGCATGGGATTACTGATGTTGGAGACCAGGATTGTTTTTGGTTGGTTGGTTGGTTTTGGTTTGGTTTGGTTTGGTTTTGGTTTTGGTTGTTTGCTTTTCCTGACAAGGTTTTGTTTTTCATGGTCTGATACAGAATATGCTCTCTGGTTAGACAGACAAACTTGGATCCTACTGTTGTCCTTATCCTGGTAGGATACAGTACCCATGAAGCATATGTGAGGTTCTCTTTTCTCACCAACTTTTGCATCTGGGCCGTGACCATTCTTCAAAAGGTTGGCAGTGATTAGTCTCACCCAGGATGGTTGTGTGGTTACAGCTTCCTTGTGGCAAGGTATGTTCTGTCTGCACCGTAATGAGTCTTGCTTAGGAAACTCATCTACTGGTCTCTTAAAACTCATCTCCTTGTCTCTTAAATCACAAAACTCCAGGTTTTAATTGCCTATTCCACAAAAAGTGGGTGAGCAGGCTACAGCACTGTGCTCCTTTTGTACTCAAGGAGAAACACAAAATCCACTAGAGGGAGATTCAGCCCATCCTAAAAACTGATTACACCCCAGGCAAGTGTGATAAGTCACCATAAAGAGGGTTGCCTGTTCACTCCATTGTATGCACAGGACAATAACCAAATCCCATGCTAAATAGTTAAATAGCTAAATAAACATCTTTTCAGACTATCTCTATTTATGTCTCCAATGCATTTTAACTCTGACTTGGAAGAACAACCTCTAAAGACAAGCAGTTTAACCTCTGTGATCCATTTAGACCTTCAGCTCTTTACAGGGAGTGATGACAGGACTAGACATTGGAATGACACTTTTACGTGACAACTTTTTCATTTAAAATGCAGTGAAATGCAGTGAACAGTCACTGTCTTGTGACAGTTCATGTAGGCAATCAAACAGTGTATAGATGGCCAGACAGTTTCAGATCATTTTAATTTTTTTACAAAAAAATAAAAAAAATAAAAAACAATAATAATAAAATTTATTTTTAGCACCTATTCCAAGGAAATGTCTGGATATTCAAAACTTCATCACCATGATTTGAAGAGCATATATACCTTTGACCTTGAATTTTAAAATCTCTATATTACACAACTCCCTGCCATCTACTTCCTATCATGCCTTCATCATTTGTCATAGAAAATTTTTTGATTGACTTAACATAGATACTTTCATATGCTGGAACTGAAAGAGACAGTTCTTCAACTGGTACAAGTCAGCCTAGTTCTATTAACATAAATTGAAGTTGACTGATTTATACCAGCTGACAAAAGAGTCCAGTATCTAATAAAAATCAGAAAGGACCTTAGATTTTACCTGACACTTACAGAGGTTTTAATCAAATTCTACATTTGCTTGTTTGATTTTGGCATAAAAGATTATTTTTTTGTTAGTATTTATTGGTATTCTGGATTCAAAAACTGTGGCAAAGCTTTACAATTCCACAGTAATATATTTATTGATAGTTAAAAGCAAACAAACAAAAAAAGAGCTGCAACCAACAGCCAAATCAAACTGTCAGCCAACATACATCTAAAAGCATTAACGTCTTAGTATAAAGAGAGATTACATATTCACTCCCTGCTCAGTAGAAGAATTTTCATGATATGGAGATAGACATGTATTTATACAATAGAATTATATACCCAGATGAAAATATATGTTAGCTCTTTCAACAAACAAGCAAACAAAACATATTTTTGAGACATTATTATCCATATTTCCTGATGCAATTTAGGAAGCAATGAAAAATAATATCCTGATTCTTTAAACTTTCTATAGTCTTTTCTATAGTCTTTTCTATAGACTTCTATCTATGTTAACACTGTGATGAAAGGTTGAGATATCAATTCAAATATGAAGACACTTCTGGCAAAAGAAGTTCCAGAGTCATAAATCACTAAAGAAGGACAAGAGGACATTCTGAAGAACAACAAATAACAGTCTTATTCTCAGCTTCTTCCCTAAACATCTGTTACAGGTTTGGGGTCGATAAGGACAGTGAGCTCAGTGGACCTTTGCCTGATACAGCAGTTATTCCTGCATTGTTCTGCTCAGCTGCACTCAACAAGACAACATGTGACTTCATAGGCTGAAAACAAACCAATATAAAAATATTGAAATTGGATTTAAAAACAATTTATTTATTTTTTACATAAGAGTATTTCTATAAACTTTTCTGTTAGCATTAGCCGAACTTCATAGAATTTCATTTTAAAGTCTTTGATTTTTCAATGAATTTTTCAAAGAAATCCAGAGAAATTAAAGAAAAGAAAATAAGGAAACAATGCAGTTGGAAACACTAACACAATTTTAGCATTTTGTTTGTTTTCAAAGGCATAGAAAAATAGCATAATTTCACACTGAATATTTTGAAAAGATAGTCCAAATTCTGAAGAACTAGCCATTTTCGAGAGTGAAAGAAGCACTGATGGATCAGTCTAAGCAGAATCTGAAATATCCATTTTTTCCCACACGACTTTGGTATTTGCACAACAGCTGGCAATATAGGCACTTTCAATCTGTAAAGTGACTGGATCTCTGGGAGTCTTATGAGTCTCATAAATCTTCTTAGACAATAGGATAACATTAGTTTGTTCCCTTGCTCTCCACCCAGCATAATATTAGGGAAGTATCAAAGTATGACATCTATACTCCAGAAAGCGTGCTTAGTAATTTGTGCAAATGTACAAATGCAAACAATAGAGAAGAGGGAATCCCATGAGGCAGAGTAAAGACTATTTAAAGGAACGGTACCTAATTCATATATAGTACAATTTCTTTTTATAGCCAAACTGTAAATAAATTCTCGTTGTAATATGTCATGAGGCACAAGAACATATGCTGTGCTGAATTCCAAACATATGACCTCTGCTGCATTCCTTTCATCTACTCATTATATAATTCTGTCAGCAAGAACAATCAAGTTTGATGTGCATAAGTGTTCACAGGATTGTGTTTAGATACTCTGAAAGTTCATTCCTTTAATATTGGTTTCATTATTTTTCATGGGAAAGTAGTTAATCTCATAGAATAGTAAGTATAAGGATCATTATTCTCTCTCTCTCTCCCCCTCTTTTTTTTTTTCTTTTTTTCTGGGGGGGCGGAGTGGTAAAATTGCTATAATAATTCAATTATTTAATTTTAACCATTACATTCTCCAGAAAATAAATAACCAGCAATACTAAAATTTATTAGTTAATTTCCATAGTAATTGAGGATATTCACTTGTTGGCTGAGCTGAAAGAAATGGAAGTTCCTGGAACTTCCCAGCTGCCAATGGAAGTTGGTCAATACAACATCTGAAGAAGAGCTGTTTTTTCAGATCCAATCTTTCCACAGCTCCCTTCATACACACCAGTTACAAACATAACACACAGCAGAAGTAATCCTAATAGATTCAAGTTGAGCATGAAAGACATTTAAAGATAATCCAAATTTCACGCTGATCAGAACATCACATTACAGAAGTCAGCATGTTTGAAATGAAGTTATATCCCTGCTGTATTTTCAACACTTCTGAAGTGTTAGACAACACTTTTTAACTTGAACAATTAACACTTAGCTAAAACACTTCTAATAGTGAATGCTCATCTGACCAAGGGAACAAACAATGCAGATGTCTACAGCTCAGTTACTTACTCCAGGCTCCTGTTATAGTCAACAGAAAGAAGCAGACATTGTTCTTTTCTGAACAATGTCTAAAATAGATCACACAAACAGTAATTTCAGTGTCTATTCCTCTCCATTGTGATATGTAGCATAAAAATGCATCTCTGAGTTTCACTGTTCTTATTGCATTCTCTAGAGTAAAATTTTCATCCATGTTTTGATCTGTTTATCTAAATAATAAAAGTAAGCTGGCCTCCTCTCTTAGACATTGTCATTCATTCCTGATCTAGCAGAAGGTATATCCATGGCAGGAGAGTCGCAACTAGAATATCATTAAGGTCCCTTCCAACTCAACCCATTCTATGATTCAAAAACTTAAATGACTACTACCAAATATATCTTACTCTAACACTTTTTTTTTTCTTTTCAAATAGACCGTCCTGCAGGACATCTTGCTTTTCACTTCTATTTTTCCTTTGGAATAATAAACATCTTGTCTGAAGTATATGAGAGCTAATGACTCATAACTTTTATAAAATTTGTAAAAAATTAAATTGAATTTGAATTTATTGAATTGAATTTATTGAAAAATTGAATTGAATTTATAGTCCATATCTCAGAGAGATGGAACTAAAGACAAAAATCCTGAAACATATGTGAAACATGCACATGTATTGCTTTGTAGCCAATATATTTGTACTGGCAGAAAAGAGAAGATAATCATGATAATGCTGCCTGTGCCCTGGTTTCTGACACTTTCTGATACATCCATATATCTAATTAAATATATGATTAAATACTTGTCATTTAGAAGATTTTCCACTTCATATAAGAACAGCAAGAACTATTTAGGATTTGAAGATTTTTTCACTCTTGAATAATGGACTATTGACAGCACTAAGGAGAACAACAAAAACAAAACATAGAAGCAGTCATCCAGGATATAGATAGATGAGTCAGGTCCAAGGCCAGTTTCAGATGTACTGCCTTATGCTGACTGCAGTGGATCCAACACAAAGAACAACTTTTCCTAGGCAGGAGTAGGAACTCAGTCATAAGGTCTCCCTAGGAATTACCTAAACTAACCTGAACTATTTAAAAAGTAGCTTAGTAAGCTTAGTATGCTTTCTTCTCTCTCTCTCTTTTTTTTTTTTTTTCATGAAAAACATAAAATATTTTTAAAAGTTTTGGAATGGAAACAGGAACTTTCTTAAAGTCTTGGAATTTTTATGGAATGGGAACATTTCCTCTTTGGTTTTATGAATAGCTGCATTTACTTTTTTAATTACAGATTTATAATTGATACAAGCAAGTATAATAAAATAAATTGTATACTTGATGAGTTACCAGCATCAACTATGAAAGCAAAATTCACTTTGTTACAGGAAGAAGTAAAAGACTAGTAAGTAAAACTTGCTTTCATTCTGAGATTCATCAAAATGAATCTGAAATAACAAAAAGTGAGGATGAATGTATTTATGTTTATATAGCCGACACTAGAACCAATGTGCAGAAGAATCTAGTATTGGTGATCTGCTGGCAACAGGTTCAAAACCTTCACCAGCATGTTTACACTCCAAACTGATTTAGTTATTCAGGAAATCCTCTCTAGAATAAAATTAATCCAAACATTGAGATTTGATACACAGGAAAAAAGAATAAGGTCTGCAGCTCTCATAAAATTTCAACACATGAAGGCGGGGGTGAGGGCTGTCCATTTCTTAAAACTAGGAACAACTTTAGTTCTAAAATGCAGCTCCAAGTAGCTTTTGATTTTCATTTGGTGAGAGTTTGAAACTTGTTATATACAGAAATACTATTGAAACATCTATTGTAAAAGCTACTTTAGTGCTGTACTTAATTTATAACTGTCTGCAAATAGGTTTTCATCCAAAGATGAATGCACCATGCATGTAAGTTTTGCATCCAAGAAAAATTATTTTTTCCACCTCTAAAACTTTACATTCTCATTCACAGCTACTGCCCTTCCAGGTTGCAATCATCCTCTTTCACACTAAATAAACCAATGTTACTTGCGTTTGTTCATTTTGAAGTTCATGTAGATACATTTTCATCTGACCTGTGCTAGGCAGTCCTTCTGCATAGTGTGTTGCACTACTGTAGTGAGGGTTGGCTGCTCTGTACCTGTTTGACTGCTGTGCTGTAACATGGCTCAAATCTTATGCAAATGTTGTCAGGCAGCATCATATCTCCCTTTTGATATCAGAATCACCTACCTATCAGAGGAATTTTAAGTTGCCGGATTTCCTGCAGAAATCCAAGCTCCACTTTTTCCTCCTTGGAAAGCTGCATACTTAGCCCAAATGGCCTGAGGAAATCCCAGGATTCAGATGTAGAAGACCCTGTTCCTTTAGAGAACTTCTTCAGAGACATATCATCAGAGGTTATTTGATGGAAGCTGAGAAGAATAGGGCTCCCAGTAATCCCCCACTGCCTGCCTGTCCAGTACACTGTCTGCCAGGCAGAAAACTGTGGGAAGATAACACACCTCGAGCCATTTTTTCAAAATGAGGCACAGCTGCCAATCACTTAAGAAAACCACAAGCAGAAGACAATTCTTCTGGGCGGCCAAGAAGCTGCTTGTCAGGACAGATTTGGAAGCAACTCCTGCTTGCAGCTCTGCTCCTGAGCAGCAGCATCTGTTGGACTGACATCTCAGCAAAGAGGAGCTCCCTTCCTCACGCCCCAGTTTAGGACACAGCATAACAGCAGAAACCAGAATGACCCATTTTGCCTACCTAACAGACAGACATCTGCCACCACTTGGGGCAGAAGCAGGGACTTTCTTCTGCTTTTCATCTTCTCCACAGCACTCTGGAAGCACTGTCTGCTCCAGGCACCTCTTGAAGGGCAGGCTGCATCCTTCTGGCACGCCATGATGTATGTCTACATGTGTAGCCTGTCCACCTTCTGGTTGGGCTGTGGGTGTACTTGTTGTCCATTATGGCCCTGATCCTCCCTCCTTACAGACCCCTCACTCAAGATATCAGTATCACAGTGTTGAAAAGTCAAGTGCTTTACACAGCAGGCACATTTACTCTAACAGAAGCTACAGAAAGAGTTGAGAAGGGAAATATGGCTTTAATCACATAGTTGTAGGAATGTGTTGAATTGTAGGCAGAAGTAAATATTGCAAGGTAATTAACTAAAATCCATATGCCTTCGGGCTTCAAAATATTTTTAATAATTTCCATAGAATCCTTAACATTTTGTGTTCAAACTAATCATTAGAAATGATTATTTGTTTTCCTGTGGCCTTTGTAAATATCTAGCCATGTCACATATCACACAAGTGTGGAAGACCATGTCCTTATAAATTGGACAACAGCCTGAATTTCCTTCTCCCAAACCTATTTCACCTATGCTAGAGGAACCTCTTTAATATACAGCTCAGCCAGAATTTACAAGTAGTGAACATCTCAGGAGAATGCCAGATCTTATCAGATGTTCTGACTAAAAAGGTTTAGTGAAGTCTGGATAAACAAGCAGTGTTTTAGATGCCTTAAACTATAACTAAAACTTAAACTAAACTATATTTTCGAAGTTCACCCATCACTAATCATAGTCTGATAGCTTGTCAGAGATCATTGCAAAGAATTCCCCACAGTATATAAAAGCTGTATGAACACAACTAGTTATAATACTCTGGATTTAAATGGATGTATTTTTGGCAAGAGGGTTCTGTCAACATTTATCAGGGAGATGGGCATACTTTTTATGTTGTTTTGGTTCCACAGCTAATTTGGACAGCAAAATGAGATTTCCTTGTAATGAGTACAAAGCCACCTGCTTTGTCTCTTCAGAGGAATTTAAAATATTTAGCATATGAGGTATAAGTAAACCAGAAGAGTTCTCATAAATATCAGCAGGAAAGCTGTCTAGGCATAGAGATCTCCTGAGTAAAGGAATCAGTATTTAATAGCTCCCTTAATCTCACTTAATGTTAATGGACAATTGGAGGAAACTACTCATCTGGAAATTACTTTAGCAAATTAAACGTGGCCAAACATCTTTGCTTAAGTGAATCTGAAAGCAAGTCATCCATCTTACCCAGGATTTTAGAGAATACTCCAAACTCTGAAGACCGTGTGTCAGTTTAGTAAATGAAATTCACTTATGAGCTCACATCCACATATTGCATGTTTGATCTATGCCTAGCCTGAACTCAGCAACCAGTCTCTTAGCCAGCTAACTACACTTATAAGCACTTCACCTCATAAATAAATAAATAAATAATAAAATTGTGGCAAACAAAAGATTTTCAGTGTTATGCTGACTCCATAAATGTTGTTTTACAAATTTTAAATTAGTTTTCCCTGATGAGACTTGTTCAAGTTCATTGACAATGCTTTGTACAATGCCATGATACCAAGTGCTAATTATTATGTATACTGTGTCATCTTCCACTTCCACAAGGACTTCACTAAATTTCACAAATATTTTCATCCTTCAGTTAGTTATAAAATGTTACAATGCAGAATAAATGTGTACTTAGCCACCTTCTTTACTACTTAGTATTTCTTAAAATGTTTTGGTAAGCTGATTAAACACTACTCAGCAACATTTTACTAAAAAAGAATCTGAGGTGCAATGCAACAGCCCACTTTGCAGAAGGTATCTACAAGAGTTGTTCTGAATCCACTGTCTTTACATTGCACTTTCAAACATAATGGACTAATAAGAGGGTCATGTAATGATCACATTACAGGCTTGAAAAAATTATGAAGCTCATAATTTGTCTTCATAAAGAATGACTGTCAGGGAAGGAACTGACACAAGACACTGCAGGCGCCAAATATTATATAGATACATGAAGGATATGTTCATTGGTGGCTATTAACATCATGGAGATGGTATGGTCTCTGTCTCAGGAAATCTCTACACCATTGTTTGCTGGGGGAAAAAAAAAATGTATCAAGGAGAGATTACTGTACAAGTGGACTGCTTGAAACTCTTTGATTCAAATCTGGCAACTGCTGTTGGCAAAATATTAGACTATCCAGAAAAGCCATCCTTTTATAAACTTCTATTAAAGAACCAAGCAGATCAGTGGAAATGTTGCAGACAGAGAGGATGTAATTTTAGGAAACATTTATTTCATGGTAGTCTTTTCTTCCCGTACACCTTCTTCATCTTTTTAAGGTTCAGTTCTTTCAATTCAATTAAATGCACTATTTGTGCAATTAAGATCTTTGTAGGCTTATTATTATTATTATGTAAATTAAATGAACTGCTTATATAACCCTTTATTTCCTCACTGGTTTTAGCCCATTAACTTCTTTCTGTATGAAGGTTTAATTAATGACTGAAATTCAGCTCACAAAGTAAATCAGAAAACATTTTTGACAGTAGGAGACCACATTTGTGCTTAGCAAATTCCAATCACTTTTAGTTAAATTACACTCAGTGTGAGTTTGACTGAAGTGCTTATTGACTTTGAAACTGATAAACAAAATTTAAGTGCCTACTAATAACTCTGCTTATGTATCTGATGATAAATTGAAACTTTGTGAAGTTCTGTTGAAACCAGTAGGGATGAATTTGATGGATTTAATTTCTGTGTGAGAGGAATGGTTTGGATCCATAATGATAATAATACCTATTGGTTTCTAAATGTTTTCCCATACTGTAGTTAGTATAAAAGAATACTGATATGTTGATTATATGATAGAAGAAAAGGGTTAACTAAGGTATATATAAAAAGGAATTGAGGACATACACAAATTAATAGAAGGAAAGCAATTTAAATGATTTTTTTTTTTTTTTTAATTTCTGATAGGTCAGAATAAATTTGAAATGTTGAAAAGGATATGTTCTTCTTCACTTTTCTGACAGGCTAAAAGAATTATTGGTATCCTAAAAGTTGGAGGTTATCAGTTATCCCAGTTGGGTGTTAAAAGACCAAGTTCAGCCCTAACATAAGAAGTCTAATTCCACCACAAATCAACAGAATTAGATGCATTTTATAAAATTACATCATGTAGATTACTGACTCCCAGCTTCACAGGTAGACTGCACACTAAAAGGAAATGTTTGCCTTGTAAAAGATAAAAATACACTAAGCATCTACAGTAATGATTTCCTAGTATTATTGTTGTGTATATATAACTTCAAACACATTTTTAAAATGTCATAGCTGCGAGTACATAAAATATTTTACTTTTTCTTAGCCAGTCATTCTAATACAAAAGTTCATGTGTTTCTAGGTTTCATTATTGCCATCCTATTGCAAAGAATCTAGAAAACAGAGCTAAGAATGTAAACAATGAATTAAGCTTGAACTTCTCATTTTTCCAGAATTCATCAGATAAATTTAAAATCAGATTAGTATCATATCTATGGACATTTGGTTCGTGTTCTTTACAATTCTTATGTATTTATCATCTTTTCATTGAAAAAGTCTCTGGTGTATTTTTAATCTCTTTTCAGTTCATATTTTTTCAATTTTCAGTTGATATGAAAGATAGATACTTAAACACAGTTTGCAGTTGAATTTAAAGAAGCTGTTTCTCTTACCCAGACTAAAGTCATGTAAACATAAACCACTGTTCTTCAAATTAGGAACAGAACTTCTTAAGTAGAAAAAAGACTGAAATCTAGAGTATGTCTTGAAGAAAGATGCAAACAAGTTAAAATAATTGCTCTGATTCATGCAAAAACATCTCACATCAAGTTTTAGTTTTCACTTACCACTTAGTAAACTTATCCTTTATTATATATATATTTTTGCTATGAAATGAAGAATATTTGACATGCAAGAAAAAGAAATGTATACATCACACTGAGTAGTTTATGATGCAATCAGGAAAATCTTACTTAATGTAGAATCATGCATGGCTGAGTAAATCATAATCTAATCATATCCAGTACAATATAACTTCCCTTTTTGATGGTAAATAATTCAATGTGGGAAGAGTAATGAAGAAGGGTAAGCTGTTAGAATCAGGCAAGTATTGCAGGGGAACCTCATCTGGCTTCACCCTCACAGGACTGCAATTTCTCACAGCAATGCAACGCCAACAAAAATAACTAATTCACTCCATAAACCTTGAGTAAAGTTTTTGGTGAATCAAGTCCAAACATCTTTTTGTGTGGTAAGAAGACTCATGATAGTAGTCGTTCTCTCAAAAATTATTGGCACATATAGAAGTATATCTAGGATGAGGCATTATTTTGCTTACATGGAAAGTGTCCTATTTTACTAATACATAAACAGTATTAATTTCCTATTATTTCCTTCTTCCCTTTCTCTCTTCCCCCCCCCCCCCCCCCCCCACACACACACACACAATTTTTCTTTTTTTCATGTTCTGAATCTCAGGGAAAAGGAAAAAAAAAAAAAAAAAGGAGGATTACGTTAAAAAAAAATAATCTGGACTGAATGCTGTACTTCAGCTGTGGCCGTGTCACTATTTTACTACCAGAAAATACACCTCACAGTCATGGTTCAGTTGCTACTTCCTCATTTCTCTGCAGGGGAAAGTTAATCAGGTTTCCTGGCACAATTTCTTTCCTTGCTCTGCTCTGTTGTACTGACCACAGTGGTGGCAAGCTAAGGTTTACTCACCTGCACAGCAATGGAAACACTGGCTAGACTGACTCTGTTCCCTTCCTTACATTGTAGTCTAAGACATATGTATGCTGTGCAGTGAGGAAAGTATCTTCTACCTGTAAAAGCACTCCTGGAGTTCTGATGGATGCCACTCTTGTGTAATGCAGCAGAGGAGGGAAACAGTGTGCATCCAGAGGTTTTGGCATAAGTCTAGACTGAGCATGCAGACTCATTTTATCTTCTCTGGATTAGCTGACCATAGCATATCTGGCCCACTGTTTCCCCTTGCTGGCTGAAAATCATAATATGTGAGGCATACCAAACACGTCATAAAGCCTCAATGTGATGTAGCAGGCTTCACTTCACCCAAGAACTGGAAACAGAGTAGGAATCCTCCATCAATAAATGTCACTAAAGCTTGTGTTAGAGACCTGATGACAGCAGTTGCCCCAAATCTTCCATGCATCATGCATGGACAAGTGTCGTTTAACTCGAGTTGTAGCTCACACACAAATTTCAGGGAGTTCATGTCTAAGCCCTCACCAGTTAAGAACCAATTACAGAGACAAAAGCTCTCTTCAGAAAAAGGAACTAAATATTATGCCAAGCCAATTTGCCCTTCAAGGAGAGCAGAGAACTATGCAACTGTGTAATAGGTCGAAATAGAAATTGCTATTCAGTATGAAATAGATTATAAGCAGAGAAATGTTGCAGAAAAGAAAAAAAAAAAAAAAGTAATTCTAAATGCTGATGTGAATGAGCTTTTGGTAAACTCATGTGATATCTCTGCTATACTGTCATGCTTGGTCTGACAGCTGCCATTGCCTGACAGTCATTTCAGTAAACATGATTATTATTTTTTTTTCTCCTAAGAGTAACAATAATGTTTTACACTTACAGTGTAGACATTTCTTTTTCCATTTATAAAAATAATACAGATACCTCTTGAAGAAATACTACACATATTTAAAAAGGGGAAGAGAGAAAATGAATTTAAAACACTAATATCTGCATGACCAATGCCAAGATAAAAGAAACAGAACATTTTTTATTACAGAATTTTTTGTTTGGTTGTTTTTTCACAAAAGGTTCTAACAATTTTTACAGAAAAATGAAAAGATTTATCAGTCACCACTCTTTATTGCAGGAATTACAACATATGCTTAAAAGTTTTAGACTGTTGGAGTGGAATATACTCCAACTACCTTTAACATCTAAAATATAACCAAATTGTTCTTCATAATGAATAGTCCTCATGCTCAAGGTCTCTAGATCTGCACTGGGAAGAGGCAGATGCCTCTAAAGGCTATCTTTTCAGCCTAATTAAGATGGACTAGATTTCATCCCCGGGTGCTTCATAGTATTATCACAATAACACATCTGCCCTGCTCTGATCTTGGAAGCAATCTAGGCCATGTTTGAGAAATTATTTGGGAGCTATAAAGCCAAGGACTACATACAAATGTCCTGATCAGCTTGCAATTAGGAATGGGAGAATCAATATTTTTGTATTAGTTGCTTCTAGGGCCACATATATCCTGGGACGAATATGGCTGTATCATGGGCGCCACCTTTTCCCCGGGTGTGCAGGAGTCATTTACAGAAATGAATACAGACACCACCCACTTCCTCCCAAAAGATCAGTTCCTGCAGGAATCTGACCTACTTGATACCAAAATGATGCTATGGTTCAAGACACATGCTCTGACACGCAAAGAAACATTTTTTTTGGTTGTTTTGGTTGGTTGGTTGGTTGGTTTTGGTTTTTTTTGTTTGTTTTGTTTGTATGTATGTATGTATGTTTATTTGCTTTTTGCTTGGTTTGGTTTAGTTTTTAATTGTTTAGTATTGTTGTTTGTGACTGGACTGGAAAGGGCGATTATAAATCACATTAATGGTGTCTAAAGAAAAGACATTATTTGAAGCCATTCAAATGAAAGCAAGTGCATCCTGCTACAGTGTGCCAAGCAGCACATGTTCTTGACTCCAGGAATTCCCATTTCAGTACATCAAAAATGTAAAAGACATGTATAAGCTCTATTAAGAGTTAGATCCTCAGCTGATTAAAAGAAAGGAGACATTTCACTGAAGTCTGTGCAGCTGCAATAATTTATATTAGCTCAGAACCCAACCCTAAGCTTCTTTAATGCATGTGGTTTTATTTCTTAATAATTTATTAAGCATGGTTTAAAAGACAAATCATTGATGGTGATTCCTGTCAGAGAGAAAGCTTTCATGCTAGCTGCATTGTGTCTGACAAGGCAACACATACGGTGGTCCAGCCCCTATTGTACACAAAGAACAGGATTCAATTGCTTAAACATTGGCATCTGTTGCCACTTGAGACATCTCAGACTACTCCACCTGGTCTCCAGCTGCCTGTCTAGGAGGACACAGGTCTCTTGTAAGTCCTGTGACATACCTGTCAGTCCCATGCGGATGCCTTGGGTGTTCTGGGGCATATCAAACAGCACTAGACATTTATGTTCAAGCTACTGAATCCCTCCCAAGGTCTACAACAACAGCCAAAATAATATGTATTGCAGAGCTCCTCTTGATTTGTTCTCTGCTCCTTTTACTATTCTAAAGCACCTTTGCTACCAGACTCGAATTTGATAGCAAATTTAGTCAGGTATATTTATAAAGCAAAACCTTTGTTGCTGTCATTGTTTTGAGGACTTATTTTAGGGTGATGTTTTTTTTTATCATTATTATTTTCATTTTTTTAACAATGCTTTACCTGTGCTGGGGGCTATGCAAAATACGTGTATCAAATATTACGCAGCTCAGTAGGTCAAAAATAAAGCAAACACGTATCTCAGTTTCCTAACCCTGTTTCAGACTATCATCTGTAAAAGCAAAAGCTGATGACAGATTTTATTTACAAATGTACTAACAGTGGAATTAATTCCCTCTATCTTTGGGAAAATGATTCAGCACGAGACAGCAAATATCTAAGAACCAAATATGGGTAGGTGTCCACATCTGAGACAGGTGTGAAAGCTCTCACAGTAGTAGATAGGTTCACTGAGTATGAAGTAGCATACTCCACCTCTTGCCAAGTGGTGCAGGTCTTCCGCAGACCCATTTTATATCTGATAGACAATGAGCATATCTCTTGTACTTCAAGGCATCCCTTGTGGTAGAAGATATTTGTGTTTAGATAATTGTAACAAGCCCAGGCAGATGAGTATTAAGTCTAGAGAACTATGACCTCCTCCTCAGTAGATACCTAAGGCTGGATTCGCTCACAGGAAGTCAGTAATATTTCATTTGTCTTGTTGTTTCTCAGACATCCACAAGGGCTAGAAGATATGACACAGGACCTTCAGATTATTCCATAGCTGGGGTCAGTTTGGATTACTTTGGTCAACTTAAAAATGATTAGACATCATGTTTAGCCAACAAATGACTACACATGTCACCCTGGGCTTTCTTTATAATCAGTGGACAAAAGTAAGCACTTCCAGGATTCTGTTCATCAGAGGTAAAAGAGATGTGCACAGTACAACAATGTAAATCATGCCATTACAATGCACACTTTCCATCACTGACTGCAAGACAAGACTAAGGTGACTAACAAAGATGCAGATATTCACAGTGCTGGCTGCCTTTGATTAAATGAACTCCTCTAATTTCATATTAAAAAAAAAAATAATAAATATCTAAGGGATTTTATCTCTTGGTGTAGTCTTGACTTACACACTAATAAATAGATTTGCTCATAATTTTGTGACAGGTCTGGCTAAATGTTTCTTAACATTTTAACCATGAAGGGTAGAAATAGTCGTGCTTATATTTATAGAACTATTTTAAATAGCTTTTTAAAAGAAGGATTTGCATTATAGGTTCAATGTATCATTAGTATGTGGTTTACCTAATCACCTGATACAAATAGTTCTTTTTGGTATAGTATATTGGCAAAAGAAAACTTAACACTCTGCACTATGGAGACCCACTCATCCTTAACTCCAAAAGCCACTGGGAAATCCTTGAAAGATCTTCTCTACTTCACTTAAATGTGATACATTTTCTCCTGGCATTTTATAAGTTTTATAAATGTAGATGAGATATTACTCTGGTCCATCTTCTGTCTGCCTGCATTTCTTCTCTTGCTTACATTTTTGGATGTAAAGCTTTCATAGTTCATTGAATAGAAAACATTCTTAGAATCACTGACACGGTACCTCCATGCTCATGCACCCTTCTGAAGAACTACAAACCTCTAGAAAATTAATGTTTTGTTTTGTTTTGTTTTTGAATATTTAGATTATCTTCTTGTGAAGCTTTTTGGTGAGCCCAAACTTTCTAACGGAGTCATCTGTATCTCTCAGTGCAGAAAAATCAAGTTCAAGTTGTTGTCTTAATAACCAAGTCAGTATAGTTCTGAAAAAAAATAAAAATATATATTAAAGAATTCCTGTGGGCTTGCTGTGGAAGAGGTGTTGGATTTAAATATTAAAGACTCAACAGTATTAAAGGCTACAAAACAACAATATCATTGAATTGAATAGATTCTAGAGAGCATTTTGATATATAATTTATATAGGTAAATTATTTATTACTTATGCAAATTAGTCTATTATGAAGCACCCCTGTGCTGTGAATGGCACTTCTGCCCATGGACCCATCAACTGGTAATAAAATAAATATTGAGGTAAAATTTATTTTTAGTTTAAATTTATTTATACTGATGGCATTAAGCTATAAAGTTTGAGAGCATGGTGCTTACTTGTACTGAAGATTTCAGAAAAAACTCATCTATGTTTTTAATGAAAAGGTTTTAATAATGTGAATGTTCTGAAAGAAATCTCAGTCAGGGTTACAATATATACCATTATGGGCTTCAAATTAACTACGAGGATTTTCTGTACTTAATGTTGTACATAAAAAGTGTTCGCTTCTATCCTAAGAAATCTTGGCATCTAGATGGACAAAATAAAAAATAAACTTTAAGCCACCACTTAAACACAGGTAAAGGCTCTCAGAATACCAGACATGATTGAAAAAAAATATATTTATAATAATAATAAACGAGAACCACAGCCCATCCTTCTCTTTAAAACAGCAAGGAATAATGCTTAGTTTCTGTAATTAAAAGAAAGGAAGGAAAGACAGAGCTCATCAACACTAAGCTGTCATGATTACCATAGGTTTAGCTGAGTACTCTCATGGTTCACTGTTTTAAAACAGCAGGACTGTACCAGTGTAACTTAAAATTCTTGCTGGAAATTACATCCTACTCATTAGGAGGATATTTCAAGGAACTGTGAACAACATCTGACTCTGGGGAGTATGTAAAAATTTTGCAAGAAACTGAACTAGTATACGTGTTGGCAGCCATCAATTTCTATAGAGAAAAAAAAAAGGGGGGGGGGGGGGAAGAGGGAGCAAAATAGACCTTCCCATTGGTGTGATTCAGTTCATGCTTGATATGATGAAGGCAATGCTATTAATCTGGACTAAAACATGGCTTTACTACACAGAGATGAAACAAAGGTCAAATATCATTTGTCAAGCCATTTTCTTATTCTGGCCCTATGAGGTCACTACTAGGTAAAACCAAGAAAAAAAAAAATCTCCTAAACTGCATATATTTTAGACAGAAAGCTTTAGACAGAATGGTGCACCAGAGGGGATTTAATGGATCATCAAGTCTGCTCCCAGCTGTCTAATTAGGGTTTTCTGTCTTTTCTACTGGAATAACCATTCAAAGCTATTCCAGAACACCACTTCTGTATCAGGACTTTCTTTTACTCAATGTTATTCATTAGCTTAAATGTTTCTCCCTTCCTACTCCATGTTTCCTCATGCAGATTTCTATTTCTATGCTTCATTTCTATTATCTGGAGTAATCAAATCCTCCTTATGCCTCCTCTCTGCTAAGCTCTGCAAGTTACAATTTTTTGCTCCTAATCAAAGCTTTCATCCTTTGACCATCTTATTTGACCCATTTTAAGCTGAACTTAGCACTTTTGAATGATGGCAGTAGTTTGGCATTATTGGCAATACATTGTGAAGCCTCATACAAGAGCATCAATGTCTTGCTACCAGTACTGGAAATTTTTTGTCAGCTCTAACAGAAACACGTTTTTTGCATCCCAGCATCTTTCATATCACATTTCTTTATTTTACATATGATCGATAAGACTTTTTTCCCCATTCCACAAATGACTTTGAAAATGTTCCCTGGATCTAGGAAACAAGCTGAACTTAGTTTGGACTTTCTTTGTGTTTTAATTTCAGGAAGAAGGATTCAAATGGCCCAACATACAAGAAGAAGGGGAAAAATATATGCATATATATTTCTGGCAGTAGCTGTGTACAATAATTATTTAATCTAATTCCCAAAGCTACTCACAGCACATATGAAATTGAGCTTGAAATCACTGCCATAGCAATAACAAAACAGTGTTATGACCCTTCTAGACATCTTCAAAATGGCTGTTGGAGATTTTAATGAATGGCATCCAGAATCATTGACAAAGCAACATCAGATTTACATCTCTTTTAGGAAATCAATGCAATAGTGCAAAAATGGCAAGAAGAATACCTCCTAAGAAGAACTTTCCATACCAGCTACCTGGTTTTGCTTCCAGTCATGAATATATTCATAAATAAAGTGCATTAAAAAAACTAGATTGTAGTTATCTCTGGGGATGGAATTTGGTCCAACATACTGAGAGGTAAATAAAACACACACTAAATAATCATTGCCAGCTATGCAGTTGAGGGCACTTCTGTTTCAAGACAGAGTTGGAAAGGGAGAACTTATTCAGACAAACTTAACTGAAAATAAACAAAGAGACTATTCCAAACCTTACATTTTTGATTCCCTCTTTTACAAAATGAATATCCTAATTGTGCTGCTTTTCCTTTCCGTGTCTGCAGCCAATGTAGGAAACAGAAGTGCTAAACTAAAATGACACTCCAGCTTTGACAAACCAAACCAAAACCAGGACAAGATGGAAATCCTTTGACAAAGACTCTACTTGTGCATCTTTCAGTTTCCTTTAGATGATGGAGAAGCATTCCAAAATTAGTTTCCTCATCTCTAACAAAACAATCTGTAAGGGTCCAGTTGGGCAAGGTCAGAACACAGATAGATTTGCATAGGACAATATCTTGCACTGTTTGGTATTCAACATGTTAATTAACAATCTAAAAATCTAATTAATCCTGTGTAAATAAAACTAAGAACTACTCATGTTTAGAATTTGGCCAGACAACTTCTAGGTTTAATTCTCATTTGTTTGTAGACCAACACCTTAATATGGAAGAAGTAATAGCATGGGTTGACTTTCTTTTTAGTCCTGATCACAGTGCAGAGCTTTGATGTTCATTACATTAACTCAAAAAGATACATTTTCTCATAGATTTAAAATTTCAATGAGTGATAAACAAAACAAAACAACAAAAAAAAATCTATTAAAAAACTGCAGTCCAAGAAATCAATGTCTGAGTCCAGTGAAAGGCTGTTTTGGTTAAGGTAGGTGGGATTTAGCAGCACTGAGTACTCAGGAGGACTACAGTTGTTGGTTTCCAGACACTGTAATATTCATAGTAATATTGGCCTGAGAAAATCTCACCAAACTGTGAAGATTCAGCCAAAAGAAGAAATAACTCTTATATTACACGGGAATATGAGGTTTTATTGCCATCATTTTCTCTGTATTACCTGCCCTCTCTTCAGACAGCCAGATACTGGTAGCAGCTTTAAGAGTGAGAGCTCTTCTTTACAGCCAAATTTAATGCCCAGCTGCAAACTGTTTTTCCTCCAAGAAAAATATTATTTCTGAAGAACTAAAATAACACCCCGTTTTATTAGGAGTTTATTGTTTTGGTATTAGGAAGAGGAAAAATGATGTGTCTTTAAACTTGATATCTGAGCCAATACTTTTCCTGGCATGCACTTAAAGCCAAGCTTAGATGTTTGCCTGAGATCCAGAAGCTATAGAAAAATAACACCAGCCAGGAAATGCACTTGGAGCCAACTGGAAGTCTTTACAAACTCACTGTATACTTCAGTCTGTGTTAGTTGTTCTGAAATGATGGAACTAGATGAAAGTCATACAAAAATGAAAACATCCAAGAGCAAGTATAAGAACTACTGTGTGGCAACTTAAGATAATTTACCATTTACAATGGGTGTGCTTAGTTAAAAATATAAAAATAAATAAATAAATAATAAAATAAATAATAAAAATAAAAAGGCCAGTGTGAAATTACATTTTTCTTTCTTTTTCCTTAGTTTCTCTTCAGTTACAGAATCTTCCAAGTAGTCCATACAAAAGAAAAGAAGATGAAGAGGGAAGAGAAATGGAGAGATAGTGAGCTTTATCTCTCCAGATGAAAAGAACTGTTTTTCCAAGATTCATTCTGTGTTTGAACAGTGACTATAGCATACCTCCATACAGTGTATTTACAACACAGCATAAAACAGTAATGCTGAGCATTGGCACATCCTTTTAGGGTCTTTCCCTGAGAGCAGATTTCATAAAATCCCATTGTTCTCCCACTATCCAGGTTGTCTGGTTATTTCTGTCTGGATACTCAATACTTCTGAGTCGTATTCACAGGTAACAGGAGTGAGATGGAGTAACTAACTCCATGATTAACAAATATCAAAGAGAGAGGAACAGCTGCAGTTTTAAACTTTATCCATATCATCTAAATTTGATGCTTCTGTGAAATGGGGATTAGAATTACCAGCCTTTATCTGGACCAGGAAGGAAATCAGTATAATCAGGAAATCAGTGCTGATGGAGACCCATCTTAACAGTCGAAGGTCAGGTGAGACCACCAGATCCCACAATAACACTAGACTCCCATATTTTATGGGATCCAAATCCTGATCGATATCTTGCACTGTAAAGCAAAATCAATTTATAAATTTGAAGCTGTTAAGCTATAACATAATGAGTTAAATATTCATCTAGGCTCTTAAGAAGAATGTGAGCTAACTGCATACATTTTCAAGTGAAAACTTTGATGATTAGAGACTCTGAAGTACTTTCCCAGTTAGGTGGGTAGATCACAATCTTGAATGCAGACACTTACATTCTGCCTAAATATTGTCTCAGATGCTTAGACATTTCTTATCTAGTTTCCAAACAGTTACTTATTTAATAGAATAATCATTCATTTATTTAAATACACACTGCAAAATGCAAGAGGTTTGTTTGTTTGTTTGTTTTTAATAAAATGGTTGTATTGTGTTGTTTGTGTGTTTTTTTTTTTTTCCAAATTATCAGTGTTTTTTCTCCTGACTCAAACAAAACACACACCAAAATAATTAACATCAAAAATAACCCACATGGAATAGAAAGAATTATGGAAGAATTAAATGTTTGTTTGCTTGTTTATTCATTTAAAGTTCCTTTCCATGTAATCAACTTTTGCAACCAGGTGGAGAAATCACTGAACAAAGCTGATTGACTGGGATGGAGAATTATCTTTTTTGCTGCCTGGACATCCTTTTAGGAAACTAAAACCACAATGTTTCGGAAGAAAACTAATAAATTACATTGCAATTAAAATGATGTCTTAAAAAAAAAAAAAAAAAAAAAAAAAAAAAGACCTTTAGCCGTTTGCTCCTTGAAATAATCTTGGGCCTTGTCTGTATCTCATTAAGTCTGTCAAAGCATGGGCAAAAATGGGATTAATTTAATCAAAAGTACCTTTCTACACTAGATTTCCTTGCAATAAAATCAATCTTTTTTGCAAAGATTTACTTTAACTTCTTCTCTGTATGTGTGTTGTGTGTTTTTTTGTTTGTTTGTTTGTTTTTTATTACTGCTCCTATCCTTACCAAAGCAATAGTTGTGCTAAATAAAACCAATGAAAATGACACTTCAGTTAAGAGGAAGGTTATTAAGAGAGCTAAAAGTATTTATGATACACCTCTGCTGGGTGTTCAGAAAACTCTTTAATCAGCATCTTATATAGACTGTTACTGGAAAATAGATAAACTATTGAAGTGATATCATATGTCATATCCTATGCTCCAAATAGCAATTATCAGTTAAATATATTGAAAGGTAGCTACATTGTTGGCTTTTTTCCTGTGGAGTTTTGTATAAATTATATTTTTTATTAAAAAATAACATAAAGCCCAACAGAATTTAACCTGTAGGATTATTTTATTTTATTTTATTTTATTTTATTTTATTTTATTTTGATCCATGTCAAGGACAACAAACTACTGACTGATTACCAGAAAATATTGTAAGACATTTCCCTTGTGTCTCTTCTTTCTTTTCTATCTGTATTTGTAATTACTTTCTTGGCTTCCTATCTGTTTGGTAACCCAGCAGTTGTATTTCATTCAAACCATACTTGCATAGTTTTTAGATTGTTACATAATGTCGAGTTCCTGATTTGCAATGCATTATGCCCTGTCTCCTGTGATAACTCTGTCTGCTTAACGGGACAGATGATGTCTATGAAAGCCATAAGCAGCCAAGGTGGAGCAACACTTCTTAATTTTGCTTTTATTTTTCATAGTCTTTTAACTGTTAGGCTCAGGAGAGAGGAAACACACATTGCTGTTGTCACCCTGTAATATTGCAGACTATAACTTTAAACCTAAGAGATGGAAAATCAGGAGCAGGTCTGCAGAAGCTCATGTTCTTCAGGAGAAAGATAGCTGAATCGAACACTGGGTAAACATTTGTTTATACATCACACTGAGGGTCACTGGGGGAGGCCTGCAGTTATTTAGAGACACAAAAGATGCAACCAGTATGAGACTTGGACAAGTATACAACTAAATTGGAGAACAGTGAGTATCTAAGGTCAGGAAGCTGGAAAAGAGCCTTAAAGCTAAGGCAAAAGATTTTGAAGCAAAAGAAGGCAGAGTGTGTTAACAGTTACCTGTGACAGATCAGCATAGCCAGAACAATGTTCTATACAATTAAAATATATATATATATATATATACAGAATCACAGAATCACAGAATTTCTAGGTTGGAAGAGACCTCAAGATCATCGAGTCCAACCTCTGACCTAACGCTAGCAGTCCCCACTAAACCACATCCCTAAGCTCTACATCTAAACGTCTTTTGAAGACTTCCAGGGACGGTGACTCCACCACTTCCCTGGGCAGCCTGTTCCAATGCCTCACAACCCTTTCAGTAAAGAAGTTCTTCCTAACATCTAACCTAAAACTCCCCTGGCTCAACTTAAGCCCATTCCCCCTCGTCCTGTCACCAGGCATGTGGGAGAACAAACCAACCCCCACCTCGCTACAGCCTCCCTTGAGGTACCTATAGAGAGTGATAAGGTCGCCCCTGAGCCTCCTTTTCTCCAGGCTGAACAAGCCCAGCTCCCTCAGCCGCTCCTCGTAGGACTTGTTCTCCAGGCCCCTCACCAGCTTCGTCGCCCTTCTCTGCACCCGCTCAAGCACCTCGATGTCCTTCTTGTAGTGAGGGGCCCAAAACTGAACACAGTACTCGAGGTGCGGCCTCACCAGAGCTGAGTACAGGGGGACGATCACCTCCCTAGCCCTGCTGGTCACACTGTTCCTGATACAAGCCAGGATGCCGTAGGCCTTCTTGGCCACCTGAGCACACTGCTGGCTCATATTCAGCCGACTATCCACCATCACTCCCAGGTCCTTCTCTGCCTGGCAGCTCTCCAACCATTCCTCTCCCAGTCTGTAGCTCTGCTTGGGGTTATTGCGCCAGGTGCAGGACCCGGCACTTGGCCTTGTTAAACTTCATGCAGTTGACCTCAGCCCATCGGTGCAGCCTATCCAGATCCTCCTGCAGAGCTTTCCTACCCTCAAGCAGATCGACACATGCGCATACCTATTTATGGAAAGTTTTATAGAAATATTTTGTAAGCAATCTTGTGGAACTCATGCTTTATGCACTGAAATAATGGGAAAGTTGTCAAGAGATGACGCTTTTTTCTCCTTGATAAAATCCTGATTAAAGCCCAAAAAGAAATATTCAGAAACATCAAAGTCACAGCTTCATCTTGCTGAGGAAGAACTGGAAGGATCAGGCTGTGTCCAACCATTTTCTGGCACTTGTTTAGTATGTGTTCTGAAATTCCTTGACTTATTTTCAAGGAGTCTGGAATGTAACCACTGTTCCAAAAATCATCCGTTATCTTGGATAGGAAGGACTTTGTTTAAAGGTGAGATGGGTTTTGCTGCTTGTTTTATCAGCTACTGTGCTAATTTTGAAAGTATTTAGTTGACTGAAAATTATTTACTTGATTATAATCTCAGTCGCCAGTAGAGTGCATACATTTTATTTGTGACCTTCCTTTCAGTTGTAACCTGATTTCCTAAAAGTTTATGCCTCAGTGTCTGCTAGTCTCCTTTTAATGCCTTTCATATTTTTAGTCAAATTCAGCCAAATTCAAGAAGCAATAAAGGTCTCAAATATGGCAAAATCTCATGAGGTATGGGGACTGGGTAAAGGAGAGAAAGCTAAATTCTGCATCACTGGAGGAAAGACATTAATGGGAACTAACTTTTATATGTTATGTGATGTCTCTTGCCATGGGACAATTGGCAGGTGTAAGGATCTGTAGCACCCTTGGACTGAGCTGGCATCAGGAAGGAGCTATTCCTATTTTCTATATTTACTTGCTTAGAGCAGCCGGTGTGCTTGATACAGGCTGTGGGCAAGACTGCGGGATCAACTTTGGCTTGTCTCACTCAGAAACCAGGTAGGAGAAGCAGCCCAAATGGGTGGCTCTGCCCTTCTGCCCTGAGGGCCAGGCCCCAACCCCACCTCCCTCCTGCCCAGCCCCACCAGGCTCCCTTGGTTGCCTTCGCAGTATGCCAGAGCCATGAGGACCCACACCCTCATGCCAGGGTTGGGACATGTTACCTGAGACATTCTCAAGTGGAGGTGGAGACCCAAAAGTGTATCCAAGAGGTACAAGTAGCCATTTCTGGCCATAGACCTGGGAGAACCAGAGTTTTCTTCTAACTACATTAGTGCAGTGCAACTTCCTTGTCCCTTTCCTAGTAGCTTTTCTGTCAGCACAGTATTCCATGGTTGTAAAGCTTACCCACTTTAAGACAACAACTGATAAGGAGTTTAGCTAATTATAAAATGACTGCAGTCCCTGAAATTGGTAAGTGGAAAACCATGTCCCAAGTTAACAGCCCTGCTGCTGGGAGAATCATTTTATTTACACTAGGCTGGAACTAGTTAAAAAACCTGTGTGTTAAATGTGCAGGCAATATACTACTGCATAAGGCCACTTCACTGAAGCTAACTTTTATAAGTCCTTGGCCAATGTTTACTTATCCACAATAAGCCTACTGTAAATAATTAAAAGGCTTCTTTGTTTCCTTTCTAGTTTGTGTGCTGTATGGTTGGTTTATTGTTGTTGGGTGGCAAGTTACAAGGATTTCCTAGGCCAGCTCATTTATTTTATTTGGCTATTGGGCCTTGTTGCCGTTTGGAAATTTCCTGATTTCAGTTGTATTTTTCTGGGCTGGTTTCAGAGTCCTTTAAGCATGAGTAATCTAAAGAGAGAAACAGTTACGGTTAATCGAGCACTGTGGCAGTTAACATGAGCCTCATACAGCAGCCCTGCTTGCACCCTGGAGCTCCTAGTGTCTTTCATCGCCAGCCTCCCCACCCTTCTTCCTCCCAGCATTACAGAGCAAAGGTAGCTAAAAAAGTGATGTGGGAGATCGGGAGATGAAAGGCAGAGACCATTATCAATAACGAGTTCATGAAATCTCACAGCCCCACAGGAAGGCCACATCATCCTCCGTAAAATACACAGGAGAAAAAAATCTGAGAAAGCCCATGCAGGCTCACAGTAGAAACCTGCAACAGAAAAAATCAACCTCAGCTCTTCCCTGTCACTGAGTAGGCCCTAACCATTAGGCCCTTTTCTTCATGATAGTGCAGAGACAGGGAGGTAGAGAAGGAGGATTAGGAAGTAGAAATATCAGTGAATACATTACTGTTGGAGGTGCAAGGAGTTTGTAATGGTAGAGATCTTAAGAGTTATTTTAATGTCGCTTATTTCATAGAGAATTTGTTATTCGATATAATAACAATATAATTATAATATAGTAATTCCTGTTTAAAAAAAAAAAAAAAAAAAGTAAGTTCTTGTTTTAGGTTGATGATGGCAATCCCATTTCCTAGTATGAAGTGCTAAAGAGACACAGGGCTCTTACAAATGGGTTGTAGACACGAGCCTTGAAGCGACAGAAGTGATGGCACACTTCAGAACCACCACTAAGGAGAAGGAGGAAAGCAAAGGGCAGCAGACAAACTTCTCTCCCATAAGTGCCAGACCTTCTCACAGTGTTAATGTCATGCACATGCAGAAGTGTAACATCCGTGGGAGATCAGTTTTGTCTTTTCAAAATATAATTTCTTTTATTTTTAAGGGAAGTCACCCTAAAGCTTAAAAAAAAAAAAAAAATAATAATAATAATAATAATAATAATAATAATAATAATAATAATAATAATAATAATAAAAGAACATTAACATACTCAAAATATACCGGGTTTTGTAGTGGGAGTGTATGATCTTTTTGAAAGGGTCATTTTACAGAGCAAACATTTAGGTCCCTAAAACATTAACTACAGATCCTTGAACAGATTCTTCCCCTCAACAATGGGCTACGTGTATCAGTACCATTATCATTACAAAATGAGCACAACAGTAGGAGGATTAGCTTTCTCATTTACCAGATTTAAAGAGATGATGCTTAATCATTTCACTGCGTCTGGCTGGAATGGACCAAACTTTCCTCACAGCAGCCCATATAGGGTTATGCTCTACACTTGTAGCTAGAAGAGCATTGGTATCTCACCGATGCTTTGTCTCTTGCTGTCCCTTGCTCTTTGTTTGAGTAGTGCTGGCACGTCATCAAGACTCTCTTCAAACTCCAAAAAGCCAGTCAGCTGAGGGTGGGCAAGTGGTGGGGAAGGAACATCTTCAGGGCAGCCGACCTAAACTGACCAAAGAGATATTCCATACCCTATAATGTCACAATCAGCAATAAAAGGTGGGAAAGGGGAAGGAGGTTTATTGTGAAAACATCTGTCCTCCTGAACAACTGGTATGTGGATTGAGGCCCTGTTTCCCAGGATGTGGCCAGACATCACTCGTTAGAAATAATTGCTTTCTCTCTCTTTTTGCTTCCATGTGGCCTTTGCTTGTTTTTTGATGGTTTTTGTTTGTTTGGTTGGTTTTGGTTTTGTTTTTTTGTTTGTTTGTTTTGTTTTGTTTTTCCCCTCTTGATTTTCCCTTTAATTAAATTATCCTTATCTCAACCCGTGAACCTTTTCCTTTCCCATCATTCCCTTCCCTCCTTCTCCCCTCGTTTTCTCCCCCCACTTTTAGGAGGAGTGAGAGAGCAGTTGTGGCAGAGTTCAGCTGTCCATTAGTATAAAACTACCACAATAATATGCTACAAAGGATTACTTTTCATTTTTAACAGTCTGGATGTGCTCCTCAACCACACTGATACCATGGGTTCAGAAATGAACCAAACACACCCTCCTACCTTTGAAGCCTGCTTTAGAAAACATGATCATTTAGGTCAAAGAACAGATGAAGCAGTTCATAGTAAACAAGCCTAAAAACAGACTGATTTTGTTCAGTCTGTGTCATTTCATCTGTGACAGCTGCCCAAAGTGCCCAAGGTGCCAGTTAGTATTGACTATGCCACCGACTCTGTTCTAGGGCTGTATTTTACAGACTGGAATTCTGAGCTGACAAACAGGTTTTGCTGTTTGCCATGTGCTCCTGCATTTGCTCATCCATCTGGATTGATATGCCTAGCAAGAGATTAGCACTATGGGCCCTTGATCCTTTGCAAAGGCCTCTAGGCAGTTCCGTCTCACACATGATAAATAATAAATAACATTAATGGAATGCCAAGAATGTCATTAATAATTTTCAGATATGTAATTCATATTTAGAAGCATTTCAGGCATTATAAAATGCTCAACTTCCAATGACATCAAAATGTTCCTCTGAGCGTGTGACAAAGAAACTGTAACCACTAAGAATGTGTCACTATTGTGTTTTTTGTATTTTGTTGTTGGTTTTTTTTTTGGTTATTGTTATTACATTTATTTAATTATTTATTTATTTTTGACCTGAGACTCTAATTAGAACTGACTGAAAACTTGACAGTTGAACGTTGAGAAGAACTGATCTTATAACTTAAAAGCTCATGGCCGTGAACAGGATTCTTGGGGCTGTTCAAGGCTAATGATATTGATGCAAGTAGCCCATGCAAACAAGGAGACTTTAGAGCTAGTAAGTGAGTCATTACACGTAGTCTGAATGTGAAATCAATTGACAGTAAATGGGTCCAGGAAAAGGTACATAAATACTATAGAACAATCTGTATGGAGGACAGTCGCTAATGAGTGACCAGAGAGGAGAACAAAAACCCACAGAGGAGGCTATTAATGTTGTTATGTACCACTGAAGCATGAAATAGCACTAGAAGTTCTATGTATAAAGAAACAAACAACTGAGTCATGCTTTTTAGTGTGTTAGGTGAAATTTAGTAAACTCCTCCTTCGGTTACTACACTCGGAAAATAAGATTTCTCAAATCAAGCCCCAACTCTTCTTAGTCACTGAACCAGCTCAGCCTGTGCAAAAAGATTACTTTTCTTCTGTCAAATCTACATGATATCAGAAACAGGACTAGCACTTTGTAAATGGAAGTGAAAATGGTTTTATAGTCTAATTCAGCCAAGGTGATGAACAATCCTAGTGACACTTAAAGATAACTCCATAATTAAATTATCCTTGTAATCATGGCCAGAGTACCAATATTTTTCTGAATGAAACTTCATAGAAAAACTTCTACAGCACTGTGAAGACCAGCAAATTCTTGTGCCTGGGAAGAACCCACTGACAGCAGAGGGGAATGGGTGCAGGAGTCCATTTGAAACAATAGGTATTTAAATGCAGGCTTCCCTAAGCAATGTTGGTGCTCACATTGCAGTCAAAGGGGATTATCAATACAATCAGCGATTCTCAATATATTGATCTCTCAATCCCCTTTGACGGGGTTGTTGTCAATCCATATAGGGTATCCCTCCTGATACACACAGTAGTTGCCACCCCAGTAACACATGGATCTCCTAGTGGTCCTGTGTCACCTATGCCAGACTGATGTAGATACTTCAAATACTAGAAGGGATCTTAGGTGGCACAAAACACCTAATTTTAGGTCAAATAAATCTAGAGGGCTTTTCAACTGATGAAAAATAGGAGTCTTCTTTAGAGTGAATCCCAGTACTGCATGAGTGAGTTTCAAAAGAAGTTCCCTTCTGGAAGGCCAAACTTTACTTTTACTTTTAATAAATTTAACACCACTAATCCTTGGAATATTTTGAGATGACAAGATATGGGTGCCCAAATGTTGTTGCTGGCCACCATATGAGGCACCCTGGGGTATTCAAGACGTCTGCTTGGAATTTGCAGATATAACACAGGGGGATTGGAAGGCCTCTGTCCTTTCAGAGTGGGTTTGTTTCAGTTGTCAAACACAGATTTCTTTCCATTGTCCCTTGAAATGCCCTAGCTTACCACACCTGGCCTCCATCTGCAGCTCCAGGGTGCACAGGTCTCCCAAAGTTCCCGTGATACATCTGCCAACCGTGTGGATTTTTTTTTGCATACACTGGAACACTGCAAATAGCACCGAGCACTTATATTTAGTCAATTGAACCAGTGAAGACCAATGATAGGAAACAAAAGGCATAATACATGGAGCTGTAAGCAGCAATAAGCACAAATGTTCTCTTTTGGAGAATTGGATTTGGATCAGAGATTAAATTGCTCACATTAGTCCACAATTGGGCAGCTCAGTTCACCTCAAATAATTAGTGGGTGTAGTTTGGCTTGTGTTGAATTTTGTTTCAGAAAGAGTAATTTCAAGATGATGTCTTAAAAGAAGTTAGGACCAATTTCATTTACAGTAGCTGTCTGCTGTTGAAAGTGTCTGTCTCAAATCTGCAATGAGTTCAAACTCCTTTTCACTAAACTCATTTGCCAAAATACTGTAATTCATCTCAGCAAGTAGGGATTTCTAAATTATTTTAACAGCTTTTTTAATTATCTTAACTGGTTCTTGGAATCCTGTGACTGTACAATGCCTCTATTTGTAAGAAATCAAATAGATAGCAAATGCCTAGAGCTCTTTAAACAGTACAGATTCAAGCAATCCTCTAAAGAAATTATCATTTATCATTTACTCCTATTCCAGAAAAACATGAGAAGGAATTTCTCCTTTCCCCTATATATTTGTACTATCCTAGTATTGTTTTTTTTTGTTGTTGTTTGTTTTTTTTTGTTTGTTTTTTGTTTGTTTGTTTTTGTTTTTGTTTGTTTGTTTGTTTTTTTCCTTCCTATACTGAGACTATTTTTCAGTGTTAATGCATAATGTCACAGAAAATTGGTATTAGACTAGGACTCATCAATATGGAGAAAAAAAAAAAAAAAGTTATATTGCTCATATCTTTTGTCTGGCACTTGAGAGACAACAAATGAAAAAAAAAAAAAAAAAGCACATGATCAGTTAGAATGCACATATAACTTCCTACAAAAGTCATCAGTGTTCCTGTTACTTAAAACATGCACCATGACACTAGGATTGTAATATGTTCTTATGTTTTATAATTTGCACTGTACAATGGAATATTTTAAAACATAACAGAAAAAACAAAGTAATCTTACAATATTTTAAATGCATCTGCATAATATCACATATATTTTAGCATATGTGCAACAGATGTTTTCTTATATTGAATATTAGAAAATAAGTTACATTCAGAGTAGGAGAATAGGTGATGAAGAGTGGGTTTTGCTAAGTTCAGTGCCTGAAATCTTACTAATATATCAAAATGCTGCTTACTTACAATAGGCAGATTTGACCTTTAAAATTAAAATACTGGAGGCTCACAGATCTCGAGGTCCAAATGAGAAAAAAGAAAAGAAAAATCTGAAGATTCTGATAGCTATCATAATGCTCCACAAATATTTTAGGACATGATATAGAAGACCATAAAGTTTTGTCAGTTGTGCCTTTGTCCCATCTTTCTTAGAAGTCATCTGATGTAAGATCATGTAGTACAGTGAAGGTAAGGCTTTCGGTTTAGATGTTTTGTGTGATGTCTTCTAACTTGTGTGAATGAGCTGGACACTAAATGTTCAGTATTTGGTCATTGCAATCTGTCAGTGTTAACAAAGCACAGGACATTTTTCATAAATGTCCCTAAGCTAAGACCCATTTCCTTTCTTGTTTAAACACAATAAGATTTAGTTAATTTCCAGGGCATTGCCCTGGCTCCTGTGCTAGTGTTAATAGTCATCTGCCCCAAGCTGCTCAATAACCAGCTGAGCATCTGACTTCATACAGCTTCAGAAGCTTTTTCTGCAGCATGTTCATTATGAGGAGGGAAAAAGGACTCCCAGATCTAACTCTGGCTCAAAAAATTTCAGTGGGAATTATGCCACTTAGGTGAAGAGGAATGATGTCCTTTTCAAAAATTCAGTGCCTGCTGTAAGAAAAACACGTATAATTCTTTGGGGGTGTATGCTTAAATTTTTCAGTTTTACACATGGTGGTTGGTATGGAAATGTAATTGAAAACATAAATAATAAATGTATTACTGGCACAGGAGGTAGATGTAGTTTCTTGAGTTGTTGGCTCACGCCTGTGGGAACAGCAGGGTGGCATATTTTTCATGTGGTTTAAAATCCAGGCTGTTTTAAATATTACTGAGCACCAAACAAATTAGTAACTGAAGTCCATTAGGCTTCCTAAGAATTTCCTTCTTAGATTTTACCTGGAACTAGCCAACTAAAACCACACTAGTCTACTCATCCTTCTGGAATTACTTAGTATGGAATTACTTAGTATGTTTCTAGGCTCTCTGATGTGCTTCATTTCCATGCTATCTGACAAATAACAAGTTTATTCTTGTAACGCAGACATCTCCCTTCAGCAGCCCCAGCGCTGAGTGGCTTGTTTAAATCACATAGGAAGTCAGTAGCAGGACTTGGAACAGAGTCTAGACCTTCTTAGGCCTATACTTGTATCTGAACCACAAAACGACTCCTATTTCATCCTTTGATGACTAATTCATTAGCAAACACTTCTCCCCTTACATCGGCCAGTGAAACCCAAAAGACAGGCTTGTGACTTCTCTAACTGTATTCTACTTACTACCTGGTAAATATTTTCAGTATCAGGGGCCTGAGCAAGCAAATAGAGTCCAACCTCACAGCAACACAAAAGTGGCTAGCCGCCTGTGAGCCTCTGAAGGTTCAGAGGTTCAATTTGGAGACCTACCAAAAAGTTCAGATGCTTATACAGAGTTTATCCAAACGATCTGAACCCTCAAGAATGCAGACATAGGCCTCCTGAGAACAGACATTTTAGTTAAATTTCAATTCATTTCTGTTTCCTTTTATACTAGAAATGCAACTGGCCTTTTTGTGTGTGTGTGTGTGTGTGTGTGTGTGTGTGTTTGTCTTTTTGTTTGTTTGTTTGTTTTTTTGATGGTGATTTTGTAGATTTTTGTTTGTTTCTTTGATAGAGAGAGAGAGTTCTTAGAGCCAGAAGTATTGCACAGGAGCACAGATTTACACTGAAGCAAAGTGCAGTGGGGGTCTTATCAGAACTCATAAAGGTTTGTTTTCAACTTGTGAGTCTGTGTCTCTGTGTGTGTGTGTGAATGCCCACATATGCACATCACTCATTTTTCAATCTATACTCACTTGACCATTCAGAGGGGTACCATTGCAGTTAATTCCCCCACAGCAAACACAGATAAATTCATGACTCTTTGAACATTTTTCATTGATCAAAAAGAATCTAACACATTCAGAAATTACTTTCAAAATCTGGTTGCCTTTATAAACAAAGGAAATAACAGCTATCTAGGGCTGACATAGGCAGGTTCAATATGCCACTCACTTGTATGCATGTCTGGGAGGCGATACTGATGAACTTTTAGTGAACAATTGCTGATGCACTTCTGATTGTTATCTTTCAGTCAAAGACTGATTTGGTATCATTCCTTTGCTGTTTGTGTGTAATGGCTAGCTTCAGAAAATAAATTCCAATTTTGGGTACTGAGACAATTGAGAATCCCAGTTTGTCATTCATCAGTGTAATTGCAGATGAACGTTTGCTGGTCCACTTCAGCAGCAACTTGGATCCTAACCAGCAAGAAAAGAGGAACCAAGATGCAGCATCATTTCTGTGATTTATAGGAAAAGAGAATGAAATTTCTTCTTTAGGCTTTAGGCCAAAGAAAGCCCAAAATGTATCAGATTAACTATAAGACAGTATCACCAATGACTAGTAAACTGGCACTGTAAACTGGTACTGTTTTCTTAATTTTTGTCTCGTTTTTAATAAAATTGTTCAGTAAATTTTATAAACTTTCACCTCTTTACATCTCTAAAGAATGTTCTTGGAAGTGAAAAAGACAAATACAGAAGTTTTAGAAATGTATATTAACCTGTTTAATAGGTACACAATCTTTCTCAAAATTTCTAAACATAGCTGGTTTTATTCAAAAATTTTGAACCTAATAGCCTTAACACATTGTGGAAAAATATTTGTTCAGGTTCATTGTTCACAAGTATTTTACTTTCACTCCAGGCTCCTCCTGCCCCACACTTTCTCCATAGGAAATTAACAAAGTCTGTGACCTAACAAGTGGCAATTCATAAATTCATTAGATTAAAAAAGACTAGTAACATAGCAATTCCTTTAATAGGTTTCCTTCCAATCTCTAATTTACATTTCTGTCTGCCCTGGCAAAGATATTACTTCATTAAGACTTTTTTTTTTCCTAAATTAGAGAAATTTTAATGACTTCTCTTATTTATTGCTTCCATATGCAAGTAGTTATCTTTCTTGCAAATGGAAATGAGACCCAAAATTGCAACAAATGGGGCCAAGCCGCTGAGTGCATATGTTCCTTTTTGGAGAAAGTACACATGCCTGATCGAATTAACTTTAACCTCTCTGTCCATTGAACAGACATCCTCTAATGTGGGGGCTTTTAAAACTGTTCTCGTTAAATTTATTTTGAATCGCTGAGAACACTCTATCACAGTTTCAGCAAATAACCTCTGATAATATTAAACACCTGGTAAGCACAGTACCCAGGGGACCCTGTGCTGCCGTGTTTGACCTGTGACCTCCTGCAGTGAAGTTCGGCCCTTGTGATCCACTCGGATGCAGACAAGAAAGCTATTCTGAGGGAAAACACCTGCTTGCAAGGGCTGACCCCAAGCCAGTGCACGGCTGAAAAAAAGTCAGCTGGGTAGAAAGAGACCAGAGCCCTGTGCAGGTGTTTCCTACAGCACCATACAGCCAAAAAAAAATAAAAATAATAATAATAAAATAAAAAAAAAGGATAATATGGGTAACTGTTAGGTGTTCTCTCAGCTGTTTATCTGAGTTTGCATAGCCTGAGCTTCTCCCAGTAGAAGCTGAGGAAATGAGGAAGAACCTACTGGTTCTGCATTTCTAAGTCTGCCAGGACTGGAGCAGAGCAAGCATGAGCAGATCCACAACCCTCTGGACTCTAATGGGAGGTATAGCTATGGCAAGAAAACAAATGTGAAGGCCTCTTCCCTTCTCTCCTACCCATAGCTTTTGCTGCTGTGTGTATATTCAGAAGGAAAAAAAAAAAAAAAAAAAAAAAAAAAAAGAGTGGATGAGCTATGAGTGGATGTCTTCTTTCTCCTTCTTTCTCAGGAGAGTCTTTTTGGCTCTTATTTTCCTCTTAGTGAGATGTCCTCTAATCTGCCCTTATTGAAGAAATGCATCATAAATGAGGAGTTAAATGCAGCAACAACAAAACCTCCTGGTAGGAAAGAGGAAGTAAATCCTCCCATAGCAAAGTTAAGGTTTTTGCAGCATTTTATTTTATGCAGCATAATTATGATCCTTTTTAAGTACAGTGAGTGCCACTTTCATTCAGTGTTTTTCAGTCACATCATGTTACTCATTTTTGTCAACAGGTCTGCACAACGACAGGGCATTGAGAGGAAAATATTTAATCTATCTCTTTATTTATTAAGTGAGTATCATGAAATAAGATGACAGGGATGGAAACTTAACCCTTTTGAAATTCTTTTGTTAATTTCTTCATAGACTTTTTTCCAAGGTCACCGTTGGATGCAGGGCTTGAATGTCACTCACTTGCACACTCACAGGCTGTCAGCACACCTCTATTCACCTGATGAGAGCGCCTTCAGCTGGCGTCAATAAAATCCTTCCATTTCCGACAGTCTCTGGCTCTGGAGCTCTCAGATATTAAACAGCCAATTCTGGACCATTTAAAAAGAAAAAGGCGGCAGAGGTAGGGGGAAAGGAATGGCTGTTTCTGTGCAAGAAGAATTCAGCTACAACTTGTCAGAGTTCATTTCAGCTTTGCCTTTTATAGCCTTCAGATCCAAATTGCTTTCCATCACTCTGGCAAAGGCTGGATTTGTATGCCTGTCCTAAATGTGGAAGGCCAGTGCAGTGTTCATTGAACAACCAGCCTCACTAATATAACAGAATTCAAAAATAAATAAATAGGGGGGGAAGAGAGAAAGGGAAGGAAGAAAGAAAGGAAGAAAGAAAGATTATTGGCAAGCACACTGATACTAACAATTTGCCTTCATCTTTTGCCCAGTATCTTGGGCCTGACAAAGACCAACATCTGAAAACAATCATTGGAGCATATTAGTTTTTTTTTTTTTTTTTTTTTTTTTTTCCAAGCCATATCAAACTACAGTGTAATAACAAGACATTTATTCTGCGGTATTTTAAGGTTTAAACAATTTGCAATCTACTTCCAAGATGACTGAGATGGAAGCAGGAAGAACACAAGTTCTTTAAGTAACTTCCTCACTGTTCCCTAGTCCTACACTGGGAACACTTGACACCCAATTGCATTCATCCTGCTGGAAGTAAATGCAAGTCATCACTTCGCATAAGGCTGTTGGTATGATTTCTGCCAGGGCTGATAACAATGTCCTATTGTTGATGAGCCTCTGTCAGTTCCACTTAGCAGTGAGAATGTCAAATTGTCAAGTGTTTTTAAGACTGGAAGGTGAGAGACAACCAGTACCAATTTCACTTGGAGCCAGAGGGTTGAAACCCCCCAGATGTCCTCACTATACAGGGTAACACAATGTGATGGGAGGCTGTAGCCACTGGAAAAACAGTGAAGACATTTTTTAAGATTACACTCTTGGGAGTGTAAAAGGACAACATCTTTACTTATTCTTTAGAGAATCTCCAGGCTGTCTCTAACAACAGCATAAAAATTAAATTAAATCCAGACATTAGACCTGAAAATTTCCAGTCCATCTGTAAGTCCTCTGTTCTTAGGGGACTTCCTTCTACCTGCCTATGGCACCACTATTGCTTAAATTTCATTACCATTCCTCAAATAGTGGTGCACAGTCATTACTCCATACAGAAGGAAACCTGACCTGTAAAAATCACTATATGTAATCAGGTTGCTTACTCTGTGACCATGCAGTTACATGTACTGGCAGTCCAAAGCTGGGCCCTAGCAGATCAGTCCCAAGTCTCACCACTGTCTCCACCAAGACTCCCTGAGCAGAGTGAGTGTAGACACACAGGGCTGACTTTAAAGCACCTGTATCTGAGCAAGGTCCACCATGTTAGAAGCAAGGTGCCTCTGAGGTTCCTGGTCATTTAGTCAGAGAAAGGCCCTGAACAAGGTGGTTGCCTAGAGGAAGGAAATATTAGGAAAAGGGACAGGGACAGAATTTAAGACTGCTGAAAGCAATGTGTACCCTTTCTCATCCCTCGGGGCCATTCTTTTGGGCAGAGCCTGGTAAGGAAGCCAGCTCACTACAAGTCACCTCCTCACTGCTCTGCAGATAAAAGGCACTTTGACTTTCAGAACTCTTGACTTGGCAGCTTTCACTGGCACAACATGAAATATGAAGAAGAAACACTTCAGAAAAAAATAACACTGTAAAAAAAGATTTCCTTCATGCTTTATTAATCTTTGTCTTCTGGTTTAACATCAAGTAATCAGCTTTCAACACTGCCTGTTTTAATAGCCTACTATTCTGCTCTGCACTGTTAGCTCTCTTCCAAACTATTTCTGCTTAAGCAGTAGCCAAATACAGCAAACAAGACAACTTAACCTGATGTAGTCCCAGGGCTCTCTGTAATTTCCTGCATGCTGGATTCCTGTTTAGTTTCACCACTGGTGCCTTACTCATCCTTGCTATTCCATGGTATTCTCCATGTGGCAGTCTCCGCTTCCAGCTGAGCACTAATCCTATCAGGATCTTTTCTATAAAGTTTTATTCACCATTTCATGGTCTGAAATAATTGTTATTGTTTCACAGTTTTTAGGTGTTAATGAGAATTATGGGGGAGGTGAAGGAGAAATAAAGAGATTGCATTTTCTTCTTTCTTCAACATCTGCTTCAAGTGCTCTGCCATAAGTATTCTGCTAAATTTAGGAAGTTTATTATTATTTTTATTATTATTATTTATTTATTTATTTATTTCATATTTTTTTCCCTTCTTGTTTTGGTCTCATGACTTAAAAAAAAAAAAATGCTGCTTTAGATAAAAATATCCTCCACAACAGCCACCTGGTAATGAGTCTATATGAGACTATCCAAACTGTTAACAACAAGGTTTAAAAGCAACTAAGTGTTTTAGGAAATATATCAGTTCTCTTGTTCTTGGGCATATGCTACCCACTAACTAACAGAGGTTAAGATTTTTTTTCCTCCCTACAAAGACATATCATTCCAAAGATACTTAAAGCAGCAATATTTCTTGGGAAGCAACAGGTTCCAGTGACAGAGCAGCAGAGCACCGAGACATTTTGTCTGGTGTGGTAAGGCTACACTTACTAAGATTTTGTCCAAATCTGGGTTTAAGGTTTAAAGATGTTTAATGAGAAGCATTTTCTTACCCTGCTGCACTTTCTTGATCTTGCTAGGAAAACGCAAAGCACAATACAAAATACTGCTCTTATGATAATCAAAGAAACCCATGAATTCCTGCAGGTCTCAAGGGATTCTCATCAGGGTGTTTTCCTTTATTTTCCCTTTAACTAATTTTGTATATTTTCCCCTTAATTCATCATCCTGATTTTTCAACAACATTGGGGTTTCTTATCTGCCCTGCTCACAAGAAAACTGTATTTGTACAAATAAAGAATGAGTGTGAGCCTACCACAAAGGAGATGCAACAGTCTAAACTGTAAGGGTAAAACATGTTCAGAACAACAACAACAAAAAGCCAGCCAAACAAACAAAAAAACACCTCATTGGTAGACCTTGAAAAGAAAAACAGCACCTCTCCAGTTGTTCTCTAATCAGTCCCAGGTACAGATTTGCTATGAGTTAAGAAGGGAAGCAGAATTTCTTTTACTACTGCCTGCCAAATGCATAATTGTTGCTGTTTAGGAAAGAATGTTCTCCCTTTTCCCAGCTTGTTTGAGTGGTAAATTACCTTTTCCTTAGTTTTGTGGAAAAACATTCTCTCTGGAAAGCAAAACTGATAGCATACATACTTTGATTTTTATGCCGTTTCTATTAAACAAGTTTGGCTGAGTAAAATCTGATCTCCTTTGGTACTACACATGTGTATAATCAAGTAGTAAAGGCTTGCCACAGTTCTCCATATACCAACTTGCAGTATTTTCAAATACTGCCTTACTCAAACCATTAGTGATACACTTACAAAAGCTCTTACCTGACATGCTGGAAAAGTTCACTTGAGCAACTCTGAAAAGGCAAAGAGAAAAAGAAAGAAAAAGAAGGTGTAAGAAGGTGAATAAATTATTGCAGCCCTGGGGCAGTGTGTGAGTTTTACAGGGCTATTTATTTTGCTTTTCAATAAAAATGTGTAATAGACCCACTGGACCTATTACTTGCCCACTGGACCCATTACCTCGATTGAACAAGGGCAGTGCAGCTTAAAGACAGGGCTGATTGGCAGCCCAGCCTCTTCTAGCCCAGCTTTGCCTGAACCAGGGTTTGCAGCCCACTGCCGCTCTTGCAGGGTCTGGTTCACACCTTTCCCAAAGTGAGAAAATGCGAAGACAGATAGATAGGCTGCAGGAAGCCCTGGCGCCAGAGTGGCAGTGCAAAAGCACATTACGGCCATGAGGAAAAGCAGGTGTGAACTTTCTGTTGTTCAGCCAAGTATCTTGATGGCCTGAAGTTGTTTATCAGGCCAGGCTTGGCCAGGCAGAGTGTGCTGTACAGCTACATCTGGGACATGGTGTCCTCAGGTCGGAAGGAATTATGTGATAATCTCTGCTGCTTGGAGTGCAATCTAGCAAAGTGCTGAGTACTGGCATGACCTGGCCAAGCACAGAAGTTCAACTTACATACTTAAAGTTAGTCATATACAAAAGTGCTCTTCAGCTAGACCTTTCCCAGTTCTCAAACTCTGATTATATTCTTAGCACAACGCTCAGTACTTTAAAGGGTTAAACACATTTTAAACAAATGTTCAGACCTCTTGCAATAATTAATCACTACAAACACAACATTTAGAGAAAATATTTTTAATACTGATAATTATAAATGAAATACTTCATATTAGTTAAGTTTCACATCATTGAGGGCCTCTTTTGTGGTGGCATGAACAGATGCAAAGAGACAAAAATGCATTTTGCTTTATATTGTTAAGTCTGTTATGTGTCAGGAATGGGAAAGAACCCAGTAGTTTCCCATGAAAGGCCTGTATACCTATAGCATATTTAGAAGAAATAGAATAAAAGAAAGCTTATGACACAACTGGAAAAATTTCTACTAAAAATAGTCCAGTTAAAATGTCTCTGGCACTCCATGAAGTCAGAAGATTCAGGTGGGTTTCTCTTGTAAGAAAATGGAGGTAATTTGTTATTATAACATAAATGTTTAAAATAAAAATGAATAAATAGAAGGAAGAGATTTTTTTTTCAATTTTCCATTTATTTACTTATTTATTTATCTTTAATGCTAAAACACATATCTTATGTTTTTAGTATTAAACATAATACCGAAATCTACCAGAGTAGTCAAACATAAAGACAATATGCAGCCATGAAGACAATATTATGGAATGCAACACCCACATATATGAAATTCTTGTCACACGCAAACCACAAAAACTCTTGCAAGGGAGATAAGTATCATTATTTGTGTTTTATAGCTGTAGAAACTTATGAAAAATTACTTACCTGTCCAAAGAGATATTGGCAGAATGCACTTTCATTGCTATTCCAAACAGCTTAATCAGAAGGTTTGCTTCAGTTTGCATTACTGGATCCTGCCCCCAAATTATTGAATCATGCTCCCTGATTCACTTGTGTCTAGGACTAACCAAGAAACTCAAAGTAGTTATGTATGCAAATACCTCAAGATACCTTGATACACAGCTGTGTCAAGATATTTTAGCATCCTTATAACTGAGCCATTCTCCCTGCTTGTTCCTTCCTCAGCTATCATGCAGTTTGCTCTACACTGAACTGGACTCTCACAGTGTCAGGCTTGGAGCCTTTATTTTCCCCATTACTGCTAGGTTAGGTGCCACTCTACCAGGTCTAAAGGTCACTTTGGAAGCTGTGAAGATACACTTCAGGCTCACTACTCATATGAAAAGACAGAAGCCATATACTGTCATACAATTCTATTTGGTATCTTCCCCCAAAGGACATCTGCTCACTGCATCCTTGCTGCATTTTAAAAGTAAAGTTAATGGTCTTTAAATGCTGGAAGTTGAGCACAGAGTTGCTTGGCAGCTGAGGTCACAGGAAACAGATATTCTTTTTCTGGTGCTTTAATTCAACTTCTATTATTTATTTATTTTTCAAAAAAAAAAAAAAAAAAAAAAAAAAGATATATCGTTATTTATTATTACTATAATGGGCCATATTAGAGTTCATTCTCATATATATAACCTATAACAAAAAGTTATTTTTTTAATAGAAGCAAGTTGGAGGAAAGACTAGTGTTGGCTGCTGCTCTTCTGAGTAGTGGTGTATATTCATGTTGGAAATGACATTTCTATAATTCTACACAGAAAATAAATAAATAAGAATTTTCTAGATGGTTCTTGGTAAACTTCTAAATAATGACAACTGGAAGGCTGGAATTCACTTAGAAATGGTGCCTTATTTATTCTGTATTTGCTTTTTTAGTGAATAAAACAATCAAAGCAGGGAGATCGCCATTTAAGTGCTAAGTAAGCTGCCAATAGTGATTTGTACTTTAATTTTTAAAATATTTCTGGATGTTTTTGTCCTATAAAAAAGATTGTAAAGATTGAACGTAACGTGAGCATGAAACAGAGGATAAACTGGAAAGAAATTCAGCCTCTAGGCCAGAGTCTAAAGCTGTAAAACAATCCTTCCTGGCCACTGTCTTGGCCCATAAATTGGGAAGGAAGCCACCAAACTTTGTATTCTTTCTTAGGGCAGTGAGAATCATTCACATGCAGCTGCCAAACCAAAGCATTTTTTTAGTAAAGTTGGCTCAGCCTGAACTAACTTAAACAGGTTTTGTTTCTTCTTGAAGAAATTAAGAAAAAAAAGAAAAAAAAAGTGTTTGGGTCAATTGCGAACAGAACACTTCATTTAGAGGCACTGCATATAAAAGCAAATGAAGCAAAGAACCAGATCCCAGAAGGAGGGAGATGTTTCCCTCCTTTTATCCAAGAGACCAGTAGTTAAAGTACCATATAGGGCACAGGAGACCTGCATTCCATGCTGTTTGTGAGAATGTAATGTATAGCCTAACTCTCAGTCCATAGCTACTTCTGCCATATGTTAGTCTCATTTTCTCAACTGAAGCATGCTGCATGGAACTGCATCTCCATACAGTGATGCAAGTCCATGAGGGACATGGGGAAGAAGGGACTTGGTTATTGAATCAAGCCATGTAAGTTGGAAAGAACCTCAAGGCCTCTCTTGACTCACATTCCACTCAACCGATTTACCTGTGTATCAAACGTTGTCTGTTGCCTCTTGTTCTAGTCTTCCACAATTCTGGGATGAGTTTGGCTTGGTTTTCTCTTGTTATGTAACTGTAGACAGCAATTGGATTCCACCAAATCCTTCTCTTTTGCAGACTGAACAACAGATTCAGCTCTCTCAGCCTCTCCTCAGCCAGCATGTTCTTCAGCTCCTAATCAGCTTAGTGGCCAATCATGGGAATGGCTATGAGTACTGGTGAGCCCAAAACTGGGCACAGTATTTCAGATGTGGTCTCTCAAGTGCCAGATAGAGACAAAAGATCATCCTTTCCACCTGCCAGCTAGGTAAGAACATAGCTAATACAGATGAGGATGCCTGTGGTCTTCATTTATTGACTTGTTCATATTGATGACTTATGTTCCTCTTATCCACCAGGACTCCCCATATCCCATTTTGCACAGCTGACTTTCTGGATCAGGTGTCGAGGTGTCCAAAAGTCCTAGACAAGCAATGACTATATGCATAGAAAGTCCGGCAACACAGTTCCCTGGTTTCCTCATGCTATTTTTACTTTTTTGTGGTAAAATGTACAAAGTACTTAAGTGGGCAATGAACCTTACCCACCACCTTATTCCCCTGTGGTACTTGTTACCACTTAATATAATCATGTCAATAGAGCAGTAAGAACAGTCTGGCAAGCAGCTAAAAGGGATTTTTGATTGATGTACAGCCAGTGGTAGTGTGAGAGTGGTGAAATATTTTGGATTAGTTGAGATTAACCAAACATTAATACATCTAAAATTAAAGAGCAGAATGTTATAATCTTTAAGAATATATCATGAACTGGTGTCACAGAGGGAGCAAAAAGACAGGCAAATTATGTGGCACCTAATGACATGCATTTAGTGAGCATTCCCTGAGGAGCTGCTGACATTACTACAAATTGCTTCATCATTTCAGTTCAGCTACAAATGCATCCATGCAAAGATGGCTGGAAACTTCCCTTTCACTCCCTCACATGCTCATACATGCACATACATGCACATCCTCCCTTTCACACACACAAACATCTGATGTGTACCATAAATTTCCATAATGTGCTTAGTGATGCGAGGAATTATTTAAAAAGGCTAATTACTATCACTGTCTTTTTTATACCGCCTTACAGATTACACAGACTCCTTGAAAGCTGGATTACCCTTTCATACCTTATCTTTGGATAAAACACAAAATCATGACAAAGACTTTTATTTCTGTCCTCATTTAAAAACACTGTGCAAAGTGACTGTATGCTTTTGTTGGAGAGAAAATGCTGTACCAGTATGTGTTATCTCCTATAAAGATCATATTAATGAAAGAGGTATTATGAGTGATCATAGCCTAGAAATCTTCTCATTGAGAATATGGCTCATATGAAGAAACACAGCATAACATATGGGCATTGAAAAAGTCATTATTCTTTTGCACTTAAATCTATTAAAATCCTATTAATTTCAGAATATAAATGAAATTATTGGAATAACAAAAATACGATGCCTTCGTCTTTATATGGGGATATTCACTTCATTTAAATCTATGAATACTGTGTGCAAAAGCAACATGAGTTTGTGTATGGGTGGTGCAGCTCTCCTATGAAGACAGGCTGAGGAAGTTGGGGTTGTTACCCCTGGACAAAAGGAGGCTCCAGTGAGATCTTATTGTGGTCTTCCAGTACCTAAAGGGGGCCTATAGGAAAGCTGGGAGGGACTTTGTACAGGGGCACGTAATGATACAAGGGATAATGATTTTAAATTAAAAGAGATTAGATTTAGATTAGACAGGGTGATGAGGCCCTGGAACATGTTGCCCAGAGAAGTTGTGAATATCAGGGATGATTCCAATCCCTGGAAATGTTTAAGACCAGGCTGGATGGAGCTTTGAGCAGCCTGATCTAGTGGGAGGTGTCCTTGCTCATGGCAGGGGGTTGGAACTAGATGATTTTTAAGGTCCCTTCCAACCTAAACCTTTTTATGATTCTATTATTCTATGAAATATCTCCATAAATAGGGTCCAAATTATGTGAGTCAGGTTTTCATAAAGCAAAAAGAGTACCTAAAATATATCTGCCTTCTCTGGAAATTCAGCATAATCATTAGCCTTAATAATGCTAAACCTCAAACAGTTTAACACTGCTGAGGTACAATTTGGGAGGAAGTTTTGTGTGGATACAGCCCCAGAAACTCCTTTTCACAATTTGGTTTGGGTGGACATAGACTTCACATTTATGCTTGTGAACAGCAGATGATTTACAATGCATTAAAGGAGCAGCTCAGATGAGGTGAGGCTGTGCAGGGAGGACCTGAAGAACAAGGTCATGTGCCCAGAAAACCTTTCAGGACCTCATCTTTTGGCTGAGATTTGGAGCTCACCTCTGTGCTACTGTTTTTCCTGATGCCGCCATATTGACAGTTGCATTATGCAGAAGGCTGACAAATACAGACCATGAGGCTGTCTCTCTAGCACGTTCAAAGGTGTGTTTCTGTTCACCTGTTCACAAAAGGCAAACCTGCCAACAGCCCGCAGCCTGCAAGTACCAGTCAGCATTGTCTCTGGGCATGTTTAAGAGACAAAGCACACTTCAGTGGTACATTTGGATAGGACTGAGCAAACACAACCTGACACACTCCAGCTGGTAGGTTATAGTAACATTTAATATGGCACTTGTATGCTTGCTTGGTAATTTCTGCTTCTAAGTCCCTTAAAATACTACCTAAGCTTAACAGTAACATGAACAGTTGTAACTCCTATCTGACAGAGATGGTGGTCTGAGTTTCAAAAGAAGAGCTTTCCATTCAAAACTGCCTTATTGTCTTTCCTTTTTCCTAAATAAATTTCTATTCCTGGGAAATTGGCACACTCAAATACTTCTCTGAAACACATCTACACCAATGCACATAGCACAGGGAAAAAATAGGAAGAATTAGAGATCTGTGTGCAGTTGTAGGGCTATGATCTCATTGCAGTTACAGAGACATTGTGGAATAGCTTGCATGACTGGAATGTTGTCATGAATGGCTACATGTGTTTTAGGAAAGACAGGCCAGGAAGGTGAAGTGGTGGAGTTGCACTTTATGTGAGGGAACACCTGGAAAGTATGGACCTCTGCCTCAGGGTGGATGATAAGCAAGTCAAGAGCTAATGGGAAAGGATTAAAGGACAGACTAGCAAGGATGACACTACTGTGAGTGCTTGCTACAGGACACCTGATCAGGAGGAGGAGGTAGATGAAGCCTTTTAGAGAAATCTTGATGTAACCTCACAGTCACAGGCTTCGGTTCTCTTGGGGTTTTCAACCACCCTGACATCTGCTGGAGGAAAACACGGCTAGGCACAAACAATCCAGTAGGTTCCTGGAAAACGCTGATGGTAATTTTCTGACACAGGTGATGAGCCAATGTTCTGCTGGACCTTGTACTAATAAACAAAGAAGAACTGTTTGGAAATGTAGCCGTGGCTACCATGACCATGAATGAGATCGTGGATTTCAGTGTCCTGTGAGGAGGAAGCAGGGCAATAACTAATTACCCTGGACTCTAATAACTAATACCAGTACCCTGGTTACTAATAACTAATAACCCTGGACTTCAGGAGAGCTAACCTTGGCTTCTTCAGGGATCTTCTTGGAAGAATTCCATAGAAACAGGCCCAAGAATGAAGAGGGGTCCAAGAAAACTGTTTTCTATTCAAAGATCACTTCCTCCAGGCTCAAAAACAGTGCATCCTTTTAGGCAATAAATTGAATAAAGAGAGCAGGAGATCTGCATGGATGAGCCATGAATACCTGAAAAAAAAATGAAACATAAGCAGGAGGTGTACAGGAGGAGGAAGCAAGGACAGGCAACGTGAAATTAATAAAAAGACAGAGAGTAGGCAGAATTCTCATGAGGCAGGTCAAGGCCCATTTGTAATTAAATCTGGCTAGAGATGTTAAGAACAAGAAGGGCTTCTTCAAATGCATCAGTAACAAAAGGAAACTAGGGAAGATGTGGGCCCACTCATAAATGGGGTGGGGACCCTGGCAACAAGGAATGTAGAGAAGGCAGAGATATCGAACGCCTTCTTTGCTTCAGTCTTCACTGCCAAGGTCAACCCTCAGGAATCCCTGACCAAAGAAACCGAGGAGAAAGTCTGGAGAAAGGAAGACTTTCCCTTGGTTAAGGAGGATTGGGTTAGAGAACATATAGTCAAACCTGACATCCACAAGTCCATGGACCCTGGTCAATACTGGCTCCAGTTTTGTTTAACTTATTCATCAGTGACTTGGATGAAGGGATAGAGTACCTCCTCAGAAAGTTTGCTGATGATAGAAGACTGGGAAGAGTGGCTGATATACCAGAAGGCTGTGCTGCTATTGAGAAGGATCTTTAATGCTTTAGAGATGGGCAGAGATTAACCTCTTGAAATTCAGCAAAGGTAAGTACAGGGTCCTGCATTTGGAGAAGAACAACCCTGTACAGGCTGTGGGCTAACCTGCTGGAAATTAGCTCTGTGGAGAAAGACTTGAGGTTTCTGATGAGCAACAGGTTGACCATGAGCCAGCAATGTGCCCTTGTGGCCAAGAAGGACAATGGTGTGCTGGGCTGCATTAGGAAGAACATTGGCAGCAGGTCAAAGGAGGTAATCTTCCCCTTCTACTAAGTTCTGATGAGGCCTCACCTGGCATACTGTGTCCAGTTCTGGGCTCCCTGGTACAAGAGCGACACAGGGCTCCTGAAGCAAGTCCAGTGAAAGGCAACTAAAATGATTAAGAGACTGGAGTATTTCTCATATGAGGAAAGGCTGAGGGAGCTGGGCATGTTCAGCCTGAAGAAGAGAAGGCTTGGGGGGATCTGATCAATGTATATAACCATCTCAAGGGAGGATGTCAAGAAGATGGGACCAGACTCTTCTCAGTGGTGCCCAGTGACAGGATGAGAGCAACACAACACATGAAGTTCCACCTGAATATGAGAAAAAAGGTCTTTACTGTGAGGGTGACTGAGCACTGGAACGGGTTGACCAGATAAGTTGTGGAGTCTCCTTCTCTGGAGATACTCAGAAGCCTTCTGGACACAATCCTGGGTAATGTGCTCTATGGGACCCCTGTCTAGGGGACATTTCAGGCACCAGATGATCTCCAGAGGTCCCTTCCAACCTCAACCATTCTCTGATTCTATGATTCCAATGTTCATTATTTCCTCACCTCCATGCTACTTCAGATGCAGTAGAATGAAGATGTCCTATATCAGATGTGTAAATTGTGAATTAATCCTCAGATTTTTGTCAGTCTGCCTTTGAATGTTTTTTCAAGGTTTAATGTCTAACCATTGATCAATCTTGACGTTCATTAAACACTGGCAAATTATTCATGACCAGACTAACTCTTTACAGGTGTTCTATGACTGTATTATGTTGTGAAGTACAGCATATTAGGCTCTGTTGGACACCCCTTGATGGTATTCTCAGATTTAAAGCAAATTAGGTCTTGATCTGTAAAGTTTAATGGCTTCATGGCTCTTATTTCTTTTCACTAAGCTCTCCAGATATATGCTTTTACTTTGCCATGCACACACACATTAAACTTATGACACTGTCTGCAGAACTGGACACTCTATGTGTGAATTTGTATGTATGTGTGTGTGTGAGTTTCTGTCTGCACATCACATCTTTGTATAAAAATATATGTTCATGTATATATATAGTATATGTACATGAGTACATACATTTGAGCCTTGTCTCAAATTTCTTTGGTTTGTTTTGTACAATGTCTCTTTCTCTTATCTAGTTATGGTAACTTGCTCTATCTGTACTTCAAATATTTATTGGAAGGACTAATTAAAATCTTAGTTTTAAATTTGTACCTAAATTTTGCCCACAGTTGCTTAACTGTAACGAGAAATGCAGAATCTAACCCTGTTCTTTAGTTCAGATCACTATCTAATAGACTGTCAATAAAATTATTTCACTTCTACAAAGACAACAAAGCTAAAGTTGGATTAATTTTACCTACCTTTAGGCATATAAAAGTTGAGCATCCACTCTAAACTGAAAAGCTAGATTGTATCTGATGTCACTGCAAGGAGCAACAAACCTGTAGAGGGCAACTGATCCTAATAATAAGTATTTAAAATGGTTGGAATGAATTACCTTCAACATGTATGTATCTCTCTCTGCAGTGACTACAAATGGAGCCTACATAACTACTTGAATTTGGATGCCCCTCTGTTAGATGTCTAAAATTAGGCTAAGACATATCCTGCCTGTTTTGTTGCCAAGGCAAAATAATTCATTAATATCATGACATGTATCTTTACAGTTAACATACACTATCCTGAAATCTCTGCCTAAGTACCTCTAATTCTGCTGAGACTGGTCTTAAGAAACTCCAAGACTGGGCAGTAGGAAGTAGGGAAGGTGGCTGGAAACACATTAAAAATTAACCTGTTAATGTGTTTCTCTCTTTCTCTCTCTCTCAGACATACCGATAACAGATACAGAAAAACTAAATAATTGAAATATTGAGATGTAATAATTGATTTTCTGAAAAACTTAAGAAAGCCACAGCTGGAAGGCAGCAATACCATGTAGCAACTGCCCCTTAACAGGATTTTTAGTATTCCTGTATTGCCAAAGGCTGAAACGCCGGTTTCAGACAACATGACCAATAAAGGCAAGGACATTGTAGCACACACTGCTAATACAGACAGGTGAGCTGTAGGCTTCAAGATTCCTGTCTCCAGAATGAAGAAACCAGAGACTTAAAAATGCAGGACTAGAAATGACTGATGGTATTCGATACAATCCTTTGACACTGTTAACAACTATATGTACCAGTCTGTCCTAATTTCAGGTACTTACCAATGCTAACTAACAAATGTTAAAGATCTGTAGTACAAAAGACCCAAAGCCCTAAGGGCCACAGAGGGAAAAAAAATACAGAAGACAAATCAAGGGCATTGTCAATAGTCTTGATGATGAACTCTAGATGCCAAAAGAAAGTACACAGCTAAAGAGTAATTAGGAAGGACAGAAGAAAGGAGTGTTATCCAGAAGCTGTATAGGCAGCAATGTACTTATATAAATGCATATACATGCATATATCTATATGTGAGAAGGAGTAGGGAGTCCAGAGGAAGTCTAAAGTCTGACGAACTTGAATAGAAAATTCCGGTTAACTGAATGATTTGAAATACCTTGAAATATTTTTGTTCTAATTAACTAATACTTTGTGTTATCACTGCATTTTGAGGACACATGGACTTATTGGGCCACAATTTAGTAAACCATGGCCAAGTTAAAGGAGGATGTAGCCCAGTGGGACTGTGAGCTGAGAGCCGGATGCCTAATGATACTGGGTGAGTCCAGTTATGTTCATAAGTGGAAATTTATAGTCAAAATGAAATATCATCGAATTGATTACAAAGACACTTAGTAAACATACAGGCAAGAATATTCCAGCCCCTTGGCTTAGACACAGCAATAACTTCTGCTGACTTTATTTTGTACTCTGTGAGAAGTTCCTGAGTTCCTGTGTCTTCAAAGGCACAGTCAATACGCCAGGTAAAGCATGCTTGCAAAATTTTACAGGACTTAGAAACTTAGCTAAAACTGTCTTAACAATCAAACAGCATATGTAGTCCTTACTGAGTTTGTCAAAACACATGGATGTTCGTACTGCAGGAAATTAAGCCATTTATGTTTAGATGCTTATATGCAAATATCTGACCTATGTCAAATTTTAAAATTTTAACCAGCTTTATACCTTCTGGAAACTGATCAAGACCATGCATACATATAATACACCACATTTCAGGGTCAGATACCTAAGCAACAATGTTTCTGGTGTTTGTTTTGATCAGTAATTTCCCCCAAGAATTTGGGCTCTGGAAAATCTATTTTTCTTTGTTTCATTTCTACATTGTAAAAAGTGGAATGCTAATTTCAACATTGGAAAATATATCTTAGGTTAACTGAATGAATATATTGTCATTCATGAATTCAGTTTTTTCTTCATGTTTTGGTAAAGCAAGACAAAATAATTGGCATGAAAAGTTATGAGGCATTAGATAAAGGTCAGATGCCAAATTATATCAAATTATACAGAAAGGTATTTCCTGTGATTTAATATATCACTAAGTAAGATATGTATATTTCACTATTTCTACTGTATTCTGTACCAACATGTAAAAAAAGGCAACTGAACAAAGAAGAAACAAGAAACTTAGCTTATTACCACGAGCATGTCTTTCTACCAAGTGCATTCCAATTCAATCTGCTTCAGCAAACTACAGGGACAATTGCCTAATTAAAAGCAATTAAAGGTTTTTCTCTATCAGAAGAGGTGACATGTGATATCTGATTCTTAATTATGAATAAATCTTGGTCTATTCATACCTGTAGTCCCTTAATTAACTTCTAAAATATTTATGAATGGCTTAAGAAAACAGCCCTGAATTTAATGTTATGTTTCTTAAATCATTACAGCAATGTTGTTAATATAGGAATGAATATGGGGAACTAGTTTAGCTATCCAGTTGCTTGTGTATGAAACAATCCATAACTACTCAGAAAACAAAACAAAACAAACAAAAAAAAAAAAAAAAAAAAAAAAAAAAAAACATAAGTGGTTTACATATCTGAATAATATTCCTGTGGCAACTATTATAGCAAACTGTAACACAAGTCATCACTGGTTAGATTTTTAATGTTTTGTTGTCATCAAGAGATTAGTAAAAATATATCATAAGTGTTAAATATGTCTAGATATCTATTATTTACTACTATGTACAAGTAAAAAATCTAAATATCAAGTTTTTTAATGTTCATAGATTTTTGCACATATGCTAACAAATAACATATATTTACAGGTTTAAAAGTTCATAATCAAATTCCAGTATGTTGCAGTGTATCAAATTATCAGCAAACATTTTATTAATTTTCAGTAGAATGTTTGGTAATCAAAAAGAGAGGACATTTCACAATCTATGGTTTGTCCATACTGTACACATATTTTTCAAGTGGGAAAATGTGAGAATGGATGTGACAGCAGCACACATTCATTATTTGTGCAGACGTACCATTTTCAGCAAGCTAAGTAAAAACATTCAGCAGCAGCAATGTGTGGGAAAATATTTTACATACAAGAGCTCATTTTCATATGGGTTCATTTTTACGGTAATTTTTTTTTTGGAGACTAGGGGGAAAATGTCTGGATAAAGTTGATTTTAGCCTAGGTTACTTGTGGAGGAAAACACATACACAGACACCCAACTGCCACTGAATAACATTGTTTGCTTTTGATCAACCAAATAAGTGTGTTTAAGAAAACATACCATAAATATTATTTGGAGGGGAAAAAAAAAAAATCAGACAGGATACAATTGCAGGTTTTTATTTTGCTCATAAAAACACTTTTCAGAAACTGCAGAGTTTTTAGTTTGACAGTATGTACTTGCACACATAAAGCAAATGAAAGTTCAAAAGATGAATTCTCCTATTCACAAACAATCTAAAGGGAAAATATGGAAAAAAGATTATGCTGTTTAATATATTTGTATATAGCATTATAAGGGCTATGCAAGAATGCATTTGGCTTTTACAGAAATATAACATACCAGAAAATAATATCATTTTCTCAGATGAATCCAACATCATAATAAAAAAGGACTTTTTTGATTTCAGGGAAGTACATTTTCTACTGATTATGGAACATAAATTTACTTTACACTTTTGAAATGCATCCAAAAGAGCTGAATCACAGTAATTTTCACTGGAAATACCAATAAACAACATGGTTTTACATGCATATGTAAAAATTAAATACTTGTTTAAAGGCTAAAATGTGACTAAACCATTTTAAATAGCTTCTCCATTTCACAAACCGCAAGCACCTACACAAAATTAGTCAGCTAAGGCATCTAATGATTTTAAAAACATCAAAACAATAACCATAAAACTTTAACTTCATCCTTAACCTCATCCTGCCAGGCACTTACTCTTGCTATGGATTTACTTGTATTTAGTATAAATAATTGCACTGATAGTACTGTATCAACCTGTTCTTGTTTTATTACTCTGTTTCTACTCTTTATTACTCTTTGTTTCTACTACTAGATCTTGTTCCAAACCCTACTAACAATAATATTGTCAAACAGTGAATGATACAATTCTATATCTGTATGTCTACAAGCTGTGAACCAAAATTCCTTAAGTACATCTCCCACCTCTTGCACTAATTTTTTAGGCACGGATTACTCAAAGATTTGTCTACTAGCTTGACTTTACTCAATATGGCTGTTTCCATTGAACACCTGAGCTTATCTGCAGCAGGAAACATTAAGGATGTGGCAGATAAGTCTCTGCAAGGCTGGGACTTCAGTTTGTTTCCTAACAAAGAGAGGTGGAGACTGGGAGCAGAGTGGAGACAGGAGAGCATCTTTTTGCCAACTCCACAAGTGAATGCTAGAGCTCACCTGTGAAAATTCACAGTTAAGGACTACATGTGATTGCAATACCATAGCTTTAACTAAAAGTGAACAAGACCACTGGCTACAGCAGTGGTCTACATCTGCATAAGAGTCTTGCAAACATGCAAATATGATGTCTACATTTTTTAACAGACATCAGTGCAGAGTCATGCAGGGCCACATCAACCCCTTTCACACCCTGAGAAGATGCTTGCCAGAATGTTTAGATAAAAAAATGTTAATGGCATGTACAAGTGCTGGTGAGTGGGCTCTCTGCTTTCAAAACTCACAAGGAACGGGATTATGGGTAACATCTTCAAGAGCACTTAAATGCATGAGGAACACATAGTGAGAAGTTCCAAGCCCATCATGTGTGCCATTTAAGAATAACTGTGGAACACAGAATAGAGCTCAACTAAAGAGAAATAAGAACATGGCACAAACTCAGCATTTTTAAATGCAGCATAATAATGTTGCAACACTCAGAGAAGATTTGTGGTGCCTTACAACTTCAAGCTTATGCATTTTTACATGTAAATTATCAATATACCTAGTAATATTAGTTTTTAATGTTACACTTCAAAGATAAAAAAGACATACATACATGCATGTGTATGCACATCTGCACGTATACATATTTTTTTAAAGGGAAATTGTATTCGTGTCTCCATATGTGTTTGTATATGTACATAGCAGAAAAAAATATTTAAAAACATTTTCAAACTAGAATGTGGCATTTATCTGGGTGTGCATGTATAATCTCTGGTCACTGGTAGCAGTAAGTAAATTAAAAGCATTTCTAAGACTGTTACATTGTTTAAGGACCATGTCTTTTTGGAGCTCACTCTGTGTGAATAGCAAATGTGTCAGTCACACCGCAAAGGGTAAACCAAACTGTAAGCGTAAACATTTAAAGCCTTGCTATTTCTCTCTAAAGGAACTTTAATCTGTGTTTTGCCACTCTGTGTGCCTATTCCTAGCTGTTGAGTAATGTGGCTGTGCTTGTTTCAAGGGTTTAGCCTACACTTGCAACCTAAAAATCAATTATATGACAACAATAAAAAAAAACTTATTACATGCCATAATAAAATAAAATAAAATAAAATAAAATAAAATAAAATAAAATAAAATAAAATAAAATAAAATAAAAGAGAGAGAGAGGAAAAAAAAAAAAAGATACAAAAGGTTAAGCAGAGCAGTCGGCATCTGCACACTAATGACATGATTGTTATGATAGGTGTTTGCTTTACCCTGGAGTGGTAACATTATAATTCATCCACCGCTGAATGAGTGGGGACAATTAATGCAGTCAATGCGTCCCACGTGTTCCCTGCAGCATTAACAAGGCAGCTCCAGGCCCCTTGGCAGACACAGGACTGAAAATTGAGCCGGCTCCCTGGCTGAATGCGACCCTGATTGCCTCCGCAGGGGCCACCTGCTGCTCAGTGCCGCCTGCCTTTGCGCCCCAGCCCTGCTCACTCAGCAGCACCCCGGGGGAGTGAGGCCTGTGGCCATGGGCAGTTGAGGATGATCTGGCAGGACCGGCTGCAGGGGGCACAGTCCCTGTGGGGCTATGGGCTGCTGGGGTAGCTGTTTGTTTTTATGTTGTTGCTTTTGTGTTTTTTTCATGGTTCAAGGTGCCGCTCAGTGATGGGGTTGAAAGTGGTTGGTGCCTTATTGTGCTTGAGCCCTGAAGTCTGTCAGTATCCTGTGGTCATGGAAGTACAATTTTCTTGAGGTTGCCCCCATGTTCATTAAAGGACACAAAATGAATTCAACCCGGTTGCTGGTGTTGGGTACTCACTGCCTCTTGGTGTGCTCAGCTGTGGGCAGGTGGGGACCACACTCACAGCAGCGACTTGGCGGTTTTCATCCTCTCACGCTGGCTCCTGGGGAAAACAAGTCTGTGGTCAAAGGGGCAGTGTGTGACAGCAATGGAGATCCACACTTGAAAATAGGAGGAGGAGTCAAAAGGGAAGATAGAGTTGAAAGAGGCAAGCAGTGCCAGGTTCTGACTGGACTACAGAGGGGCAAACACAGGTTTCATTATTCTGTAGCTCAAGCTTCTTGCACAGGAAGTTTGAGGGGGTTTAGCAATCTGCTTTCCTTTGCCCTCCACTAAGTGAAGGGCATTTGCTTCATGAATATTCCATTACCCTGCTGTTCTGCAAGCCTTCAACCAACTTTTGAAAACAAACAAGTGTACATACTTCTAGATAATATCATGCAGACCTCTTTTTTTTTTTTTTTTTTTCTTTTAAATAATAAAAAAAGCCAGTTGTTTTTCTGCAATGTCTTAAGATACATCTTACTTAGAGCATGGAAGTGTGTCACATGTATACCCCATGCAACTTGCATCTTCCCATACCAGGTTATTTATCTTCAGTTTACTGATTTACATTATCTTTAAAAACACACTTCTTCCCTAAAGCATTCCAGCAAAAACCTCAAAACTCTTTTCAAAAGCATACCGCTATTCCTGGAGAATGTACCACCGATCAACATTAGATGTTTGAACTCGTGACTTGGTGTTACCATCCAAACTGTCTGGAACAAGGTCAGGATCACTTTCTGCATTCATAGGCCACACAGCACAGCTAGTACTAAATAAATAGGAAAATTTCCATGTATTGTTCATATTAATTATTTTTATTCATCTGAGGCTAGACTCTCTGTGGTTTGTATTGCAACAGATATGTAATTGGTTGAATGAGGAAGAAGTGGGATTTCAGTTCTGGAGAGATATATGTGTTGCCAGACCATTTTGCTGTTCATTCAACATTGGCACAATGCTGACTCCCCCCCCCAAAAAAAAAGTCAGTGTTTTAGGATTTTCTTTCCTTTCCACACACGTAAGCACACTTTAAAATATGGTTTGGTGATTCAGTCATTCTTACCCTGAGTTAGGGTATCTGAATGAATTTGAGATCCCAGACTTCTGCCTCAGCTTCCCTCCAAGAAAATGAAGATAAGAGGACTTGCTTGCCTCAAAGAGATCTGGAAGATAAGAATGATGTTATCATGAAGGAGTCAGATAATAACATGTCTATACATTGCTATGTAAATAGAAGTATATTTGGTGACAATAATGTGATATCGTTCAAAACTTGGAGGGCAAGAGCAACAGGGAAAGGAAGATTATTCCTCCAAAAGTAATAAAAGGAAACTGATAAGTGAAATACCAGCTTTCAAAAAGGAAATATTTTTATTATTTTTTCCTTTTTCTTACAGTGAAATTATATTTTTTCATAGAAAAAAAAAAAAAAGAAACAAAACTGTACTCTGAGAATTGTCACTCATTAGAAGTATTTCTCAGCTGGTTCCACAAGACATAAAACTCAAATGCCCTAACTCCCAGACCAGAGCCCACCCACCAAGTCATGCCTCCCTAGTGGAAACATATCATTTGATGTCATGAAAATAATATTACTGCATGAAATTCAGATTCCTAAGGATATTAGAGTTGTTTCACTCTTGAATTAATGATCAAATTTAGTTCAGAATAGCAGCAACCTTTTTTTTTTTTTTTTTTTTTTTTTTTTTTTTTTACTATATGATGGCTGCTCAAAAAACAAGTAGAAATGAATTTATTGGCTTTACTCTGGTTGCCATTATCTGTTATGACAAGTACGATCTATGATAGAATTAGAGATTTTAGTGGAAAAACCTCAAACCATGTACCACTGAACTTTGAGCTGGAAGCCACATTTAACAGCTAGAGGCTGTAACAAATTCCTTGTCCCTGAGAACCTAATAAAAAGTTGAACATACATTGCTGTTATCAATTGATTATACCACCAGCACAGCTACCAACCTGGTTGAGAGGAAGACTATGTCAGGGTGGCCAGAGCATAACTGAGATAGAGTCTTGACCTAGAGTCTAGCCAGTTCGTTCTGAAGAATATTGCATTGTCCCATAGTCAAGTGTGCAGTGCTGAATGGTAGAGGCTTTGTTTAGGGCTATATTCAGACTTTTCAGTCTAACAAAAAAAAAATGGGAATGAATAAGATTCAGACCTTTATTTTGAATCAACCCCTGGGATGTCTGAGGTTTCTGCAAACAGTCAATTCACATTCAGTTCAATGGAAGAAGAATTGAGTTGAAGAGCAATCAGTCCCTAAAGCTAGGCAAAGTCATGCTTCCGCTACTGCAGTAAGCCTAGCAGGTCTTAGAAAATGGGAATCTCAAAGTTTCAACTGGTAAAAGAGAATTCAAGGGTATCTAAAATGTATTACTAATAAGAAAGAATAATCAATTTTATGCAGAGTAGGTGTGAGTTATTGTGTGTTTTGAGTCCCGGGGTTTACCAAAGGGCAACATTAATCTAATATCTGTTTATTATCATCTCTTTATTATCATCTGTTAATCTTAATATCTGTTTCATTTTCTCAAAGTTTATGGGTACAGAGAGAGCAATAGCTTGAAAAATTGGTCTACTCAATGACATCCTGAAATAAGGGGAAAATCTTAGCTTTTCATCTTTTCTTACTTTCACTTTGAATAAATTTTGAATGTGCTTATATTTTTTTCTTCTAAATCCAGTACAGACCCTAGCTTTATACTGCTTTCTCCTTAAAAACTTAGTTTTCTTCAGTTTTTTTGTGTTGAATCCCATATATGAATCTTTTGGAGAATATCCACTTGGAGCCCAAACATTAAAGTATTATTTTCATGCTCTTTGACTTCACTTTTTGGAATGATAATGTTGCGGAGTAAAATATTCTTTGTTATAATTCAGTGAATGTTGGCTATTGGATTCTTCCCTGTTGTGGTTATACTAGACACTTGTACAGAGGTAACCTTTGTCAGTCAGGCATAGTCAGCCTCCATAATGCCCATTTGATAAATTATACATGGGTACCTAATGTACTCTCATAAATTATTGTAGGTTCTTACTGCCCTGTGTTTTATGGTGATATGTCATAGCACAGAAGTAGACAATATATTGTCCAAGAAGATGCCATGGACTTTGAGATGGCACTACAAATTCTGCCACTATGAAACAACAAATTAAATTCTCTAAAGGTAGAACACTTGACAATGACTGCCTTAATTGAAGAAAATGTACCTAATGAAAGCAAGCCATTTCAAGAGTCAGTGTATCCATGAGTGAGAGATGGGGTTTGATTTAGGATCCCTTCTGGCTCTCTTTTTCCCCAAGCAATCAGGAGCTTTGAGTGCTCAGTCCCTGGGGGGCAGGCATGCCTTACATCACTTACCAACCACGCCTCACATGATTAAGGAAGGAGGTAGAAGCCTTCAAAAGGATTTTTGCCCAGTCGTTTTTGCTAGGAGGATGATAAATAATACGTTTAAATTGTGGTTAAAAAAAAAAAAAAAAAAAAAAAAAAAGCTAAGAATGTGGGACAAAGAAAGAGTAGAAGGTCAAACTACAGGATGCAATAGCCATATCCTGTCCCAAGGATGAAATTAAATAAGAAAACTGAGGACAACTTTAAATGGCTTTTTGCCTCACGATCAATATTCATCATGTAGGATGCTGCTTTCTAACATATGTTATATCTATCCCTAGAAAGGGCTGTGGGATAACACTCTAATTGGTACTATGAAGGGCTGAAAGAACTCAGTCCAGGGACTCTGCAGTTATCTTTCTAAGTTAAAAAATAATAGCCCTCACAAAGGAGTAACATTTAATTTTAAAAGTCTTAAATTATCTGAAGTGCAGAAGACAATGGAAATATTTAGTTAAATATTTAGTTAAAATGTTGGCATTTAATGTTGGCATGTTAGTATTTAGAAGTCTTTTTTGTTCAATGGATTTTTAAAAATTTAAGTCAAAGGCACCTTGATCTTCAACCAATTTTCCTCAAACACATTTAGGCTGTACAGCAGAACTTCACTGTGGTCTGATGTGGCCTTGAGGTTAGAAATTGAAAAACAGTGGCTAAAATATTTTCCCACATATTTTAGTGGATCTAAATCTCTTTTTTTTTCTTTTTTCTTTTTTTTTTTTTTTTAATGAAAAAGGTTTACTTCCAGTAAAATTTTAGTGTGTTGTTTAGTTTTGTTTTGTTTTTTCCTTGAAAAAAAAATCAAAATATTTGATTTACAGGATAAATTTGGGTGTTCTGGGGAAGATCAACTCTTTTATGGGTAAAATAAAAAAAAATCACAGCTTGTATAAACCATACCATGTCAAATCAGCTGTGGGAAAAACAGCTCACCAGTTGGATCTCAGCATTCATAGGTGTGGATCTCAAACCATATTGCAAATGACACTGTACTTAGGAAAAGGTTTATGATGAAACCAGAAATGCTGTACATGAGAGTCTGGGAAATGTTTTACTACCAAACATTGAAAATCACCTGTCCTTACTTATTAGGCTGTTGTAGAAGTTTGAGGATATTTTAATAACCTGTTCTAATTGGAATTTAGCTGGCTGTGTGCTTTGTCATCTAAAAAAGAGTAGTTTTCTTTACAGTGTGTGGATGGACTGTAGCCTTTATATAAGAAACTCCAGTCTTTCAAAACTTACCAGTAGATCCTGCCTTACATTTATGCCAGTGGATATCTGACTTGTGTAATGTGGACTTGCATATTACTATCACTGTCTGTGTATAAAAATGCTGCAGTAATTAGCACTATAATCAGCTAATGGCACTTTTTAATAGTATCAGATGTAGAAAGGAAATTCAGTCATTAAAAATGAGACGATTACTAAGGCAAGGTCATGTGTTAGATGTGGAAAATAATAAAGTAACAGGTAATGATTATATATGGCTGGTTAGAAAATTTTATATCAAAAGTGTGTTTGCTTGTTTGTTTGTTGTTTTATTTTACTTTTGTAAATAAAAAATTGAGATTAAGAAATAAATAACTCACATAAATGCAGGAGTGACAAATGCAATGATGTATCTTGACTGTGGTCTTCTGTGTATTAGTTAATGCAACCAGTTAACAGACACTCATTAAGAAAAAAAAAAAAAAAAAAAAAAAAAAAAAGGTCAAATTGGAAGAATCACGTGGTCGAAAATAGGTAGGTAGGTAAGTAGAACCATCCCCTTGATATCTTCTGCTGAAATTTTTTGGAAGGCCTAGATGACCCTTGTCCAAGGATGGTTGTATCCTTGTGTCTCCAAGTATATGTTTATCCCACAATTCATTGCAGTGTTGTTATTAATGAGAACAGAGAAATATACCTAGTTGCTGTGAAGAGGTAGGCAACTGTCAGAGCCACCAGGCAGGAGACAGGCCCCAGCACAGGGACCCCAGATGGGGTTCTCTGCCCATCCAGTGCTCCCCCACCAGGCAGGGAAGAGACCCTAACATAGAGTCATTCAAAACAGTATTTCTCTTTGGTGTGCTTTTTTCACCAAAACAGGAAAATTAGCTATAACTGCCTCACAGAGCTCCCACTGAATCTAGGCCTTTCCACTGACTTCCTTAGAAATTGGATCAGGCCCAAGCAGTTGAGAAATGAGGTGGTGCATGGAAAAAATCAATTTTTTGTGATAACAAGTGTCATGACTGTCCACTATAGAACCAAAGACTAACAGCAAGAAAAAGCTGTTTGACTTTCCTTTGAAAAATGGCAAATGAAGAACAGGTTCCATCACAATTTACAGATACGCTTATTATATGAGAATATAAAAAAAAGACCTGAAGTGAGACTTCAAAAGGCCAGAGGTTTTCTAGGATGAAGCATTATAGTTACAGAATAGTTAGTCAAATTAAAGCAAGTTACAGAAGTTAAAGTGTTGGCCCACAGTATCTGTAGGGCAGTGGTGACTGCAGTACCTCTGCTGCCTGTTTTATCAACATATACATATCAACTGATATTTCATTCTCTAGCGTGTTTGTGTTCTAACTATAGTTAGACATTCCAACATTGGTAGCTTCATCCACCTGAGTGTTTCTTTTCATGTTAGCATGCTGTATATAATTTGTTTCATATTTTCTCCTTAAAAATGTTGATTTACTGATTTATTGTCCTTTTTGAAAGGTCTCTCCCTCCAATGGAAAGGACTCAGCTATCTTATCCTGTTTGAAGGCTGGTACACCTCAAGGGAACCAAAACTCATACAACTGCATTATACCAGCAATGAGTAAAAGAACGTCATCATCGTGACAGGATTTACAGCTTCCTCTGACCACTATTAAGTACCAGTCCAACAAATCTAAGTTTCAGTCACAAGTGGGAGGCAGTTAGAAGGGCTGGAAGCTGCTTGGAAAAGACCTCACATTCCCTTTTGAAGTCATGATTCTGTAATCATGTTGTACACAAACATATGGGTGCAATAGAAAACAAAGGATGAAACAAAAAGCTCTCTGGTCTGCAAGGAAATTCAGAACCAATTGCTACAGAAATGAGACAGCATTGTGCAAAACTTTCTGCTGCTCTTTTGCAGCTTTATAGTATTCAACTTTTTGAAAAATTTCAGAATTCAGTTATTTTATTTCTTAAATATGGTTCAGAGCCTTAACACATCTAATAACAGTGGATCGATAGGCTTATTGCCCTACAGTGTATCACAGCACCAGCAAATACCTACGATATGAAACTAAGTGAATTTACTGGAGCATAAACCCCCAGTGAGTTGCCTGTAATCAACCAGCAGGCCTTCAGGGCAAGAGAATTAATGTATTTTAATATTTTAGGTTACCTTCCATATGGCATAATGCTATACCCCATCTGTATGTGTGTGTGCAAACAAATGTAGGAGTTGTTTTGTTTTGTTTTGTTTTTTTCCCCAGAAATATTTCCCTTAGTAGAAGATCACCTGCCTTCTAATGTCAGTTATTGTCTACTGCTTTGAACAAACTCAGTGCAAAACTTAAGTCAGAATGTGAATCTGGCATTAGTATCTGTAGTATCCGTAGAGTGAAATTAGATTGTATATCTCAAACTTTTTTTCTCATTACAGTGTTGAAATATGTGCTTTCTTCTGTTTAACAGTCTCAGACACTTAAAATGGAAGGTAACCTTAAAAGAAATTTCGACATTTTTGTGGAACTTTTCAGTGAATCCCAAAAAAGCCACTGATTCAGAACATGTTCAAGGCTACATGTAATCATTATTGTATAACTGTGTTGAGGAGGTTTACCTCTAATGTATACCTTCATGGAAATAATGGCACTGTAGCCATCAGCTGCAGGGTCTCTAGTTGACTTAACATACTCAGTAACATAGCTCTTAATACTCAGTAACATAGCTCTTATAGCTATGAGAATGTTAACACTTATAGCTAGGAGCAGGTGAAAGGTGATGCCAAAAGAGAAAAGCATATACATATTCATATTTATATAAGTATACTGTTTCCCATGGGGCATTACAAACAATTTTTAATAACTCTTCCAGCCCAGAGGAATAATCATGGGGAGGCAGCAGAGGGGAGCAAGCATCCTGTGCTGCATCCTCATCTCCTGATCAATGGTTGGGATTTCACCTATTTCACCTCCTCATGTGCCCTGTTTCTGGCTTATGCAGACCTGGTACACAGTGAACTCAGCATCAGAGGTGCTAGGGACAGCTCTGGCAGGGAGGTTATCACACGGGTTTCCCATATTTGACTGTATCAGGCTGAGTGAATTTCATGTCAGAAATTCAAAAGGAGCTTTTCAGACATCAAAATTAGACAATGTTCACCACTAAAAAAGGTAGATTGCTAATGATTTAAATTCAGGTTTACTTCAGACATTGTACAACTAGACCCAACAAGACCCAACATTTCTGCTCTTAGTGAAACATTTTGAAAAGACAGGCTTCTTAAGTGAAAGGAGAAGCTGCAACACCATCAGAATTACCATTGATTGATCAGGATAGACTGCAGCCTGAACATCACACATCAGCTGTCATGATCCATAAATAATAGAGGTATTATTTACTACATCAGGAAAAATAAATAACTATATTTGATCTGTTTCAGATGTTTCAGTGAAGAAACAAACTACAGAGAATTAAAGTATGGTTCCCAATGCACTGTTGAGGAAAAAAAAAAAAAAAAAAAAGCTAGTTAAAGGAGTTAAAGGATAGAAAACCTTCAATAGCATTATTTCTTTTGTATTCTCAAATTAATATTGCTTTGCTAATATTGTAATTGATTTAACCATTGATGTTGTATTAAATTAATATTTTTAAATTATTTTCTATTTTATATATAAATATATAAATAAATATATATAAATTGGTCTAGGTAAATATATACATTTTCTTGGTGGAATCAGTGAAAAAGTTTTTCTAAAAATCTTTCCTGCTTACTGTTTTTTTTGCTTGTTTGTTTGTTTCTGTTTTTGATTTTTTTGGTGGTTGTGGTGGTTTTGTTTTTTGGTTTGGTTTGGTTTGGTTGGTAACCACGTGGCAAAATGGAGCATGGACACTACATTGTAGAATTAAAAGTCTTAGTACCTTTTGCAGTCTTCTCCGATTAACTGCCAACTTCCTGCTACTACTCTTTAAATTTGATCAGTTTTACATGTAGAAAGCATAGAAAAAAATCCTTGCAAAAACTGGTGATGCAGACGATAGTTTTGGAATTAACTTCTTCACAGCTTGAGACTGACAGTTTTAGTTTCTTTTTTTTTTTTTTTCCTTTGATCAGTTTTGGGCCCCTCGCTACAAGAAGGACATCGAGGTGCTCAAAAGAGTCCAGAGAAGGGTGACGAAGCTGGTGAGGGGCCTGGAGAACAAGTTGTATGAGGAGCGGCTGAGGGAGCTGGGCTTGTTCAGCCTGGAGAAAAGGAGGCTTGGGGCGACCTTATTGCTCTCTACAGATACCTTAAAGGAGGCTGTAGCAAGGTGGGGTTGGTCTGTTCTCCCACGTGCCTGGTAACAGGACAAGGGGGAATGGGCTAAAGTTGCACCAGGGGAGTTTTAGGAAGAACTTCTTTACCGAAAGGGTTGTTAGACATTGGAACAGGCTGCCCAGGGAAGTGGGGGAGTCACCATCCCTGGAGGTCTTTAAAAGACGTTTAGATGTGGAGCTTAGGGATATGGTTTAGTGGAGGACTGTTAGCGTTAGGTCCAAGGTTGGACTCGATGATCTTGAGGTCTCTTCCAACCTAGAAATTCTGTGATTCTGTGATTCTGTGATATCTGAAAATTTGCTTTTAATTTTGCCTATTTCTTAGAATAGGGCTATTCTCTATTGAGCTCCTTTTCTGATAAATAATCCCACAAGTTGATGATCATCCTGTCCCTAGTGACACAAAGCCTTCTAAGATGTCTCCTTCTTAAAGCATTCATATTCACTTCAATGCCAGAAATTTTAGTTTGAACATGTGACTATATGTATTTAAACATCAATTCAAGCATAAGCTTCACACGAAATGCATACGTATACATATACATATACATATACATATACGTATACGTATACGTATACGTATACGTATACGTATACGTATACATACACGTACACGTACACGTACACATACACATATACATACGCATACACATATACATACACATACACATATACATATACATATACATATACATATACATATACATATACATGTTTTTTTTGTCCATAATTGGCCATCCTTTGGAATTTAAAATTCATGGATTCAGCCTTAAAAAAAAAGACCAAAAGCACAACATTCTATTTTTCTTCAAAGAAAATTTGAACTTACTATAGGAAGTAAGTTGCAAATACACAATGCCATACTAATTGATAATTAATATGTATATGTATAAGTATTTTGAGAACTGAAAAACAAAGTGACTCTCGTAGGGATTCTAAAACAAACTGAGATTAAAAATGGATAGGAATCCAAAAAGAAAACCTGAACAATAAAATACTAATTAATAAGCATTTCCTCTGCACTGTGTGTTAATTGGTATTCATTAATTTGTATTCACAATTTCTCTACAGGGTGTGTACCTTATTATTAGACAAAGTGAGGCAGCAGAAGGAGAGAAGCTTACAAGATTTAACTCAGGAAAAAAAAAAAAAAAAAAAAAAAAAGAGGAAAGCAATGCTTAAGTAGAAATTTTAGTCCAGGAGTTCCTGGCACAATAACATATTATCTAGGTCAGTGCAAATGAAATGAAACAGTACTGCTGTAACACAAAAGTGGTAAGAGAAATGACGCTTCCTATCATAGGAAGGACATATTACCTCGACCAGTGCCAGCTGAAAGGTTGTGCAATCAAGATGGAAGTAGTATGTCTGGCTTTCTTTTCAGTATAGTTTGTACCTCTCTCCTACACAAATCTCTTATTATTTCCTTTTTATTACTGTAAAAGGAAACACAGAAAAACTCGTTTTTATAGTTAAGACTGTAGGCTTTTGAATCATGTTTCCTTGGCTGCAACACCAGCTCGCTCAATGACCTGGAGCAAGGTAGCCAAACAGCCTCAGCAGGATTTTCAAGCATATTAGAGCTATATTTTATAAAGTTATTTAGAAACCTGAAGACGTAAAGAGACATAGAATTCAATAAAATACACTTACCTTCAGTTCAGGTACTTATCAAAATCTTCCTAGAACAAACTAATGTTCAACTTAGAGGATCTAAGTGTTAGAAATGGTTAAAGACATTAAGATGTTAGGTAGAACAGTTTACCTTCTGAAAAGTGTTTTTTTGTTGTTGTTGTTTGTTTGTTTTCTCAGATTTAAAGCATTTCACAGAGATGTGCCAGAGTGTTATGACATTTTCTAAAATTAAAAGACAAACCAGATTGTCTTGCTCTTATCCCTCGACAAACCAGATTGGCTTGCTCTTATCCCTCTATAGTAGCCAATATTTCACTGAAATAAAGTAAAATTGCAACTTTTTTCTTATGCTTTATTTTGACAACTTGTTACATATTCACTAACATAAAAAACTAGATGGAAAGCATATTGATGTCACAATATTACAAAAATTAACTGAAAATTGAATATTCTGGTGTTCCAAAATAAATTTTTGTTTGAGGGGAAATTTTCAATCCATTTTGGTATGAAATACAAACTTCAGAGTTTCCTAAGCAAAGGGAAATATTTCCTTTTTTAATCAGTTTTAATAAGATCTCTGAAAATCTGGCACTTATAGCTGGCTTAACTCTGTTGGCTTTCATGCTTGTAATACTGACTTCAGAAGAATCAATTAGCCTAATGCTAAGTATTTTTTAAAAACTCATTCACTTTCTGTTCACAATCCGTATAATGGGGAAAGTGATTAGAATATCTATACTACAGAGGTGTTCTGAAGTTTTAATTAAGTTCTAGAAATTAATTTGTCGTTCCAAGTTGGGTGGAATGGAAAGAAAAAATCATCCTCCTGTGTGCTGGAGCCTCTGGCTGCAGACCGTGAAACTGTAGCCATTTCTACCATTTGAAAATTTAGAACTTTTGACTCCCAACGACATGATCTGGAGCCATATGTGTCTCTTTAGCATTGGTGAAATGTGAAAATTTTGTTGTGTATATGAATATCGCTTTGCTCATATTCTATAATGTGATGTCCAGTAGTCTCAGTCTTCAATGTTATCCCTTACCAGAATTGTTTCTGTCAGCCCCTTGTACATCTTCCTCTAACTGCTCACCATCCTTTCCATCTTGGTAATCTTATTGTTTTGTTGTTAACACACATATATATGTGTATTTTATAATTTCCACTGATGTTTTTAGAAATTTTGTTCCACTTCAAGCATGGTCAAGACTTACATAAGTACATATTTGGGGCATGCATCCTGGGACACTCATCCTACAGAGAAAAGGATTAAAATGAGAAGGCCTTCAAGTTTTAATACTGTCAGACTCCTGAGAATCCTCTAAGTACAAATCCAAAAGGCCATGAGAGGGTGGGAAAATAGTTGCTATTCCTCCTTTTCTGATCCTTCTATGAGACACACAATGAACAGTGAACATCCTCTTGTTTTATAAGTGGTGAAGTTTTAGAAGTGAAAACATCACTTCCATGTGTTTTTCATGAGGTATAGGTAGATCAAATCTGCTTCATCTTCCTTCTGAGAGGACAAGTTCCCTCAGAAGCAGGGCATTCAGGAAAACCCAAAGGGAAGGCCTCTCTGAATCACTAAGTGTGGTAAGGGTAAATGACAGTCCTTAGACATGGGACTCATCCAGGAGGTTTTCAGCCACAGCCAGCATGGCAGTTCTCACACTTCTCAACAGGTGAAGTAAATCAGGTGGCTTGTACCTGAAAACAAAAAGTACATGTCTACATTATGGATTCAGGGAAATACCAACATGACCATCCACAAACAGCTGGGTTTGGAAAGCTTCAGCCTGGGGTGCTATTTGCAATATCCACAGTTAGACAAATCATACATTCATTTCACTGCCTCCACCCTAAACGTGCCACTGAAACTCACATTTCATAGTGAAGTTATTCCTGTAACTAGCCTAACCATGAAGTGATGCTGTGGGTGTTCTTTTGTTTCCTTCCCATGGTGTTAGTGAAGTACCAGTCACAGTGTCTCAGGAACAATATCCCCTTATATCATCCCTCATCCCCCCTCCATGTAATACCTCTGAGCATGGCCTGTTACTGCCAGATGGAGCTAGTAGAACATAGCAGCAGGAGCAGGGGCAACTCTGCTCCCAACTGGGGCAGTGACAAGGGTATGATGGGCAAAGTTAGTAAATAGCTGCAGCCATACCATAAAGCATGAAAATGTGTGTCACCCCAGAAGGTGTCAATGGGCCATGTAGAGGTCATAACTTCTGGTTAAAACCCTCCCTTGCTGCTTTGGTAAATCTGCACCTCTAGCATCTTTGTGATCAAGCAAGGTAGAAAGTGGTCTGGCTTTGGGTGGGCTTTTTTGGTCTGGGTGGAAAGAGCAAGGCACAGCATAGTAATTATACAATTGACTTTTGAACTTTAAGATAATTTTGGTTTGTTTGTCTGAGATCCATCTGTGTTTTTGGTTTTGTGGTTTTTTGTTGTTGTTGTTGTTTTTTTGAAAAATGCATTTTGAGAAAATGAATTAGACACAAGTAAATAAAATAAAATAAAATAAAATATTAGAAAAATATTAGTTGCATTCTAAACAAATGGAATCTAAGAGTTTTCAAATTTAGAAGTTGAAAACCAGACAAATGTCTTACAGAGGACTGTTTTTATCTTATTCATGCAGAGCATTTAACCTCTGTGAAAATAACACAATACAGTTATAAATAACAGAAAATGTGGTACCATTCTAGAAATGCAACGACTAACATAAAATCTCAAGTTTCTTCTGCTTCTGACTTTAAAATGCCTAATATGATTGACATTCGTATGTTCTGTTTTTCATTGGGATGGCATAAATTCAGGTTTGCAAGTGAATACTTATTTGGTGATTGTCTTGTTTATGTTTCAAAAATCTTTGTTTTAAAACTAGTACTTCCTTCACCTCTTGTCCTAAATTGTTGTGTATAATATCACAAGTGTTAAATATCATAGTTTCACACACAAAGTGGCTTCACTGGGAGGACAGACGCATCAATTCCTACATGTATGGCTCCTGCAATGTTGGTTGTTTTGCAGGGGCACAGTGTAATATTTGATGTTTCACCAAGGCAAAAGTAGGTCACAAATATCAGATCTCTCCATGACTCATGAGTTTTTCTCACAAAATGAGATGTTTGCATGACTCAGGCACTTTGCTTGTATAATGTAAATAGATGCTAAGAGGAGCAACAAGTTTCTTTGAGCTGTATTTGTAAGTGTAAGACACTATATGTAATTGTAAGACACTATTTCACACTGCCATCCTTGCACTTTCTTTTCCACGTGACACTTAGTTATTGTCTCCAGGCTGAAAAAAAAAAAAAAAAAAAAAAAAAAAGTATATATATTTGGCCTAGAAAAATTAACCAAAAGCAACAATTCAGAATGCAAAGAGTTGATCTCTTGTCTATGCAATGTGACTGGGAAAACTTTTTGAAGTTTTTCTTGTCTGTTGCCTCCCTTCTTTCTTTCCCCGACAGTTTCCCAACCAAACATTTATGGTTATTCAGTTGACAGCCAATAAATAGCAAAGTGTTTGGGGGAAATCTGTAGGTTTTTTGGAAAGAAACCTATAAAAGAAAGAGATGCAGAGAGAGAGAGAGAGAAGGAGAGAGACCGTAATCTGTACACCATCTGTTGCCTAGTGCAATTCATGCTGACACAGAGCTTTTTGACATTTTATACCCTGAATGCAAGCACATAGATCATTTCTACCTTGTACTTTTCCCGTCTCATTATCGGAATTTATTCCCTCGCTTTGTTGTTGGTGGAGTCCCTATTCTAATTGTTTCTTACATGTGCTGTAAATCTGTCCTCCAATCAGTAAAGCCCTGGAACATGAAACTGAGACCTAGCAATTTCCTTTGCTTACCAGTGCATCTGCTGGAGCATAGTGTTGAAATAAAATGAAACATGTTTGCACTCTTTTTCTATCATACTGTAATGCTCCTTTCATTTCGCTCAAGGAATTTTTAATATTCAAGCCATACCCTGCACATGAAGTCATTTCCCTTCGATATAATTGTAATGGTAATACGCATGGCCTAACTGGCAGTGGCACAGCTGGCTGCTTGCCACAGCTGAGCCTCTGACTCAAAGACTTTAATTCTGTCATGCCTCATCTGGTTTTATGTACTCTTTTGTACTTAGTTCACAAATTTATTCTAGGGTATCCATTGAGATGGGCAGGCCATTGACTTTCCTCTAAAGATAGCACACTAAACTAATGAAGGGTACCAAATATGTGCATCGATAACCTGTGCGCATACTGAATAGAAGTCAGATTGTAAGTCAATGTGCCTGTGTGGTCAGGACTTATTGACAGATGTTTAGGCCCTGATTGTGAAAAGATTTAGTGGTGGTGAAAAAAGGTAAGCATGGGCAAAAACTTGCCTCATCACTGCCTGCAATATCTGCTGTCACAAATGGCAGACAAGTGGCACAGGGTCTGCACATGCTACGTTAAGAGCCTGTTAACCTGCAGGGCCATTAATGAGTTAGTAATGCAGTTGTTTTTTGCAGATTTGAATTAACTAAGCCTTTCTGTAAAATCACGGTGTGACTTCAGCCACAAGGATCTTTTAAAGTCTCTCTTGAAGTTTGTTGTCATTTACATAGTCAGAACAAAGCTCTTCAGCCTTATCTATGATGTCCTGCACTTTTACACACATACCATACCTCCTTCCTTGCATCTGTCACTGAGCCCAAAATGCATACCCCCAAAGCTAGGTTCTGTGTTTATCTTTCTGCTTTCATCCATTTCTGCTTTCACTAAGACTCTCCATCTTTCTCCCCCTAACTCTCCTAAAAAAGCGATTGTTTCAAGGAGCCAGAATATCTGACCCCTGCTTCCAATTACTCACTGGAAATATAGTTCAATTGATGGTTACCATCTTCATCCATCCTCACCTTTCAAAGTCTGCTGTTTGTCTCCTCTCTATTTGTTCGTAATAACTTAGAGAGAAGATTTGCTTTTGTCTATAAAGCTCAATGCACATCTACTGAGTTACAGGAGCAATAAAGTGTTATTTACCAGGTTTATGGATCACTCACTTTCAGTCTATCGTTCAAATGTAAGCCCCCACTGAAAGTTAAAAGCTGTTGGTGTGAATCAATTTGGACTTCGTTTTATGCTAGCTGAAATCAATGACCAAGCTTGTTTTTTTCTGTGGGAGAAAGGCCTTACTAGCTACACACACAGCAGCTCTTCTTCATGCTATGATCAAGCCTTAATTGTGAAAAAAAAAAAAAAAATGTCATTTGAGCAGAATACTTAATTCAAACTGAGGTGAAAACCCTTGTTTAGTTTTGGGATAATTATAATCCCAAATAATTATGAGAAAGTGAAATTTGAACAAAATGTTGATTCAAAATACAAAAGAAAGAAAAAAAAAAAAAAAAAAAGAAGTCTCTTAGGAGTTTTTTCCATCCTTAGGAAGAAAATGACTTTTTTGATCTTTATGTACTAAGAACTTGGTCTTCATTTAAATTCACTTTTTTTTTTTTCTTTCTTTCCTTTTGAAAAACAAAACAAATTGTACTAGAGCATTTTAGTAGGACTAAGAAAAGTACTGAACATAGAAAAAAAATAAATGAATTTTCTAAACTTCATATTTACTACCATTCTCAAGTGGTGGTTGAGCCAATCTGCTGTATGTATCATTTCTGATCTGTACTTTAGGATGCAGGAGGAAATGAGCAAGTAGGAGGGAATAAAGTTGTTACTCAGGTCTTGCCCTGATAAGAATCAGACCACAGCCATACACTTAAAACAACTTCACAGGCAACCTCAGTTTAGACATATAAAAGCACCTATTTGAAAACAAAAAAACAAACAAACAAAACAGACCTAAGAAAACTCTCAATATATAAGTGCTTATATTTTCAAAAAATTAATGCCAAATTTAATTTGAAACATCTATGGATTTACTTATCCTCTCAAAAAAAAAAAAAAAAAAAAAAAAAAAAAAAACAGGCAACTTACTCATACACATGTACTAATAGGAACTTAACTTATAAACATTTAGATTGTAAACTCTTGCTCCTCCTCTCTACTGTACCAATCTTTTCCCCTTCCTTCATCTTACAAGAATCTAACTTTGGAGTGCATGCCAAATAGCCACTTTCCTAATCTTTCCTATAATCCACACAACTGACTGATATGGTAATGAGGTACAGGAGTCAATTACATCTCGTAGAAGCACAAAAAATTCATTTAATGCCTCCCCCATCACTGAAATACTATCCTGGCCCATGCTGTTCATACCCATGTTAAAGGTAACCTAAGGAAAAAAACACTTGTGCCTCCAATATGTGCTTCGGTTTAAAAATTTCCAGCCCCTGTTTTTCTGTTCACAAGTTATTTTCTTCATATCAGCTTTAAATTTGAAGTAGGTTCCCAGTGTTTACTTTAGTTTTTCAGTTTTTAAAAATAGTATTGCAAGCATATGATTCTTATAAAGCATCTTGTGCAGGGGAAAAAGTAAGCCTAGAGGCAAATCCTGTAACTCTCCAGACTGTAAAGACAGAATGATGACAAATTGTATAAATATGTGCAAATTGTCCAAATGATGTCATGTATCCAGGCTTGCAAAATTCAGGAAGAATATTTGAGTCTAAGGTCAGCACAGACTCTTGCTTTGAATAAAATTGAGCAATTACATTCAATTTGCTTAAATTTATCACCAAGAAAAATGTTTTGTTTAATCTTAATCTTCATTTTATTTTTCAGGCATTTTAGAACCTACTGTATTATTACATCAGTGAAGGTCTCCAGTAAATTCAGGAAAACTCTGATAAGTAACAGTATGCATTAAGCATGTTGCCTGTTGGAAAGTATTGGTGAAGTAGGGCAGCATACCTGTGACCTACGACATGAAAATCCTCAATGCAATTTAAATAGCAAATTGCAGAGCCTTGTAAAGTATGTGGGCTTTTTGTTTGTTTTTGATTTTTCTTCAAACAAGCTGCACTTTATATTACTTTAGAAAATTGCATATTGAAACATTTTCTGGCTAGTGCACAGGTTTTCATTCTCTGGGCTCCAACTGGTCTGTAAATGCTTATACTGAAGTCTTTTTAATTTACATTACACAGGTCTTCATTCCTCTCTTCTTTCTCTCCCTCTCTCCCTCCCCTTTCAGTACCAGGGTCAACCTACTCCAATTATTCGTCTGCAAACCATTTCTCTCTTCAAGTTTTCCCATTTACATTACACAGATCGGTGTCTCCTTGGGTCAAGCTGCTTTAACTTCCACTGCATCTTTTTCTCACCTTTCAATGCTTTGCTTCTTCCCCACTGTCACCCCTTGCCCCAGCACTTCCAGGTTTGGACACAGCAAATTAGCATAAGATGGGAAAGAATAAGGTATAATTTCTGCTTTCCTGATAAACTTCTTCCAGTCACAGCTACTGCTGAATGTGCAGGTGTTTTTTACCAGTGCAATGAGCTGTTCATTGTCCTTGTACATACACATTTGCTTGTAGAGGTGACAAGCAATTAATCAGCTGTTGTTTAGGTTGTATGCCACAAGGGTGGCTGTGAATGCCTTTCTGGATACTCTTAAACCTGCTGATGTCTGAACCCTTTGGAGAACCTCAGCAATATTAACTTGATGGATTGTGAAATGGTCATTTCTGACAGTAGGCCTCTATACCCCACATCAGCTAGACTTCAGTTCCTATCATTGAAAGAAGATGATGTTTACTTGTTTTTACAGGTGTATGAATCAGTGGACAAAGAGAAAAGACTGACAAATCCAAAAAAAATAAAATAAAATACAAGTCTGTTCTTACTCTGTGTGATTCACCTGGTTCAATATATTAACGGCAATGCCCACTGAATTTAAGAGGTCAAAGAGATTTGTTGCAAATATATACCATGCACTTGCCTCTGTCTCAAGGCCAGACTGCCTGCACACTTTTGTGAGCTGTGACTCACACAAGGAGTCAATGTGAGTAAAGGGTTTGCTTTCTAGCCTGCCTGTTTAGGCAAGAAATTAAGAACAGATGGAACCTGTTACAAAAGAATTTCTGAAGTATGAGCTTTAAAAATGGTGGCATTTTTTGATTTGTTGTTAAGGAAAAGAAAAGCTCTTACAATGTTAGTGGGATGATATGTGGTGTATGGCTAATTTGGCATCAAGCAATCCGATCTAACATCAAGTTAACACTAAGGCAGCTGAATGAGCCATTCTCCAAACATGTTTCATCTGCAAATGGTAAAGCCCCTGTAATTGTTACTTTTAAGAGTGCATTAAAAAGGTTGTGAAAACTGCTCGTTGTAATGATTTCTACAACAGGATCCCCACAAACACGCAGCTGGAGGCTGTCAAACACACACCTCCCTAATAGACAGCACTGTGTGTACAATTAACACGTTAATTTATGGAGTAAACTGATCAGGGGAGACTAGAGCTTCAAAGCCAAATGCTTGCTATTAAGGAAGGAGTGTGGTTGGCTGCAGGAGTCGCCTTGCTCACCACAGCCCTGCCTGACACAAAGGCCATGTCTATGCTGCTGAGCCCAGCAGTGCTGCCTGGCTTTGGGAACCAAGTGCATGCTTCCACTGCACCCCCAAATCTGGGTGAGGACAGAAGCATGCTTGTTCACCCACAGAATTAGAGGAAGCATCAAGATGTAGATCAGCAGCTGTTCTGACCAAATGCTAAGTCTGACTGGCTGGGAAGGAGGGGGGTAATGCATAGCCTCCTGCCTGTGTGATGTTTCCAGCACTAAATGCTGAACCACCAAAGATGCCATGAGAAATATAACCATAATAATTAACATTAGAAACACCTAGCACATGGGCATGCTTCTGTCAGAGCAGAGGGTAGTTTTCTCTGTAGGGTTATGGTCTTCTTTTACGTGGGAGGGGAGAGAGTTTGTCACAGAAAGGGCTACAAGACACCCTGTGTTAGGAGTGGAGCCACCAAAATTCATCACATCAGGACTGCAAATTAACCATCGGGGAAGCAACATAAACAGATACTCGGCTAACTGTCATAATTTCTCAGTGCTGGAGATCTAGGTCTGAATTTAAGACCCTGGAAGCTCTTCTTAAAGCTTGATGTCTAGGCTTTTTTTTTTTTTTTTTTTTTTTCAACACAGCTTCCCCTTCTTCCTTTAAAATGTGAGGTTTTAGGATCCTCTCATGTTGTTCCTATTAGAGCATTCATGAGGTAATGGGTGACCCATGCTGAAATCTCAACCAAAGGCATTCAAATTCATTCAAATAGCAAGGTGTACTCTACCCACTTTGTTGAAGACTGATTTGGAGAGCACTGCTATTCTTTGTTTTTCTCCTGCTCTCAGCCTTCATAGCTCCACCTAATTTTCCCCATCTTCTTATGATGCCCTCTCCAGGCATGCTTCTGTTTAAATGCAATTACCCCTGCTCTTGCGGTTGCAGGCTCCTTTGGGTTCTCTTTGTGAGAGTCTTCCATTAAGGGGCAACAACTATGATTTTTAAGCCCAGAATGATATCTTTTTAATTTTTTTTTGTGCTCCAGTGCCATGTCTCCTCTTTTTCTTTCTGCTGTCTACATCTCTAGCCTCTTAGGACAGAAAAGAAAAAAAAAGAAAAAAGGAAAAAAAAAAAAAGAAAAAAAAAGAAAAAAAATAATTCTGGATAATTCTGTACTTGGTTCTCAGAAGGTTCCACTACTTTTCCCTCATACACCCACCCTTCACTAGAAGTAAATGCACTGCATGTGGGCAGGGTATATAGTGCACAAAGGGCTAACTGGATCAATGGTGCAGGGAGGAAAAAATAAGACCTGCCAGAAATAAGAGAAGCTTAGCTTTTAGTAACCAGAGAAGCAGTCCTCAATGTTACTGCCTCTGATGAGAGTATTAACTGACTAGTCCAGCCAATGTTTGTTTGTGTGGTAGGACATTAGATTCAAGTGAGGTCAAAATAAGAGTAATGCTGAGGGAAATTCAGATACTTGGAGGTTAGAGGTTTGGGAGCTCTGCTTTCTTATTTCCTTTTTTCTGCCACAGCCACAATAGACAGAGACCAGGTGTAGCCTCCATGACTTTTTTATTTTTGAGTAGAATACATGTATATGCCTGCCAACTTTAACACTCTTGGCCATAGATTTTCATTTCTGTGAGTCATATACCACCCCTCTGCTTTCCCATGTTGCTGTTAACTTCTAGGGGCTAAGAAGGAACTTGGCTATTTGCTCAGGTTTTCTGAATCTACCGAGTTTCTGGGTATTTGCAAATCCCAGACGAGTGTTCATGTGCCCGTGTAAACGTGCTTAACATTTCACATTCATGCTGGATGATCTGAATTTACTGAGTATGCAGAGATACATTTAACATGAAAACATAGGAAATCAGGTGCATCCAGGATGTTCTTGGAAATTCTGTATATATTTATGTACTATTGTACATATTATGTACTATGTACTATTATGTATTATATACATATAAGTATATATGTATATACTTATGTATAAATCCTGACTAGATAATTGGACATAGTGAACAAGCCTACTAGTTTTGTATTTCATACAGCATCTATAGATTCACAAGAATCTCTCCATCAAAGATAAAACTACCTACTTAAAAAAAAAAAAAAAAAAAGCAGGACTTTTTTTGTGAGACCTTCCTCCATCTGAGAGCTCAGCTCTGAAATCAATTCTGACTTTTATCCTACTCTTTTGCATACCTAGAAGAGCTTTTCTTGCAATGTCTAGCATACCCACTGCTTCTCTTTGCTAAATAACTTAATAACGGATTTGTTAGTTAATTCCCTCTGTAATCCATTTTACCACTGCTGTGATGTGTTTCTCTAAATTGCATCTCTTGGTGACCTAGAAATATGCCTGCCAACTCCAGACCTTTGGACAAATACATTACAAATACCTTCTTTGGTAATTGCAAAATTTCTGCTGTTGCTAAAATGACAGGCACACAGTCACTGAAGCAAGGTCTCTGGCTCAGGGGATCAGTGGTGACTTGTTTCTTTGAACAGCAGCAGGAGGATCCAAATGGGGAGTGGCTGACTCCCAGTTTGGATCCAGGAGAGAAGAGAGGGAGAAAAAACAGCCAGTAAGAGTAAGAAACTTCTGTCCACATCGAAGCATGGAGTAAGGGGGCAGGAGGCTCTGCAGGAGCAGGCAGCCATAGGAACCAGACTCGGCCTATCTGCCAAGTCTATCACTTTGAACATTTGAAATGTTGGCAGGTATGCAGCCAGAGCATGGTTTCAAGAGCACTTGTAACACCCTAGTCTTCTCTCACACCTCCGATGTTCACTGACAGCTCCCATTAAATTAATCCTTATAAAGCAGTGGGGATTTGAACAATTTTGCCACTCTCTCAGAAGGTGTTACACCGCTACTTCACCACCATTGAGAAGCCTGGCCACCCACTCTCTTGTCCCAGAAAAAGCAAGTATTTGAAAAAATCCCATCAACAGAATTCTAGGAAAAACAAAGGTACCCAGGGAAGACTAACCAACAGTTAACTCAAATGGACTCAAAATAAACACTGAGACCTACAAGAAGCCATCATAAAATTAGCATTTTCATAGAAACTGAGGGAGACATTCTTATAAAATTCAAAAGAGTTGCAGTAGTAGGATATGTCAATGTCTTTAGAAAGAAAGTTTTCAATACAGCGATCTAAAGCTTAGTAGTTAAATTGCTAACTTTAAATTTCTTATAGTTAATGTCTGAATGTATACAGCTAGCTGTCCTTTGAACTGAGCCCTTAGGTTATTGGTGGGCATAAATGTCGAATAAGTTGCCTTGGTTAAACCATTTCTGACTCTGGATGGAAATAAAAATCTATCCACTACCATTTTCAAGCTAAAAATATTTGGACTGCCTCAACTCCAAAAATTACTTCATGTAAGTGTTTTCTGCCAAGAAATCATGAGGTAATATTAATGCCATTAAATTCTTTGCCTGTCTTCCCTTGCCTTTGCAATGCCAAACTGTCCTTTTCTATATTATACATCATCAAAAAGAAGCTAGAAGTAAATCTGTGAGAGACCTGCTGTGATAAGCTGATGAGACACATGGGATTCTGGAGAGCACGACTCATTTGCACTGATGGCAGAAAGATCCTATGTTCACCCTGCCAGCATCTATTGCTGGAATAACTAAGCATTTTATGTTACACAGTGAGGCTCAGCCACATCTGAGAAGTCTTATTAGCCACCAGGAACAAATCAAATATAGTCTGAAAGTATAATACTCTCTGTCCAAGAACATGACCCCTTCAGACAAGTTGTCATGGAACGTGGAACATGGACAACTCACCAAATAAACTTCGGTGTTGCTGACCCCTGGAAAGCCAGAAGTAATAGAGAACATATGTGATCCCTTCTCATGGTACTGAAGACAATTTTCATAACTAACCAAAAAGCAAAATTCTCTTGTTCAAGGATGCCTTTTACAGTAGACTTAAGTCCTCTGTAAAGATTTAGAAACCCCATTTAGATTTTTTTAGTTATTTTGTTTAGGTTTGAAGCTTAACACAGGACCAAACATTCAGATGTCTTAGCTCTTATCTTTTCATCTGATCTATACCCAGAATTTGGATTCACCACCTAAAGAGAAAAAAATCACCTACCTTCACTGTTTTCATAACTTAGAGTGGAACTTTTCCAATGGTCAACTTCTCAAAAGTTATCAATGCCTAGAATAACTCAGTAGTCAAATCTGTCTTCCTCACCTGTGGGAGAAATGTTATGTGAGGTTCGTTTTAACTCTTGTAAAATCTGAGGACCTTAGGTTTAAAATAATATAATTAATGTAGTGGGCAGAGTTAACCTGCTTAGACTGTGGTTAAGCTAAAATTGAATTAAGGGATTAAGTTTTAAATGTTTAGCACAGTCCAGGCAGAGGTGCTCAATAAGCCTATTCCCATCTTAAACACACTTTGTTGACTGTAAAATTCAGATTTGAGAATTTTCACTCATTATATTCATTTAGTTTTGGTCCAAAACAAAGTAAAACCAAAATACTTTCTCACTTTAGGAGAAACCTGTTAAAACCATCTCATCCAAATCATTATAACCAGTGGTGTAATATAAACCAAAATTCCAAAATCTATAATCCATGGATTATATGTAATACAAAGTAATTTTAACGATTGCCCATTATCAGCCAAAAGCTTCTTAAGGCTGGTATGACTCTAAAGAAAAGTGTTTTTTTATTTCATTTGCTTTTGGATCTTATAGTTTCTGCGTGGAGTAGCAAGCACTGAAACATATGACAAACATTAATCATGTTAATGTTGGTTCCCATTTATCTAGAAGAAAGAATGTTCCCATTTATCTAGAAGAAAGAAATCTGATAATCTTGCATCTCTTAGTACCAAGCTATGATAAAATCTTCATTGGCTTCAGTAAGTGTAGAAACACTATTGAAATGTAAAAGGATGAAGGGATTTGTGTTGAACTAAGTGTAAGCAACTCCAAGGAGTTCAACAAACACTTACATAGGTTCTCTTTCAAACCAAAAGCCTGAACTTTTTAAAGTCTTATTCACCAAATAATTTTCATATTCATATCAGAAACTGAGATCAAGTCTCTCCATGTGTTTATTTGAAACATCTGAACTTAATAAAGTATCTGAATAAATAAGAGAAAATTTATTCCTTTATCCAGCATGGATGATGGCTTTCTAGACAGGTTTAAATCACTGGCAACAATTCTGGAGTACTTTCTCATCTTTTAGACACCCTCATGTCAGAACAGATAATATTCCCTTCCCTTCCCTTCCCTTCCCTTCCCTTCCCTTCCCTTCCCTTCCCTTCCCTTCCCTTCCCTTCCCTTCCCTTCCCTTCCCTTCCCTTCCCTTCCCTTCCCTTCATTTTTCTTTCAATTTGGAAAAGATCACCATGAAGGAAAGCCCCCTGTTCTCTGCTAGCTTTGCAGTACTGGCATGACATTTCAGCTGTGCATAGCTCATCAATCTCAACATTAACATGGTTGGGAATGAAAAACCCAACAAAGATTTTTAGGTTGCCACAGTCACAACTTGAGAAAAAGACTTGCCATACGATGGAATTGTACAGTTTTTTGTTTTTGTGTTGTTGTTTGTTGTTTTTTTTTGCAGTCACCTGCAAGTTCCTCCTCTCGGATGGTCTCAGAAACACCTGTGCCTGCACCCATGGAGGAATTCACTGTGACACACCAAGGGATTCAGAGCAGGAAAGTTGGCTAAGGCAGGAAGTACTTTCTCCTAACCAATTTACTGTTATCTTGAAGTTACTTTTTGCCAACCTGATATCAAAGAGGTTTTTAATTTTTTTCATTGCTGGCACCATCAGAGCAATCAGTACAATCACAATTACTTTGACAGGCATGCTGGAATTGGAGTAGGCAGAAAATGGCCTTAATGGGAATCTTTTACAAAGCAGCTGTTAGAGTGTGGTAACAAGACTCTGAATAAATGGCAGCTACATAACTTCCCCTAATCAGATTGGAGCAATCAGCTTGAAAAATTTTCCCATATGTTGAAGAGTGGAGCTTAGGCCTAGGGTTATGGCAAGGACACAGGCCATGGTAAGGTTACAAAGTCTGGCTACAATTAAACACTCACTGCAGAAATTGTGATGATGCTTCGGGGAGCTATTGCACTTTAGCCATTTGTAATTGCACATTCGGAAATTACTCACTCCAAAATTACTCGGGGCCCAGTTACATGGTTTACAAACACATGTTCTCAGAGAGAGGGAAAAACATTATCCTTCCAATGGGCACCATTTATAGATTTGTTTATGGTTATTAATGAAAGGTAATTTTGTGAGATAGTTTATTAATAGTTGCATGTGATTTTTGGTGGTTCTGTTTACCATTAATTTAATGATTAAGGCACATTTCTGCATAGCAGGGGCAAATCTGCAGTGCTTGCAGTCTGTTAATGCCCAGGTTTAATGCCTCTCCTGTCAGCACTCATTGAGTAATCTGGCCAGAGCATTGCTTCTTAGTAGAGGTATTTCTTCCTAATTCTTTACAGACTAGACTGTGCTTCTGTTGGTCACATTATCTGTGGCAGGATATGCTGGCTGGCACCTGATCTGTGCATCAGTGCTGCCACTTCAGATATATTTTAGGGCTGATAAAGTGTGAAAGTTATGTAGAAAATTAGCATTGCACAAGCTTTGTAATTATACAGCTTTTTATGAATTTAATGAAAAAAGACAAGGCCTTCAGGGTGTCTCTTTTTTCTAGTAGCTAATGCAAGGAAATTTTCCATTGTGTTCCATAACCTATCCTTCCTGAATCTCCCAAGCCTGGGAAATAGACAGCAAGCCCAATGTGCTTCACAGGTCTAGAGAACAAGATGTACTGCTGACTGACAGCACTAATGACCTTTCAGTCTATTACACGTGAAAGGAGAAGTGTTGGGCAACAAGTATATTTGAGCATGTGAAGGGGGATTATCAGTAAACCAACAGAATGGGGTAAGTATCATTTTAGAATATAAACCACATACTTTTCAAATGTACCTGGTTCACACACAATTTCAGTGAGACTGAGAGGTGTAGTGCTTAACATGCTGTATGGAGTCTATTCTCTGAACAGTTAGACCTCCAATAGCTTCCTAACACACAAACAAAACAAAACAAATAATAATGATAATGATAATGATAATGATAATGATAATGATAATGATAATGATAATAATAATAAACACTTTTGCACAAAGAATCAAGCTTGATACTCTTTATCTGACAGGATGCTCTAAAAGGGAGTGATTGTTTTCTGATGACAGAACCTGAATGCAAAACTATAATGAAGAGCTACATCATTTGATTTAAGCTGAGTAGATACAATCCCCCCTGTTGCTGTATTTATTTGTTTTTGTTTTCACCAGAGGGACAAAGTTATGTAAAGGAATTTGAAAAAATTTGCTCTCACTTTGGTGAATGAATTTAAATGAGTGGTCTCTCTCATCTCCATGCATAGTAAGGAATCAGAAATTGTCACTGTGAGAGCTTAAACATGCTGCTCTGAATGGACTTGATTTGGCACTGGAATCCATTTGGGGCTGGTATAACACCTCACAGCAAAAATGCTTTCCCATGAGCAAAGAGGCTCCCTGTGAGTATCTTTTTCTCCCTTGCTCCATGTGTATAATAGGCTACTCTCAACCTTACCAGTGTTCTGCCAAATGACATAAACTAATGTAGCCTGCTTTAGGAGTTAGGATGTTTCAGACCCCTTTTCTGCATCTGTTCTGCAGTGAGTAGAATTAAATCTATTAAATTATGCAGATATAAATTAATTATATTCTCCTCACAATGCATTTGAATCCATGCATCAGGCCAAATGTTCAGTTTTAATTCTTTTTTCAATATTTTTCAAAAGAATTTCACTTTTTTTTTTTTGTTCAGAATAAATAAGTTTTAGCTTGCTGTGTGTTTCCTAACATGGGATTTTTCACTCCTTCTCAGTCTATGGACTGAGATACAGTAGGTGGGAAGGACCCTTAAAAAGTCCTTCTCTTACCAAGGTGCTGACACCTACTGCTATACTTTTTATTGGCGACCAAAGCTGCTAGCTTTGCATTTGAACTTCATTTAGAAGTATATATGTTGGGTAGCAGAGTATTATTCATGCTGCTTCCTGTGAAAATAACATTAAAGTGCAATGCACATTATCCTTTCATAGATACACGCCAAGTTCAAGAGAAAAAATTGTTTTCTTTTGGGAAGAATTAAAAAGATTCCTGTTAAGAACAATTTTTAGTTGAAAATCTATTTTATTTGAAAATCTTAAAAAAAGAAAATTATTTCTTTTATTATCTTTTGAGTCACTTTCTTTCTTTCCTTTAACCATCAGGAAAACAATATGAAGAAAAAAGTAAACCACCAAACAACTTTGCCAAAGAATGTGAGCATCACTGTTTGGTGAAAAAAATCAAACAAAAAGGATATATATATTTTTCAAGTTCACTTTAATTTTTGCCCCTTTCTGATGCTGACATGAGAAAAGGGGTAGCACATATAGTGAGCGCTTTAGTGTAGACAGCTTTCTGGCTCAGAAGCCATTTTCAGGACACATCGAGTGCACAGAGCACTGCCGATGGCTTCTAGAGCCAGGCAGCTGTCTACACTAGGGCTCACTCTGCTGTTAATACCAGGCTAGTGGAATCAGTGCCTCTTCAGATTTTAATCAAACTACCTGAAACATTGCTGAATGCTGTGTGAGCTGGGGGACAGAAGGGCTTAAAACATTTTCAGCACTGTTCAGCTGCAGTCACTGTTGACACCAATCGTCAGCACCAAGTACATTTCCTAGGGTACACAAGGCCATAATACCCTTACAGCTTGAAAATCATTCATTCTTACAACACCCACACATCCTTCTTCATGTGGTGCATTTTCTTGGGGGAAAAGAGAGAGAGAGAGAAAGAGATAGTCCAAATAAAACAGATTCTTGCATTAAAAAAACATAGCTATTCACAGGGGTTATAGAAATGTACTCATTTGTAAATTGGTTGTAAAGATTTGAAAATTTAAAGAGACAGCCACAGCCTGTGGTTCTTAGACATACAGATTTCTCTCTCCCTCCTAGAGAAAAGAAAACATTTATTTTCAGCTTTAAAATTGTTTTTGGAGCTAAGCTGCAATTGTGCACATTCATTGAAAGCAGGCTGAAGTAGGGTGGAATAGTAACCTGTCATCTGAGAGCCCCAAATGTAAATGAAATACTCTTAGAAAGAAAGTGTATCTATCAGTCCTACTATCCATCACTGAAGTGTTAAGGTTAAAAAATGTATTCCCTTTGGTATCGCGTCTAATATTTGTGTAATGTGAGGAAAGTGCAAAGCTACACCAGAAACTGACTCTCCAATACTTAGCCACACAAAGCTTTTCAACGCCTTGACTATGTGCAAACAGTAGTAAAAGGGACCATTGCTAGCTGAACAAGGCATACTGAGTGGCATAAGCAGAGCCACACACATGTGGCTGCGTGGACTGTTGTTGTGGTGGTGATCCACCTCTGGAGCTGTCTTACCCTCTATTTTTGCCCTGCTGCTAAGATCTCTGACCAACTGCCATGTACCTCCCAGCTCCTCCAACTACATCTCCCAGAACCCTTCGGCTGACCCCCAGGTCTGTCTGTACAGGCATTTGACACGTCCCTCAGAGGGAAAGCGGAGCTGCCGCCCATCTCACTGATGGCACTCACATACTGCCTGTGTACATCAAGGGCAGTAACTCTCTGTATACACTTCACAATTCTAAGTCATTGCAGTGAGTTCTGAAGTATGTGAAAGGCCAGAAGTAAACTTCAGGAAAGTCACTGGATGAAGTGAAGATTGACTTCTGTCTGCACAGGCATTAAAACCATACAGCTTTAAAGCCTCCAGTAATGGTTTGATTAGCACAAATCAAATGTAGTATAAGCTCTATTGACAGAGAGACAGATAGATACATAGAGAAAGAAAGAAGCTGAGAAAGGGAAAGGAAAGAGTGAGAGTGATGGGTAAGGGAGAATGAAAGAGGGGCAGAAGACCCAGAAAAGGAAAGAGAGAAAGGAGAGACGGAGAGATGGAGACATAAATGTGGGGGGGGGGGGGAGGGGGAGGGGAGAGGGGGAAGGGGCAGGGAACAGACTGAGGAATTTCTGGTTAATAGTGAGGAAATTTACAACTGGTTAAAATTCCACAGCTTTGACTCCAGTGCTGCTGAATGTGTTAAAACTAGTGGGAGCCACAACCACAGTTTTCATTAAATCTATTGGAAAAGCAAAGCAAAGCAAAATGGTGGTAAAAATAGCTACATTCATAGACGTCTTGTCTACCCTGTGGCTCCCGCCAGTGGGATATTTTTTGTTTTTTTGCACACTTCCACAAATCAAACCAGGCCTATAGGCATGGACATGAGGTATTTTACAACCATGTTAGGAGGGCCAACCACTTCTTAGAGTGGTACATTTCCATAGTTTAGACAAGGCTTAAAGAATTGAACCAGCAATGAAAATGAATCCCTGGCTGATCATAATACTTTCTGAAATAGCATCAAAAAGTTTTGTCTAGTCTGCTGTACTCTTTTTTTCCAGTCTGGTTCAAGAGAACTCCTGGCTGCAAGAGATTCATTCATGTTTCTTCATGGGATTGAACTGAGAGTGCCTCAATTTACAGTTTTACCTGAGTAAAACTGGCAGGATCATGTGTTACCATTGCTACAGTGCCAGATCCTACAGCCATTGTATTTGAAAAGCAGAAGGATTAAAAATGCACAGATACCTTAGTTTTTATCTGCAGCCCTCTCATTAGTGAACTGCTGGTTACTCTTGGGATATTTAGAAAAAACAACCTATATAAAGTTGAGGTGACTATAGGTCAGGAAGTCTGATGATGGAACAAACTACCTACATTTCTTAAAGAAAAATCTGTAGCTCTATTTGCCTAATTTGTACTAACAAAAAGGCAAAATGATGATGTTTGTAACTCTTTGGCCAGCAAAAAATATATTAATTCCAATTACTCCAATTTTTAAGAAAAATAAGTTGAAACTGTTGCCTCTTTTACAGAAATTGAAAAGGATATTAGGAGTGGAGTTTTTCTCCACTAAGTTGTCCAGAGTCTTTAATATGTTAGTGTATCCTGTCTGTTTATATAATATACTGAACAATATTTCCCCTGGTATCCTCTTCAAATGCCAGATTTGTTCTGTGCTTTGTAACCACAGTGGATATGAAGGATTAAGAAACAAAATCTATCCATGAAAGAAATCTGGTTACCTGTACTCCCATGTTCATCTGCATCAAGCACTAGAAACACCATCTAATTTCAACTGCCAGACTAGTACACAAAAGTGAAGAGTTGTTTATTGTTTCATGAGGAGAATGTTTTTCACTGGATTCTTACTTGATTAAGTAAGATTAATTGTATTGTCTTGTGTTTTCTGTTGTTGTTGTTTTGTTTGTTTGTTTTGTTTGTTGTTGTTTGGGTTGGGGTTGGCTGGGTTGGATTGGGATTTTTATTTGGGAAGGGTTGTTCTTCTTTCTTTTTCAGCCTGGGTCAATGTTACTTTGGAAAATATTGAGAATTCTATGAAGATGAACAATGAAGGCAATGCTTGCAGCTCAAGCTATTACCTCAGCACTGTCAGTGCAGAGGAAGTTTTGCAGTTGGTGTTGGAAGCTGCAGTGGTGTTTTTGGTACTTGGGCCATACATAAAAGCTCCTTGCATGCATCCCCTCTCCTGCCCTCTCTCAGACACAGGGCTTTTCCCAGCCAGGACCACGACCAGGCTCCAGACACCTCTGTACTGGTTAGGAGAATGAAGATACTTATCTCTGTATTGCTGGGGCATCTTTGGTGAAGGTGTACTGAGAGTGGCTCAAATGAGACTGGAGCTAGAAAGGTGCAGTCTCCCAGCCAGTGGAAACCTGTGTAGATCCACCAACACCAATGAAGCTGCATGCAGTGATACAAGCTGGTGATCAGCCCTTGACAGCAGTCTGTAGTCCTGTGCTGTCTACCATACAGGCACCTGTTCTGGTCCCACCTCTTCCCAGCAGAAGAACTCATCTGCCAGTTGAATAAATACTGTTTTCCCCTTTAAAATCCTTTTCTCACTTCAGAGCAGTACTAACTTCAAAGGATTTACACAAGAGACACCAATGATAGGCTCTGGATGAAGCTGCTGACTTCAGCAAAGACACTGAAGGTCTTAGGGCTTAAGTTCTCTGTGCTAATATATTAATGATAATTCAATATTTACAACATGAGAGCTTGAGCTTTTTTTTTTTTTTTTTTTTTAATAAGGAAAACAACACATACCTGTATTGTGCTCTGAGGGCTAGTGTCAAAATATTTCAAGGATGATTGAACCTACATATCATCAATATAACTGCAAATTTAAGTAATTTCTCATTTAAGTAATTTCACTGATATTTTTTATCACTGATAGCAGAAAGAGCCAAATTCTGCTTGCTTCATGGCAACCAATACTCTTCTTGAAGTCAGCAGAGTTATTCATTTCAGCCCAGGGAGCAAGGTTTGTTTCTCAGACATGAATCTTACAGATTATCAAAACTCAGAGGGCTGTAACTAGGTAAAACAGCTCCTGTGTAAACTGTGTGCCTTCAGGAATGTTTGAGCTAACCGAGTACTCCAGAAAAATGTGCATTGAGATGTCTGGCAGTGGGAGTGCTTGGAGTGTTCCTCCTGTCCACAGAGGTGGTGCAGCAATGCACCACAGATGCAGCAATGCGCATTCCACCACATTGCCCACAAGTGCGACACAGTAGCTGTAGAGGAATAAATTTATTTCCTGTCCCTTTGGTTGACAGCCTTTCAGTCACAGCTGCCTGCAATAACAGGAAATGTTATGGCAATTTTAGTTGTAACCCCACAGTCCAAATGAATATCAGTCTGTATGCACTCAAATAATCATCTAACACCACCACATAGTCCCCTTTTTGAAATAATAGTAAGAAAACACTTGACCAGTGAGGAAGGAAGCTCAGAGATGAGAGCTGGAGAAACACTCAGAAGGTCCTTGCTCCATCAGTTTGTCTGTGTGACTTTGCCTAAGCATAGGCAATTAAAGTACACAGGGACAGGAGAGGAGTGGCTACCCAAAACTTTACATTTCTACAGAAGGGCAAATGCATTATTAGTTTCAGTTCTTCAGTTAAGTACCTAAAATAGGTGAAATAAATTCAGACCTTAGTGGGCACATAAAATTCTGCCTCCCTCACTGTTTGTTCCTCGTATCTAAAAAGTAGAGAATAACACTTTTTCACCTCAAAGGGGAATTGTCTGGATACCTATGAGAAAAATGTTGACACGCAGAGGTACTGCAGTATCAACAACTGCATGAGCACCTTAAATTCAGGAGGACAACTATACAAGTGCTTATCTTCAAGTAACGTCATTGCAATCAGCAGCAGAGCAGAAGAAGAAAATCTTCAGTTCTTTTCTTTTTTAAATTTACATTTTAATTCCCTTTTTTCCTAAAAAAAAAAAAAAAAAAAAAAAAAAAAAAAAAAAGCTCTCTTTTTCCCTTTTCTTTCAAAGCTTCCTTAAGACAATAGGAATGTCACAGATCACACTGGGTAGAATTCAAATTGAGGTCTATGAGATGCTGCGAGCAACATTTAAACTTTGATCATCAGCTTGTCCAACTTCCTCTGTTATTCTTGATTTCACAGTGGGTGAAAGGAAAGTAGCCTGAGTAAAAAGTGCTTTATGTAAAATACTTCACAAAGCTCCCTTTGCAATTAAATCATGATTTTCCCATGCTAAATCGAGTCCTGACCAGCAACGACTGATCTGCTAGTGGACATTTCCAGTATCTAGGAGGTAGAGGCTATTCACTCAGAACTCCTTGCAAAAGGCTCACATCAGAATTCCATGTTTGGAAGCTAATTACTAGTCATAGGTTAATAATTTATAACAAAAATCATATCCACTGAACATACCTATCTGTTCACAGATTGTTTCTGAACAAACTGACTTTGTCAAATGTATTTATTATTAAAAAAAAAAAAAAAAAAAAAAAAAAAAAAACCACAGCATTCATTATTCTGCAAGGTCTTGATCAGCATGTAGAATATGCAGTGTTCATATATTTCTAAGGTGTGAAATTGGGGTTGCGTGATATACATTCCTGTGTCCTGGCTAGATGAGAATCAGCTTACTTAAGCAAATACTTGCAATTACCAGTTTCTCCTTCTGTAAATATTCTGTAGCCTGTCTGTATATATATTTGCTAAATGACCACCAAGAACAACTACAAAAAGGCATGGACTTGATTGAACCTTCCTCATTCCAGAAGGTTGTGCTTTTTTGATTACTGCAGACTATGGATTGTAAAACAAAGCCTTTCAAAAGTGGATAGTGCCTAGCCTATACAAGTCAGAGGGTGAACAGCGATCCAAGACACCACAGAGAATTTCACCACAGAAAGGAAAAACAGGCAGGAAGCTTTTTTATTATTATTATTATTTATTTTTTATTTATTTCATCTGCATTTTTTGTGCTCTTCTCAAGATTTACTTCCAGCTGCAGCAAAAATGAATTATAATCCCATTTCACCCTTGTACAATTTGATATATAACTTTAAAATGTTGGCCCTGCTTTCTTAGAAAAGTATGAGAGGAATCATTTTCCAACAAAGACATTCTACAATGTCCATATAAGCATCCAAAATCCAAGATTCTGAATAGGAATCTGAAAATGTAGATCCATGGTTTCCATGGTACAGCAGTCTTTAAACTATGATTAAACTATGCTTAATTTTAAACTTTTAAAGAATCCTAGATTATTCACCTATTAATATTGAGGAACATGCCAATGAGCTTTTCTGAAATTGGAATTAACTATGAGACACTCCCAGTGCAAGTACGATATTGCCATGGGAAATTTTACTGAAATGAAAACATGAAAATATACTCATATTAAATGTCATTAGAAAAAGAAAACACACACTTCTATGTTGATCATCTTTCTGGTGTTATCTGTATAGTATACAATCTCCTTTTTGCTCACTTTAAGAAGATGGGTAATTTTTCTCTTTGGCTCATGTACCATGAATCATATCAGATTTGTTAAAGAGAGTTGTACAGTTCACGAAAAGGGCAGACAGTGAGACAAAAAGAGCAGGAAAGGATCCAAATAATCACTAGTTAGTCCCCATGTGGAAAATTCAGAAATGCAAAAAGTATCAGTTGCATGAGCTAAAATTTGTAGACCAAACAGTGACAGAGAACTCCTGCAGTTTCATGAAAAGCTGGCAGACCCTGTGGACTTACAGCTATCAGCACGTATGATTGTGTTCTTTGCAAGCATTGAACCACCAACATTTCTACAGAAATTAAATGCTAATCATAAGGAAGCACATGTACCATATGGTCCAGATATATTTGTCCTCAAATCCTGATTTTCTAGAGGTAAAGATATGAGTACCTTTTCAATGTGCTGTTAGCCTAGAAGAGCCTAGGATGCAGTAAGATGGAATTATCCTCACCTTCAAGGATGAGTTGTAGGCAATGTAAAAAGAAAAGGCTATAGCTAAAAGATGCTTAGTACTCTTTACAGTGTGTGCTATTGGCAAACTTAAAACATTAGTAGCTTAAAGCATAGCTAAATTATTTTTTGTTATGTGCCTGCCTAATTCTGAAATCCCTGTTCAGATGCAACATCTAGCAGTTTTGAGTACAAGTGAGTGGTGCTAAGCAGCAAGACTTACAGCTTGCATACGATTTACTGCTGAGAAAGTTGAGAACATAGAACCAGAAATCCCCAAAATACCTAACAAAAAAGCAAATTAAATCTTTGTGTACAAGGAGATTCATTTGTTGCACTCTACTCCAGTGGTAAACAAGCTTTTAGTAAATGGATAGGAAGAGAGCCCCTTCTCTCTGGTTACAGACAGCTAAGAGAATTCCCAGAGCTTAAATCAACGAAAAAAAAAAAAAAAACACACACACAATCACACAGAATCATCTAGGTTGGAAGAGACCTCCAAGATCACCTAGTCCAACCTCTGACCTAACACTAACAATCAAATCACCCTTTTGTTGTTTTTGTTGTTGTTGTTGGGTGTTCAAACAAAACAATGAAAGAAGCTATGATGACAAATGCAATATATATTCCAATGCTGCACTTCACACAAACGGAAAGATACTAGAAAAACAAGGGTAAAGAGAAGAAAGTTTTTAGTTGCTACATTGCAACATTTGTTCACAAGCCAGAGGAGTCTGAAGTTCTCCTTGCTGAGAAGACATGCACTGCAAATGGGTGTACACAGGGGGGTAAGGGTAGAGGTCTATCTCAAAATAAATAGACAGACAGACAGACAGACAGATAGATAGATAAAAATACATTCTCTTTGCTTTAACTTATTCCCAACAGAGAATTACAAGCTTTTGAATGTGTATGGGCTCAGCAGACAAAGAAAGCTCAGGAGCAGAAGGCTCTGTGAGCCTCCTGATGACCAATAAAAGCAGAATACAGAATGAGTTACTCTGCAATAAGTGAAGAGAAAAAAATGGCTTGCTAAAGTGATTTTGAGTTTTGGAGGCAGATGCTGAAGGATTCATGCAACCATTAGTAAAACAATGGTAAAATTTCCAGAAGATATTGATGATAAAGCTCTGTCACAAACATTGTCTTAGCATGAAGTCATTGAAAGTTAAATTTCATGATCATGGTTAAAGATGGTCACTGCACAGAGAAGATGCCTTTAGAAACAAGCCAGTTATGACTCCAAGGTCTCTTTCCTGAGCTATAACTATCAGCTCTGAGTTTGGCACCTGCAGGCACAGAGTAAATTAGTGTTTCCAAATTCACTACTACAGCATACCTTACATACTGAAGTTCCTCTGTCCCCTTGTTAGCCACTGTTCCCCTTTGAGAAGTCTCCTTGGTCCTTGTTGAATAAAACCAGCACCAACACTGATCCCTGTTGGAGCCTACCTGTACAATTTCTAAGTTCTGAAAAAGGACCATTACGGCTAGGCATTTGATGAGATTTCAGTTTAAAATAACTTTTCTTGCAGTCCCAAGGGAAATCAGTTTTTCTAATGATCTTGATATGGAACCTCATTGTAGTCTTTCTGAAGATTAAATACATCACCTGGCTTGGCTTCTTTTTTTCTGTGTGCTCACTGACTCCCCTGTAGAAGTTCCATTGGACAAAATTCCTCAGTCACAACCACAACAAGGATAGTGCAATGTAACTCATATCAACCTTACCTCATGGGATCATTACTCCTATGCTTATATCCCAGAAGACAAATGGTAAAAAAGTGGTCTCACATGAGGGAATGAATGCAGAGAAGTGAAGCTGATGTGGAGGAAATTCAGTCAAATTTCACAGTGTCAGGGAGAGAGGAAGGATTGAAGGATCCTGCGCTTAGTCTACGGTGCAGTGAGAGAAAAACACCTTCCTCCCATTATCTACCCTCTTCTACATCCTCCCCCTGAGAGGCATAGGGGAATGGGAAATGGGGGCTGTGGTCAGTGCCTAACACTTTGTCTCCTCCACTCCTTCATGGTCACTCTCTGCCTCTGTTTCATGTGGGGTCCCTCCCACGGGATATTGTCCTTCCTGAACTGAGCCTGCAGGGGCTGCCCACAGGCAGCAGCTCTCCAAGAACTGCTCCCACATGGCTCCATACCACGGGGTCCATCCCCCAGGAGCAAACTGCTCCAGCACGGGTCCCCCATGGGTGGGCGGCAGCTCCCCCCAGAGCCCCTGCTCCTGCATGGGCTCCTCTCCACGGGCTGCAGCTCCGGCCCAGGGCCTGCTCCACCAGAGGCTCCTCCACAGGTTGCAGCATGGAGATCTGCTCCATGTGGGACCCATGGGCTGCAGGGAGACAGCCTGCTCCACCAGGGGCCTCTCCACAGGCCTCAGGGGTGCTGCTGCTGCATGCCTGGAGCACCTCCTGCCCTCCAGATGTGCTGACCTTGGCATCTGCAGGGCTGCTTCTAACTCCTCTCTCCCAGCTGCTCTTGTGCAGCAGTTTTTTTCCCTTTCTTAAATCTGCTCTCACAGAAGTGCAAATAACATTTTTTATTGGCTTGGCACTGGCCAGCAGCAGGTCCCTTTTGAAGCTGGCTAATTTGACATGGGGCAGTTGCTAGGCTCTTCTTGCAGCTCTCCTTCAGCTTACACACTACCAAAAGCTTTCCATGTAAGCCCAATACAAGGACTCACACAGTTTCAGTAGAGTGGAGTAGAATCAGTGTCCTGCTTCAGACACTGAGATGGAAATCTCAGGCAAGGACAGAAAGGATTTACCCAAGGTCATTACTGCAGGGCAGACCTGGACCTGTCCAAATGAGCAAAGTGCCCTATAGCCAGCTCAGGCATAAAAATGAAGACGCTGAATAGCTTTGCATGCCTGGCCCAAAAGTGCTGTGGAGTGTGTAGTTAGTCATGGAGCACTTCCAATTGCCTTCTAAAATAGTGCTGTCACTGCTCCACACCACAGACTCCACAGCAAGGCTTTTGGCAGGCCATGAGTACAGACCTAAACTCCAGTAGCAGAGAAGGAGAAACCCCTTGCTGTAAGGGATCTGAATTTCAAGATTACTCCAGAAAGAAAACAATGGACTGATATCTCTTTCAAGAAGAGGATAAAGAGACATTTTAGCAAGATACTAGGAACCTACAGTACTCCCTGTCTGATGCCTGACATTATGGAAGGCTGACATCCAGACAGCCTTCTTGATACTGTTACATGCTGCTCATTCATGTGGGTGCTAATAATATTGCCAGGAATGACCCTGAAATGGTCAAAAGTGATATAAAACTAAGGAAAGAGACTAATGATCATGTGATGTTTAAACATAATAAACCTTAGCAAATTTGGGTGAGTCTTAAAAAGAATCCTAACTACTTGTGTAATCAGGTTCTAAAATGGTTTTACAGATGTAACAAGACAAAAATTAAACTTTTTCTTTTAATCTATCTACTTCAGTTCACTCATTAATGAAATGGGGATAGCATTAGCTTAAGCCTTCAGAACATCATGTGGTTTAATTACATAAATCTTTTGACGTAATTTGATCATGAAGTTTGCTAAGTATTTTGCCTACAGTATTTTATACAGTGTAGTATATATACATGTATGTATATATACATGTAATGTATTTTTATTGTTCTGTGATCACTTGTCATAACTCTGTTTGATGGCGTAGCTCACTGCTGATATGCAGTGTAAATTCCTTGACTTAGTGTCTGTTTTAAGTTTCTTCTAAAATATCGGTTCATTCTTATTGTATTGTTTTACCTTTTTTCCTTCATTAGAAAGAAGCAGAAATTGAATGCATTTTCTTCATTGTATACTTTGTAGCTTATCTGAGAATCTGGGTCTGATTTTGGCATATCTCTTCCACCTCAGAGTGATCTCTCAACTGAACAATAAACAGGGCTTTAAATCTGAACATATGAATTAACCACAGGGATTTTAAATAGACTTTTTGACCTACGACTGTAAAATTATATGTATTGTTATACACCTCTCTGTGGGACCATTTGATCACTTTATTATTTATAGATTAAAGAACATTGTTGCTAATTAATACTGTTCTAATTGTTAACAGTGTATACGTGCTTGCTTTGATGTTTTTTTGATCCTGTATTTTGGGGATTTCACTTACTACTTTTTTGGATGATTTGGGATTTTGGAACTTGTATTTTCAAGCCCTTGTTTCATTTTCTTATTACTGAGGTCTCCTGTTTTCTATCTTCTTTGCTTCTCATCACACTATTCTTTTTTTTTTTTTTTTTTTTTTTTTTAATCAAGTTTTATGAAATGGAGCAGCCCCAATTAATTCCTTAATATTATACTAGTAGATTCACTTTTTTATTGTCTTTTGAAAAAGAGGATTACTATAAAGGTTAATACTGTGTTACATGTATCACATTAGCACCATATTCTGTCTTGTTAGCAAGTTTCCCATTTATTGCAATAAAGAGGTTTTAGGATAATCATTAGTCTTCCAATTAGACTTGGAAGTCTGCTAATGTTTAAGTTGTTTTCTCTGATGAAGTGGTTCTCATGCAATCTCTTGGATGCACACTTTTTATATCAAGTACAGTCATAAAATGGGAATATCTCCCTTAGTTTCTGCCAGATGGCTATTTGAGTACCTAAGGTCAGACTGCATGATTGTATCAGTTCCTAACTGATCTTAAAATGTACATATAATTCAGTCCCAGTTTTTGAATGATTAGATCAGAAACCTATGACTTTAGCCGATTCCTAAGATAATATGGTTACTGTACAGAACTTTGCATCACTATTTACACTCACTAACTTATGCATTTTACAGATTCATTATGACCAACACGGACTAATTGAAACACAGTTGCTGGTTTCTTGCTTTTTAATTTATTTAATAGACAGCATAAATTTAAGTTTTTCATCAGGAAAAAAAAAATCTAGTTTTACAATACACCTGTTATTCAACATTTAGAACTCATATTCATCACAAACACTCTTAATTTATATATAAAACATGAGACCACATTTTTAAAAGTATAAAAATAATTGTACTGCATCTCTCACACAAGAATATTATAAGGCATTAGGCAGACAACTACGGCTAAGTTATAATTAGTTCCATTGTGAGTTTCAGCTTCAAAGAAACTCAAAACTTCTAAGAAAAAATTCAGCTGACTCTACCAAGCTTTGCCGACATGTTATGGCCTAAATCCACTAAAAGAATTAGAAGTCTAACAGCTACTGTAAACATCTAAGTCCAAAATGTAGATCTTCAAAACCCCAGCTGAGCTGCTGTTTCACCCCAGAGGAAGATAATTTTCTTCCCATGGCACCTAAATTTCTGCTAATAATGTTCTCTAGATATGAGACCACATCCAGAAAGACACGTAGGAATTAGAAAAATCTCTAGTAGGAATTAAGAAAAAAAAAATGTATTTGTCTCTATGCCAAAATGTAATGCTGGAAATCTCCATTAAGCTGCCACCTGACCTGGCAGGCACTAATCACACCCAAGCAACATTCTTTCCTTGAAAGTTTCTGCAGGAAACATACAGCTTCTGTTTCTCTGGCTGTGATACACCTCCATTTTGAACTTAGTCTTGGCTCCTGCTTATGCCTAACCGGCATCTAGAAACTTGTTGTTTGCCAGTTAAATCTTCTGAGGTACATCTGCACTTCTGGCTAAGAGAATGAAGGAATGGTTGTGTGTAGCCCTCACAGCTTTGTTGGTAGCTTGCTGCCTGGCTCTGCTTTGGACCACTCTATCAGGCAAAGCCTGCATACATTTCCATGTCAGTCTGCACACTCAAACTGCATTATAAGCAAGACTGCACCAGATTTCACAGAATCACAGAATCGTTTAGGTTGGAAGAGACCTCCAAACCACACAAGACAAAGCACTGTCTCCCTCAGAACTGCCTCTGCAGGATTCGCACCCTTAAGCATGTCCACATCCACTTCATAACTCTGTTCAGGCTATGCAACATGTGCCCTCAGATTTCTGCCATAAATCATAACTCTGGTAGGAGACAGAATGGAAGTCAAGGACTTGACTCTTTTGGAGCCACAGAGGTATACACAGGTAGAATGTGTGAAGTCCAATCCAAAGGCACTACTAGCATGTTGGAAAGATGCAACTCCACATAGTGACCTTGGTGTGGTTTCAGCTTTAAAATGGAAAACGGAGCCCACCCACTCCTGCTTTATATAGCAGCTTAGGCTATTGTCAAAAGTGGATGGAGAGACCACAACAGACACTCTGCATCCAAGCAAAATTCAAACACGCAGCTCCCAAGACTGGGCACATATTCATCCTTTCTTGTTCTCGGTGAGTCTCACTGTGGCTTCATTATGTCTTCTTCCAGAGGAGTTTGTGTTTAAGGGCTGGTGTAGATCTCTAATTCAAGGAGAGGGTTGAAAGGTGAGGTAAGTGCTTGCACACAGTTTCTCTAATTGTTTATCTTATGGGTCTGCCCATGCAGCATGCTGGATTTCATAGAAAACATTTCTGAGTCCTCTCCTCACAATGCAGAGAGTGTTAGGGCATCTAGCTCAGACCTTGTGATCCCATTAAACAGAAGCATCACACAGTATTAAACAGAGCTCTGTACAGCTATACATACACTTGATTTGTCATGTGGCCAAAGAAAATACCCTTATTCTCTCACACTTCTCATCCTTGAAACCCACAACGCTTCTACCAAAATTAAAAACCAAGTCATGGACAATTTGAAAAAAAAAAAAAAAAAGAGAGAGAGAGAGAAAAAAAAAAGTGCAGTGAGTTTCTAACAGTGGAAAGCCATTTGGTTTTGCACAGATCTGCAGATGATCTGCAGAAGCAGTGGAAGTGGTAGAAAGTAGAGATCAAGGGCGAAGGTGAAGTCTTAAGCTCAGAGAAATTAATGTAAAAACTTGCATCTAATTCAAAGACCCAGAATTTCATTTCCATTCTTACAGACCTTACAGATCCACATCCAGCCTCCAGCATGTTATTTTGCTCACTGTCTTGTTTTAAAAATTTACATCATTTTTTTTTGTAGCTAGATATGTTTGTGGTGTGCATCTACTCCACAAAACTTTTTTCTTTTCTTTTTTTTTTTTTTTTGTTTGTACAGTATCCTTCCATTTGACTTAGTCCACAAAGGGAACACAAAAACTTCTGTGGGAAGTAGAAGTGTAGAATGTAGTAAAGACAAAAGTCCCAGGATAATGAACAACACTAATGATTAATGTTTCTGCATGCAATAACTTGTCCTTAATTTCCACTCCTTTCAGTCTAGAAAGGCTATTCAAATGAAATTCTTACATTTTCCTTCTGGTGTAGAAGAAAATTGCTTGCTTATCTTTTAGTGGGGAACTCTGATAGCTGGTTGTGCTCTAACAGAAATGGAATTTAACTTTTTTTTAGTATTACCCATTAACTTACTGACACCAGCAGTTCCTCCAAAAAACAGCAAATTTGATCCTTTTCCCAGACACCAGAGTTAATAAATGGAGGGACTCTGGCTGAACTCTATTCCCATTGAAGCTTACAAGAAAACCGTTAGAGAGCTTAATAGGAGCAAATCTAGACCAGTGTTGAAGGCACTTGGAGATCTCTTATTACTTACACAACTTTCTCATTTAGTTGATTTCGCCTATAGAAATGGAAAATTCTTTTGATATTTTGAGCTTTTAGGAATAAAGCTCCAATTTCAAATACAGCAAAAATCATCCACCATTTCTTCAACTCTTCTACTTGCATAATTCTCCTGCTCACATAACTCTCCTGCTCGTATTTATAGTCTTGTTATAATTTGGAGAATTCTCGAAATGGCTTAAATTAAAATATTTCACGCTTTTTTTTTTCTTTTTTTTCTTTTTTTTTTTTTTAAGTAAAGAGGAATGCATAGTCTTTTCTAGGCTAAACCTTGTAACTAATAAAACATCAAAGAAAGATGATGAAAGAGATACAAAGATAGTATATGTAAATGTTACCAAGTGATCGTAGGTTGTAAGAGGAATTTAGTATAGCAAAGATTTGGAATTACCAATTGAGGTTTAAAAAAATGATTTGCTAAAATCTTACCTCAATATTCACTAAGGAGCTTTAACTATGTATTTCATTTTAGAATCCTTGGAGGTTGCCTATATATATATCTCTCTGCCTCACTGCCTAAATTCAGGGCAGCAGTGCATCTCCTGCATACACTATGCAAGAGGTGGCCCAGGCTCTCCTCTGTGGTATGTTCCTCCAGAGCCAGGCCCCTAAAAGCCCTTTCCTGGTGGCTCTGTTCAGAGCTCATGTTCTGATGGGATATCTGGGTACCAAGAGTCATCTGTATTTCTTGAGATCCTCCACCTGCCCCTGTGCTCACAGGGGAAATTGATAGAAATCTGCTAAGGGTAAACTGAGCAACTTTCAGCTCCTCTGCGTGATTGCACTGATCCAACTCCTCTGCCGTTAGGCGGTCATCAATCATTTTTCCACCTCACTTATGGCCAAATTCCACTCTCAGATGTGCATTCACAAATCCCGTTGACGTCAGCGGTTAGTGGTATACCAAAGGAGAAGAATTTAACTCTTTATATAGCTTACTCCAGTCTCTGAAGGTTCTTTTTGCCTTTTCTTCCATAAATAAAAAATAAAAAAATAAAAAATAAAAAATAAAAAATAAAAAATAAAAAATAAAAAATAAAAAATAAAAAATAAAAATAATCCCTAACATTATCTTTAGGTTTAAATATCTTAAAACATTAAAAAAGCTGGTATCGTATCTCCCAGGTATCTCCTCACTGAGCTGCCTGCCTTCTTCAGACTTTCTAAAGCTGATGGCAATTCCTTTGTGTTCATGTGTTCTTTGGTATGAGATAACCTGGTAAGGCACAGGCTGAACTAGCAGACTTAGATTTACAGAAGCCTCACAGAAAATAAAATAAAATAAAATAAAATAAAATAAAATAAAATAAAATAAAATAAAATAAAATAAAATAAAATAAAATAAAATAAAATAAAATAAAATAAAATAAAATAAAATAATAGTTGGGTTTTCATGGCTTTGGAATTGCTAAAAGAGAATTAGGAAAAGAGTTACATTTAAAAGAAAAAGAGTTACAAATATTCAGAGAATACAAATATTTCTGTGTAGCTTGCATTAAGGTCTCAAGTGCTCAAGCAATCCAAAGGGACATACCATTAGGGACTATGTTAGTTTATAAAAATAAAAGCTTATTTTAACTGACTGATAGATAGTCTAGGAACTGAGTGATCTTCCTGAGCATTTAGTTCTTTGGTATATTTCTGAGGGCTAAGGGATGTCCTGGTGAGTCTGTAGGTGTTTTAGATACAGATATATTCTGGTCCTATGTCACAGTCTTGCTTTGCTGTAATGTCTCTCCTCAAGCTAGAAATGAAAATGATTTTAATTTCAAATGTGGAAAGTGTCCTGTCTAGCTTTTATATTAAGTCTCAACAACCATATTTATTGTTGATTCAATAATTTCAAATGAATTTTGGAACTGACTCTGGGATGTGCGGCTGAAGAGAGAAGATATAGTTAATCTTCAGACTTCAGCTATTCCTACCAAGTAGTGTTACTAACCAGTAAAACATAGTCCTGCAAAGCTGGGTCACCAGGACAAGTCAGCCAATCCCCTGGATAAACTCATATATTCTCAGAGGTCATAAACTATTTCATAGAGCATCATCATTCTGTAAGAGGAAGAAAAGAAAAGCAAAAAAGGGAGAAGAAAATAAAGATTTGGTCATTCATGGCTCCCTTCAATAATCTGGATTTCTTCTTTTCCAACACAGCTTTCTATTAGCTGAACCTGATTCAGGGCCAACTGCTGAATCCTTACACTGTAGGCTGCAGCTCAAGCTGCACAGTAGTATCTTTACATCTGTGCCAGCTAGGGTTATTACTGAGTTTTATAACTTCTGCTATAAATAAAGCCTTGTCATCTAAGCATTCAATTTAAATACCTCTCAGTTTATTTTTGAACACTGGAAGTTAATAATAAATATCATCTTTGTTTTCTAATTTTTTTACTGAGTTGATTTAAATGCTCTTGACAGCTCCAATCCAATCCTCCCATCCAAGCTGACAAGGATGACATGCATCTCTGCATACAAGCTCTCAATTATGCATAATCCAATGTTTTCTAGGGTTTTAATTGAATCACTAGTCTCAAACTTGTTATTTTTAATTTACAACATTTGATTTCTGACACCGGCCCCTCTATGTCATAAATTATGCAGGAAAGAGCCTTAGTTGCGTGGGTGATTAAAAAAAAACTAATTAGGCATGATTAAAAAAAAATAAAAGAGAGACCTCTTAAATATGTGCATGATACCATGTAAGAGAGGCTTATTTCACTGGAAATGCCTGCTGTTTTTTTTTTTTTTTTTTAAGAGATTATGTTCAGTTCAGTACAATTTGATTGATTTTGACAGAAATGAAAGAAAATGTAGGATTTTTTCTTCCTGCATATATACCAGAAATTGCATTACATGGCCTGTTGATGTGAATTTCTCCCACAGCTCATTGAATGTAATTTTGTTAAGTGGGCAGGAAAATGAATATGAAGAAAACTGAATAGAATCCAACATTTTCCTTGGCACCAGCAGCAAAGCTGAGACATGGCATATATAGATATAAATATATGTACATATACACATGTGAGGTACAATTAGAGTTATTAACCTTTTATGCTTCAGCTAATAACAGCAAGGAAACTGTGCAGAATGTTAAACACTTAAAGGTAGAGAACAGAGAACAGACTGACATTTCTGCAAAGGCTGTAATGCTGTAATAACAGATTAAAGGAAAAGAATAATCCTAACTTCAAGGAATTTAAGAAGATGCAAGTGTACTTGCTATATGAGCCTGCAGATGTTTATTATTATTTCATGTTAACATCGTAAACCTGTCTATTTTAAATACACTGTGACAAAAAGAACATTATCTCTTTCTTTTCTAATATGTTCTTTTTCCAAAAATCTGGGGAAAAATGAGGAAGAATCGTTGCTTCCCTCCAGCTGTGCTACATGATCTCTATGCTTTGAGTCTTGAGTCTGTACACTACAGACATACACAGTACAGCTGCTCTACCCCCCTAAATCAGGCTATGATGATAATATGAATGAACTAAAGAGGTGCTTCATCAGAAACTTCCAATTCAGGAAAGAATATAAACTTCTCAGTGTTGGATATGTACATAGTTCCAGAAATGCTACTTTTCCACTTGCATATAACCGTATGCTCATACAGTTTGCTGGATTAGGACCAAAGACTCAGATGGAGGTGCCTGAGGAAGAATTGGCAGATCTGTTACTCCTAATGCCCTTACCAGCTTTAAAAAATCATGGTGCTGATTGAAAATCCAGGATGGTCAGCTGATCCTCATCAAAACTCACTGTGAAATCTGTATGTGGGATGACATTTTCACCTGCATCCAGAGGGAGGAAATCATTCCAAAAGAACAGGTATCTTTTCAACTGCTGGTGTCCACAGAAACATGGCATTGAATACCTGTGCTCCTTGCCCCATCAGGAAATCCCTGCTCCTTTCCCCATCAGGAAATCTTCTGTCAGAAGGAACATTTGAAGAGCTGAGGGGATAACAGAATGGAAGGTTGAGCCAACATTATTTTTATAGAGTGGGCAAGTTTACCAATTCTTCACTGACGTTTATAAGAATGCCAACAAGCCAAAAGACACTAATCAGAGAAAGAAAAAAAAAAATTCCTTCCCTCTGGTTTAGCTGTCCTGGGGTGCCACCATGGGACAAAAGGGCACTGAGAGACTGTGATAAATAGGTGCTGTGGAGGACCACAACTCTCGGTACATCTGAGTGTCCTCATGCTTGCAGCAAAACTGCCCTACTAATTAAGATGTTTAAGATAAACAACATAAGTCAAAGCTAGTTAATTTTTTTTTGCATGTTCAAGATGCTCATGAAACACTAATAAGCTATATATATGTATACATATTTATGTATAAATACCTTAAAATATTTGTCAATATACTTTAATTGATGTTCAGACAGCTTTGGTTTGGATCAAGAGATATCATTGCTCATGCAGAGAAGAAAAGAGATCTGAACTCTCCTCAAAGTGCAACTCCTGAGAAAACTTTAAATCATGCCCTGGCAATGGAATTGATGATAAATTATGAGAATGGGATGATACCATGCTCAAACAATTGGCAGGCTCTTCCCACCTGAATGCCTCTCTGTACTAGCCAGATATGTTTTAAAATCTGAAAAAGCTCATATATTATTTATAAGAAATTAGTGGAAAAATCAAAGACCTACCTGCAATCTCAAATATTAGAATACCAATACCAAACTACAAATGTTGAGCATAGAATAGTTATTCTGTATTACTATAGTCCTCATTTATGTGTTTACATATCTGCCTTCTAATTCTGAATTCTGTGGTCAGTTATTGTGCAAAGCCTTAAGAACTCAATAGGAAATGTTCATATGCTAATCCAAATACTAATTAAAGTGGATTTTATAATATAAATAAATTTATCCAAGACCCTTTGGAAAAAAAAATCCTCAAAAGAGAGAAAACATGTAGCAGAGCAAGTAATCAGAAATTAAGCTATGCATTGTCAAAAAGTTCTTCAACCATTGTGGTCAAAGTGGTCATAAATATGTGTTATAATTCTGTGTTACAGTTGGCCTTTCCTTTACTGCATAGTGATAAGTGGAAGAGGCAAGGGAGAAACCATTTCTTTCTCTTGTGTAACCTACTCTCAAAAAATTAACAAAACAAAACCAAAACTACGGAAGTGCTATAAAAATAATAGAGTTTAAGGAGAATTTGACAGTTATCATAATGTCCTTACAACATCTTTCTGCCAGAAAGCTCTTAAAATAAAAACAAAATTTAAAGCAAAATAAGGCATAAACCTGGATCAGCTTCATTCCTTTAGTATAATAGGCAAAAACACATCATGTAAGTTTTATAATAAATATTTCAGGTCTTACCTTTAAACTTGATAGGTATGCATTTCCAGAGATTTTTCTACAGCTTAATTCTTGTAGTTAGAATTTTTTCTCTAATTTCTCTGTGGACTCTTTCTAGTCAAATTTTCTATTTTCTTTTTTTTTCTTAAGCATACCTCTTCCCTCTCTTGTCTTTACTGTTTGGAAGTACTTTAGGACAGCTATCCTATTTCCCATTAATTTTGCTTTGCCAATTTTGTTTAGTTTCTTCCTCTTTCTTTGGCTGAAACAAACCTTTCTAACTTTCCTTTTCTAACTATATGTAACATGATTTCTAGTAATTTTTATTTACTCTCTTTCACCACAATTCATTTCAGTCAAATTGGGATGTCTACAGAGTCATTTACCCTCCCTGAACTCCTTACCCTAGGACCCCTTTATGCTTAATAGAGATAATCTTTTGTGATGTGATTTTTCTGACCATTTTCAGACTTTTTTTTCTTTTTCCCAAAGTGAAGGAGGTGTATGGTTGGAAAATGTTTGTTTCTCTCTTTCCTCAAAAAGAGTCTGATGCAGCTAAGCCAGGTATAAACATAAATTGTAAACACCTATATTTGACTGGAAGTTACCCACCCTATACACCCTGGCCTTTCAAACATGGCAGTGAATAATAACTTGGAGGCCTTGTTAATCTCTCCAGTTAGTCCCAATGGCCTTTACATGTATTCAACCAATTCTGTTTGGAATTGTGTTTCAAATTTGGTTCTCATTTCCTCAAAGCAAATCTACCTTTGAACATGAGAGAAGAAATATCACTTTTCTTCATTTAGCTTAGAATTGAAACCAGAAATTCACTAACACACTATTTTTTCTTCCCTGTTAAGCAAAAGTGTTCACCTGTGTAAGAATTTATTTTTTATTTTTTAATAAAACCAATTAAAAGCAGATGCTTGTAGAAGTTCCTAGGTCATAGACCCATGTTGCTTCTTTCTTTATGATATAAATGAGAAGGATGCATATGTAAAAGAACCCATAGATAACAGCTGTATCTGTAACATCCTTACATTTTTGTATGGTTTCCAAGAGAAAGAACTGCTTCAAAATTCCATATTCCTTGCAAGCAACTTCTAACACTTGGCTTTACTGAGGAAAGGGATAATCAGTTTTTATAATGAAGCTGTAGATTTCTACCCTGTTTTGTATGTGAATTCAAGATCAGGCAAATCTCTCATGGGACAATTTTATATAAATGCATTTGTTTATCAGAGGCCTCAACAAAATCATGAATAAAGACTGTACATATTCAAATCTTCCAGCTGGAGGCTTCTCAGTGAGACTGGTTTATTCTATCAAATTAAATAGTAAGGGCGTGCAAATTTCTAGTTTTAGGACTAACACCCTCTTCTGTGCCACATCTGCTCCTATTTTTTACCCACCTGCCTCATCATGTCTTCAGCTGTTGTCCTGCTACTACATTCTGTATAGGATCTGGCACTCTGGAGTTTAAGATTTCCTAGGACCTCTAGGTCAGCAGTAATACAAAGAACAAGAGAAGTTAATTTCCACAGAATAATCCAAATAAAAAGGTGATCGGATTAGAAGACTTCAACAGAATATTTGTAGTTATTTGTTCTGGATATTTTTGCACTTATAAAAATACATGTACATCACAGTATTCTGTGGTGGAAATAAGGAGACCAAGTTCAGTGCCAGTACAAAGAAAAACATGTGAAACAAACTGGACCTATGTCCAGTTCATGTCAGTTTTTAAGGCCTTCCTGTGGTTTCACCTTTCCTGGGGTTGTGGCATCCAATTCAAATACCTTGTCTTCGTGTAAGGATTGTTTCCACTTTAATTATGCCAGACACTTATTTGTCTCAGGAGCTCTGCATACAGATTTTTTTCTCTCTATGGGAACATTAAAAATCAATTGTCATTTCAACTAAGATGGAAAAAAGAAAAAAAAAAAAAAAAAAAAAAAAAGCTCAACTAATGCAAATAACCATAACTACAACTGCAAAGGCCGATTAAAATTAACTAACAGACCTTTTTCTGCGTTTCTTCAGTGAGAATTTGGATGCCCACATTCCTGCTGCTTGAGGACACTGCAGGGTGAAGTCTCTTCTCTAGTGAAGAATCTTAAAGGGAATGCAATCAATCCTAATAAGCATTTTTCTGTGATGAGAAGGAAGACTGTGGCAGCTAAATTCTCTGAGTTGCCTGAGTTATTCTGGAATAAATCACTCACAACTCCAGAACATGTTAGCTCTGTAAACCTGTCAGTCATGATCAGCAAATTTTTAAACATTAGAATACAGAAGAGCATGGCTTTGATACACAAGCCCTTGATATAGGTGCTGCAACTTCAACACCAAAGATGTATGGTTTCTGCAAGCATGTGAGATGAAATTTTATACCAAAAAGCCTCCACTATTATTCCTTGAAGACTTCTCAGCAAGGATTAGAATATACATATTTCATGCAAAAAATCAGACATAAAAAAACAAAATGGCTCTTATTTATGAGTAGGGAAATTCAAAACCTAGAGCTGCAACCTTTACTTAATGCCAAGGCCATGAAAATGCAATGATCTACAGAAATTCACACTTTCGTCTCTGGGGGCATTGTTACAGGCTCATAAAAAGTCAAATTGCTGTTACTTGAGCTTGCAAATAATTTATACCTATCATTTGTCTTATAGTCCTAGCATTTGCCTGCTGTGCTGACCACCTACCCATGGATGTATGTTGTAGCAATCATGTTCTTGACACAGTCACTGGAAAAGAAGAATGTGTTATTTGAGAGTATTTGAAATGTCCGGGACTAATCTACCACACAAAAACTATAGGCTCATACATTGAAGAAAATTATTTTTTATCCAAAAGTATTATATCATGTATTGCCAAGTCACTTTTTTCAAATGTAAATACTGACTACATAAAACAGTAAGGAACCTCTGCTTTGATGGTCACTTATTTAATTCCTCTTAGCAGTTAAATGAGCATTCGAAATCTTGTAAGAAAGAATTTGCCTACACTAGTAATCCCCATTAAATGCAAGCATGGAAGTACACTTCTTAGCAAATTTTCTATTCTTATTCTTGACATTTCCATTATTTTAGTGCTTTATGTGTTTTCCTTTCACAGCCTTCTCTACCATAAATATTGGAATGTTATTAATTAACATGAAGCAACATGTATTCACAACCTGGTCTTATCATTATCAACTATATTGCAATGGACACATTTTTCTGATGTCTTACATACATTTTCCCAACATTCATAGGTAGGGAAGATTTAAATTAAATATTTTATATTATGCAATGAAATCTATACTTTTCAGTGCCTATGATTTCCATTTTCATTGCAGAAAAAAAAAAAAAAAAAAAAAAAGAAATCTGAATTAGAATTATATCTGTTAAACAGAAGCTATTTGCAATCACAACAGCATTTGCAAAACTTTGGCCAAAGGGACAAATGTGTCCTTTCTCTTTCCTCTTTAAATGTATGTAATAGAAGTCGGACAGAAGAGAGGGAGGGAGAGAGAGAAAGAGAGAGAGAGAAACTCATAAGATCATCTATTTCATCCTGCCAATCCCTGTACCTATCATCTCATCTTGGGAAAATACTGTAGACAGCTTCTGGGTGTTCTCTACATATCATATTGGCAAAAAAAGCCCCAATATGTTTTTGTTTTCTTATTACATATCACCAAAATGATCAAACAAGAAAACCCTCTGAGATGAAACTAAAACAAAAGAGAACTACAACTGGGTTGCCCAAACAAGATCTGCAGAAACTATCAACTGAGTTTTCCACCCTTTCACTATCCATTTTTAATACAAAAACTGATCTTAGTGAATTTACAATGATGTTAGTCAGCAAAGTAGAGTCCTATTTTGGGCACCAAGAGGGAAGAAGCATTAAATTTTCATATAATAAAACAGCAACATTAGGTTTAGAAAACATAAAGATCAAAATATTCTAATGTTTCCCTAGGTTTGGTTTAATTCATATCTGTGCCATCAGGAAAGTAGTAACAAGAATATAGCCTTGTGAATTGCTTCTGTCCCAGTCGTTCCCCTTCCCTGGAAAATTCAGAAGAGAAAATTGCATCAAATCAAGTACACTAGTATTTCCTCTTTGTTATTCAAATAGAGGCTGGGACTGCTGAAAACAATTTATTTCCACATACATTTCAATCGTGTAATATCAACTTTAATGAAAAAAAAAAAAAAAGGAAAAGAAAAAGGAAAAAAAAAAAACACATCTTTATATTAAAAAAATAAAACTTGAATATTTCGATTTTCCATATGGAATATTTATTTTAATGCCTGTCTCAAGTTTTTAAGAGCTCTTAGCACTGTTTCATTGTAGCTCCAGAAAACAGTAGTTGTGGTTCAGTCTCATCAAAATGCTTTGTATCACAAAATAAAAAGTGTATAGGTCTTTACAATAACAAAAATGTGATTGTCAAAAATAAAATGAAGTCCTTGTATAGCTGCATTCGTTAATTTTCAAATATAAGTTTGGTTAAGAAATGTCTGGATCATACCAAAAAAATCCATCTGTAGCTAACTGTATCACTATTATTGTATATAATCATGTACTGTATACACAAGGATGATAAAAGGGCTGGAGCACCTCTCCTATGAACAGAAGGAGTTGGGGTTGTTCAGCCTGGAAACTTTACAGCAGCCTTTCAGATCCTAAACGGAAAGTTCCTATAGGAAAGCTGTGGAGAGACTCTTTACCAATGAGTTTAGTGATAGGACAAGGGGGAATGGCTTTAAAATAAAGGGAGGTTAGGGGGAAATTCTTTACTCAGAGGGTGGAGAGGCATTGGAATGGGTTGCGCAGAGAAGCTGTGGATGCCCCATCCCTGGAAGTGTTCAAGGCCAGGTTGGATGGGGCTTTGAGCAACCTGATCTAGTGTGAGTTGTCCCTGTCCGTGGCAAGGATTTGGAATTAGATGATCTTTAAGGTCCCTTCCAATACAAACCATTCTATGATTCTGTGCAACACACATGCAGACACTTCTGCTGGGAAAAATAAAATTAAAAAAAAAATCATCAATTACAATCCTCCCCATTGATAAACTCTGAAAAACTACATGGACCAGCACTGTAATGAAAATTCAATATGAAACCTGAAAATGATTTTGGCCTTTCCTCAGCCTGTAAAAAAGAACTGAGTGGCTTTCAGACCACCAAGAGGCAGGTTTTCAGCCTAAGGAGCACTTTGCATTTCACCCACAATGAGAAACTCATTTCTCACTGGCAATAGCTAAAGGCCATAAGGACCTAAATCCAAAGCCTTGTGAATCTAATTGAAAAATTTCCAATGGAGTGAAGAGGCTGAGGAGGATCCAGACATGAACAATTTAAAGTATGTCTTCTGATTTGTATTTTAAGCCTAGGAGTGATGGAATTGAAAGTATATATTATATGTGTATAAGATATGTTTAATATAATGTCTAGGCATATCTTTGATTAAGTTATTGGAAATGTATAAAAGCAAAAGCAATGCTATAATATAAAGCATATACTCATTTATTCTGATATATGCATGAGTATTCACTGTTAATACTTTCCTGAGGTTTCTAGACAAGCAATAATAGAAAACAGTGATAAATCACTTACTAGTTTCCCTTCAGTGATTTCATACCAAAAAAATTACAAAACAACAAAATACAAATCTACACCTTCAATTTAACTTTTGCTTAAGACAGCCAGATGTTGGAACTTCAATTCACATAGATTTCTTTCCCACCAAATATTTCTTAATGACTATAGCTAATTAAATGAAAGCAAATTAAAATGTTTTCTGTTTTCAGATGAGATGTGTCTGGTAAAGAACTGCTGAAATTGCTACCAAAGATATTTATTATAAATGCTTGAACTAATGTTGGTAAATGCTACTTCTGCTAGACAAAAATAAAATAAATAAAATAAAATAAAATAAAATAAAATAAAATAAAATAAAATAAAATAAAATAATAAAATAAAATAAAATAAAATAAAATAAAATAAAATAAAATAAAATAAAATAAAATAAAATAAAATAAAATAAAATAAATAGAAAACTGAGCAAAAGGAACACAACCCTGTTCATATAGACAAGAAAATTATGTGATGAAGTAAATTGGATTCCCTGAATACACTTAACACATTCGTCTGAAAATTACATTGTCCATATTAATGCTGGTTTGGTGCTAATAGGATTTCTGATAATACACAATACATAAACAATTATATTTTAAGATGTATAGAATGATGAATTTTTGGACTATTTCATCCAAACATACTTACTTTTTAAACTTTGAAACATTTCTATAAACACCATAGTTCTCTTCAGCCATGTAAATTGAAACTTTTGCCATAGAATCCTCAGCATTATGACCCACAGAACATCTAAAATACTCTTTAAGAGTACATGTAAGGATTTTCTAATCCTGAGAATTTCACATAATGAAATGTATGTGCGTTTCTATACACTCTCATAACTAAATACTATGAAGAAAACATATGACAACTGTGGTTCTTGAAATCAGACAAAATCACATCTGGCTGCATTCATACCTTATTACTCTAGATACACATCTGAAGATCCATCTGTATTTACACTACTCACTGTAAACCCTAAGGAATTAAATGAAATTATTTTTATGTCCACTCAGTACATATGGTAACAATGACAATATTGCTTAACATATTATTACATTGGTAATTTTATTCCTTTATTGATTACCCCATGGAATGCCTTAGATCCTTAACAGGAGGGTTTGGTATCAATGACAGTGCAGTCCCTGGGTCTTAGTCTCCTCCAATGAGTGCACCCTGGTCCAGATTTACAGCCTAGTTTACCCAGGTCTGCTAACTTCATTTTCAGCATCCACTCTACTAAGTCACTTCAAGTTCATAACATTGAACCATAGAACCATGGATCCATAGAATGCCTTGGATTGGAGGGGACCATGAAGATCATCTAATTCCAAACCCCCTGCCATGGGAAGGGATGCCACCCACTAGTCAGGGCTCAGGGCTCAGGGGCCCATCTACCCTGGTCTTGAATGCCTCCAGGGATGGGGTATCCACAACTTCTCTGGGCAACCTGTTGCAGTGCCTCACCATCCTCTGAGTGAAAAGTTTTCTCCTAACCTGTAATCTAAATCTCTCTTCTTTTATTTTAAAGCCATTACCCCTTGTCCTATTACTATCTGTCCAAGCAAAAAGTTGCTCTCCATATTTTTTATAAGCCCCCTTTAAGTACTGAAAAGCTGCAATAAGGTCACACCTGAGCCTTCTCTTCTTCAGGCTGAACACCCCTAGCTCTCTCAGACTTTCTTCACAGGAGAGGTGCTTCAGCCCTCTAACCATCTTTGTGACCCTCCTCTGGACTTGCTCTAACAGGTCCATATCCTTCTTGTGCTGGGGACCCAACACGAGGATGCAGGACTCCAAGTGGGGCCTCATGTGGGCAGAGCAGAAGGGGACAACCCGCTCCCTTGACCTGCTGGCGTTGACGTAGCCCAGGATGAAGTTGGCCTGCTGGTCTGCAAGCACGCACTGCTGGCTCATGTCAAGATTTTTGTCCACTAGAACTCCCAAGTCCTTCTCTGCAGGGTAGCTCTCAATGTGTTCTTCTCCCAGCCTGTGCTCATGTCTGGGATTGCCCTCATCCAGGTGCAGCATGTTGCACTTTGACTCAGTGAAATTCATGTGGGCCTACTTGTCAAGCTTTTTCAGGTCCCCTTAGATGGCATCCCTTCCTTCTGTTGTATCAGTTGTACTACTCAGGTTGGTGTCATCTGCAAACTTGCTGAGGGTGTACTCGATCCCACTGTCTATGTCATTGACAAAGGTATTAAACAGTACCAGTCCCAAGACAGACTCTGGAGGGACACCACCACTCTCTGGGTGCGACCTTCAAGCCAATTCCTTATCCACTGAATGGTCCACACATCAAATCCATATCTCTACAATTTGGAGATCAGGGTGTCATGTGGGACTGTGTCAAAGGCCTTACAGAAGTCCAGGCAGATGACACTGATCATTCTTCCCTTGTCAACTGATGTAGTCACTCCATCATAGAATACCACCAGATTGGTCAGGCACGATTTGCCCTTGGTGAAGCTGTGCTGGCTTTCTTGAATCACCTCCTTGTCTTGTATGTGCCTTGATGTTGCTTCCAGGAAGATCTTATCCATGATCTTCCCAAGCACAGAAGTGAGGCTTACCAGTCTGTAGTTCCCCAGGTCCTCCTTTCTACCCTTTTTTAAAATGGGAGTGATGTTTCCCTTTTCACTCTCCAGGGACTTCACGTGATTGCCAGAACTTTTCAACTATGATGGAGAGAAGTTTGACAACATCAGTAAATTCCCTCAGGACCCTGGGATGCATGTCATTGGGTCCCATAGACTTGTACATGATCTGTTTCAACAGGTGGTCTCGAGCCTGCTCTTCGCTTACAGTTGGAGTCACTTTGCTCCCCCATCCATATTCAGGTTCAGGTAAATGAGAGATAGGGGAAGCCTGACTAGCAGTGAAGACTGAGGAAAAGAATTTGTTAAGTGCCTCAGCCTTCTCCATATCTGTTGTTACCAGTTCATCCTCCTCATCCTTCAGAGGGGTAAGCTCTGGCTTTTGTTTTCTGAGCAACATGCCTATAGATCCCTTGTTATTTTTTGTATCCCTTGCCAAGTTCAGTTCCATCCATGCCTCGGCTTTCCTGATCCCGTCTCTGCACATTGGGACAGCATCCTTGTTCACTTCCCAGGCCACATGTCCCTGCTTCACTTCCTGTACATTTCCTTCTTGTGCCTCAGTCTGACCATCAGGTCCTTTCACTGCTAGAAAACTAGGGAGGTTTTCTGCCCTCCCTGCCCACTTTCTTACACAGGGGATGGAGAGTTATGGTGCTCCAAGGAAAACGTCCTTAAGGAGTTACCAGTTCTGTTCAGATTCTTTGTCCCTAAGAAGAGTGTCCCAGAAGATCTCATATACTAGGTCTTTAAATAGCTTGAAATTCACTTTGGAAGTTCAGGGTCCTGACTTTGTTCTTTGTCAGGCCCATATTCCTTGAGATCACAAACACAACCAGGGTGTGTTCACTGCAGCCCAGACTGCGTCCAATATTAACCTCTTTAAGGAGTTTGTACTGATGAGCACAAGGTCCAATAATGTTTCCCCTCTGGTTGGTTTGTCTAATACCTGGACCAGGAAGTTATCCTCATTGCCCTCTAGCATTGCTGTGCTGCTTACAGCCTGCTGTGTGACTTTTCCAGCAGACATCAGGGTGGTTGAAGCCCTCCATCAGGATGAAAGCATACGAACATTATGCTTCTTTTAGTTGAAGCAAGAAGGCCACATCAACATGCTCCCCTTGATCAGGCATCCTGTAGTAGACCCTGACCACAAAATATCTTTATTGGTGTGGTCCTTAACTTTGACCTATAAGTTCTCAACCTGTCCATAGTTGTTTCTCAGAGGCATCTCTTCACAATCAATCCCTTCCCTAACATAGAGGGCAACATACTCTCCTTTTCGTCCCTGCCTATCTCTCCTGAAGAGATTTTAGTCCTCTATTCCAGTGTTCTAGTTATGTGATCCATCCCGTGTTTCCATGATAGCAATCAAGTCATATTTGTATAACTGCATCATGGTTTCCAATTTCTCTTGCTTGTTTTCAATGCTGTGTGCATTGGTGTAGAGGCATTTCAGCTGGGCAATGAATCACATCACTTTTCCAGAAGAAACCTTTCTGATTGCTTTGTGACAGTTCACAAGTACTTCCCCATTGATTCTTAAAGTGACAGTGTAGCCAGGTTTGCTTCCTTCACTCAAGAGGTATGATCCGCATCTGTCCAAGCCCTAGTTCTTGCTGGGGTTTAGGACAGTACACCGACGCAGTGGCTAAAAGTGATTGATCATGAAGTGTGTGTGTCCTTACAGGCCTCTGTGTACAAATGTCCTGCACCTAGCAACAACTTTGTCTGGATATTCAATCCCATAAAATCTTTGTTCCTAAGCTTTTCATCTCATATCAAATCATGATCTGATGGGCTTTTACTCCTTACAGCTGCATTCTTATTGCAGGACCTGGGATGATGGGAGACAGTCCCTGCTGTATTACCTAGTCCTCTGAAGTCAGCAGCAGGTGTGTGAAGGGACAGTGCTCCTATCAAAAGCTGACAGAGAACAATGGAGACAGCTGCCAAACACTGCAATGTCTGTAGATTCTCCATAGGCAGATGGGCTCCAAATGAAGAGCTGCACAGGGCTAGTATAGCCCACAGTTGTTCCAAGACTTTTTCCTCTAGAAGCACCTTTCATTAAGCTGAAATAGAAAACTGGCACTTGTAGAAGATCTGCCACTTGTAGAAGTCTGAAAATCAACCTGGAAGTTGGCTGTGTTAAGATGCTGCACTCTTTTGGCCAACAGCTTCAGGGTTACCAATTCTTGCATTAGCTCTATAGTGCATAGAAGCTCAAAAAAAGAATGTATTCTGTGGATTACTCACCAGAGGGTAGAAAATGCAGACATACCCCACATAAAGTTTACTTTCCTGAGAATAGTGCTTCAGTTTCTTGTCGGGTCATGATAATCATGTGCCCACAAAAAAAGCATGCTAGTATGTCTATCACAAAGGTCTAAGTCAGCTGTGAGTCAGTAGTTCATGTCTTTGCTAAAGAGCAGAGATCAATTACTTGTGTAAAGTCAATTGGCCAGGTAGGTGCTCTTGGCAAGATGTGACATTCACCTGTTTGAGCAAAGCAATTACCTTCTTCCTCTAAGACTTTACTAATGGAGATTCTATGCATAACTTTTAACTTTTCTGATTAAATATGTTCTGCTAGCAGCAGTTGATTTCAGTCCGTGCATAGCTGTGATAAAATGTCTGTCCTTGATGCATTTGGCAGGCTGGGGGTGGGGGGGAGGGGAATACTACAGCCTATAAAACTCTCAAAATGCCAGTGTAACAAGTGTTTCCCATATTACCATGAAAGGAAGAGCTCTGAAAGGATAAGTCACTGCTTTCAGCAATGCTTTGCTGATAAGGCATTGCTTTTCAGCCAAAGGATAAAGCATTGCTTTCAGCTTCCTATCATCCAGACAGCATATTTGTCATGGCCATACCCAAGAGATTAGACAAATTACAGAAGTGTTACTCTTTCTTATCAGAGCTGTTCTGGGGGACATAATGAAGTAAATAAACTGAAAATTAATAAAAATGTCAAATGCTTCAGAACAAGCTAGATCAGGTGATATATCCCACATTAAAACCAGCATCTGTGATTCTATAATAATTCTATGATAAAGCCAGCAGGCTTTGGCTCCAACTGGGATCTTGATGGTTTCCTTTTTTTCACTCAGACTACCTTCTTACTTCACATCTTACTTATTACCACATTTTGTCCAGCAAACACTCAGTACTGAGGGATCTGACAGAGAGTCTTCTCTCAGTGCCTGAACTTTAATCAGTGAGGTCTGCACAGCTCTAGAAAATGTAATTATATCATAACAACCAGTTCCATATGGTTCTTGGTCATGGATGTAGGCCATACTTTCTTCTGACCCAAATGAACCAGTATAAAAAACAACAAAGTACGTGTTTATGTTTGTATATCTTAAAGACTTGTATTTTCTTCCTTCCCAAGTATATATTACTGTAGTTATAAGTGTTTAACATTATTATGCAAAACTTGATCTCAAGTCATGGACATTTTTTAATGAGGTAGAAGAGCTAAAACTGAGTAGAAATACTGGAATTCCCCACTATGCATACATCTCATTTAAATAAACTACTATTTCTGAAGTTGATGAAGCTGCAACTTTAAGTTAAATAGTGTTTTACAAGTAATAGCTCCTAAAATTATATCTGAAAACATAAAGCAGACCTGACTGGGATGGAAGCATTTAAGTGTCTGAGATATGACTTTCCTAAACATGAATATAATCTAAGCTATAAATAAATAAATCCATATTAGAAATTGCCAGTGTTGGTCCTGAAGAACATTTGAAGGCAATTGAAAAGCCGCTCCATAATAAAATTAGTCTCTTACTTATGTTGTGTAGTGTAGCCTGAATGTTGCAACATTCAAGTTGCAGCATGTTGCAACATGTGCAAGTTTTTTTGTTGTTGTTGTTTTGTTGTTTTGTTTGTTTGTTTGTTGTTGTTGTTTTGTTTTGTTTTTTCTTGTGTTGCTGGAGAGCAACCCAATAATTTCATTAGTCTTTCAGTTTTGCAGAGGAAATCACTTAGTGTTCACCAGTATTATCTAAATAGATAGATAGATAGATAGATAGATAGATAAATAGACAGATAGATAGATTTTAACCCATAATATCATCTCATGTATGCTTGTGAAACACTGTGGAGAGCAGAGCATGGACTCGGTTTAGACCCTAGACATAAAGACCATCTCCCAAAATATATGTATAATGTTTCCTTATTCTGAGCAGAGGAAGGAGTTTGTGGGCTTGAGATAGTCAACGTCTTCAGGATGGACTTTTTCTCAACAATTTTAGTCATCCAGACTAAGGGTTAAGTTTTATGTGACTAAGTGAGGTCTAGGCTCTGTCTATATCTGATAGGGGAAAGCAGGCATTTCTAGGGTACATCCATCTTAAATGGATGTCTCAGGATACCCATAAATGAGAAGTGGGATAAGCCAGCAACTAGAGGTGCCTTCTACACCAGACACAAGACATTTTGGAAACTGGAATTATGTCTTTTCAGGCAAATATAGTGTTCTCCTTCCACATTTATCAGCCTTACTCACCAATAGGTTCCAGTGCAGGAAGAAGTATTCCCACCAGCAGCAACCCAATTCACTCTCTACACAATAGCTGGCTACTGTGAAGAAAAGTGACCTGTAGCAATTCATAATCACATAACTATGAACTGCAATACAATACTGCTGCCTGAGACAGAATGAAGCTTTTCCAGGAAACCACAAAATGGTTTTAAGTGTGTTGGGGTGTTGGAACAGATTGTGTGAGATACATTCTACATACTGGGGCTGTGTGTTTATGGTATGCCATGAATTACTGCAAAGGTGCCCAGCAATCTCATCTGCAAATAGCTTCTTTATTTTTACTGGTGTACCAAAGCAAATGTGTATGACACAGGACTTATCAATTCTTTGGTAATAGACATCAACTTTCATTAATCTCAAAAACTATGTAGAATGGCATGGCCCATGTACTTTGTAATATTAGCAACAATCTTCAAACCACTTTGAATATGGATATTAATCTACCCAAAAAGGGAGAGGGAAATGGGGGGGTGGAGGGCAACCCAAAGCGAAGCTAAATTCTCTGCAGTGTTTTAGATATCTATCTCCCTCACATCGCTTTGGGACATGCAGATTTGGGAAGAGTTGGGTCCTTTTTTGTTGGGTTCAACTTTGACATGTTTTCCTGAGTAACTGTCTGATTTGTGATGTGACAAGAGATGTCAGTGCAGCCACAACAGCTTTTCCCACAAAAACGTTCCTTAAATTTATTATTATACACATATTTTATCTGAATTCAGATTTGTAAAATGATTAGAAACAGAAATAAGCATTCATTCTCTTTTGTAGAGCAGATCTGTGGGAGAAGGGGGTTATGCATGACATGTTCTCTAGACATTGATATACTTTTCGTTGGAAGGGCATCTAGAAATACTGCAGGATCTCTCCTCACCTATTTCTTATGAGTATTTGTGTAAACTATATATATAATTAACCAACTGCAAACTACATACCATCTTGTTTTTGTTTTATTATTATTATTTTATTTTGTTTTGCTTTGTTGTTGTTTTGTTTGTTTTAATTTTATTGTTTACCTCTATTTTTTATTTCTTGTTCTTACCTACCACAGACTGAGATTCTCTGCAGGAAAGCAGAGCTTTCCACTTTGCCAAACTGAAGAATATATGGTTCTTCCATGCCACGTATACCGTTACAGTTTGCAATCCAGACACTACAAGAAAATGTGCTCTTACATAAAATACCTTTTTCACTGTATCACCTCATTGCTGCTAGCTCAATGCTGACAATCACTGATTAACTCAGTCCGTGCACGTCTGAAATGAATCACAATGTGATGTTTGATTCCTCAGCAACATTTCAAAGGGACCAGATTTTTGCTTTTAACTACAATTTAGGTAACTAAATGTGAACATACTATAAGTTTCAAATAATATACTGTACATTAGACTCCCAGCTGCAGCCTTATCATATTATCCTCTATAAACTTGGCTCAGAATCCAGAGGGACTCTAGACTGCTTAATATTCAGTTAATTTCTGTTTTGATTGGAAAGACGAAAGTAAACCTTTTGGAAATGAATTCATCAATTCAAACTGCATAACAGGCTTTATTGAAATGCAGTCTGCAATGTTCTTAAGTCAGCCTCATCACTGAATGTTGGGACTTATCTTAATTATGGTTGGTTGTAATACTGTACTTATATTAATAATGTTCTTATGTTAAAGAGATTTTTTTGACCTTTTGGAGTGCAGAAATCAATGAGAAGTTGATAAAGCCAAGTTCATTGCTGCCTAAAGTAAAGCAAGCCTGATTTGTTTACTTACCTAAGCCTTCATCTGTCAGACCCATTCTGAAATGATTTATAGACCTCTACCCAATGAAATCATTTAAAGTAGATTAGATTCAAGGAACAATCACCTCTAATATGACAAGCTGATGGAGGCTGACAGGTAACCAAGTTGCTCTGGATGGCAAACAAGTTCCTGAAATTCTGATTAAATTAAAATATTAATGGTACCACTGGGAAAATAAGATTGAATCATGTTAGGCGAATTCAGTATTAGAACCAAAATGCAAATAGAGAATCATTCTGTGTGAAGAAAGCCAGCTGAGGTACCAAGGGAAGTTACCTCCAGTAAACGAGAGAGCAGGAAGTGAATTCAAATGAAAAGCATTGTGTCAAGAGCTCACCTTCACCTTTTTGAGGTCTCTAAAACAACAGGGCCTAACAGGCTCTGGGGTTGGTCTGAACACTTTCGAGAGGTTACATATTTATTTGGACTTGCAGCATAGTACTAATGAACAAGTCTTGCTTTCCTAAGGTTACAAGGTTATTCTTTGAAGCACTGATCCATGCTTTTTTCCCCTTTTTTCATGTTTGTTTAGTTTCTGTTTTCAATCCTGTACATTAAGTGGCTCTGGCTGTTCTATAATTGCTATATAACTAAATGTATTGACACTGCCTGCTTTGGGATCTGTATTAATTTTGACATACAGGGTAATTAAATGTGCTATTCGTCTCATGTGCATTAAAGGAACAATGAATGCCTTATCTTCCAGACATGCTGAAGTGTGCAATTACAACATGTTAAGAGTAGATGTACTTTGCTTCACAACACCTTTTATTAAGGTCCTTTTAAATATCTTTAAATGTTACTTAATGGCAGATGTGAAGTAAAGACTATACATCATAAGTCATACTGATGGGATTTATCTCACCTCACTTTAGACAGAGTAGACATCTTCATCTGATCTAATTTTCTGTGCCCCTTTTTCAGTCAGTGGAGAGAAAGAGCTGCATAGAGTTTGCCAGTTACCTAGTTTATTTTTGATGTTTGCATTTGTATACAATAAACTGCAACCTGGACACACACACACATCAGTCTGTATCTTCCAGAAGGAAAAATGTTGGTACAGGCAGCAGGAAGCACCTAGAGGAAATGGTAACTGCACTCACAATGCCTCTCTAAATACTAAAGTGACAATTTAGTTTCAGAGCCACAGAGTTTTCCTGTTATTTCCCAACAGACACTATATAAGTTATAGTGGCTATGGTCAGTCCAGTGAGACCCACAGCTAGGGAAGAATGTGATTAACAGGAAAACAAAACAGCAGCTAGACACATAGTGAAAGAGCAGAGGCTCCCAGAGACTTTGTCTACCAGGGAGGTTAGTATTTTGCAGGGAAGGAAAAAAATAAATAAATAAAAAATAAAAAATGGAAGCAACACAGTAAAGGACAGAACACGCATGAAGAACTGACCATGGTGGGGTAATAGAGAAAAAAAAATAACGATTTTTAATTATCTCAGTGGGTGAAAAAGGTCAAGAAGAGAGTACTGAGAGGAGAATGCCCCAGACATTGGAACAGCTCACAAAGGTGTTTTATGAACTTTGAGACTCCAGAAAAATTGAGGTGATAGAGAGATAACAATCTGGGCATTTGGGCAGAAGAGGAGACTACCTACCATTGTTTTCTGACATGAAACCAAGAAGAGGAGAGGTATATATTTACATTTCACTGCTTCAAACAATGGCTAACACACTGTTAGGTTAACAGCCTATTCAGTTTTAGCTGGACTGTCAAGGCAACAGTAGTGTGATCTCAACCACAAGACTAGAGTGAAAATTAGAAGAAAATAAAGCAGGTCAGTTAAGCCAAAAGAGTTGGAAATGTAGCCTGGGGAGCCACATGGACAAAGTTCAGTGCAGAAGAAATAATAACTTCTCCATTGCTTGCTTTATCACATACAAGAAATATAAGTAAGATAATCAGCCTGATGACCAGCATGATGGACCTTGGACAATAGAAACAAAAAAAAAAAAAAAAAAAAAAAAAGCATACTTTTGGGGTGACTTTTCCACTCATATTCTGGTTTGAGAAAAGAATTGGACCAAAGTTGAAAACACCAACTATTAAAGAAATAAAGTCGTCCTGCTCACTACTGGAATAAAAGAGGGATTATAAGAAGAAGGAGGCAGCACAAAATCTACCTGTAAATAAATGACTTGAATGTTGTCTGCCATTTCCCCAAACTTGTGTGTGCTTTTGTAATGCAGAAAAAGTTTAAGTTTAGAAACAGCAAAGTCTTTGTGTTCTTACCAAGCCCATGGTAGATAAAAAAAAAAAAAAAAAAAAAAAAAAAAAAAAAAAAAGCAGAATATGGTACTGCATAATCTATACTAAGAACATGGCTAGGAAAAAAACTCAACCTACTCAGAAGTTTAACTCATACCATTAGGGAAAATGATGGTACAGCTCACAAAATGCACATTTTATATATCTTTCCAGTGTCTGAAACAAATTCACAAACATCTGTGAATCATTATTTTCACAGTTCAACTACTTCTGTCTATACAAATGTGGCTCTAAGATACAGGAAAATCTCCTGTGGCCAAATGGGAGAAGTACAACGGGAAAGTACAGTTTTCCTACAATCACTCACCCATAATGATCATGCTGTGTTGTAAACTGTGATGGAAGAAAATGGCCAAGGATTAGAAAAAAAAAAAAAAAAAAAAACACAGGACCAAGTCTTCACCTCCTAACAATGTTAGAAACCACATTTCTCTAAAATTTGAAGTATGTTTCATCATTACTTGAGAACTCTGAAAATTATTCAGTGTCCTTGGTTGCCTAAACAGATATCAGGTTCTGTGAAGTCTTCATTCTTATAAAATTTGACCTTTAGGTACCCTTTACACTGCAGTAAGGGAAGAGTGTGTATAAAGTATTACTTCTAGTCTACCTACACCTCTAATGCTCAGGTTATTAATTACTTCATCATTAATTTTGGTCCTATCCCTGTTTGATGTGTTGTCATACAGTGATCATACAGGACAACTCTATAAGACTATCTTCTCTTAAAAGTTTCAGAAAAGAGGTAGTAGTGAAAGAGGTCTGTTTGGTTTAAAATGATAACATTTCACTACTTTTATGCAATAGAGAACTGAGTATTCTTTGTACCAAAAGCTGTATATCTCAAAAGAGCTAGGTCATAGTTAAATATGTATCTTCTGTTTGTTATAGATTTGATGGTTATCATATATGTAAGCTTTTTAAGTGTAATCATAGAAATAATCATGGGTGTATGACATTTGTTTTTCTCTGCATTCTGCAACACAAATTGCTAGTATATGGTTTGCCACATGGTTCCTATCTTTCATATACTCGACCCATGCATAGACCAAAAGCATTAAAAACATGTGAGTAGCGGTTGTTGACACCAGGCAAATATGGAATCCATATATTAAATTTCAACATCAACTATGCAGGCCTGAATTTCCTGCAGCTTTGATTCTAATGCCCTAGTAATGTTTATGCTATCAGTATTAGCTTACATAACATAATGGCTTTGGACCTGAGGGGTGGGTAAGATTAAACTGCTTTCCACTATAGCAGAAAATTTTCTAGCTTTCTCCAGACCTTCAAATACTATGAGACTGCTTCATCGAAATATAAAGACCTTCATTGATAACAATACCCTAACTTTGAGCTACCTTGGCTTGTGACTCACTTTCTATGGTGCATTTCAAACAAATAACAGTCAAATATTATTTCAAATGTCAGATTTTTAACTCATTTATTTATTTATTTTTGTCTAATCCTACCATCTTGTGATTTGCCTTGTCAGTTATCCCTGGAGTATCTGTGTTTAACATAAAATCAAGCACTGTAGCCTCAAGACTCATTCCTTGTGGACTTTTCTCTTGAAACAAAATTCAGCTTAGAGTGTTCGTTGCCTGATGCAAGTGGGGAATCATCAAGAATACTGGAGTTCGCTGAACGCCTTTTGTGGAAAAGTCTCTCTTAAATAGGGAGGCTTCACAACATTTCTTAAGGCAGGAAAGTTCTGGTTCAACCTGATCTTCTCTCTTACTAGATCTTGAAAACAGGGAACAAATCCTTTTTCTTCAACTGCTCCATCCTCAGTTTTGTGATCTAGCCCATGAATTAGACTTTACTTCAGCTTCAACTTGTTCACTAAATTCTTCTGAAAATTAAAACTGAAATCTGAACCAAATTCTGGCATCAGAAGATGACTGGCCACTGGAAGTACTTGAGCATAATGTCAACAGAACAGGAGGCTCTGAGGAAATCAGACATGTTGCATCAGCTGTAGGCTTTTGTTTTGGTTTTACATTCAATTCAGTAAAATTTGTTTGTACAGCCAAGAGGTGACAAATGCACACATGCTGCAGCCAAATGACTGTCTGAAAGGACAGGACAAAGTCCATGAAGGCAGATGGGGAGAGATGTTCCTGGAAATGGGTATTCTCAATTATGTAAAGACCAGTAGGACTTTGAGATTGTGGATGTTACTGACAAGTTAATGGAAATTGTAAGCATCATCTCAAGCAGTTTCTGAGCTGCATCAATGTAGCCTGGCCATGTTCTGCTTGACAGCTGTTCTTCATCTACTCTGCCATTCATGGCATGATGACATGACAACAGTGGAGTTGCCATATCAGTTAGGATACATAACTGAGTATTGCTGGGATAATACCAGCATCCAAGAGCTTGCTGTCCTTCCAGAAGTCTCCTGAAAATGCTAAAGAGACCATTTGTCCCACCTGTGATATGACCCAGGAGGCTGGACTGTACCGGGATGGTAGACATCAGCTTCCACCAGCCTGGAGTGAAGGCTTTGCTGAAGAGCAGGGCCCTAGAAGTGTTGCACACACCACTGCTGGGGCAAAACTGCCTCTGTACTGTGCTGTTTATGTTCAACTATCTTCTGTGTACTCTTCTTCCTTTCACTGATATGGAAGGTGGGTGGTTTGAGACAGTGATAAATAAACAACCGAAGATTTCATATATTAACACATTTACTCCCTCATCTTGTATTATTTTAATTTGGTGACTCGGGATGAGACAAAAGCATGAAAGCTGTGGCAGTCAAAGGATCAAGAAGTAGGATCAGCAGCAAGGCAGGAACTGATTATGCAGTTATGAGGATGTCAGAGTGGAAGGCTGGTAATTACTCCCCTATCCAGCTCTGAGCAGAAGGCAGGTTCTAACATATGTCATGCATTTGATCAAAATCAAACTTGCTATTTTTTCCATATAGCAAAATTAAATGGCAATGTCAGCTGGCAGAAGAATGTGTTAATCAAGGTTCCGTAGTACAAGAAATCCCCATATTGCAAGTTTCTTTAGGTAGTTCTGTAAGTTTTTTTCACAGCCAAAAGTAAGTAAGTTTTAAAGTAGGTATTTTACCACCCAAAATCAAGAGTGGATTAGATGTTATGTATGTCTGCCTTCATACTCATTATTAGAACCTTTAGACTTACATGTCTGCATCTTCAGCATTTTGAACCACAGGTTTGTGGTAATATGATGACTTCAAAACATTTAATTTTTGCCTTTCAAAGATCACCCTCTGAAATCTAAGGCTTCCATTACATTTTATGAAATAATTAGAAACAAATTTTCAGATTGACATCCAAATTTTTGGTATAATCATCCCTCTTTTTGGATATTCAGAAGGACAAGCTCAGAGCTAGAGCTCAAATATTCATGACATAAATGTAATGAGAGTTTTATTAAATATGGAAAATAAATCAGATGAAATACTTTGTCTTACTCTTTTTATGTTAATTCAGATGAAAAATAAATCATTTTTTTAATCTTAGTCTCACAATTTCTAACATAGACTTAGCATTGGCTATGAGGTTGAGTTTGGGTAATAGGGAAAATTTCTTCACTGAAAGGGTTGAGAAGTAATGGAACAGGCTGCTCAGAAAATTAGTTGAGTCTGCATCTCCAGAGGTCTTCAGGAAACATGTAGATGTAGTGCTTAGTTTAACATGGTTTAATAGTGGACTTGGCAGTGCTAGGATAAAGGGTGAACCAGATGATCTTAAAGGTTCAAACTAAATGATTCTATTATTCTATGATTCTATTAAAGTCTCCACATCAACTCTTCCAGGAAGATATAAAAAATGGAGAAATCTGAGCTAAAGAAACAGTGTAACTTAGGGGCCACAGGCCAATAATGGACCTGTCTAAAAGCAGGAATTATTGTGGAATCACAGAATGGCCAAGGTTGGAAGAGACCTCTGAAAATCATCTAGTCCAACACCCCTGACAAGGAAGGTCACCTAGAACACATTTCTCAGGATGGCATCCAGGTGGGATTTGAATATCTCCAGAGAAGGAGACTCCACAACCTCTCTGGGCAACCTGTTCCAGTGCTCAGTCACCCTCACAGTAAAGGAATGTCCTCTCATATTAATGTCCTCTCATTGCGTCTCATCCTGTCACTGGGCTCAGCTGAAGAGAGACTGGTTCCATTCTCTTGACACCCTCCCCTCAGATATTTATACACATTGATGATGTCTCCCTTCAGTCTTCCCATTTCCAGACTAAACAGGCCCAGTTCTTTCAGCCTGTCCTCGTACAACAGGTGCTCCAGTCCTCTCATCATCTTTGTAGCCCTTCTCTGGACTTGCTCCAGTAGTTCTATGTCCCTCTGAATACTGAAAGATTTTCCCAATAGTTTGAAAATTGCTAATTGCACAATCTATGGTTAAGTTCAATTTGGTCCAAGATTACAGAGGGCAAATACTTTGAGAAAAATGTTTGAAATACTTTGAAATTTTGATATACTTCAAAATTTCACTGAAATAAGGTTCCAACATTGAAAAGCCTCCTTCTCTTCACTTTCTGTTCTAAAATAATAATAATAACTAAAAAAAAAAATACTATTATCATATCTAACCATTTTTTATCTACTTTTGAGTATGTCATAATTAGCAGAACAGCTGAAGGCTCATAGGAGACAAATAAGGCTCTCTCAAGGAATCATAGATTCACAGAATGTTTTGGGTTGGAAGGGACCCTAAAGATCATCTAATTCTAATCCCCTTGCCATGTACAGGGACACCTCCCACTAGAGCAACTTGCCCAAAGCCCCATCCAGCCTGGCCTTGAACATTTCTAGGAACAGGGCACCCACAACTTCTCTGGCCAACCTGTTCCAGTGCCTCACCACCCTCTGTGTAAAGAATTTCTTCTTAATATCAAATCCAAATCTGCCCTCTTCTAGTTTGAAGCCATTGCTCCTTGTCCTATCACTACACTCCCTGATAAAGAGTCTCTCTCCAGCTTTCCTGTAGGTCCCCTCTAGGTACTGGAAGGCCGCTAAAAAGTCTCCATGGAGCCTTCTCTTCTTTGAGCTGAACAACCCCGGGTCTCTCAGCCTGTCTTCATAGGAAAGGTGCTCCAGTCCTTTGATCATCTTTGTAGCTTTCCTCTGGACTCATTCTAGTATATCTATGTCCTTCTTGTGCTGTGGGCCCCAGAGCTGAATGCAGTGCTCCATGTGGGGATCTCATGGGAGCAGAGAAGAGGGGGAAAATCATCTCCCTTGACCTGCTGGCCATGTTTCTTTTGATATAGCCCAGGATACAGTTGGCTTTCTGGGCTGCAAGTGCACATTGCCAGCTCATGTCAACCTTCTTGTCAGCCAGTAATTCTAGGTCCTTCTCCTCAGGTCTGCTCTCAATCCATTCTCTGCCCAGCTTGAATTTGTACTTGGGATTGCCCTGGCCCAGATGCATGACCTTGCACTTGGACACATTGAATTTTATGAAGTTTGCACAGGCCTAATTCTCAAGCCTGTCAAGGTCCCTCTGGATGGCATCCCTTCCTTCACACATGTCAACTGCACCACACAGCTTGGTGTCATTGGCAAACCTGCTGAGGGTATACTCAGTCCCACTGTGTCTGGATTGAGGTACTGTCTCTCAGTGCCTGCTGTACAGGAATGAACATGACTACCCTAAAAACCTGTGTGCTTAAGACAAGACCTGTGAATACATTTCAATGAAACCTGGAAAGTGTGATTACATCCCAGGTTCTCAATTTTCTGATTTATTTCTGTTCTGTGTTTTATGAGTGTTTAGACTTAGGCCTTAGTTTTTGTGGTTATGTTGATTCAAGCTGATGGGTGTATTCTACATAAAAATTTCTACTGTAATGTTTGATGCTTTTCAAACAATTTCCAAATATTTGGTTCAAATCAACAATTTTCATGTAAGCATAATTTTTATACAAACATTTTTAAAAGTGTATTGTTCAGAGAGTATAATCAATGCACCTAAGGTTAAGGTTCCAAATGCAAAAAGCTGCAGTCAGGCATTTAGTGAGACTCTCTCTTTTAAAATAAAAGTAAATTCTTTTTAGCACTAGGTGATCAAATTGTAGATCTATCCATAATTATCTATAAGTTCTATTCTTACTTTGTTGCCATGTTAACACAGGTTTCTCTGACAGAAACAACCTTCTCAGAAAATTTGAATGGGATCTTTAATTTGCAAATGTCATTCTCCATTTCCAATTTTTGACTTGTAGGAAAGTTTTGTATGATTGATACTTATATTGCACTCAGTTTGGGGTTTTTCATACTTACTTTGATTATTTTCTTATCATAAAATTGCTTTAAAAAAATCACACCATAGCAATTAGACATAGTTTCTGTCAGATGCTATTATTTATAATGATTCAACCCTTGACTGGTTAGAAAAATGATTTCTGTAGTCTCTGATTGGACTTCATAGAGATTCTCATGTTCAATAGTTCATTCCTTAAGGTATATAAATTTTTGTACATTCTTTCCTTTCTATGTAGATATGGGATACTTTCAGTAACTCAAATAAACATTGAAGATTTCTATTAAATACTTACTGTCTGCTTATCACAGAATCACAGAATCACAGAATTGTCTAGGTTGGAAGAGACCTCAAGATCATCGAGTCCAACCTCTGACCTAACGCTAACAGTCCCCACTAAACCATATCACTAAGCTCAACATCTAAACGTCTTTTAAAGACCTCCAGGGATGGTGACTCCACCACTTCCCTGGGCAGCCCATTCCAATGCCTAACAACCCTCTCAGTAAAGAAGTTCTTTCTAATATCCAACCTAAAACACCCCTGGCGCAACTTTAGCCCATTCCCCCTCATCCTGTCACCAGGCACTTGGGAGAATAGACCAACCCCCACCTCACTACAGCCTCCTTTAACATACTTATAAAGAGCAATAAGGTCGCCCCTGAGCCTCCTTTCCTCCAGGCTGAACAAGCCCAGCTCCCTCAGCCACTCCTCGTAAGACTGGTTCTCCAGACCCCTCACCAGCTTCGTTGCCCTTCTCTGGACTCGCTTGAGCACCTCCATGTCCTTCTTGTAGCCAGGGGCCCAAAACTGAACACAGTACTCTAGGTACTCACCAGAGCCGAGTACAGGGGGACAATCACTTCCCTAGACCTGCTGGCCACACTGCTTCTTATGCAAGTCAGGATGCTCTTGGCCTTCTTGGCCACTTGAGCACACTGCTGGCTCTTATTCAGCCGACTATCAACCATCACTCCCAGGTCCTTCTCCGCCAGGCAGCTTTCCAACCACTCACCTCCCAGCCTGTAGCTCTGCTTGGGGTTATTGCACCCCATGTGCAGGACCTGGCACTTGGCCTTGTTGAACTTCATGCAGTTGACCTCGGCCCATCGGTGCAGCCTATCCAGATCCTCCTGCAGAGCCTTCCTGCCCTCGAGCAGATCGACACACACACCTAACTTGGTGTCATCTGCAAACTTACTGAGGGCGCACTCGATGCCCTCATCCAGATCATCAATAAAGATACTAAATATAGTATATATATAGTATATATAGTATTTTTATTACTATATAGTAATACTTACATAGTATTTGTTTCTGACTCTTCCATGAAAGTAACAACTACTGCTATCTTCCAGCTGTTATGATCTGTTTCCAAACCAAGCTGGTTGTTTGGCAGGATGGACACTGATTTAAATGTATGTGTGGTGGTTTTACCGTACTGGGCAGCTAAACCCCACAACCGCTCTCTCACTCCCCCTCCTTTAGATAAGGAGGGGGAGAAGTAAAGCAAAGAACAACTCACGGGTTGAGATAAGGATAATTTAATTAAAGGGAAATAATTATAATAATTAAATAAAGACTACCATGAACTAAACAATTTAACTAAGGGGAAATAAAAGGGAAAGGGGAAAAAGGGAGGAAAACAAACAAACAAAATAAATGAAAGCGATATGGAAGTGCAGAGGAAAGAAATTACTCTCTACTTCCCACAAATGAGCGATGATTGACCACGTCCTTGAAGCAAGGCCTCAACGCACGCAGCCGGTGTTCGAGAGGAGGACCGACGTCTTCTCAACGAGAGCCCACCCCTCCCCTCTTCTTCCTGTTTCCACCTTTTATTGCTGAGTGTGACACCACATGGTATGGAATATCCCTTTGATTGGTTTAGGTCAGCTGCCCTAGTGATGTTTCTCTCCTCACTTTTTTGCCCACCCCCTAGGAGGGTTAGAGAAAGGCCCAATGCTGTGCCACTGCTGCTCAGCAGTAGACACAACACTGGTGTGATAACACTGCTGTTCCAGCTACAAGTACAGAGTACGGCACTGAATGGGCTGCTGCCGGGAAAGTTAACATTCCAGCCAGACCCAGTACAACCTCCACCCCTTATTCCATAACATTTGTGTCACACTCAGATCCCCATACTTTAGCATACAAGCATTCTCATCATTATCCCTTGTCCTTTAACAGGACAAGGATTTAACAGGACAGGATTAATAGGCAGATGTATCTTTTCATTCCATAGGTCTTTCTTGGAAAATGTTCATAAGAACTGTTGATGATTAGGTCTTCATCTGCCAAAGTGGCCACTCAAGGCAGGCGGAGTTGGATGTCTGGACACCAGCACCAGCTTAGCTCAAGTCCTTGTTGCACTGTCCGGCTGCTTGCAAAGTTGACCTGTCGTTGATCCTACAGCATCTTCCTACAACATATAACTTAGATTATAGATTAGTTTTCTCTCAATGTCAAATCTCCTTGAGGCACACACTTGATATCCCCATTCTTTTGCATGACCCACCAGGTATACCCTGGTCCTTGGGCGAAGACAATCCCACGAGTGGGTTTGCCTTTTCCCGAGGCAGGAGCAACCCACACTGCCTTCCCCATCCACCTTCCTATATGCACTACGGGAACCTTAGCTCCTTTCACAGTGTGTAGGGGTTTTGTTTCGGCAGGACCAGCACGGCTGTCAGACCCCCTATTGTTAACTAGCCAAGTGGCTTCTGGTAGATTTGTGTCCCATTGTTTCCACGTCCCAGCACCTAATGCTCGTAACATAGTCTTTAACAGTCCATTGTACCTCTCAACCTTCCCAGAGGCTTGTGGGTGGTAGGGGATGTGGTACACCCACTCAATACCATGCCTCTTTGCCCAGGAGGTAACAAGATTGTTTCGGAAATGACTCCCATTGTCAGACTCAATTCTCTCTGGTGTACCATGACGCCACAATACTTGTCTTTCCAGGCCCAAGATAGTGTTTCGGGCTGTGGCATGGTTTACAGGGTATGTTTCCAGCCACCCAGTAGTTGCTTCTACCATGGTGAGTATGTACCGTTTGCCTTGGCGAGTTTTTGGGAGTGGTCCAATATAGTCAATTTGCCAGGCCTCACCATATTGAAACCCTAACCATCTCCCCCTGTTCCAGGGAGATTTTACCTTCATGGCTTTCTTGATTGCAGCACAGGTCTCACACTCATGGGTAACCTGTGTGATGGCCTCAATGGTCAAGTCCACCCCTCGATCACGAGCCCATCTGTAAGTGGCATCTCTCCCCAGATGTCCTGATGTTTCATGGGCCCATCGAGCTACAAACAGCTCACCCTTACGTTCCCAGTCTAGGTCCACCTGAGCCACTTCAATTTTCGAAGCTCGATCCACTTCTTTGTTGTTCTTATGTTCTTCAGTAGTGCGACTCTTGGGCATGTGGGCATCTACATGACGTACTTTAACATCCAGGTTTTCTACCCGGGCAGCAATATCTTGCCACAGGGTAGCAGCCCAGATAGGCTTACCTCTGCGCTGCCAGTTGCTCTCTTTCCATTGCTGCAGCCACCCCCACAGAGCATTTGCCACCATCCATGAGTCAGTATAAAGATACAATACTGGCCAATTTTCTCTTTCGGCGATATCTAGGGCTAGTTGTATGGCTTTTACTTCTGCATACTGACTCGACTCACCTTCCCCTTCCATGGCTTCCACAACTCGTCGTATGGGATTCCACACAGCAGCTTTCCATTTCCGATGGCTCCCTATCACACGGCAGGATCCGTCAGTAAACAACGCATACTGCTTTCTGTCTTCTGGCAACTCATTGTATGGTGGTGCCTCTTCAGCACGGGTTACCTCTTCTGTTGGCACTCCGAAATCTCTGCCTTCCGGCCAGTCCATAATCTCTTCCAGGATTCCTGGGCGATTGGGTTTTCCCATTCGAGCCCGCTGTGTAATTAACGCTATCCACTTACTCCATGTAGCATCAGTTGCATGGTGTGTAGTGGGAATTTTCTCTTTGAACATCCAATGTAACACAGGTAGCCGCGGTGCCAAGAGGAGCTGTGCCTCTGTACCCACAACTTCTGAAGCAGCTCGAACACCCTCATATGCTGTGAGTATTTCCTTTTCAGTTGGGGTGTAATTGGCTTCTGATCCTCGATAGCCCCGACTCCAGAAGCCCAGAGGTCGACCTCGAGTTTCTTCTGGGGTTTTCTGCCAAAGGCTCCAGGTGAGCCCATGCTCCCCAGCTGCAGTGTACAGTATATTTTGCACAGCTGGTCCAGTACGGACAGGCCCAAGGGCTACTGCACGAGCTATTTCTTGTTTGATTTGTTCAAATGCCTGTTGTTGCTCAGGGCCCCACTCAAAATAGTTTCTCTTTCGAGTCACTCGATATAGAGGACTCACAAGCTGACTATAGCCTGGCACATGCATTCTCCAGAATCCCACGAGGCCTAGGAAAGCTTGCGTTTCCTTTTTGCTAGTTGGCGGAGACATTGCTGTTATTTTATTGATCACATCCATTGGAATATGGCGACGTCCATCCTGCCATTTTACCCCCAAGAACTGGATTTCCTGTGTAGGCCCCTTGACCTTGCTCTTTTTAATGGCAAAACCAGCTTTCAGGAGAATTTGGATTATTTTCTTCCCTTTCTCAGAAACTTCTTCTGCTGTGTTGCCCCACACGAGGATGTCGTCAATGTACTGAAGGTGCTCAGGAGCTCCCCCTTGCTCCAGTGCAGACTGGATCAGTCCATGGCAAATGGTAGGGCTGTGTTTCCACCCCTGGGGCAGCCGATTCCAGGTGTATTGGATGCCCCTCCAAGTGAAAGCAAACTGCGGCCTGCATGCTGCTGCTAAAGGGATGGAGAAAAATGCATTAGCAATATCAATTGTGGCATACCACTTGGCTGCCTTTGACTCTAGTTCGTACTGAAGTTCTAGCATGTCTGGCACTGCAGCACTCAGTGGTGGCGTGACTTCATTCAGGCCTCGATAGTCCACTGTTAGCCTCCACTCGCCATTAGACTTTCGTACTGGCCATATAGGACTATTAAAGGGTGAGCGAGTCTTGCTGATTACTCCCTGACTCTCCAGTCGGTGAACCAACTCATGGATGGGAATCAGGGAGTCTCGGTTGGTGCGATATTGCCGTCGGTGCACCGTTGTGGTAGCAATTGGTACCTGTTGTTCTTCAACCTTCAGCAATCCTACAACAGAAGGGTCTTCTGAAAGGCCAGGCAGGGTAGACAGCTGCCTAATCTTCTCTGTGCTCAAAGCAGCTATGCCAAAAGCCCACCGGTATCCTTTTGGATCCTTGAAGTACCCTCTCTTGAGATAGTCTATGCCAAGGATGCACGGAGCCTCTGGGCCAGTCACAATGGGATGCTTTTGCCACTCATTCCCAGTTAGACTCACTTCAGCTTCCAGTACAGATAGTTGTTGGGATCCCCCTGTCACTCCAGAGATACAAGTGAGTTCTGTCCCTTGGTAGCCTGATGGCATTATGGTACATTGTGCGCCAGTGTCCACTAAAGCTTTGTATTCCTGTGGTTCTGATGTTCCAGGCCATCGGATCCACACAGTCCAATAAATCCGGTTATCCCTCTCCTCTACCTGGCCAGAGGCAGGGCCCCTCTAGTCCTGGCTGGAGCGTCTGCCACTTAATTCTTGCAAATGCACGAATTCTGGCAAATGAGAGGTAGAGGTCCCTTCATCGTGGTCAAGAATAACATCAGCTCTTCTACTGCCTCTGGGGTACTGCCCAATAGAAACTGGAGCAGCATTTCTCTTAGGAGCCCCTCTTCTTGCTGCTGTATTTCCTTTCAGTTCACGTACCCGAGCAGCTAGGGTTGAAGTAGGTACACCATCCCATTTCCTCATATCTTCCCCATGGTCACGCAGATAAAACCACAAGGTGCCACGTGGTGTACGTCTTGGGTACTCTCTCTCTTGAGCAGGCGAATGCTGATTCTTAGTGGCTGAAGTATCACTTTGTCTAGATGAGGGGGAATATACTTTCTCCACAAGCTTGTCAAGTCCTTTAGACAATTTCTCCACAGCTGAGACACAGGACTGTAGTGGAGCAGAGAGATTGTCTTCATATTTTTGAAGTTGGCAGGAGACATCATACATTGTTGGTCCCATCCCCTCATCCCAGTGAATTGCTGCCAGGGTACTGGCATGTGCTGCTGGTGCACTCCGCACAAATTTACGCCACATGGATGTTGTGCACTGGACTTCATCGGGGTCTTGAGGTGTCTGGGCATTGTCCAAATCACTATAAATCATCTCCCGCACAGCTAATTCCCGCAGATGTTGGAGACCTTTATCCACAGTGGTCCACTTGCCTATGTGATATACAATATCTTCCTTATGGGGATATCTTTCTTTGATAGCTGCCAGGAGTCGTCTCCAGAGGCTGAGGGCCTGTGCTCCTCTCCCGATTACTTTGTCGATTACCCTTTCTCTAGAGAGGGATCCCAGCTGCTTGGCTTCATTGCCTTCTAATTGTAGGCTACTGGCCCCAGCATCCCAGCATCGGAGCAGCCAAGTGAGGATGTGTTCACCTGGGCGTCGACCATAATCCTTTCGTATTTCTCGCATCTCACTCAGGGATAAGGATCGAGTGATTTCTGATTCCTTTATGATTTCCGTCTCGTCTTCCTGCTGTTTTTGTGATGGCTCTGCTTTAGAGGTGCCTGCCAATTCCCCTTCTCCCTCCTTCTTAGGAGAGCCTTCTTCCCTTACTAAACGAGCTGACCTCCGTTTCCATTGTTTTGACTTGACTATGGGGGCGACTGATACCATAGTTGGTTGGTCCTCTGGGTCAGCCACAGCATGTGTTACTTGGTCATCAGATTCAGAGACTTCCTCCCTCTCTTCAAGTTGCTGGATGATGTTAAACAGTGTTTGATAGGAATAAACCAGGACCCAGCACAATGCTGCAAGCTGTTGTTCTCCGGCATTATCAGGATCAGGACATACAACTCTCAAACATTCTACCAAGTTTTTAGGATTTAGCACTTGCTCAGGGGTGAAGTTCAAAACTATTGGAGGAGACACTCGTGACAGGTATCTGCTAACATCATCCCACACACCGTGCCACTCACCACAAGACTGTTTTGGGACAGATTCCCAAATAAGTTTTCTAAACAATCGACTAATCTTAGAGAGAAAATGAAACCTGTTATTCAGAATTAGAAATAGCAATACATGGGTTACAGATGGATCTTCAAAATACTCCCAAACTGTTGTAATTATCCCACTGTGAAAGAAGGGAAAGGTACCATTCCTGATATTATTAATAAACTGGTGTCCAGATGAGAAAAGGAAGGCAGTGTAGTTCTGAATATTCTCTGAAAGATAGTTTCCATGGGACCCAAATGATAACAGCGCAGAGCCTGAATTCCAGAGTAAAACCAAGGTCAGTGCTTGGCAGCACAACGAATTAAAAAAAGTGAACACAGATTGTAGCACTTGGTCGGATCGGATATATAGGAGAAAGGAGAATATGACACGAATTGCATGACATGTGAACAAAGCCATTATTATTAACAGGGCAAGGAACATGGTTACTAGCAAGCAAGTGTGTTAGTTGTATGCGTTTAATCAATTCTATTGTTATCTCAACCCTTCGAGCCCCACGTTGGGCGCCAAAAAGGACTGTGGTGGTTTTACCGTGCTGGGCAGCTAAACCCCACAACCGCTCTCTCACTCCCCCTCCTTTAGATAAGGAGGGGGAGAAGTAAAGCAAAGAACAACTCACGGGTTGAGATAAGGATAATTTAATTAAAGGGAAATAATTATAATAATTAAATAAAGACTACCATGAACTAAACAATTTAACTAAGGGGAAATAAAAGGGAAAGGGGAAAAAGGGAGGAAAACAAACAAACAAAATAAATGAAAGCGATATGGAAGTGCAGAGGAAAGAAATTACTCTCTACTTCCCACAAATGAGCGATGATTGACCACGTCCTTGAAGCAAGGCCTCAACGCACGCAGCCGGTGTTCGAGAGGAGGACCGACGTCTTCTCAACGAGAGCCCACCCCTCCCCTCTTCTTCCTGTTTCCACCTTTTATTGCTGAGTGTGACACCACATGGTATGGAATATCCCTTTGATTGGTTTAGGTCAGCTGCCCTAGTGATGTTTCTCTCCTCACTTTTTTGCCCACCCCCTAGGAGGGTTAGAGAAAGGCCCAATGCTGTGCCACTGCTGCTCAGCAGTAGACACAACACTGGTGTGATAACACTGCTGTTCCAGCTACAAGTACAGAGTACGGCACTGAATGGGCTGCTGCCGGGAAAGTTAACATTCCAGCCAGACCCAGTACAGTATGTCATGTCATTATTTGCTTGTTACTATTGTTTCCAGTAGTGGGAGTTTTCTAGACACATGTCCAAGAGAGTATGAGAACTGATCAGATTGATTTGCTTAGCCACATTCTACAATTCTGCAGACAAAATCTGAGGCTTTTTGCAATATCCAGAACTTCAAAGCTCCTGGCAATTTACAGCAGCCACTGAACTGGCTGAACATTATTCTGGGATGTGCACAATAAACTGTGGGAGCCCTAAAACTACCTGTTAAGGTTAGTTCCTTCTCTATTGCCCTTCATCATCTGTGGCCAGGGCATCTGCAGCAATGAAAGGCTCTTCACATGCATCTTTCAGCCCATTATTGATATTTGACACCTTGCCTGTGTACATGTTATCAATGCCCCTCAGTGTTATTAGCTACCCCGGGGCCACCGGAGAAAGACTAAATGGTTAATTAAATCAAGCTGTACCGTATTGCCCAGCCAAGAGCCGAAACACCCACTCAACACTAGCCCACAAATTCTGGAATAACCACTGGGCCTCATTTTTCATGTGTTGTGAGTGCCAAGAATGTTTTTTTTGCCATTTAAACTGACTCTTGATCATCATGTTCTTGTCATGCTTGCATGGCTTGGCCCAAGGGCTCTGTCCCATGCTGTCAAGCATGGGACAATACACTGTCAAGCAAATAGTGACAGAATAGGAATACATGTAGAACATATTCCATTCCACTGCTCCAAGAGAAGATCAACAATATGTAAAACTCTGCTAATGGTTATTTGTTTAGCCTGTTCTCAGAAATATCAAGTGACAAAAATTTTGTAAGTCACCTTAGTCCGTGTGCTGGTGCATCAGTAACTTTGATCAGCTCCATTCTCCATCTACTTGGGGGTCTTGGGACAGAACTTGTGCTTTCACAGTGTCATTTTGCCAAATATGTAGTCTCTAAATATATCCAGTCTCTAAGTATATCAGAACAGGCATTTCTCTGTCCCCTTCTCATTATTGCTTTAGTTTGTTTGTTTGTTTTGTTTTTCAGTCTGGAATAATACTTTGTTGGTAGTACTGTTTCAGTCAGCAGCAGTAGGATTCTTATGCAATTAAATAACTGAACAGTCCCACTCAGACAGCAGAGATCCAAACTCTCTGCCTTCATTACCCCAGATTCTTGGGTTTGGGACTTTTTTTTTTTTTTTCCATCTGCAATAATAAACAGATTTATTTTCTTTTTAAATTAAATTTTGGATTTGGGAAAATAAGATGAGATTTCAGGGAGGTTCAGATAACATGCCAGTTACCTCCAAATTCTAGTCCATAGACATTTTTGCACTTGCCCAGTGCATATTACAAGGGCAAAGTGGAATAGTCTCTAGGTTTCATTGCAATCTAAACATCAAATTCTATCAGCAGTAGCAGCATGGTTTTCTGTTATAAAATAGAGACTATAACTGTAATAATAACTGTAGAAATATATAATGTATAAGCAATAAATATGACAATAACTGAGAAAGCAGCTATTATATCCATCTCTGCAGAATTCAAATCAGTCTCCTACCAACTTTGTCCATTGTTTTCCATGACCCTCTACCTGATCTTCTCATAATGGTTTCATTCATCATAATGAGTCCAAATGTCCTGGAAGTATCTTCTTGTCCAGATGGAGAACATTTGTTAAGTTGCAGGTATATGAAATACATATATTAGTATATTTATGCGTATGCTGAAAGGTAAAATATTCATTACCCACTGAGGAAAGCTTAGACCTTTCTTAAAATAAGGTAGCTTTAATGAAAATAACTGTGATATGAACTTTGCTTCCAGCTTCCTTTGCTAGATTAAGGGAAGAGCATAGAAATAAAGATATTAACACATTATTAATGTTTATTGTTGAAATATGTATATATGAGATGCGCTTCTTCATACATTATGTAATGTCTAAATTACACGAATATGGGGGAGTTTAATAAGTCATCCACATGGTTTCATCTTTTAATGTAATTTTGCTGCATTCTAAATGAAGCAGTGAAAAGTCACTACTTTTAGCAATTTTTAAAATTGTTTTACATGTGGAAGAAGCTGAATGGTAACACAGTGAATATATTGTATGTAGCATTGCATTAAGATCATTGATTTTTTTTTTTCTTAATAAAAATAGGATATATTGAAAGTTAAAGCAAAAGTGTAATGAAAACATGATAAAAGTGTCCAGCAGAGGAGAAAGAAGAAAGGTTGATTAACAGTAAATCTGCAATTGAAATATACTGTCTGTATATGGCAAATTCTTTTCTATTGATATGTGTTCTTTTTTTCTTTTTCTTTTTCTTTTTTTTCTTCAAGCCATTCCAAGTATCCAAGTATTGCATTTATTGAACCATAGTGGTGAGTGCTGGATTGATGGAAGAGCTTTAATCCAGCTCTGGGCAAGAGTTGAAGGAGATATCTGGAACATTTCAGGATAACACTGAAGAAACAAAATGCTCTTTTGAAGCTCATGCTGCATGGATGATGACTACAATAAAAGAATTTCCTTAATGGCTCCTTCAGAGTTGGAAGCACTTTGTAACAGCTCTTGCGGAATTTAAAGCATGTCAACTAGTTGTATTATTTTATTGCTGTTTTAGTAGATGTCTTTCAAGTAGGAGTAGACCTGGCAAAGTACATGCTTCTCAGAGCACTGGGAAAGGGGAGTTGAATAATTTTAACATACACTAACATATTTGTCCATTCCTTTTTTCAAACTCAGTTTGTAGCCATGAACACCTTGTCACCTCACAGAAGAGATATTCCAAAGAAAATTGATGCTGTTGTGACATGGGATCTGGTGCAAAGAGAGAATACACCTATCAGCTGATGTGGGAGCTCAAATCAGAGGGTGTTTGGCCATTGATTTCAATGACACCATAAATGTGCTTCCACTCCTTTCCCTCCTCCCCAGCCCTTGGGCTTGGGAAAGGGGAGTAGACACCCACAGGAAACGAAACAGGCTTCATGGTGTCTCACCTCTGGGTTGTAAAGACTCTCTTGCCAATCCAAAACCCATGCTTTCTTTGGGAAAACTTGCTGTTTTGGTATCAAAACAACAAAAATTCTGCCTTCTAATTCACATTGTAGTTGTCCTATTGATTTCAAAGGGAATACTGCCTATGGAAAATGCATAGAATATTTAGAACACACTGCAAGCCAAAGACAATGTTTTTTGCCTCAAACATTATTTAAAATGTACTGCTTTTACAAGCTGTCTTGATTTCAGAAATGTGTCTTGTCCTATGTATTGTAACTTTTTCATCATCAGGCTAGTGCAAGTACCAAGGTTTTTATTAAGTTGTAATGCAGTTTGCTTCCAAGTCTTGCCTGAGTCTCTGTCTATGACCACCTAACATCAAGATGTATCAAGAGATAAAACTAAAGCAGCATAGCTATTGCAGTGGTGAGCAAGCACAGAGTATCAGGTTTTAAAATCCAATTCAATCTGGAAAAAATGGTAAAACAATGCTGCCTACAAAAAAATATTAAGACTTGATGTCTATAAAACATATTCAGATCTGTTTTTAGTGAACTCACTCAGAACTTTTAGGCAAGATTTCATTTTCCTTTCTCTCTTCCTTAAATATAATCAGTTAGATTTGTTGTCCCCTTCTGCTAGGGGTGGTTCTGTGGAAGTCTGATGTCTCAGATCAAAGGAAACTGGAAGTGTAGAATTAGCTACTATTTTAAAAATGAATGTCAGTAGAACTTTTTAATCGTTGTAAGAGGTTGTTTCACTTAGAGTGTCACTGAGTCTTAGATTAGTGGTGTTTTTTCTTCTCTGTCACATTCTCCCCATCCCTAATTATCAGAAGGCTTCAACAGTCTTTTCTTTAAGCTCCCACTAAGGTAATTGGAGAATTGGAGGGAGCAGTTTGGGAATACTAAGAAATGCTTCATCCATCCTCTCCTCTCAGTGATAAAAAAAACTTTGTTTAGCTAAAAACTACTTACAGGTTCATCTTAAGGGTAGGGGGCATTATGCAGATGTGACAAAATAATCTCTGTGAAGGAGGCCTATGAACAAACAGATGAGGCATACATGAAACAAAACTGAGAATACATCAGAACCCACTGGGAGAAACCTTATCAAGCAGTTTTGGGTAGGGAAGGCTGTGGAGGAAATGGCTAAGGGCCTTCAATGGGCAGGGTTGATGTTGCTGGTGTTGCAGGCTTCCTTCCCCATGTGGACTGGGGGGAGGGCAGATCTAAGTGCATGCAGTGATGGCTGTGTACACAGACAGTAGCACAACTCTCAGCTCTCACATCCATGAGAATATGCAGGATAATAAATATGCGGGATGATTTTCTGGGCCCAAGGTTCCCTTCCAGTCCAACTCAGAGTGTACAAAGATTAATGCAAGGAAGGGTCCCTGAATGTGGGGGAAGAGCAGAGAATTTTTAATTATCTTCACGAAAATGCAAGAGTTTACACGGGCTACAGAGGTAGAATGGAAAGAATGAGAAGTTACCGGAATAGCTGTGAAGAGGGATTGCTCAAAATGCAACTGGAAAAAAAAAAATACCTGCACAATAATTAATTAAGCTTCAAAATGTCCCTCTGAGGTAGGTAAGTATTATTAAACAAGAATATACAGAATTAATTAAGGTTTGCAGGGAAAAGAAAGGGCAAAAAAAAAAAAAAAGAAAAGAAAGAAAAAAGAAAAGAAAAGCTGAACAAATTAATGCTAGCCAAAGGGGTGAGGAGAATAAGACTCCTACAGACAGAATCAAGGAAGAAACATATCGTAGGAAGAAAACATACCCATTAATAATGGACCCATTATTGGAACTGATTGCCAATGTTTCTTTCATTATTGGAGCTGATTGCCAATACCTCCCTAAGGGAGGGCAAAGATGCCAGACTCTCTGTAGGGAGAAGGAAGAGGGAAGAGCATTATACCCTTGCTTAGGTTGTCTTTCCCTTTATGCTGACATTCTGTCAGGCAACCATCTCATTTTCAGGCTTTCTTTGGAAAGCATTTTGAGGAAGGTTGTAGAGAGGACACCAAAAAGGAAGTCCTGTGCTCCTATTTCTTATTGTCAAACTACCCCTACCCTTAGTACAGATACCTAGTACTTTCATTGAAATTTCATGAGTGCTGCCAAACCAGTACTATATCTATCACTGCCGGTATATAAGAGAATTGCCAAATACATATACCTTTCAACTCCAAATGTAATTCATTTCACCACAGTATCGAACACTGAACACCCTTATTAGGAAATAAAACTGACTTAAAGCCTATATGCAATTTTCTTCATAAGAGAAGAAGATACAGAACTTTGTTTATCATCCATCAAATAACATCTTGAAGAAAAAAAAAAAAAAAAAAAAAGACAAAGAAAAAAAGACTTTTAATACAATGCTGCTAGATAGGTCTACAGGTTTTGGTTGAGATGGAGTTAATTTTCTTCATAGCAGCCTGTATGGTGCTATGTTTTGGATTTGTGACTAAAAGAATCACAGAATCACAGAACTGTAGGGGTTGGAAGGGACCTTAAAGATCATTAGGTCCAACCCCCCTGCCAAAGCAGGTTCCTTAGAGCAGGCTGCCCAGGTAGGCATCCAGACGGGCCTCAAATATCTCCAGAGGAGGAGACTCCACAACCTCCCTGGGCAGCCTGTTCCAATGCTCTGTCACCCTCACTGTGAAGAAATTTTTTTACATGTTGGCATGTTCGTGCGGAACACTGTGCTCTATCTTGTGACCATTACTCCTTGTCTTGTCCCCGCAAACCACCAAAAAGAGGTTGGCCAAATCCCACTGTCTCCCACACCTCAGGTACTTATAAACATTGATGAGATCCCCTCTCAGTCTTCTCTTCTCCAGGCTGAACAGACCCAGGTCTCTCAGCCTTTCCTCATAGAGAAGATGCTCCAGGCCCCGTATCATCTTTGTGGCCTTCCGATGGACTCTTTCCAGGAGATCCCTGTCTTTCTTGTACTGGGGAGCCCAGAACTGGACACAGTACTCCAGGTGACGCCTGACCAGGGCAGAGTAGAGGGGGAGGATCACCTCCCTTGACCTGCTGGCCACACTCCTTTTAATGCACGCCAGGATCCCATTGGCCCTCTTGGCCACAAGGGCACACTGCTGGCTCATGGTCAACCTGTCGTCCACCAGGACTCCCAGGTCCTTCTCCTCAGAGCTCCTCTCCAGCAGGTCGTCCCCCAGCCTGTACTGATACTTCAGGTTGTTCCTTCCCAGGTGCAGGACTCTACACTTGCTCTTATTAAATCTCATTTGCTTTCTTCCTGCCCATCTCTCCAGCTGGTCTAGGTCTCGCTGAATGGCAGCACAGCCTTCTGGCGTGTCAGCCACTCCTCCCAGCTTTGTGTCATTGGCATACTTGCTGAGGGCAGACACTATTCCCTCATCAAGGTCGTCGATGAAGATGTTGAACAAGACCGGACCCAGCACCGACCCCTGGGGAACACTGCTAGTCACAGGTCTTCAGCCAGACTCTGCTCCGCCGATCACCACCCTCTGAGCTGGGCCAGTCAGCCAGTTCTCAACGCACCTCCTCTATCCCACACTTTCTCAGCTTTGCCATCAGGATGTCATGGAAGATAGTATTGAAAGCCTTGCTAAAGTCAAGGTAGATGACATCCACCCCTCCCCCCTCATCTACCCAGCTGGTGATGCCATCATAGAAGGCAACAAGGTTGGTTGAGCACAACTTCCCCTTGGTGAATCCATGCTGACTACTCCTCACAACCTTCTTCTCTTCCAATTGCTTGGAGATGGTATCCAGAACAAGCTGCTCCAACACCTTTCCACGGACAGAGGTGAGACTGACTGGCCTGTAGTTTCCTGGATCCTCCTTCTTGTCCTTCTTGAAGACTGGAGTGACACTGGCTATCCTCCAATCTTCAGGCACCTCTCCTGTTTTCCAGGACCTTTGAAAGATGACAGAGAGCAGTTTGGCAATCACCTCTGCCAACTCCCTTAACACACGTGGATGCATCCCATCGGTACCTAAGGATTTGTGTGCATTGAGCCCACTCAGATGCTCCCGAAAAACTCCCTTGTCAACAAGGGGGGAGATCTCCACTTCCCAGACTTTTTCTCCTCCTTCCAGGGCCGAAGAGTCCCTGAAGCAAAGACTGAAGCAATGAAAGCATTCAGTATAACATACTATTCCTCAGCAGTGTTTGCATACTGTGGAAGATTTCTCTTTTTCCTATGCTGTCCTTTCAGCAAGTAGGCTAGGGGTTGAGAGGTATGTTCGATATCATATGATGTCATGTTCAGCAATAAAAAGCTCAGTGAAATGAGAAGGAAGCAGGAATCTTCATGGATGTGGCATTTGTCTACGCAAGTAACCATTAATTGATGAAGCCCTTCTTTCCAGGAAGTGGCTAAACATCTGCCTGTCAATTGGAAGTAGTGAATAAAATCTTTTTTTTTGCTCTACTGCATACATTGCTTCACATATTAAACAACATAGCCAACCATTGCTTCCTACTGTGCCACCATGCCCAAGTCAGAAGTACCAGAGCAACCCAACTTAAAACAGTAGGTGCAGGAGCCCAAGTCTCTAATATGCATGTATATTACAGTGTGAATTCATCAAATGTGCAATAATGTGGACAATAGAAATAGGCCTGAACCTGTACACCATACCTCAAGATGCTGAGTGTCCTGTTGCTTTGAAATAGTAATAAGCACACTGAAGATCTGGGCTGTAATTCAGCAGTATATTTTGGACTACAGATTAGTTTAGCTATGCATTTCAACAAAATATAGTAATGCTGAAGATGCAAAATTTGTTATGCTGATTAATTAATATAAAAATACTGATTAGAGGTCAACCACATAAACTGCCACTAATCTGAACTCTGGCACAGGAACACCGAAGATGTTTTCCTATTTCACATAGTTATTATTTTGGTGATATCTGTATTCCTCCTGCATCTGCTGTGAGATGTATAGCAAAAAGAGCTACATGAAAAACACATTATGCAGGGTATTGCATCTGGCACAAAAGGGACAAAATATCTGTCTGTTTTTCAAGAGTTTCAATTTCATTTTTGTAGATTCAAATCTGACTTTATTTGATGTGGTCTTTACTGCAAACTTTAGCTAATCCATCTGTTACATTTTTAACATGTTTGCCAGCTGTTAGTAAAAACTTACAAAAAAAAGTATTCTGTTAGCTGATTCCTCAAATAGAAGTTATGATTACAAGTTTTCATTAAACAAACTTTAAAATAACTATATAACTTAATCATCTGTAGATGGCTTCTTTTGAGCATCTCATGCTTTTGCAAGGGGAATTAAAAAAAAAAAAAAAGAAAAAAAAAAGAAAACATAACTTGTAGTTCTTTTCCTAGTTCTTATTCATACCTCCATTTTTTTGTATCTAAATTGTTATGATTTAAACAAGATTTCTTAAAACAAGAATAGGCAGAAATGACATCTCCTATACTATATAAGTGAATTATCCTCTGGACCAACCTCTCCTTTTCTGTTACTCATACACAAACTGGACACTATCCTAGTCCCTTAAGTGTCAGGTTGCAAATGTTATATGAAACAAACCTTGGGCTTTGTGCAGTGCTTTTGGTGGGATCTGCAAGGAAAAGTTGTTCTGCAAGGAAGAAGTCTCAGCCAAGTATAAGAGTGAACAAAATAAGGAAAAGAAAGAAAGAGGAGGTTGAACTGAAGCTGTCCTGATGGATCATCTTGGCTTGGGAAGAGGCACTACCTGTTTGCTGTACATGAAATAACACAGAGCTTAACGTGGTGATTCGGGACATCACTGTGGGTCCTATGTTCCTCATTGATTATTGTGAGAAACAAAGTTGTGTCTTTGTAATAGAAGGTGTTTTTGCAGTGGAGAATCCCACTAACCTTGCATATTCAAAGGTGATTGTGCAGGCATGACAGTAGCATAGCAGTATGTTAAGTAGATAAAGGGAAGGCCCCACTGTTCCATTAAGGAGGATAAATAGGAAAACAGGATGAGTAGTATGAAATCAGTAACAACAAAAATCATGAGCCCTCTAGTCATGAAACAAGAAGGAAAAAAGAAGAAGAAGAAAAAAAAAAAAAAAAGAAAAAGGATAAATTAATGGTTAGTCAAATAAAATTGTGCATATATGGTATAGAAAGGTGTTGAGTAGCTTGTGAACCTGTAGTACTCAGCCAATGAGGAAACAGGAAAAATCATGTGTCAGGTAATAGGGAATATAAGGTTATGATACACTTTTACGGTGCGCTCCTGTTTGCAGGACACCTGCCATTGCAGTCACAAATGAAATAGCTTCAAAGAAGACCCTGTCTAAAAAAAAATTACTTGATTTTTCTCACAATTACAGAGGTGAAGGGAGCCACATTCTTTGGGAGCAAAATTGAGCAACTTAGAATAGTCTGTTTCAGAGGCATTTACTGTCCTATCATATGTCAGTATTCTATCTCAAAGTCCAATAGGAGTCCTAAAAACACTTTATCCTCCAGAGAATTAAAACCAGGGCAAACTCTGAAAGCAAATTTAACAGACACTTACATTTCTATGAGTAGGACCAAGCATACAAAACATAAAGAAGGACAAGTATTTCATAACTAATTATTTTGTCTCTCAGAGCAACTCTTGCTTAGTTGCTTAAAACTTGTCCAAAAGTAGAAAGGAATGTTTATGAATGTTTGCAATTCAGAATTGTTTGACACACTTGTGCAAACAAATTTCAGCTTATTTTTTTACAAATAATTTGCTGCAATTATTCATTTAGGGAATTCTTTATTCTCAAATACTGTTTTGATGTTTGTAATCATTCACCTACTTATGCACTCAGAAGCCAAAATGATACTTAGAAAAATACTGTTGTCTCTTTTCCTCTATTGGATGACCTAACATGAATATACAGAAGCAGTGCCTCAGCAGATTGCTGATGCTCATCATTCTTGTAAGGAACAAGGTGGGGGGGGACACACCACAGTAAAGTAGAACTGTAGACTTGCTGGGTTTTCACATTTCTGTGCATTCTAAAAAGAAATATATATATGTATATAATTATAAAAATCATTTAAAAATTATAAAATCTGTAAAAATGTTCTATTTCATGAAAGATGTAAGAGCTGTATAATTTATTTTAAACCACTTGGTACAGTTTTTCCATTCATAGTCTAATTATAATCATTGCAAATATCAATCAGTGTACTGTATAAGTACAGAGTTCCAAAGGATATTGGCATCTTCAGCATTTGATTTAATTGTCTGAAATCTGGCTAGAGAGTGAGAATATGTAGCCTATATTTTTTATCCTACCAATAACACTCCCTAAAACACCTATTCAGAAAATACTTAATATACTGTTTTAAAGAGAATAACTTTTATAAGTTTTATATTTTTGAAAAAAAAAAATCCATTTTGGAATTTTTCTTAAATGAAAAATTATTTTTAGTGAAATATTTAAGATCAAGACATAAACTGTTTTGTTTTTTTTTTTTTTTTAATATATATATATACAGTTGATTTAAACCAAATTAATACTTCAAAAACTATTCAAGATCTTAACATTTTTTTCCCAATTTGAATTTGAAATTTCTTTGAAATCATTAATACTTTTGCAGGCAAGAAAAGTTTGTGCAGAGAAAACTTCAGAATAGTTTTACTGGAGTTACTACAACTTGTACTCACAAATCTTTCTAAACTAGGCCATATCTTTGCACAATCCTAAAGGCAAACTCTTGTCCCTAAGCATATACCATATGATAACATATTCTTATAGCAAGGTTGTATTCTGAGACAGGAAATAATTTGGTTGCCTGTTCTAATAAATTAAGTGTTTTGGTTAATTAGAAAAAAAAATGGACTATGCTATGGGACATGGCACCCTTGACCGCAGAACAACCACTTAGATTTTTACAGAGTCTGGAAAGCTACTTTTAGTATTTGCATTATACTTTGGTTTTGTATTTTAATTTAGAAAACTCATGTAGGCACTGATTATTGTTTCTGCTATTTTATATAACATTAGATAGGAACCTTCAATTGCCAGTTGTAAATATCCTTTAAAAGGTGTGTTGGAGAGCTGGAAGCCATCCACTTGAGAAAAAGAGAGCCAACAAGACTTTCTTCTCAAAGAATAAGGACCCACGTACAAGAAGTCAGGGTGGTGTAATTTAGATCTTTATTTCAAGAAAGAAACTTCTTAAGATATTCCTGTTTTACTGAGGTTTGATTTTGCAAGACTGAAAGGATATATGTTAGAAGTAAACAGGTAAGCATAGATATGTTATCAGAGCTATAAACCAGGAAGAAAAAAACAGCTTATTTCTTTTTGTTCCTCAGAAGAAAAACAGAATATACAGAATACAGTTAAATAAAACCATAAGATGGGTGAAAAACTGGCTGACAGGTCAGGCCAAGAGTGTTCTTGTAAATGGGCCTCACCTCAAGTACTGTTTGCAATTTTGATTGCCACAGTATATGAAAGATACGAAACTGTTAGAGAACATCCAAAGATCAACAAAGATAGTAAAGGGTCTGGAGACATATGAAGAGTGGCTGAAGCCACTTGGCTTGTTCAGCCTGGAAAAGAGGAGACTGAGGGGAGGCTTCATGGTGGCCTGCAGCTTTCTCAGAAGGGGAGTGGAGGGACAGGCGCTGAGCTCTATTCTCTGGTGACCGGTGATAGGACCCAAATGTATGGCTTAAAGCTGTGACAGGGGCAATTCAGGCTAGATATCAGAAAAAGGTTCTTCACCAAGAGGGTGGTTGGAACAGGGAAAAAAGGGAAGTAGTCAAGTAGTCACATCACCAAGCATGCTGGAGTTCAAGAAGCATTTGGACAACTCTCAGACACGTAGGGTTTTTTTTGTTTGTTTGTTTGTTGTTTGTTTGTTTGTTTTTGAGGTGTGGTCCTCTGGGGACCCAGGAGTTGAACTCAGTGATCTTAGTGTATCACTGCCAACTTGGATATTCTATGATTCTTTGATTTAAAAAATTATTATTGCAAATATTTTTCCATTCACACACTAAAGACTTCAAGAAATATACATATATATAAGAAAATATTATATAGAAGGTGTTGGTTACTTTCATCTAGCTGATGTTTCCATAAAACAATATGAATTTGGGCTTTATCTTAACAGTATGAAATTAGCAGATTCTCTTTGAAATTTCTAGCTGTAAATCCAACATCCTTTGTTCAGATCTGTATGTTTACCTAATACCTTTAAAATTTCAGCAGAGGTGTGTCTTAGGTGCAGTACAGGAAGGTCTTGCATGGTGCTTCAGCTGGTTCTTAACACAAGTCTTTTGAGGAAAAAAAAGATCCAGAATAATTGTAGAAATATTTATCCAGCAATTTTTAAGCTTATCAAGTTCTGAAATATTAAAGTCACTTTTAAAAAGACTAATAAGAAAAAAATATATATATCTTCAATGACTCTTCAGTTCCTACAGTAACTCTTTGAGGTTAATTAAGCTGAAAATAATGTTTTGAGATCTGGCTGACTCATATAGAACAAACCTGTTTAGACATTTAAACCAAAATTCTGATTTTTAATAAACTCTGAAACTAAAATAATACATCACAAAACAGACAATTAAAAAAAAAAAAAAAAAAAAACTTTAAAAATATTTCTGAGGTTTTCCATCTACACGAAAAAAGGCATTTGGGTACTGTGGCATTTGGGTAATGTGTACTGTGTATGCAATAGATATCTGTATTTTCAGGGTATTCGAGACAAACCCAGTAAAGTGATAAACCATATAAAGTATAAGAGTGAAAGTATCCCTATCATATCCAAACAAGACTAAATGAAGTATGTGTTCCTCTTTCTATGAAATCATAAAATATGACTGTAGAAAAATCTCTTAACTGAGCAAGCAGTGCATTGGATTCAGCACAGTTCCAACTATTCATTTTTCAGGCAAGCAACTGCTGGACAATTTATAGGGAAAGAGATGAACAGGAGGAGATTCAAAAATCTGCATTTCAGAGATGCTTCAGCAGCATGATGGTGGCACTGAAAAATTTTCACCATAAGGAAAATGAAGTTGTGAATTTTGGTAGGAAATTTAATGTATTCATTTTTCTTTGACAACTTTCAATGAGTTGATTTTTTTAATGGGTTAATTTCAGTGATACTGAAATTTAAAATTCCTATGGGCTGTCTATATATTATGTGTTTATTAGAACGCAGCACAAAGTAAAGGTTGGTAACAGAGATACAGTAGGATTTCATTTTGATTTTAGTTCCTTACATACACTTGAATATCAGCCATAGGAAAAGTCTGTACTGATATAATCTGAGTGCCTGATTTAAAATTCTCTCTTATATTTCTCTCACAGAAAAAACAAATATAGGTGGACTTCTGAGCAATTACAAGAACAAAGGCCAATGTGATCATGTTGGAGGAAATCCACCAGCTATCTTGTGCAATGTTACCACAGTCCTCCTCTTCTAAATAAAAATAAAAAATATGCTAAATTTTGAAAGTCACCTATTACTTTAATAATCTTTCCTTTTGTTTGTAGCCTGTATTACATCTATTATTGAATGAGTTTTCTTAAATTTGTGAAATATGTGCTGACATCTCACAGATATATTGCACCATGGATTTAGAAACATCAAACTAAGCAACACTCAGATTCCCAAGGTAGCTTTTATAAATCTTATCTCTACATAAAACTACAAATTATTGGGGGGGGGGGGGGGATAAATAAATAAATAAATAGATAATTTTGCAAGGACCAATGAGTTACCCTTACTATTCCAAACAGACTGTAGCCAGTCATCAATTACATTGTTTTGCCAAGCTATAATTGTTTTAGCTATCTTTAATGAAGTGAAAGTTCTCTATAGAGATACTACCAGATTGCCTTATGACCATGGTTATTTTCTTCCACTTCAGAGAAACACTATTTTTAATGTGTAGGTTTTATTTTATGTAAGTGAGCAAATTACATATTGTGCCCTTCCTTTTCTTTCTTATCCCTCTCATATAAAGAGATGTAAATTCATTCAGATCCCTAATTATTTTGGATCAGATGCTAAAACAGATGTGAGAAAAGATAAAGCTAAAGTCTAGGTGATACTATAAGAGATAAAAGACAGATTCAGAACTTCTTCAGAAAAAAAAAAAAAAAAAAAAAAAAAAAAAAGGAAGAAAACAGAAACTACTGTTTCTTGTATATTTCCATGACAAGGAAAATAAATTAAGACTACTGCAATTAGGAAACAAATACTGAGCAGAATGAGAGGCTGAGTACAAGCAAGGCATCAGGAACCTCTCAGCAAGTCACAGAAATATCCCTCGTCTTGCAACTGGAAGCTGGGACAGAGAGGTCATGAGCAAGACATCACTCTTCCCATGTGTATTGTTTTGCTACTCTATTTCATTTAACTTGCTAAACTAATTTAATTTATGTTTGCTTAACTAAATCAATGTATCCTGTACAACTGAAATGGTCTGGGATGTTGCTTGTTATTACTGCCTATCTACCTACATCTGCTGGTGTGACAAAAGGAAGAATTTCCAAAGTTCAGCTCTAAGCAGAAGACATAGCTTGATTTTTAGAAAGCTCCAAGCACTAAAGAGCACTAAATGAGCAAGAACCAATCAATAGAAAATACTAAGCACGGAGTGGCAGGTAACTTGATGAGCATGTGGGAGATGAAATGTAACTGAATTTCCGCCCATTTTCAGAGCTCCTGTTCTGAAGCAGGAATGAAACAAAAGTTTTCTCCACTAAAATCCCAACCCTAACACCTTTTGCAAGCGGAAGCACCTGCCATTAATCTATAACAGCAGAGAGAAAAGATCAATATTTTTTATCTGTTCTGAAGTAAGCTAGAAGCTGCAATCCTTGATCAAGATGTGAGTGGCTCAGTTTTAATTGCCTAATCAGCTAAGCAGATTCATGCATTCATGTCTTTAATTCATTCAAGTTCCTACTCCTAAAAAAAAAAATAGACAAAAGACTTTGGGATATCCTACTCAAAGCTCTCGTCCTTATCTGCTCTTGGAAACAGGTGGCTAACAGTTGGATCAAAGTCATGGGGCAGAAGTGGAAAGTCCTGAGCTGTGGACCATGCCTCCATGTGTTTAATAATATTCACATGGTCCTGAAGCCTGTGAAAGATTTGTCTGTTCTCAGAATCTAAACCGCATTGAATTCATACCTAAATGTTTCTGCTCCTTTTAAAACTCGAGTCTGCTGAGGACTGTCTCCCCATAAAATCTGGTGAGCACCCAAGGTAGGCATCTCTACATTTGATGTAATGATGCATGGAAGTCAGGACTTGTGTGCTGAGCAGGAGTATCTCTGTTCACATGAAAGTCATTCAAGTAAATAGCTGCTGCTGTTCTAGCATTTGCATGCATTGAGTTAAACTGGTGTTGACCAATGGTGTGGAAATAACTGTAGTCTTCAGTGTGCTGTCTTATATACAAAAAAATGCACATATAACAAATGAATTTATTTGAGTGCCTTGGTCTCCATTTTTAGTCATTGCTATCACCATTTCATGACAGTCATTTGTCACAAATAATTTAGTAGATATGCATGTGTTCTCTCAGCCCTAACTGTAAAGAACACATTAAGATCTTTGTAATAGCCTATGTGCCACAATTTTTGGGAACAAATCCATCCCTATGTCATATTATATTAGAGTGTTCCATTAATATTGTTATATAATTGGTCATACCAGCTCACATAATAACTTACTACAATTGTTAGAGCAGAAATGGAGGTTGAAAAGAGTCTTACCAAACTTAAGACATATTTTGGTTGCAGACAAAATGGATAACTCCTGACTTGGACACCAGAAGCATAGATTTGTTCTTATAAGCTGTCATATCTGGGAATGCTAAGCACAAAGGAACTGCCCTAATTTTGAAAACCTGATATGGGGAAAAATTTGAGAAAGACATGTAAAATAGTGTACCTATCCAGGAAAAAAAAATTAAAGATATGAAAAATGACCATTTTCCATGCCAGGACAGAAAGCAGATTTTTTTTTTTTAATCTGTACCTCAACAAATGAAGAAATGAAATGAAGAATTGTCAGTAAAAGATGAAAGATGCTGATTCAGAGAGATTTGAACTTGCTCCTTGCAAATGGGAGCTAGGGTCTCTTAAAAGTTATTATGAGAAAGCATCTACCTCTCTAGAGTTTCTGAAACTGAGAAATATTTCCTAATAAAAGTTCAGCTGAAATAGGTATACATCAATTCAAAAAATTGACTGTACTGGTCTTCACTTCCTAAACAAAAAATAAACTAATTTAAAATTCATAGTATGTCCAGATGACAATGCTGAGTCTGGAATCCATGAGCAAAGTAGAAATGTAATGGTTACTGCTGAGATGCAAAAAACATGTATAGGTCTCATGTACAGGCAATCATGAAGATGGCAGCATTAACCAAGGAGGACACTCTATGTTATACACCACTGTCCTCCTATTCTTTAAGTCCCATAAAGACATTAAAAATTTGCTAAGACTAGTAGAATAAGAGAGTCTGTTAGAAGGTTGTGGTACATTGTCGCAAACATTTTTTAACTTACTTCCAGTGTTTAGCTTGCAGAGCAGTAGGACTATAGTAAATATACATATAGTAAATATATATATATTATATATTATATATATATGTAAATTTAACTCTTCTATTCTACAGCAGCATCAATAGACCCAGAGAAAATTGCAGATTTACCTTGGAGTGAAACAGTAGATATTCTAGTAACTAAAAGATGCCAGGAATGTTCTCAAAGGAATCAGTGAGCCAAGATGAAGAAAATGAGAAATGGATCGATCACAGCAAATTCCAGACTTTTGTCACATATATTTGTGCCACAGTGCACACCAGTTATCCTTCTATTTCAAATCCAAAATTGATCTCCCCCAGATTTTCTCTGAAAATGTTTAGGCAGAATATACTGTTTTTTATTATACATTCCTGTTTCTATTTAACTAAATAATGATAAATTCAGGAAATGTACAGAAATTTTACAGAAATGTTATGTTTCCTGTAATTGCTACAGTGGATGAACGTTATCCAGAGGGAGAGGTTAATCCTGAGATACTGGTGTATATCAGCCTGTACATGAAGAACAATACGTTAAATAAAGCCAAAGGTGAATCATTTTTCTTGTCATTTTGATTTTTAAAAGGTTACTTGGAGCTGTATTTGGCAACTCTTGCTTAACTTCAGCAACAGTTAACTATAGCAAAGCTACCAAGACAAAAGAATCTGAGTAAAAGTAGTACGACATAAACCTGTATACAAAATATTTTTGAGATTTCCAGTGTTTAAATATAATATTCTCTTACTTGTTTCTTCATCTAAACCTTCTGGGTAAAATAAATAAATAAATAAATAAAAATGGAGAAGCTTCAATAATGTTAAATTGCACTAGCAGGAGTCTAAGTTGCCATGCTGCTATATCATGGCGGTATCTTCTTTAGTAAAGAAATTAACTGTATTCATTTAAAATCATTATTTTCTGAAATACATGCACTGTGGGACAGGATGAAGAAAAAGCTGAGACCTAGAGGCTTATGATATCCTTATATTCTCACAGGTGATGAGAATATAATCCTGCAATGCTTGTTTTAAGAAAATGATTTTTTGTATTCTCATCTTCACTTTTAGATGTTCAGTATTTAATGACAATATAATGATCATACATTGGTGACTGTAGCCATATATGGTGCCAGAAAGCTTGGCCAAGGTTCATTCCCTGAGGACTTTGGCCGCTCTCCTAGTATTAACAAACTGTGTATTATTTTTTCTGATTTGGATTTATGTCCTTGTGGGGCTGATCTGAGACCAGCAAACTCATTTTTAGCAAGTAGCTTAGGTTTTATTTGAATTCATTGCTCCAAAAAATAAAATAACACAGTGTTCAACAGTTGCAGTATAAGGCAGGTTCTCACAGACTGACTAGTGATCAAAATCTAATTAGTCTGTTTAGTGAGCCTAGCATGTTCCATTGTGTTTGCTAAGTCAAGAAATTATATCTCAGAAATTACACACTCCTGTAGTATTCCTTATGAACACAGTATTACTGTAGTTTGGGTAAGCATTCTCACTAGACTTTGCTTAATAGACCTTATATTTTATGTTTTCAATGAACAACTCATACAGGGTTGAGCCAAGGGCTTAATCACTCTTAATACAATAAAGCAGCACTTTAAAATATTATTAACCTCATCTGTCTAGATTTGGAACTAATAGACCATTGTGTGTGTATTGTCTTTATCCCTGCCAGTTATGTACATATTTATTAATCCACTCTTCCAGAGGAAAAATTTCTAAAGGAAAACCAACAGTAACCTTCAAGTGAGCGGGCACAGGTTAGAAGGGCACTAATTAAATGTCAGACTTGACAGATTAAAATTATGAAATTTAAAATCACCGTGGAGCTCTTTGTCATTGTCAAATTAGGAGTCAGTGTGATGAGGAGCACGGAAGTGAATGGTTTAATGGATTGAATGGGAATGTGGCTTAGCAGCAGGCTTTTCTTGAATTCAGATCAGCCTGTAGTTCAGATCAAAGGCTGCTAGTTCAATTTCACATTCAAAAAGAGTTGTAGCTTACCTGCATCAGTAATAGATGTGTGTATATGTACACAGTGTTGTGTTGTGGTTGTTGTTTTTTTTTTTAAAAAAAAAAAAAAGGAAAGAAAAAAAAAGACAAATATGTTTCATGCGAAATAATTTTTTCACAGATGATTTATGGATTTAGATTAGAGTAGCAACATCATTTTTTCTATTATTTGGCTCTGGGGTATTTAATGAGATTTTAAAGTCAAAGTGTTTATGCAGTGCTTATTATTTGTTTTTGAAAACAACTTTTCTATTTAGCACAGTGGAAGACAAGGAATATCTAGTGCTGGGTAGGCTATGTTAAAGGAAACAAGATAAATGTGAGTGGGCCGCATTCTGACAATATGGGTTCTGATATACATTTGAAAGAATACTGATGACTTCCACAGTGTTTACACCAATAGACAAAAACGGCTTTGAATAAAATGGATATCGTGCTGTCATAGATCAAAACACTGTTTACATTCAAGTTTGCTTTATGAGGAAACGAATTTAAATGACTGATATTGTTAAAAGCTTAATTTGTATGCACACATATATATACACACATATGTGCATACCTAAATATATTTATAAATAATGTGTATGTATTTTTTTTCAGACATCAGGTTTATTAAAACTAAAGATTTAGCTCTTGCTAATTAGGTCTGCAAAGCACAAAATTAAAGTATTTCCCTTTCTTAAGTGATTATTTGTATGTTGGCAGAATTTCCAAAATCCCTTGCCTCCTTTCTTGAACAAGTCAGTAAATTATTACATTGAGGAAAGATTCTAATAAAGGATCTTTTCATTAAAACACAGTTTTGAACAGCATAGAAGATACTATACAACAGTGACTGAAATCAATAGGATTGGATTTTAAAAAAGGATTTGGTAGTTATTTAAACCCATTGGAAGTCTTTTAAACCATTGGGAATATTTCTATTGAATTCAAAAGATGTTGGATCAAAGCTGAATTCTTTAATCAATATATCTAAATTTACATTACAAAAAACATCAATACAAATGTCAAGCCATTAATTACATTCATAATATTTGCGGGAGTTCTTGAAACAAGGGATATGTTATGATGAAATTATGCCAGGTAACTCGTCCCAAGCTCCAGACTCGTCCAGGCACTGCTTAAAACGTTTGACAGAACTGGCATCTTCAATTCAAACACTGATTTGTAGAGAGACATCTTTAGCATACTGTGAAACAAGGCATCCACCTTGTACTTCAATGTGCACATATATTGAACAGGAAGACAAGAAGACAAGACTGAATGTGAGTCTACAATAGTATTTCTGGGGAATACAGCACAGCATCTTCATCTGAGATGACTCAAATACAATCCCAGCAGATATCAGATAAATCACTAATCTGTCATGATCACTTTTACCCCAGGCAGACACAGCAGGTCTTCAGACATCAGTAGGAGAATGTTTTCAAAGACCAGCACCTTAATTTCCAACTTTTGCCAGGTTTGTAACCTTTCCTGACCATGGTCAAAGAGATGAGAGGGTCACATCACAACCACATCTTAACAGAGGACTGTAGAACAACTACATAGCATCAGGAAATTATTTCTTGAACAAAGAGAGGCATCATCTAATGCCATTGGCAACAAAATGAGTTCCCCTTCATACTTCATAAACTATATTGTTGTTACTCCAGAGAAGTTCTGGAAAAAAAATTGTCCCTATCCTTCTAGTACAACAAGAATCAGAGGACTAAAATTACTGAAGAAAAAAAGATTTTTCCCATCCTGTGTTTTTTCCCATCCCCTTTTCCCCCTCCTGCATTTGCAGAAGACTCATGAACCAAAAGCACTGATTTCTAACTACAATGTAATCAGTAAGTTGGAGAAAAGGGAATGAGTTTCCAGTCAGGTAAAAATAATTTAGGCTAATATGAATAGGACAGCCTGGAGAACTGTTATCTGATTTTGTAGATGATTTAATAGCGAACAAAAATACTGTTATGGTTTAATAAGCAGAACTAACCTTCAGCATGATTTTTTTCTCTTGTAATAATTGGTTTCAAGTTTTGCAAAGAAAGCAGGTACTTCTGCCTTTAAATACATTTATATCCGTAAGAAGTTAATAAAAAATACCAGCCATTCTAAAGAGGTTATGATGCCAAATAAGTGACATTTATTAAAGGCCTTTCTCTCATTTTTTTTCTATTTTATGAACATTTCCTAAATTATTTTAAAAATGCCAATGATTCTTCTTGAGTTCAAAATTTTCATTTGTCAGAGTCATGCATTATTTATCCATTCTGAAATATCACAGTGACATACATTTCCAGTACATTAGCTTATCAAGGGGTGCAAGTCATACAGAGTACAAAACTTTTAGTCCTGCTGTATTCTGATCTTATTTTAAAGGGGGGTGATGAATCCCTCCCTGAGAAAAACCAACCATTTGGTAAAGCCACATGAGAACAGTCCCACACTGATATACCTCAGCAAGGAGCACGGAAATGATGCAGGTGGCCTTGGCCAGTTTTCTCCTTGGCAGGAGAAAACTGCACAGGGACTGCTCCTGTGGGACAGTCCACTGAATTGTCTCTCTGGAGCTCTCCCCAAAAGGGCCAGACCACTGCATGGCCCTTTACTCTGACCTGCACACCAAAAGAGGTGCAAGTTCATGTCATCCCCTGTGTAGCTACTTGCTGGGTTGTGCAGGTCCACCCAGGTAGATTCTCCTAAGGCTAGTGATGCTGTGTGTCACATTCAGCACCTTAGTTTTGAAAATACAGTTAATTCTATGTAGCACCAAAATTCCTTTTCCTTTAAGGATTCCCTCCTTACTCCCCTCATGCCATATTGGAATCCTTTTTCTTTGTTACCATTCCTGCATCCCTTTAGTGAAGGAGTGAATGTCGCTCTTCATTGTTGGGTTCATTTGGTCACATGAGAGTAACATGAACCTCTCTCTCCATATGCACATCCTCTTTAATACTACCTGACACTGTTAGGCTAAGGAAGCACTAAAGAAGACCTGTGAAATGACTCAAAATAGCTGATCAATGGATTATTAAGCCAACCAAAGTCATTTATGTGTCTAGGAGGACAAAAAGGCCACAGGAGAGGCATCCAGAGTGCAAAAATAAACCAAATAAATTTTGTTTTTTAAAGAAAATGGGTTGCCACTCACAAATATGTATATTTCCATCACCTGTGACTGCCACATAAGTTTCTTGTGGTTGGTGAAGAGTGAAGCATAGAGAGGCATTTGGTGAAAGAACAGCTAACAAAGTCTGGGTTCCTGTGGCTCTGCAACAAAACTGATCTATTAGTTGACTATAAAAGGCAAAAGCTGATTGAAGCTTTCCTACAGCTGGGATAGCCACGACATTTCTCTCTTGTTCAGAGTCTCTGGTGTCTAAGAGAGAAAATGAGCTTTTCTTTCAGTGAACTCATTAGGAAGGTTTCTCTTATGTATATGGTTATTTCAATTAAACATATAGAAAAATAGTATCTCCAAGATCTTTTCTCTCCTGCCAGCCATGTCTGAAATTGTTGGGAGGGAGTTCCAAAGTCATCAAGGGAACAAACATGGAAAGAGAGAGAGGCACAAACATAGAAGTTGCGTAACCTTTTATGTGAAGGAAACCAAATATCATAATGGCCCAGAATGGATAGAGGGCTTCCTTTCCCAGTGGATGAAGGATAACATTCAAGATATACATTTTTCATGTAAAATAATCCTTTTCAGACGTACTTTCATCCAGCACAGAATCAGCTGGTTTCGACATGTCCACCAACAACACTGATATAATATTGCAGGACTGTTAGTCCTTTTGCCAACAATGGAGCAAGTGCAGGCTGCCAGCTGCATTTGGCAACTGTCACTGAATTCATCCTATATAAAGAATAACAGACAACTTGACAAGGGGAATTGCTGATGGGATATAATGTCTTTTGCCTTTAGGAGACCTTATTAAAGCAGATCTACAATTTAGTTTGTTGTTGGCTCACAACAACGGGGAAACAATGTGTAGTGCCTTACTAACATGCAACTCATGAGCAATTCAAGTGCAATTCTTAGTCTGGGTAATTTTACACAGCCAGCAACAGGGATGTGCTGGCATGGAGACTGTTAGGTATGCTGACACTCTAGCTGTGAGAATAAGTAAGACAGTGGGAGCTGTACAGCAAATTTTCCTTTGTTCTACAATAGAAAAATGATGACCTGCCTGGAGATGCTTTCCTTCTCTGCCTGAGCACTGATCAGGGAGATCAGAAGCAAATGGTAACTGGTCTCGTCTCTCAAAAACATGCAGGTTTTGGAAGAAAAATTGTAGGATCATATAGGTGGTGCTCTTGCTCTCATGTGTAGAAATAGTACCATGGAAGTCAGTAGCACTACCTGCATGAATAAGAGCTCACCAATTTAATTCAAAAGTTTCAGAAGTCCTCTTCATGATCTGTGTTTGGTGGCCACTTATTTCTGCTGTCCTGAAGATGGCTAACTCTTCCAGTAATCTGCCTTCTATCTCTTGTTCACTATAGACAAGGTCAGACTGACTAGTTTGAATGGCATGACTGTTTGCACAAGTGAGACCAACCTGCAGCAAAATGGGGATGTTCACATGAATTGCTCCTTGGCAGAATTCAGGAGTGGTTCCACAGAAAATCTGTTATAAGGGCTAATCAACAGAAATATGCAGCAATGATGGACTCAAAAGAGGATGCTTGGCCTAATAAGAATATAAAACCAGAAAGGAAGGGGAAAAGAAAAAAAAAAAAAAAAAAAAAAAAAAAAAAAAAAAAAAGGAAGAAAACCTGGGTCACCAAGATTCTTCCCTGAGATCTCAGGCAGTGCATTGTATAATCTCTTGCAAAAATGTATTGAGCCTTACCTACTCCCAACAGCAGGCTGTTCCTGAAATTGAGTGTTTCATGATAATGTGTGTAAGTGCAGAACAAAAAGATACTAAAAATGTTCATTTAAGAGTCTGTATTGAATGATGATGATGAAGAAGTCAAGTAAAATATATTACTGTGATTTTTTAACTGTAGTTCAGGTGGTTTCTAATTTAGGACAGAAGTGATCAAATGGAAATCATCCATAAATTTAAAAAAATTACTCTCACTGCAATATAAAAATTTAGCACCAGATTGCTGTAATCCCTCAAAGATCGGAGGTAGAGATAAAACCACAAAAAACAATTTGTGAATTTGTAATCATGTATCTTTAAACAGGATATCATTACATTAAAAAACAAAAACAAACAAACAAAAGACATTGCTCACTAACATGGGCAAATTAGTCTGACAGCATTAATTCTAGTATTTTATGTGTTAATGCAGTTTAATCTGTATAGCCATACTTCTTGTTACAGGGCACATAGTATTTTTTCCTTTGTTGGAAACCAATTTGGTAATACTGGATTCAGTTTAGTATACCTGTTAAACCATAAACAAAGTGAATCAAGTCCCCACATGGGTACAACATGTCCTTTTTCTTACACCAAGAAAAAGGAAGTAGAACTAACTTAATTGTTATCTAAAGCTTGAAAATGCAAGATAACATTTTCCAAGGAAAAAAAGAAAAAAAAAGGGGGGTGGGAGGGTGAAGGATTTAATACCTTACCAATATTTACATCAGAAATCCTAAAATTTTTAAAGATGGCATCCATTGTAAATGAGATTACTTGTCTTGAATTTCAGAATAATGCTAAAACACTGAATAATTCAAAAAATGTTCATGCAGTCCTTCCTCTGAGTCTCATGTCCTGCACTGAACATGAGAACCATTATTTCCATCTATCATTCTCACAAATTAAGAATTGATAGTTCATCTGCAAAATGAATTGGAATTTCAGTCCAGATTCCAATGTCAAAATATCAACAAAAATAAACAAAAATAAAAAATAAAAAGAAACAATGTCAAAAAAATATTAGCAGACTTATCTATAGCCTGATAAATTATGTTGGCTAAATATTCTAAGATATCATATGTTACTATTTTCCATCTATTCATCTGTTCTGTATATAAATAAAGCATGTAATGTCTTTAACTAGATCTTTGTAGTCTATTGCTTTCCCAAGGCTCTAAAAAAATCAATCAAAAGAAGATAAGTATGAAAATAAAATTACCTTTGCTTATGTGTTCCCCTAACAAAATTATAAAACACTGTAAAAATCCACAGCAACAATTTGTTCTGAGTTCTTTGAAACTGATAGGATGCTTGGTCACTGTTTTCAGTGAGTGCAAGCCAGGGCGTTTTCTTAGTATAGTGCAGTACTATTCAAACCAGACAGAAATGATGTGGCTACATTAGTAAAATGCAGAAACACAGAGATACAGGATTCATCTCATCTTAGATCCATCAAGTTAGGCACCTAAAATTCAGACAGATACTACAAACTATTCTTCCAGGTTCCATCTATCATGAATGGAAGTATCAGATTTTCCAGAGACAGTGCATGCCACCTATTTCAGAAAACATGGGCTATTCTTGCCTCCAGGTGCCTCCCTCAGATCTCAGGTCTTAACACAGACCTACATATGGGTAAGGAGAGAATTTCCTCCTCAGACACCATGATTTACAGCCCCTTAGGAAAAATACTGATAGACATAAGACTGGTACATGTGATAGGTATGCCCTCCAGACCAGCAGGTAGAGGCCAGGTGAGGTAACCAAAGGCATCCGAGCTGGCACTGGGTGATTGTTTCTGGGCAGCTGAACCAAATTCTAGAGCTTCATTAGTTAAAATAGGTACTTAGGCATATATCTTCAATGTAGGTACCAATGTGTGAAGTCGCATCTTCATGTATACACTGAATCTCATCCAAAGGGCCCCAGGTCCACAAGCCTGGGATATATGAGACATATATATATATATATCATATAACCTGGGGCACATCAGATTGTCCTGACACATCTCTGTAACTGAAAAGGTTATAAACAGCAGTGACTACACTGGCATAACTCTCCTGTTTGAGATACTTGTATTGCCAGCACTTTGCAAAATGTAATTACATCATATCCATCTGCTTTTGCACAGGGTAAGGGGACCACTAACTGTGCTATGAAGGGCAGTCGTGCATCTTTAATCGTTCTGTGATGTCGGCGCTAAGTGACCTGTCTTCTAATCAAGGATGCAATGATATTGCATTTCACACATAAAACCTGAGTGTACAGATTCATTCAACTGGCTTTAATTTGAAATATGAGCATTAGCAGCTGTACAGTTTGTGACAGACTGATCATTTTTATGATGTGTCTGTTGGTACAGCCAATATTTTCTCTCTTCATCACCTGCACGTAAATCTTCCTTGCCTTTGGATGCTGTGCATGTACAATGCGTAATAAAGAAACTGAATTACCTCTCACCCCTGGAGAAGGTGATACCCCTGAATCAGCACCGTGGCTATCGGTAGGCAGTATTCATCATTTGCATTGTGTCTGCCTGCACCCTGATTGACCTATGTATGAATACTACAGTTCGCCTAATCCCTATTGCTTGCCCAAACAACTCAGATATAAAAAAAGTATGATAATTGCTGCTGCTACCTGTCACAGGCATACCATCATACTATAGCATTCATGAGAGCATGTGCAAAATGGTGCTTAACTGGCAAGAAAATTAAAGAGTTAATAAATTCAGACCCATTATTTTTCCCTAACAGAACATGTAGAAAATAAAGGAAAGGTTTTCTTTTGGTGATAAATTAGCTCCCACCCTCCTTTTGTTTGTTATTACAGTCATGGTTCAAAGCCCTCTACAAAAACAAGGTCCCACTTTATTATAGGACAGTCAGGTTCAGCGCACAGCTTGCAATAAAGAAATTAGCAAACCAGAAGCTGTAATTCTGTAGAAACACTCAAAAACGAAGAGGATTTAAAGTGACAAGATCCAATTAAATTTAATTACCCAAGCTGTATTTTCATTTTAACTGACACTTTTTATTAAGGAGCCACATGCACTAAAGCTAGAAACCTGGGCCAAATTGCATCCCAGTAATATAGTTATCTTATGCAAAATTCTGAGTATCTAATTTTCTAAAATGAAATTAGAGACATGGGGTTTGTAAAAGGTTCTCTTTGTCTGATACTATAAGATGTTGTTTGCAATGTACCTATACTACTGTATATCTGTGTTACAGTAACACCTGATGTACCTAATAAAACTTATTATCGGGGAAGTGTCTTAGCACACCTTTATTATTTTTTAATATGGATGTATTTGCTATAGTTCAGTGAGACTTAACAACTGCAAATATAAAATGCTTGAAAACTAAAATATGACGTTTTAACTACTTCAACCTCTGAAAGTTATCTATGCATCTTTGAATTTTACTCTTAAATATCCACATAAATCTGGTCCAAATAATTATGTTCTCTTCCCCTTATTTGTCCCCACAGCAGCGGAGAGGCTGCAGAGACCAACCCACTATGAGACTTATTTGGAAGCTCTTACCATGCCTCTGCTTTTAAACAATATATAGCTAAACTTTTGAAGAAAAATATTTGAAAGTCAGCAGATGAAAGGTCAAAGACCAGGTACAGAAACAGGATAAGGGAGAGGGATATTTAATTAAGATCGAGACAGTGGGAGGAGAGTTAGCACCAATGAACCCCTAAGAAATGTGTGAGGATTATGGAGGTCTTCCCCTCCCGAGGGCTCAGTAGGACATGCCAATGGCTTTGGTGGCCAGCAGTGAGGCTATCACCAGTGCTGGCACCTTGACACCCATATTGGCAGCCTTCCCCTACAGCAGCATATCCCAGGAGCAGGAGTAAAGTGGGCACACATGGTGTGATCATTGCCACCCATGGGGATAGCAATAGCCCTGCTCAGCCCCCAGCATACCAGATCTGCTGTGCCCCCAGAGCCAGCATGTGCAACCTGTTGGGCTGGTGGGAGTATGGGTGTGAGTCATGAGCTCCTCACCTTCTGACAACAAGGGGCTCAAAGGCAATCCCTGGGTAAAGGGTCACTGCCAGAACTACCTTGTTTTTTCCCCTGATGGGGAAGGATGGTGAGGTGCCAGAAATTTCTTTCTCATGTGGTCTGTCTTTCTTACAGGTATGCACAACAACTTTACCAAGACCATTACCACAAATTCCATTCATGAAAGTGAAGTTGGTCTCTTGATCTGTTAAATACTGTTGCCAAGCTTCTCAGATTTCTAAGCAAAAGAGGGCTGTGGCTGCAGAGGCTTTGTTTTTGTGTGGGAGAAGGGAGAGGAAGAGGCTAGAATATAGGTTCAGTCTCCTTTATTTGTAAAGTGTGAAATTAAAAATGAAATTAACTTGTGGGAGAGAATTTGGAGAAAAAAATAAAAAATAAAAATAAAAGGAGGAGGAAGGATCTGTAAATAACAATCTGACTACAGTCTCTGAGACAATACAGTCAGATTGTTCCCCACGCAAAGTTTCAGTATTTATCATTCTCTTTTTAAATTTGCAGCTTAATTTCCTGTGAAAACAGCAATGGATGTTGGTATTATAGTTAGGCAATACAGCAACCCCTCAGCACTCTATCCTACCTATCTTAGCACTAGAATTACAGCTACCAGAAGTACTAGCTTACTTAGTTAGTAACTTTTTATTTAATAACACATGTGAAAAACAAAAATATAGTTATACATACCTTCCGCCCAAACTGAACAGCCTCGTTTTGATAGTGCCTTACAGGGGTAAGAGGGCAAATGCTTCATACTACCATCACCAGGAGAGCCTCCCTGATTAAATATGTACCACAATAACCAGAGAACCTTGTGATGAAGTAGTTCTTTTTGAGAAATTCATGGTCTGGTAGAGGTAATTTTCTTCAGTGATGGAACCCAACCCCCCAAAAAAAAAAAGAGGAGGGCCATCGTGCAAGCAACTTACAATTTTTTTGAAACACTCTGTCAGTATTCCCATACAGGAATTTTAAAATTTCAGACCAAAGTTTGGTTTCCCTTTGAGAAAAAAAAAATAGTATATATATATATATATATATACTATTCAACATATATATATATATATATTCAACAGGTGTTGAATATATCAACACCTGTATGTATATATATATATATATATATATATATATATATACATACAGGTGTTGATATATTCCAAACCTAGGGGTATTCACAGCTAATGAATACCCCATAACAGAACTATTGTGATAGCACAGTAAAAAGGTATTCATCAAAGAGCCAGTGGGCTCACACAGCTAAGTTAGGCCAGTTCCTGTAGCTAATAGCACCCAAGGGAATCATCTGGTTAGCACCCTTTCTGGCTATCTCTGACCTCCCATTCCAAACAGCTGTCATATAATCCCAAGGGCAGCCTATAGTAAGAGTCCAGAGACTTGCCTCCAGATCCATAGCACGACTCCTTGCTGAATCTGCCAGAAGTCCCCAAAACCATTACAGACACACATCAAAGGTACTTTGTCAAACACATTCTTTTATTTCTCCTTTCATATCAAAATTAATGAGGGAAGAAATAGTTTTAAGCAGAATGCAAACAGATCACTATGAAACAAACTTTTTTTAAAGGGCAAATTGAAGGAAGAGAACATACATATGCAAAATGGAAAGAGTTACTTTAACCCAAGAACCAGGACTCCCTATCAGGGCTAACTTCAGTTCATACATGGTCATGAGCTGAATGTGGATGCTGAATATGGAGTCACATGAGCTGAATGTGGAGTCACTTGTTCCCCATAGCCCACCTTTGCATGACCCCCAGCTTCTCTGAGACACAACTCCACTGTGTGCCACAGGACAGCTAGGCAACAGAGCAGAGGCCTTCACCTTTCCAATGTAATTGTGCTTCCATCCAGCTCTCCAGTCCTGGGAATCTTGACTGAAATATGGTATGACGCTTATTTGCCTCCAATTTCTTGTCTCCCTCTCTAAGCAATGCAGAAATTCATACACAATGTATACAAATTTAGTTGGTAATTATAAAAATGCTACAAACATGAGTAACTTTGGCATATTTTTACTTCTAAAGACACTACTCATCCTATAATCAGCCTTCAGTATCACTTGCTGTGAATAGCATCACCTAAATCAAATCCTTTGAAACCTCTTCCATCTCACAGAAAGGACAATGGGAAAAATTGCAATGGCATAAATGGGAGTTTGCCAGATATCTGGGTTGCCGGTTCTATGCTCAGAAAACAATAAAGACAAGTAGAATTTGATGAAAAAAAAAAAAAAAAAAAAAAGTCTTCTCTTACATAAAAAAGTCTTCTCTTACATAAGACAGTATTTTTTCTAACCTTTTCTAGTTTTTCTGATATCTATGTCACTTAATATTCATTAAATATGAACATTATAAGGCATAAAGAATAACCAAACTGCTTCTTACACTTCTAGTTGATGGATATTTAGTGATGGGATAAATCAGGTTAATGAAGATATCAAACATCAAGCAGACTGTCAGAGAAAAAAAAAAAAAAGACAAGCTATTATACAAGTCATATACATATTAATTTTGTAACTCCCAATTATCTACTCAAAGACAACTTCTTCCTTTATTACCACACAAAATCACACATCTAAGAACAGCATTTCAAGAAAAAAAAAAAAAAATCCAAATTCAGGCCATAATCACATACTTGTTTAAAAGAATGAATGATTGAAGCGGAAGATCCAACCCAACACCCAGTTGCACACATACAATGGGATCATACAATGGTCCCGAAGCACCTTTCTGGTAAACAAACAAATCATGTAATTCTATTGGGTTCTGATTCACACATAAGTTCTGAGCAAACTCAGTTGGCTCTGCATGGCTGTGGAGGGTGTCTCATTTCTGACAGAGCAACATGTCATGTCCAAACTATTTGGTAGAAAGAACTGTAGAAATCTATAGAAAGTCTTCATTTAGAAGACTTGGAAATGGAGGGAATGGCTTCCCTTGGCTGAACAGAAGCATGTCATCTGGCTGGTTGGTGAGTCCTGTTCACAGGCTGTAAGTTAAATCAGTCTTCACATTCTAAGTGATGGAAATATTTAGGTCAAGGAGTGTTTTTCAATATAACCCAAGTCATTACAGTACCTCAGGGTTTGATGAGGCTCTTGATCTCTCCTCTGTTCCTGAGTGAGACACAGCATTCTGTGAGTCTTGGTCTTTTCCTACAGGGCTAGGTTTGCACTGGCACGCTGAGAGTGGCCACAAAACCAAAGTCTCGGATTGGGTCTTATATTTCAAACACAGAAGTTGGCAGTTTAGTTTTACAATTGTTTGTGTTCTACATCTTCTATGGATACAAAGGAACTTTAGTCCCTGTTGTGGTCACCTTGAAGTCTACAAATTTTATTACATACATGGATGCTTACATACATAAAAAATCAATCAGAATGGAAAATGGACACATAATTAAAATTGTGACTAAAGAATGCTGGAACTAGTTCTAAATAAATACCTGCACTTTTCAGTAAGTAAATCAGGATTAGGAGAAAATTCAGAGATACCATTTGTTTGCCTGGTTAAGCTGTATTGTTATGCTGTGTCTTCCATTGCCCCCCCCCCCCCCCCCCCCTTCATACTAATCTTCCCTACATCTGCTGCCAGCTAGGCCAAGCTCAAACAGCAGTGTCAATTCAAGGGTCAGAAAGGTCAGCAGTGACACCCGATGTAAGTGTTATTCACTCTGATGCCATGACAAGACAGATACAGCGTGGCCTGACTAAAGTGATGTATGTTAAATTTGTTGCAAATTACTGGCATGATGGATCTATTGATGACCCATTGCAGCTGTCAGGATGTCTCTATCAGTCTCTCAGTTACGTTTTCTCCTGCTGCTCTGCCCCATCCCCCTCTGCCTGCTCCCAGTGAGCACACGGTTGCTTTATTGTCCCCGAGAACCTTAGGGTGCAAAGCACAGGGTAAAAAGCAGCAACATCTGGAGAGGCATTGGAAGACACCTGTAGATGTGTAAGCTTATGGTGTTTTATAAACTTGAATTATTCTTCAAATTCATATAGTTCTTTACCCAGGCATACAGCAAACTAATATTTAATAATAGGTTCTCAACCTAACTCATCTTTACACAAAATATTGGAAGTACTGATTTCTTGAGTTCTTGCTTGAAGTATCTTGCACTTCTGAGAAAGTCTTTGAAAGAGGTCAATGTATCTTTTTAGTGTCTCTTAAGTAAAGCTGAGAGATAACTCACCCAGACTCTCCACAGCAGAAAAAGGAAGACTGAGACAATCCAGGATGTTCCCTTCTACTGCTCCCTCCCCTTCAAAGCAAAGCAATATTCAGCTTCTCAGACAACTGACATTACAGCTGTAGGAGGGAAGGGCAGCAGCCACTTTCGAGTAGGTTTCTCAGAGCATCACAGCTTGCCTGTGGCTCACAGAGGTTGAGACTCTCCCTTTTGTGCCCCTTGGGAAGCAAGTTGTGGTGGGAAGCCAGGTGTGACATGTCTTTGCAGTGCTGTGGGACTGGAGCTTGAGAGAGGCATAGAAGCCCAGTCAAGCAAAATGGAGTGAAATAGATGGGGACTAAATCCTCTCAAGTATCATAGGTCATTTCTACTTTCAAATCAGTGTCCCTCCTAGTAGTGTTTGGTCTGGGACAGGTGCAGCAGTATTCACAGAAATACAGCCCTTTACACATTTTAGCATAGATAAAGTAAGCCCCTTGTCATGATGATAAAATACATCCCCTTCAACAATCACATTTAAGGAGCATCTTATGTAAATTTCTTCTGTATAAAGCATTTGATTTGGTCGGTTTTCTTGTTGTTGTTGTTGCTCTATTCTGTTTTGTGTCATCTCCACTATAGCTCTGAGATATTTTAAGTTAGTTTTGTTCTTGCTTCATTACTTCCTGCTGCTGCTACACCACTTGTTTTTTCATTCTGACCCACAAATCTCTTTGGTCTAGCATTGCAGAATTGCTTTTAATGACAGCAGATTTCTTCACAAGCAAAGGTGTGCACAACTAAATTAGGGCAACAAAGATGAAGAAAGGACTAGAGGGCATGACTTACAAGGAGCACCTGAGGATACTTAGTTTGTTCGGCTTAGAGGAGAGGAGACTGAGGGGTGGCCTCATTGGTGTTTACAATTTCCTCATGAGGCAGAGAGGAGACAGATGCCTATCTGTTCTCTCTGGTGCTCAGTGATAGGATATAACTAAATGGCTTATAGCTGCATCAGGAGAAGTTCATATTGGCTAGCAGGAAAAAGTTCTTCACAGAGGAAACTGTTAGGCTCTGGAACAGGCTCCCCAGGGATTGGCCATAGCCACAAGACTGTCTGTGTTCAAGAAACTTGGATAATGCCCTCAGACACATTGCTTAACTCTTTGGCTGTTCTGTGTGGAGTCAGAAGATAAACTCCATGATCCTTGTGGGTTTGTTCCAGCTCAGAATATTCTATGATTCCGTGATTCAGTTGCTGTCCATGTATTCTCAAAGATTTGCAATGCCAAGGATCAGGTAATCCTGATCTCCTATTTTCTCTTGGATTGTGCAAAATACCAACCAGCACACAGAGACATGCCAGGCTGGTAAAGACTCAGGGTACTCAGTATGCAGAAGAGCAGCTGGCAATCTGAAGCTGTTTTCAAGAACACACATCTTATGAAGCACTACGGAAAAGGGAAGGTGGAGACAACAGTTTTTTAGTGATTCAAGAAAATCCAGGAAACCCACAATCCAAATAAACATCTAGGTTGTCTCACACTTGTTTCACTCTGTTAGCCTTGAGCACAAAACATGCTATCATGGAAGGAAAAGATCAGCTCAGGATTAGTAAAGAAAGAAAACATGACAGAAAAAGGAAACATGACTAGAAATACTGGAAAAGGAATGAAAATGTCTGGAAGTTGTCCTTGGGCCCTTTGAATACCCTGGACAGTCCTAATCCTCCATTTTAATTTGAGTGATCAAAACTAGAAAGAAAGGAGAAGCAGCAAAGTAGGTATTCAAATAAGATAGAAAGACATCTGCCTCATTAATTAATGTTACAGTACAATGTAAGAAGTTATATAGAAGAGCTGGACAAACACACAGTAACTATTATTTCATTGCTGTGAAAATTGAAGACCAGACTAATTGGACTAGTATAGAAAACATAAGTACTTTACAGGGACAGAAACTCCTTTCTCCTGACCTATGGTCCCATTTCTATTTTATCTGTTAGAAACATTGAAGTTTGCTTTCTCTTGGCTGGAAAATGCATTGAATATGGCCAGCATGCAGAGAACAGTCAGTATTCTTCTGATAAAGTGAATATTTGGGATTTAATTTCTTCTTTGCACTTCCTGCAAAGGTTCCTCTCCTCTCCTCTCCTCTCCTCTCCTCTCCTCTCCTCTCCTCTCCTCTCCTCTCCTCTCCTCTCCTCTCCTCTCCTCTCCTCTCCTCTCCTCTCCTCTCCTCTCCTCTCCTCTCCTCTCCTCTCCTCTCCTCTTTTTTTTGGGGGGAGAGAAGATAGAGGCTACAGATCCCCAACACAGTATGTTACTGTAACCTTGTAAAACAAATCCTTTATTTTGCCTTGGAATGGAGAGATCTTTAAGTGAGTGCACTTGCAGGAAATTAAAAGAAAGAAACCATTTATTCTCTGGAGTACAAGCAATCCTTTTCTTTTTCTTTTCTTTTTCTTTTTTTTTTTTTCTAAAAAAAAAAAAAAAAGGAAAAGGAAAAAAAAAAAAAAAAAAAAAAGAAAACTATGACACCGGAATTTATTGCTTGTCATTCAGAAAGGAAGGAAAGTTTATTATTTTTTCCTAGATGCCATAACTTGGTCTATAAATCAAATATGGATATCTTATTGTATTAGCAAGTTTTTTATTATGTTAATATGTTTCTCATTGTATTGGAGAGCTCTGTTTCTCTAATATGGTCCAGAAGGCATTCTAATATGAAAGCAAACCCTGGCTAACATGACCTAAATTCCTTTAAGCTTATTATATTAGTGACATTCCTGTCATGTTAGCACCCTTTTGTATCACATTAGTGAAAACAAACCATGAAAATGTGATAAGAGAATTGCATAGGCAGTATGAACATTGTTAATAAGTCATCAGATTACTAGTTTGAAGAAAACTTTTCTAGCAAAAAAAAAAAAAGAATAAATGCTGCCATGTCATTTCTAACAGTTTGACCTCTAGCAGTATTGCCACATATCATCTCCTGTGGAAGAAAATTCACAGGTAAACTCCTGAGACCAAATAATATGCCTATAGGAGGATGAAGTACTCTGGGATGTAAAAGTGCTGACAACGATTGTCATTTGCCATCAGTAATCCCGGGGAATAGGGAATTTGGATGAAGACAGCTTTCAGCATAGTGTTTCTTCCAAGTTGCATGGTCGCATCTTGACCACATCTCTATCTTTCTGACCATTAAGTACTACCTCTTCATGCCTGTGCACCAGGAAGCGTCCTTACTGTTCAGTGGAACTGATATGTATTTGTGTCCATTAAACAGGGCTGCAAACATAACAACTTAAACTATTACCATTAAACCTTTGGAAAGTCTTTCCAAACAGTAATGCAATGACGATTAGACTAAAATCCATCATGTAATAATAATAGGTAATGAATAATATATCTTGATTACAGCTCATCTCAGGCCAATTATCACTAAAACAGATATGAACAAAGCAAGCCAGATGGTCTAGTAAAGGATGTCCATAAATATCCCAGCCACACACCCTCTGGCACACAGTGCCAAGATCTGTTTCCCCTGTTCACAGCAGGGAGCACCTTTCTCAGGAAACAATCTCTCTAAGCAGTTTGCTGAAACCAAAGTTCTTATTTGACAGGTAAAGTACAGTGTAAATGGGGTTTATAAGAAATAAAACTGGAATAAGATAGAAATGTAAATGTAAATCCTGTGGTTGAGTGTCTCCTGGATATGAAAAGATCTGTACAGAGTGTCCCATCTTTGTGATTGTGATGCTAAGCAACCAAGATAAAATAAACTTTCCACAAGATGGCTTGGCAACAAACAAAAAATGACTGTGTATGAAACCACTCAAGCTATAACGAGACTAATCCAATGGGCAGTGCTTGAAATCACTGAGAACTTTCGAATCTTTTTTCTTTGTCTTTCCTTGGGGCTTCTCCACGTGCTGTAACTTCTCTATGCATGGAGAGTATAGTTAGTATTTTCATTTGCTGTCTAAGTAGCAAATTACCCTGTAAACAGCCCACAAGAGCTGATCTGTAATTGAATTGTAACTGTTGACTTTAGACATTTGGTATATTTGCTGCAAGAAGTAAATTTTCAAAACTTCATCTTGATGCAGTCAGACAAAATGAAAGGTAATATTCTTTATCTGCCACAGATTGCTGCAGATGAACTGCTTTCATATGAGCTTAAATAAGATTTAGTGTATTCCATCCTTCAGCTGGCCACAATTGAAAGTGATCAGGATCAATATAGCTGCCCCTGAATGCAGCCCGGTATTGTGCATTACAATAGAGGAAACGGCTGTATTCAAAATTTTCCTGTGTCAAATTAATTTCCATGTTATCCCCAAATTCAATTAGATGGGAACCCCATGTAACTAAAAAAGTGTCCGACATCCCTTAGTGACAAATTACGGTGCTTAGTGTGCATATCAAGGTGAAGTGTTGAGCCTTGCTAATCTTCTCACTAATTCTCAATTACCGTAAAATGAAGCCATAAATCACACAGACAGGGGATCGATGGAAATGTTGTTTTCAGGGTGATTGGCAGCCTCCCCAAAGGTTTTCTGTAAGTTGGTTTAAGGTTACCATTCTCTAAGGGGAGGGATGAGGTAGTCTTGCTCAATCTCTATGATATAGGCCCACAGGCCTTTTGGGGATAGTGGGGAGGGACAGCACCAATTTCAGCCCATCAGACATCCAATTTTTCTCCTTTTCATACCTGCTGTAGTAAATGAGAAACAAATTAAATTTCACTCCACTATCTCCACAGAAACCATTTAAATTTTTCATGGAAACTAAATTGTCCCTAGACAAATAGCCCCCTGATTCTATGAAAATATACTGGAGCGCTGGGGACAGAAATAAATTTGTGTCACTCTGGATATGCCATTCTCTGTAATGTCATTCACCGCCGGCCAATAAATGAGTCCCTCCTGGAACACAATGGTAAAGCCTTGTGCTCTGGTGAATTTGCATTGTTCCCCCACTCTTGAGCGGTCTAATATTCTTCCTGTTATTAATTTGCAGCCTAGGTTTTACATTCATGAGGCCAAGATTGAAATGTAAATGAGGCACAAAATAAGTAGTCAGCAGTAGCCCTGGCCGAGCAGTCTGTGTCATAGACTCATGGACTTACATGAAAATAGTTATCACTCAGAGAGATTAGCAGCTCAGAACATCAATCACTGCTGCAAGGAAACAATGAATAAAATCGCCCCGACATGAGGAAGGAAATTACAAGAGCTTTAAAGTGGAAAGGGAATATGTAATAGTGCTACCTGTTGTTGAAGTGTTAAGATGGCTGTAATAAAAGAAGCTGGGTTACTTCTCTCTCTCTCTCTCTCCTCCTGTTCCTGTTGATCACTAATATTGAAATTGTGCCATTTTTGTCATCTCAATTTATCTATTAAATGAGTTGCAGTTCCTTAGCCAGAGGTATATGATGCTTCACACTGCACTCAAATGAAACCCACAGCTTTGAGTTTGAACCCACTTTAAAATGGTGACACCCTATACATCACCCAATCTCTTGGCAAAGAAATAGATATATAAGCCTGAGTCCTCAGGCTTCACTGAGCCTCAGAGGAGGCAGGCCTTCAGATGGCAAGACAAAGGTGGTTTTACTCCACCATTGTGGTTTCCTAATTCCCAGGTGGTGCAGAATTTGTGCAGCAAGTGATGCAAGTGGGGCAGTGTCAGGCCAACACTTCCTCACCAACCTCTGAGACACTTTAAGGAGCAATCCCAGAAGCTGTCAAGAACCAGAGCATGGAGAAGATTCAGCTAATTCCCCTTTCCTTCAGCATCCCTGACCATGCCAATTTGGAGAGGCAGGGACATGGAGCCACCCTACCAGGTCAAAGCTACCCCAAATTTCTCCTAATACTTGGGAAACTCCAAATGGATGTATCCACTGATCAGAGTGGCTGTACTGACCTTGGTCCATGATTTCTTCTCAAATGAAAAATTTCTTAAAATATACTATCCCACACCTATAGCTAGTACAGTATGATTTCTACATTACTATTAAATATAAGGTTTAGTGCTCCAACGTATTCCGTTTTAGGGGTTAACTGCTTAGCTTACTAGAATCTAATACATTATATTACTTGAAATTTAAAACAGTTAAAATTACAAAGCCCCCCTCTTAATGCAACTGGGATTTGAGATTAAGATAACTTATTTAAAACTTATCGTGCCTTAGACAGCACTTTCAGTGTAATACCTTCCATTTAAATTGTAAATGTTTTTCATGCAAAAATGTCAAATGATTTTGAAAAACTGATTTTTATACCAGTTGTTAAAGCAGCGAAACTGAGTCTTAGACAAGTGGTGAGTTTCAACCATGATCACACAACCTGGTAACGAGGATAAGATTAGAAGCAAAATTTCCATTTTCAGTGGAAAACACTAGATCATACTTCCTTCAGAAATCAGTCTTCCATTCCATTCCTCATCACAAGGAAGAATTAATTGATGTGTATGAAGTATTGGAGTATGCCAGTAGAGATATTCTGTGTGAGTGCACGATATCATGAATATTTTCTATTATATGGACAATGGACATTTTGGTCAGATAGTCTCTGGAGAATCAGGACTGAGCTGAACAGAATTATTAGCATATCAGAGCTAATGCGTATCAGAAAAAGCAACAGCTTCTTGAAAAGCTACTTTTTGCACAATAAAGATGCTACTTTTTTCTTTGCAGGTTCATTTTTAAAAGCACAATGCAACTATATTATACAGAGTGAGTTCTGAACAATAATATGTGATAATGTGTCCAGTAACCTTTATTCTGTTTCTCTCCACAGAAGTTCACTAAGGATAATGCATACAGCTAAGAAAAGAAATTTGAAATTTAAGAGAAGTAAAAAGGCAGCATAAAATCAGAAGTTCAGCTGTGTATTAAAATGTTCTTCTGCGAGGTCAAGAAATTGATCATGAGTGAGCTAGCAGCAGGTATTGAGACTTAACCTACTTTTTTTTTTTTTTTTTTTTTTTTTTTGTTGCTTAAAAAGACGAAGTAAGACCCAACTTGTTACTGGCACCTCAGAGCCCTGCAGCAGTGTGCAATTTGTGACTAGAGAGCAGAAAAAACACAACTCACTTGCATGGCTCCCACACCAGCCAGCAGCTTCTGCTCTCAAACCTCTCCTCCTTTCCCTGTGTTGCCATTGTCTTCACTCTTAGTGTCTCAGAGTATCTTTTTAATTGCTTATCAAATGGATAGTTATTGTATCATAAAATCTTCAAAGCCATTTCCCAGTCCCATTCAGTTGTGAAGCTGAACTTTTATACAATGATATATCACAATGGATTATGCTAATAAGCTTGTTAATAGCTCTAGTGGTGTTAACTGAGTGCATTAAAACAAACTGGTCCTTGCAATAGATTGAGAAATGTTTTATAAGGGGCATGTGATCTAAGAGAAGCCATGACAAGGCTAGTAAATAATAGCAGAAACTGGCATGACTAAAGAAATACCCATTTAAATTATTTATATGTTAATCAAAAATACAGTTGTTAAGCAATATCATTAGTTCATTACTAATTGGTTTATGGATTTGTGATGAATTACTTATTTGCATGCAAAGTAAATCCTCAGCCTTTTGTCCAGCATTTCTAACATTGTAATATTTGCAGGTTTCCTCTCTGCAGCCCTCTTCCTTCACTATAATGATTACATCAGCATGTCAAAGAAACTAGATTTTCAAGGTAAAGACATAATTTTCTTCTGCAACGTATGCAATATATTATTGTCATATATTTTTAAAAAGTCATAATATATCAGCATTCTGTGTTTGAGAGACAAACAATTAATCCTATACAGTGGATATTTCTCCTTAACCCCCACCAAAAAATCCTACACTTTGAATATGTATTAGTAGTGATGACAGTGATACTGTTTCCTTTATATATATCAAATTCAGCTGTTAGGCATATTATTGTGGAAAATGTTAAACTCCACTTTAGTTATAGTCAGGTTGGGCTGGGTGTAATCTAAGGACTAAGCACACCTCTGGATCTATTGTAGGACATGCTAGAGAAATGGGAGGGTGATCCACCCAAAGGTGAAGAAAGGCCTTTTATGTGGTGTCTGAACTAGTTGGTAAGTTTCTTAATTATCAGTTTTTCAGAAACAGTTTCTCATCAAGCCCCTCCCTTCCTGTCCTCTGTTTCCCTCTCTTCCTCATCTTCTTGCAGCTCCTTCTTGCCCTCTGTGTAACTTTTCCTTCCCAACTGCACCCCACACCCACTACAGTAACCTGTGTTCTCAGCCTTCAACCATTTTTTTCCAGCCTCATTATTTTAGACTGAAGTCTCCACACTCAGGAACTATCATAACATTATTTCCGCTTTTGCAGGTTTTTGCTTGTAAGGGGGAGCTTAGATGTATTCCCTTCCCTTCCCTTCCCTTCCCTTCCCTTCTCCTGCCCTGTCCTGCCCTTCCCCGCCCTGCCCTTCCTTGCCCTGCCCTGCCCAGCTCTTCTTTCCTCATCCTTTTTTTTTTTTCAAAGCCTTACTGCTTCAGAATAATGTAAACCATGAATATAATTACATGGAATTAATATTGTCATCAGTTTGGTACACTTTTTTTTGGAAGAAATTTAAATTTTCTCTCACTTGAAATGCAAATAGTAAGGGTAGATATTTCATATCTAGAAAAGACATTCTTCAAGATTGGAATCAGTGTAACATTCCCAAAGACTTTTCACCTGTTATTTTTAAGAAGTTCCAGATGTATTAAAGAAAATAAGACTAGAAAAGACCAACAGCTCAAAATATCAAAGCAAGATTCTGTGAAAAAAAAAAAATCAATTAAGAACTACATTAAGAACTATGCTCCAAATGGGCTATGTAATGAACTAACCAACTTTCACCCTGCAAACCTACCCTACCCTAGAATTGCATCTCCTTTGCTCCAGCCTACCTCCTGAATATCTTGAAATACTTTCTTTTGCATAAAATTTTAGGGCTTTCTCTATACAAGCACAAAGACTGTAGTGCATTTTCCAGCAGCTGCAGGTTGCTTTTCTTTGATATTTATTATCCACAATCTGCCTCAGCCCAGAAAGATGTGCATCACGATCTAATACAAGCAACATTCACAAGTACAATAGAGCCCTGGCAAAAACAAAATAGAAAGTGAAAAGCAACACAGAAAAAGACAAACAAAGATAAGGGACAGTTTTGAATGCTGTGAAAAAAGTAAAATATTTTTATTATTAATAATTATTTATATTATGAATCTGGCACTATAAAGAGGGATACTAAGAAGTGGCACCTGCTCCCCGGAGTATTTGTGTCCAAACAGATGAATATAGACATGCTAGCAGGAGGCGAAACTTCATGTTTGCACTGCTCAACTGAAGCCAAAATCCATTCTGGCCTGTGGCCCAGCACTGTGCTTGTCCTCTGCTAGCTCCAGGACACATGCAGGATGAGGCCTAGCAGAGCTCAAGCCACTCAGTGTCTCATGTATTACCTGAGATGATGCAGCTCAAGTTTCATTTTCTCTGTTATGTCCACTGAGTGGATTTGGATTGAGCTCCAGCATGGACCTGTACAAATATCTGCATTCAGAAACAAGGTGCAAGATGAGTTTGAGATGGAGGCATGTGGTCTAATCCACAAACACTTGCAGCCAAAGAAGTGAAAAAAATATCTCAAACCTGCATAGGAAGCCACTGACAGAAATGGAAAATAGCATCCAGTCCCATACCTTGGTTCAGTACCACATGCAGTAAATATTGTAAATAACTTTATACAATACTCTGTTGCTCTGGGATGTAGACCTTATATCATAAAAATCCCTGTCCAGAGGTCCCCTTTAATTAATCTGGATGAATGAAGAAACTCAGATGAGATTCTCTTAATTCTTATTCCAAGTTGTAGGAAAAACAGAGAAAAGATGCCAATTTTCAGGCACATTAGGGCCATAGAAAGGTGACAACTGACCATGAAAAATGAAATTCCCCACTAATCTCCCACAGAAGAAGAAAGGTAATATGCATATTAAGCCTATTCTTTGCTTTTCATGCATTGTAACCCCTGTGAAACTACATATGAGGAGTGGAGAAAGAGAAAATATTTTCTCTGTGACCCTCAGCCCTTTGCTAACATGTTGGCATTTGTGTTAGTCTCCTTCCTTGTACTCAGAAAGTAGATATTTGTTTAAGCCATTCAGTAATAAACCACTTCCAACCCCACCCCCCCCACACACACAAATCGCTCAAAAAATATCACTTTCACTTAATTTACCAATCTCTGATCATAGAATATGAGATTTAATGCCTTTTCTACAGAAAGGCCATGTCACAGCAAAATTATTTCCATTTACAATCATATTCTTTTGGATATAGTGGCACGAACATATACATTTAGCAAGCAGGAAAAAAAGAAAAGCGGGAGAGAGTGCAACATTTGCAACCACAAATGTTGATGAAGGTGATGATGCCTTCCAGGATTACTAATACTGTTTCTGTGCCTATAATTTGACTGGACAGCAATAAGCCACATCTCAGGCATTACAAAATAATAGGTCGGAGGATAAGTGCAACAAGGCCGTAGACAAAGATTAAGCTATTACAATTACCAGTAAAGGCAAATATCCCAGTCATAGATTGTAGTGACGTCTATTTACACATCTGGAATCTGTGTGTCCAGCATTTAGTCTGGACTCAGCATGTAACCAGAGAAAAGAAACCACCAAAAGGTGAATCACCCACATTTAAATATGGATAACAAAGACAGGAGAAACTAATCACCTCTCAGAAAGTCTTTCAACTTCTGTGGGCTATAAAGGGAGCCTAGACAACTTGTTTAGTCTCAGCACCCTAATTTTAGATGATTAAAACTTGGTAAGATATCTCCCAATTCAAATGCCTCTGAAATAACATCTGGCTGTGTCTAACAGTTATAAAAGCTTCTATGGAGCTTTCCAAGTGGGATATCAGGAGCTTCACATTTCTTGGCTAAAATTATGTTCAATGTTTGAATTTGCTGGTGCCAACTTTGTACTTCCACGTGGGAATTTCTTACACTGTAAGTAATGCAAATCTTCAGATATATGTGAAAATTTGACAATGAAATTGTCATTTGACAATGAGCAGCAGCTCATTGGAGGCCAGCACAACTCAACCACCACAGCAGAGTGACTTCTAATTCCTATCAGCAAATGAGTCAAATCCTATTTCTGAAACAGGAAGATAAAGCTTTGATAGACCTCAGCCAGCAAATGAAAACCTACTCTCTCGCTCATTATTTTCTTTGACCCCTTGAGCTGATTCCCTTCATCTTCCTTGCTGTGTTCACGTGTACACAGTTGTAGGTTCATGGAATCAAATCAGCTATGGCCCTGTGTTTTTTCTATGGTTCTCCCTGGACCTCCTAGCTACTGCCAATCCCAGCAGGTGCACCAAGATATGTCTGGTATTGGCTTCAATGTCAGAACTCTCATGGGTTTCAGGGTGCCAGCACACCCTCAACACCCCAGGCTTTGAAGCTGTGGGTGGAGTTCTGGGTAGTCAGTCATCACCTCCAGAATTTACTTTCTTTTCAGGGAAAGGAAAGGTGATGAGAACCATCTTCACCCTCCAAAGTTGTTTCCTCCTTAGGTCTTTCCCAGGTCTCACCAAAATTCTTTACTCAGAAAATTGCCTCCCCAAAATAGATGGTAGAAGTGAGAGTGCATTCACTGATGTATGTCAGGACCCCATCATGCAAAAGGAAGTTTCAAACCGGAGTCACTTTGCCAAGAGTCTACCAGTAGGGGAAAAAAAAAAAAAAAAAAAAAAAAAAAAAACAACAGGTGCCAGTAGATGTCTGCCTATGAAAGAATCTGGGATGAAAAGTGTAAGACATCCCACTTTTCAAGACATCCCACTTTTCATTGGCCTGATTGTCAAAAAAAAAAAAAAAAAAAAAAAGCACAAAAAGCACAAAAAGCACATAGAATCAACTAGCTACTAGGAATGAAGTGATCTCTTCCCATTATAATCAGGACACAGAGCCTGTGATATCTCTGGGAGCTCAATCTAAATAAGGCCCTATCCTCTCGTCTCTTTCACATTATGAATAAAAACATGAAATTAGTTTTATGTCAGAAGAACAACCCTTAAGACACTTGTAACTTATAATTATAATTTCTAAGCTGTTTGGCTTGTCAGTATCAAGGAATTCACAGCCCAAGACTTCCAGGACTTTATAGGCTGAGACATGCTGTGCTAGCTACTGAAAATTAACTATGAATCTCTCATCTGCATTCTGATTTATTAACTACAGTGAGAAATAGAAAGTTAAAAATGTACTGTATGTGCATAGCCTGCTAGCATGGAAGAATCCATTAGCTGTGTTCTGCTACTAGTCAATAAAATACTAGCAATGGATAAATGCAGGGGGTTTCTTCTGGCAAAGGCATTTAGTTTTTTCTTGTAAACAAATATTGCAAAATTTTCATCTTTGTGCAAGAGCAGAGCTGGCCCCAGTAACAATTTCAGGATTCTGCTGTATTCACAGGTAGCACACGCACATACACACACACACACACACACACATGAAAAAAAAGACATGTTTGCAGACTCTCTTTGCTATGCAAAATACCATTCCCTTGCTGGATCTAGCTGAAAAATGGTAGGATTGGCTGTGATGTATTTTGAAAGAAACAATCTTTTTTACATACTTTGAATAAGAATTCTATGGGGGAGGGCTGACAAAAAAATAAATAAGGAACTGAAATCCATTTCATCTTTCACCATAAAACAGGAAAATAGACTATAGAAATAGAATACTATTTGAAAAAAAAAAAAAAAAAAAAAATATTTCAAGGTTTCAAGGCCAGTCTTTACCAAAATTTCTTTCTTCTAAAAAAAAGTACTTAAGTTGTCAGACATACTATTTCTTGATTTTGTGAGAGTTTTTCCAGGTTCTATTTTCCATCCAGGTTTGAATTTATTTAATTATTTTTTAAACAACACCACTAAAATTCAATTCTTTCTTATTATTTAGAAGCCATAACGGGATTGTCTCTTTCAGATTTTGTTTTGTGGGAGGCACGATTATTTATTTATTTTTAATGTCAAATATATCTAGTTCCATTTTGTAAGTGAAATGCTTGGCATCTGTAACACAGCTTGGCTTTTGAGAACACACAGTGCTAGAACTTAATGCCTTAAAATAAAGGCAGGCAACCGTTGGTCTCACCATTTTATGGCAGAGAAATGAGGGCACATAGAGTGGATCTGAAGTAGTTTGACAACCTTTTCACAGCTCTGGGTACCAAGGTCAAGGGAATATATTTCTTGTTCAGTTGCTGCCCGCTGCCCCCTGAAACAGAACCTCCACAACAGGCACTACTTTAATGAGGTTCCCAAAATTTTTTTTTACAGTTTCTTTCTGCATTGTTCCTGCTTAGAAATATCATCTGTCTTGCTTCTCTCTCTCCCCACTGTGTGTTTTCATGATGGACTCCTTTTCTGCTTAAATTTTTAAAAATTTCAATTGACCAGAAATTGGTAAAATCCAGAAAGAGTTATGTCCAGAATTTTAGGAGATCCAATCACTTCCGATCAATTTCTAAATTACTCCTTATTTTTACTTTGCAATATCAAAATGTAAATACAATAATTTGCATAACTGAATCACAGTTGTACCACTTCTTTGTACAAAGTTATAGTCAGACCCAGGACAGTGACTTTAATTTTCCATTTTGTGAGCAGAACATTCTAACAGAGCTTGTTGTCAGCCATGCACAAAACAAAATTTGAAATGAATTTTAAACACTGAAAAAGCTCAAGTAGAGAGAATGCTCTTGACTGTGGGATTTAAAAAGTCCTTTCAGAGTTTATACATTCTGGCTATGACAGAGTTACATTGCTGATCATAGATTTGTGATATATATTGACTGTACCAGATTAAAAGTTAGACTTTATTTGTAGCATAAATCTGGTAGATGAATATGTGAGGCACATTCTTCTTTTATCGCGGTCATAGAATAATCTGAAACTTTAACCCCCAGAATGCTATGTACATATTTCTCTCCATATTTTGCATTCACACAAATAATCACATTAGTTGTTGGATACCTTTTTTAGTAATACTCTTTTACAAAATGTAAGACTGATACTTTCCATCATTTCACAAAACCCAGAAAGACAGTAAAATCTTCAGAGCAACTGCAGCTTTTTCTTGCTTACTCTCTCACACATTCCCTCTAGAGAAGCAGATGTTTGACTTGTCTCATGTAAAAGGCAAAAATTGAGTTACAGCCTCAGAGTGCAAGATTTGCAATGTTTGCTACAGTTTATTAATGTTAACCAAATAAAAATGACATTAGTGAAAAAGATCTACATGATATCTCAGAACTCCCAAGATTAGGCCAGATGGTCACTTCTAACTGATATAATCTAGTAAACTCTGTTGAGAGACAAGCTATTGATTGAATTTCTGACTTTAAATGCAAGCCCCATATCTGCACATGTCCACAGTGATATCAGTTGCTTGAAATCCAATACAGAGGTGTAGATTGGGAGATGATGTTAGTTGCTACCTATTAAAACTGTCAATTCCATCTGTTGTCTAACACTTTAAAATACTGAGTGTAGTTTTTAATAGATCAGTATTAGATTAAGAGGCTGTATATTAAGGCTCTTACTAGCTGAGAAGCATGGGTAAATGTGTAATTAAATGACACAATGGAAAAGGAACTCCGTTGGCTGGAACCAGCCCAAATTAGCATCAAGCAGGAAGAAAATGCTGTGATTTAGGATTTCTGCAGCGGCCAGACTTCCCTAAAAATGAGTAATGTGCAGCACTATTAAAATTATCTTTATGGGCAAGTATATCATGATTAAAATGTGGAAGCATTGTGAGCATTATGATTATCCAGCTCCCTGCGCTGTTCTTCCGCAGGTACCTCAGTGACTCTGTGCATCTGCCAAACTGCCAGGCTCTGATGACATTCCCAGAAGGGCGGTCTCAGATGGCTGATGACAGCCCCATCAAAGCCATGTTTCTGAAAATTCATAGTCCTGAACATCCCACCCCTTTCCCCCAGAATATAGTTGAAAACCACAGCTGGAGGTCCCAGGGGTGTGCATAGGGTGGTGGTTCAGCCTGCCCTTTCCCCACAGGTGTGCAGCACCTCCAGGCACCGGCCAGGTACCAAGGGCTGATAAGGAGGGAGGGCAAGGGACAGCCACTTCCAGCATTGCTGGCTCGACATCCATCAGCTGTTGCTGCCTAAGTTTGATCGGAGAGGGAAACTGCCCTCCTTAAGCCAGATGTACCAGAGTGACCACAGGAAAGGAAGAGCTCCTGCGAGGGGGAGGAGGGAAGAGAGGAAAAAATATGGGAATGGATCTTAAATGCAGACAGAGGAATTTGCTCATTTTATAGCTCTCAGTATTTGCATATAGAAGCAAAATGAACAGGCCCAGTGTGTTGGAAGAAAAGCAGTAGGAGTCCTCCAGCTGTCTGGAAAGGGGCTAGTAGTAGTTTTCTCATAAAAACTGATGGCTTATTTTTCTCATTATGTTTCTCTAGAATGAACACGTAATCTCCTAATTGCTGACCCTAGCTGGGGCAATGCCTCCCAAAATAGAAAAGAATCTGGACTCAAACAAAACACTGCTCTGGGGTTTGGGGAGGTTCTTTTTGCATTAACCTTCAGAAGACATTCTGGTTTAAATTCAGATTTTGACAGCAGTGCTATGGAGGACTGTGGTGGAAGTAGAAGAGCTTTCAAGATAGAAGAATTTGGAGGAGACCCAAAAAATTCTGTCTGTTTGCATACAGGCTAGTTGGCTGTAGTCAAACAGCTTTGTGAAATTCCCTTAATGCACCACAAGAAGAGTTTGGGAAACATAAAGTCTCTTCATGTTATTAGCCAGTACAAGGTACATGAAACATTCATGGAAAATGAATGTTAAGCGAATACTACAGTATACTCATAGAATACAAATTGTGAATTCAGAAACACTCTATTCCCAGTAGATATGCAATTTGAAGAATTATGCTCATTCCAAATAGAAGCAGAGACAATATTGTGTGATGTAGCTGATAAATTAACCAGCAAAGGTCCAATTTCATGCATCAAATGCTCAAAACAGATCTGTAGAACCAGAAGTATTTCTTGGTAGCATTACACTGCTTAGAATAACAAATATGTTCAAGAAAATCAAAAGCTGCTTGCAGATTATACACAAAAACCAATACAAGTTCAGTGAATGGATTATTTAGTCAGCTATGATTGCTGCTTATTATGGTAATAGTAGCAAGTGTCCTTCATGAAAGAAGTAGCTATCATGATCCCTTTCTAGTAGGTTTGAAATACACAGCGTGACAGATTGGTATCACACAGCAGTACAGATGTGAGTATTTCAACTACGGAGAGCAGAAATTTCACTCTCACCATGGTTTTCTTCATGGTGATCACAATTCTCCAGCATGGCTTCTTTGGTGGGGCTCTCTCCAACATGACAGGAACCACCAAAACCATCATCTGAGCTTTTTTAATGGATTTCATAACCACAAGTAGCCAGATAGCAATAACACTTGATGACTAAAGCTTTATAACACATGGATGAATAAAGACAGATCATTGGTATTTCAAAGCTTTCAGCATGCTTTAAACTAGAAATTTTAACTTTATTTACCTCAGTGGGCCACTGAAATATCCTGCTTTGTAACCCAGACTTTATCAAATTAGAGGTTAAATATCTCACAACATTTTTAATCTTTTTCTTAACCCAAATTGTATCAGAAAAACACAGAATGTTATAAATGGTTCTTTTAAACAGATAATAAGCTTTCTGACTGATGTCAAATGAGACCTGGGAAACCAGAGTAGCTAAATACAAAAAATATGATTTTAGTATATCTTTTTTTCCTTCCCATCTCTAGCAGAAATGGCAGTTCACGTGGAGAACCAACACAACAGCTGTACCTGATTCATGGCAAAATGTTTGCTAGAGCTGTAAAAAAAAATAATAATAAATTAATTACTTGGAGTTTTATGAAGAGGAGACATTTAGCCACAGCACATATGGGAGGACTGGACAAGTAACAGGTGTCCTTTACGATACAGCAGTGGGGGATCCAACGAGAACAGAGGCTCCTCGACACTGGAATTCTCAGCTACTCCTTTCATTTAAACCCAGGTCTTCTAACCAAACACTTAGAACCATCATCCCCTTCAGGACTTGTCATGTTTATGAGCCTATTTTCATTTGAAGATGTTTTGCTGATTGCTGAACTCTTTTGAAAAATCTGACCTGGATTATGACCACTGAACATTTTTGAAAACTGGTTCTCTGTGAGTCTGAAATGATTAATACTCAGTAGTTCCAAAGTGCAAATGCATAATGGGAGTACTGAATTTCTTATTTTGCATAGTAAAATATTATCAGGTCAATTATGTACCTTGCCCATCCTTCCTCTTGCTCATATAAGTACCCATTGCTGAATCATGTCCATTTTTTCCCCAGTATTTTCAATTCCAAATGAAGGAGAGAGTGACCTACATGATATGGACACATTGAGTAAGACAGACTTTTTTTAAACTTATTGCAACTGTTGTTCTTTTTTGTAAGTTACTTAGGCTTACTTATTCATAAAATCACTTAGGACTATTTTTTTCTCCACTTAAATCATTATTGTAACAATAAGTGTCACCGATGCAGTGGCAAGAACAACCCAGAGAAAAGATTGCAACTCATTATCATTCATTACTGTACTGAAGAGAGATTAAAAACATAATGGAAACTGAGAGAAGATGTACCTTAGTGTCACCTACCTTGTACTTCTCTCAAAGCCAGGAACTTCCATGGGCTGTGATAGCAACTTGATCACTGACTGCCAGTCCTTGACCTTGGGCAGATCACTTGACCTTCATAGGACTTCATTACCCCAGTGTAACCTCTGATAAAAAAAAAAAAAGTAGAATCACACTGAAATCTGTATTTGAGGAGAGTTTTTCTGCCTTTACAGCTATATTTTTGAGCTTAAGTAGATAGAGCTGGTTAATGAGTTATAGTTATTTAATACTTCCCATTATGAGACCTCATTTTCAGATGTTGTAACTTTGCCAAATGCTAATAGTCTGAGCAAAAATTTTTCATGTTGTGTGACTGCCACAGTGTGACAAAAGTAGTAGTAGTAATATTTAAAAATTCAGGAATAGTTTCAAAAGATGAACAGTTTTTAAAGAAAAATGGGGGTTCACTGTGTTAGAATAATTCTTAAAACTATATTACAGAAAAATTATCTGCTCTGAATGAACAATATGGGAGTGCCATTTAAGCTGGGAACTTGTCTTTTCCCACACTCTTAAGATCTACACATTTTTTGCCAAATTTTTCAGTTTTGTAAAAAAATAAATAAGTGAATGATAATGTTCACTGGATATTCATTTCAAGTTAGAGGCTAAGGTATTTTTAATTTTTTCCTCAGCATACAGAATGTCCTGTTGTCTCATTAGCCTGAACATGCTGAAACAACATCCAGGGCTCACAAAGGCCAGAGACAAGCACAATTCATCCCCCCACAGTTCCCGTGTATGACAGGAGTGTCTCTCTGCTAGCTCTGGGGTAGAGAAAGTCTTAATACTTCTGTATCTCTGACCAATGTTGTTGTTGTTGTTTGTTTTTTGTTTGTTTGTTTTATTTCAGTGGTACCTGGGCCATGAGGAGGAGAAACTGGTGAAATTTCAAGGGCTTTCAATTTTTTTTTCCCTACAGTCAAATATTAGCTCACGTTGCAGTGAAGAGGAGAGGTAAGTCCAGACTCCAATGACAAACTCATACTTGCAGTATGCAAAAACAGAGATCTTGTGTGAAGTTATTAAAATATAAAGTTATTCTAGGGATAAAATTATGAATAAGTACATATAGCTGAATGGTACAACAATAGCATGTGAAAACAATATTTGATCTATTTTTATTTTATACCAATGTATTATACTCCTTGGATATCTACCACAGGGTAGATACTCAGGGTATTTATGGGCTGTGCCAATTCTGCCCAGTTGCTTTGTTCATCCTGCTGCATCATAACCTTGTTACTCCAACAATTTACATCAAAGCAGGGTAGGACAACCTCCACATGCCAAAATTCTGTTTCTTGATTGCTGTACATCCTCATCCTCTGAGGCCTAATGCTTTGTCTGCACAGCAACAAGTTTGTTTGACAGCACACAGCATGCTCAGTATAAAATGTTAGGTGGAAACATCAGTTAGGGCGACGAAGATGGTGAAGGGCCTAGAGGGGAAGACATATGAGGAGCAGCTGAGGTCAGTTGGCCTGTTCAGCCTGGAAAAGAGGAGGCTGAGGGGAGACCTCATTGCGATCTATAGCTTCCTCATGAGTGGGAGTGGAGGGGCAGGCACCAATCTAATCTCTTTGGTGAGCAGCAATAGGACCTGGAGGAATGGTGTCAAGCAGGGGAGCGTCAGGCTGGGTATCAGGAAGAGGTTCTTCGCTGAGAGCGTGATCGATCGGTGGCTCTCCAGGGATGTAGTCATGGCACCAAGCCTGTTGGAGTTTAAGAAACATTTGAACTGTGCTCTTAGTCATATGGTCTGAATTTTGGGGTAGACCTGTGTGGTGCCAGGAGCTGGACTCAATGATTCTTGTGGGTCCCTTCCAACTTGGGGTGTTCTATGATTGGGATGGCTCTAGACATCCCAATCTAGAGCTAGACCAAATGGAAGTCAATCTGTGAATGAACCTAGCTCAAGTTCTGCTCTGCTGTGTCTATGCTGATTCAAGTAGACTACCTTGATTAGTTTTAACTTCATTGAATACCTCTGTTCTCTACATCTTATGTAGCTTTATTCTGGGAGAAAAAGTACCCAAAAATCAAATTACTACAGATGAGCCAAATGAATAAGATGCAGAATAGCCTTTCCTTCTTCAGTCAATGGCACTAAGAAATAAGCTGTAGTCATGTCTCCTAAATACATGGGTATGCAGATGGAAGAGAAAAAAAATGTTTCTGAAATATATTCTTGTAAATCACAGAATATCCCAAGTTGGAAGAGACGCACAAGGACCATCAAGTCCAACTCCTGGTTCCACACAGGACCACCCAAAAATCAGACCACGTGTCTGAGAGTGTTATCCAAACACTTCTTGAACTCTGGCAGGCTGGGTGCTGTGACCACTGCCCTGGGGAGCCTGTCCCAGTGCCTGACCGTCCTCCCAGTGAAGAACCTTTTCCTTATAACCAACCTGAACCTCCACTGTGGCAGCTCCATGCTGTTCCCTCAGGTCCTGTTGCTGTCACCAAAGAGAAGAGTTCAACACCTGCCCCTCTGATGAGGAAGCTGTAGGCCACAAAGAGGTCTATCCTGTTCCAAAATATGTTCCTGTAAAGCCCTGAAACTTGGAAATCAAAGCTCCAAAGTCACTAAACACAGACATTCACCTTATGTTTAGGATTTTCTGAAGGAAAAGAGATGCAGAATGAGCATGCTGAGAAATGAATGTGAGCCGTTTTTTTCAGATGCTCTCAGCATGTAAGTGGATGGTAATTCTCCTGAGAGCACAGCTAGGCAGGTTCCAAGGATGTTGTATCCCACTCCCAGCACAACCCATCTGGAGATAGTCCAGGACACTCTGACAAAACCTTTAATATGAAAATTACAACTTTCTGAAAGGTTTTTATGGGAGAACTCTTCATATAACTCATGCCATATGACACAGCAGGTCACTGAATTCAGCCCCTTGTTATCACAGGCAACTGATGCCACATAATCTCACTCATAAACTGGCATCCATCATGCAATTAATTAAGGTGCTCAGATTTGAATTTTTTTTTTCTCTACTTATCCTATTAGAGGGCTGCTAGATAGAAGTCTCTGAGTAAACATGCTAGTTACAATGAAATTTTCACCGGGAAAAGCTTCACAGATTCAGGCTAGAATTTCTCATCAGATTTCTGCCAGGGTGTAAAATATTTTACTGATGAGTAAATTCAGATGCGTGAGGTGAAGGCTCTTGGTCTCTGATCTTGATGAAGGAAGCACGTTCTTGATCTGAACAAGGAAAAACATTATGTCAGTTTCCTTCATCTCAGAGGAGCTGATCTGACCACTAAACCTTTGTCCAGGAGAGTTTGAGGATCTTTTATCAGAATGTGGCTTAGCTTTCCAGAGTCCTACTGGCTCTTTTCCACATGAAGACTGAAAATTTGATATTCCAAAACTTTGAGCAGACTATTTTGTGGTTCTCCATTCATATTTATACATAGCAACACTGGAAGAATATTACCAGCCCAAAGTTTTCAAAAATAATGAGCTGGGCTTTCAAAATCAGAAATGGTTTTAAAAGCACTGGTCTTTCAAAATAATATCAATGATTCTTGTCTCATGGATTTGACTTTGCACTTTGATGACTAGAAACTGGTGTATTGTGAATAGTCGATCTTTTAATAAGAGTCAGTGAATTTAGGGTTTGAATTTTATACTTTTCCAAGCTAATGTTAATATAGTGACTCAGCCTCCATTGTTGGGATTTTTGGAGACTCACTGAGCAGATTTAGTAATTTAAAGCTGTATTGGCAGCCATGATGAAGATGTATTTGAGGAGCTAGTGTGTGCAGCTATGTCTGCTCTGCTGGACCTCATACTTAGGGATGGAGAGCTGTATGTTAGCAGGAGCACCCACAGTAAAGTGGGAATCTTCTGCAGTGCCCTGGCCTGGCCTGTGTTGTGTCCTAGTGGGTGTTATGACATTCCTAACTCTCAGGAGAAAGGTAGATTTTGTAGATATGGTTTTGTTTGTTACATAAACACCACAGTATAGGAGGAAGGAGGAACCTCTCTTCGGATGGGGTCTGCACAGCATGCCATGGGAAAGTTCATCCAGAATCCACTGATGCTGCATGAACACAAGTTTCCCTGCACTTTGTGTCCCTCCCCAGTGCAAAATGAATGCAAGCTATGGAATTCAGAAAGTCTAGAGTCCTCCATGACTCAGGCTGGTTCAGTAACAGTGATCACCAGCTTGCTTCCTCTTAAGCACAGCATGGTTATGGAGAAAAGTCTTCAGTCAAGTGAACAGCCACCCATGTGGACAGAGAGATCACAAATCACTGCATCTGAAGATCCAATGACTGTTGTACAACACACTCTTCACTGGGCAGTATAGATGTAGCCAACATCCCCCAAATATACTATGAAATTAGAAAAGGGATTAGAAATTACTAATAAAAATAAATTAATTTTATATTAGAACATGATTCAGGTCACAAGTATTTCTCAGTCATTTCTGGCTTATTTTTTATTGTTTTGGTTTTAAGTAGCATTTATTTGAGGAAAAACACTAATATTGTCTTTTTTAAATAAAGTACTGCAGCTGCTAATGCAAACTCTAATTAAATGAACAAGTCTGAATTTGATATTTGCTGGTGTCTCATGTCATTTCTTAACTCAAACTGTAAGACAGGCTCAAATCTGACACCTCTGGATCTTTCATATAATATTCTTCCCTCAGTACAGGCTTCTCTGTCATCAAAAATGTGGCTCATATATTGGCGGGGGGCAGGAGGGTTGTAATGGATGGAAATTTAACAAGCTTTTATTATCCACTGTTAGCATTAGCCTGAATCTTTTGGCTAGTTGGGAGTTAATTGCCAAAAGGTTTTATGGTATATCTAATTGGCTCAGTCATCCTTCTGTGCCATGAACCCTGCCAGACTGCCAGTGTGCCCTGAACTCAAACAGAGGGTAAGAGCCCATCAGTTATTTAGTATGTGCTAGAAGCATGCATTTTCTTTTCACTCCATGTGAAAATAGTTAACCACAAGGAAAGAGTCCCACCCCTCCACTTTGCAAAATGGTGAAATTAAGTTTTCCGTACAGCTACCAGGGGACTGCAGTAAATTACCCTGGTAACAGAGTTTACATTGATTCTGAAAAAAGCACTTGTCCATATGTAACAACGATAACCTTTTAGAAGGTTTGGAAAACAAATCTGACACCCCATTAAAAGGCAAATGATTTTTTCTCCACACAAGAAAAAGAAACTTTTAAGACATAGAAGGCTATTAATAAATAATGGGGCTTTTTTATAGGAAAGGCTGACATGAAAGCTTAAGCTATAAACTGTATCAGAGGCAGTATTTTGACTTGTGTGGTTTATTTGTCAAAGCAGTGAGATGGGATCTCATTTTTATTAGCTGCACAAAAGATATTTTATTGAATGTCACATTGTAATTTGATTTTAAAAGGAATAGAAAAAAATTACATTTTCTCGGATACGTAATACTGCAAAAACATGATAGTCATACTAACCACTAACCACAATGAGGGGTAATATAAACCCTCCAAAATATACACGAGTGCCTTACCAACGTAAATGTGTATTTTCAGATTCCATGTACCAGCATATTTTTCCTGAATCCAGTTTCATTTACAACTGTCAGAATAATATATATAAAAAACTGCAAGTTATTAAATTATTTATGTAAACAACTAACATAAGAGTTAGATTTGAGGTGAAGGACAGCTTTTAATATTTTAAAATTCTTCTTCGAGCTCATTCACTTAGTTCATTTCTTTATGAGGAAAAGATCATAGCTGAAAGCAGTAGAGAACAGTGATCAACACCTACATAAAATGAAGAATTGGAATAAAGAAACTTAACGTAACATAAAATAACTTACATAGATTATGTTCTTTTTCACTTTGCTCTGAACTTCCTGAAAGTTGTTTAGCCTTTCTTTGGTCTCCCTCAGTGTCCGTGCTCATAAGCACAACTGGCAAAGATGGCAAGGAAGCTCGATGTCTGAAAAAGGAAAGATGCATCTCCTGGCACCATTTCTGGTACCTGTTTTGTCACAGAAGACAGCAGCAAACTATGTGGGCAGTCTGGTCTCAGTCCCAGTACGACTGCATTAAAGCTGAATGCTCAGTTCCTTCTCCTCCACTCCAAAGCCACCCCACAACACCTCTCACTCATGGATAGTGAGTCTGTACCCAACATGTGCCAGCTAAATGCTTTATTACAATTCACAGGTCATTCATTATCCATTACCACTTAAACTAACTACCCTCACACAACTTCCCAGAAGGAAACATACTGTTCAAGGGCAAGGTCCTAGTGACAGGGATGCATATTTTTTAATTGTTAATATTTTCATTAGCACTCAGCTACTAAATTCTTATATTTACCTGTACTTCAGCTAGACCCTAACTTTGTGTCATCCTCTGGCAGTAGTCAGAGAGCACTTTCACTGCTGCTTGATTTCTACAAGAAAAATAGAGGTAAAACAGGGAAAAACATTAGTAGGTGAATGAAAATCACCTTGAAATATATAAATAAGATACATATTCTGCAATCCCACTTCTTACACCACTGAATTTGTCACTGCTCCTGGACCATAAGCAATCTTACATATCTTGCAAAAGTCTCTTAACCCCTCAGCTGAGAGGAGACTGCAAGTCATCCGCTAGTCCTTTCAGATTCAGTACATGATAGTGCTGGTCCTTGGATGATCAACACCCTAAGCACTTCACAAACATTTATCAATTCACAGTCCTCACCAGGAACAGCTTAAAACTGAGTATGAAACCCAGAGGGAAACATGCAAGGAATACAAATGCTACTCCATCTCAAAAGGTGAGATTTAGAAACAGCTAAGGAAATTTCAGGGTGAAAGCCATATCCACTTGCAACAGATCTTGTACTGTTAAAATATTTGAGGCCAAAACCAGTAATGGCTTTTTTGGCATCACAGTGTTTAATTTTTAGGCCCTGACTCCAGGGGTGGGATGCAGAATGAATGAGCAATCTACAGATCCTATGGGGAGCCTGCCGTAAAGGTCACACATGGGTATTGCAGCACATGCTGGTGTTTCTTTCTCTCCAGAGAAGCTCTCTAATACTTCAGCACAAACATATACCCTCTCACTTGTGGAGTGAAAATTTAGTTCAAGCCATGGGAAGGTGATTGCTTTCTCCAGCTGCATAATGTGGTGATTGGGGTATTTTTCTGAGAAGTAGATGTTCCCAGAGGCAGAGGACAAGGTTAATCCAATTTTGTTGGTTCTCACTTAAACACTATTTCAGAATCAGACCTGTACCATTTCCTTTTCCAGCTGGTTTTGAAAAGAAAGCTGGAGCTCCCACTGCCTTGTGTTAAAAGCTCACTCCAAGAGAGCTGTAAGGTAGCTGACAGGTCAGGTGCTCAAGGGAACTGAGGAGTGGAAATGCCAGTTTCTGGCTGCTGATTGGGGTGAAATAGAAGCATGATATTAGCTGATAAGCCTGACAAGGGTAAGACAGGTCCAAACACGTAGAAAGACAAAATTCTGTGTTCTGGGGACCTCTCCAGTCAGAAAGAGAAGTTTGCAGAGGACCTGGGTGGTTCTGGGACTAGGTAGAAGTAAGTGCATGCACTTCTGAAAAATCTTTATGTTCTGCTTGAATGATCTAACCAAGCATTACATGGTTTGTTAAGACCTTAGAAATTTCTGGAGGTGGAATTAGAAACTGTGATCAGAAATTCAGTAGAGCATGAGATGCAGATGCCTTTTTAAGGGGTAAAAGAGACTCAGAACATGAACCCCAATGGCAGTCTTCTGAATCCTCAGTGATCCTAAGAAACAGTCTTATTTCAGAGGTCCCCCAGCAAACCTTTAATTTTGCAGTTAATTCCACAAAAGGTAGAAAAATAGCAAAAGTAAAAAATGTTCATTTCTTTTTTTAAATACACGCAAAGATAAACTGTCAAGGCTCACAGACTCTTTTGGTTAGCTGGAATTTTTGTTTATATATTTATTTTTAATGAAGAAAATACCAATTGGTAACATCAAAGTTAGACGACACTACCTCTCATTTGCTTTACCTGCTTTTTCTTAGCAAATCTGCCCTTGGCCACCAGCAGGAGCCTTCATTCTCACTCTCCATAAATATCTGGAAAGGTCATATTTTTTATGCTGGAGAATCCCTCCAGATGCTGGCATGCCTCAGTCACACAAGTACAATAGCACCAACAGTTGGAATGAGCCACATGGCATTGTGTTTACTGAATGGTTTCATGGTAAAACCGAATATTCCTACAGCTACCACATGTCTGACTTTCCTTTTTTTACCAGTCACACTGGGCAGATAAGGGCAGCTTATCCCTGTCAGAGACGATACATTATTCTGCTGGCAGACTCCAGATCAGATTTAGGTTACCACAGAGAGCAGCATAAGCACCGCCCATGCACATACTACTAAATTACAATCTCGCTCTTGGGAACAAAGGCCTTCAGAGAGGTCAGTTGGGCACCTCCCCATACCCTCACCTTCTTAGTGTTTTTTTGCTCAAAACATTATTTTGCTACTCAGCTGTCAGGGTAACTGTACCCCTGCCAATCCTATTAGCATCTGCTTCATCTGATCATTAGCATACTTCATTCAGCAATTAGCATATCCTAATTGTTACTGGGCACCTGACAGTGCCCACAGCAAATTGTGCCAGGAAAAAAGCAAATGTGTCCAACCACCTGGCTGACTCCACCGGAGTCTCCAGTGGTGCTCCCTGCCTCCATCTTACCTCTTCCCCTCATCAGCCACTTCAGCCAAGCACAATTTGTGCTTTCATGGCTGCTTTCCTAAAAAGAATAGGAAGTGGAGATGGAGGTGTTGGTCTCTTCTCCCTGGTGACTGAGGACAGGATGTGAAGGAACAGCGCAAAGCTGTGTCAGCTGTTCAAACTAAATACAAGGAACTTTTCTTTACCATGACAGTGGTCAAACACTGGAACAGGCTTCCCAGCAAGGTGGTTGATGCACCATGCCTGCCAGTCTTCAAAGAGATATTTGGACAATGCCTTCATTAATATGCCTTAACTTTTGGTTAGCCTGAAGTGGTCAGGCAATTGGACCAAAGATCCCTTCAAACTGAATTATTCTACTCCTATTCTATTCTATTCTATTTTATTCTAAATTCTAAATGAACTTCAGAGAACACTTGCTAATCTGACCCTAAAGTAGTTTGTACATGTCCAGACTGACTTCAGCTGCAGCATGGGCCACATGTGCTTTTCCCTGAGGAAGGACCTACAAACTAGGCTACTGTTTATGCACTGCTACTACTGTAATGCATCTCTCACCTTCTCCCTTGTGTCTTACAATCAACATGAGAATGTTCCTTAGCACACAGCTAAGCATTTCAATGCTTGTTGTTCAAAGTTTGGCCTATATATCTCAGTAATTTCTTCCATTTCTGGGTTGAATGGCAATAAAAAAACTTTCCTCTTGCAACATTATACTGAGGGATCAGCCCACTTTCAAAGCACTTTAATATCCTTTTAGGGATAGCACCATAAAAATATGGTGTAGCTAATGATGTCTTTGAGATTTTTAAGTCTGAGGGCTTTTCTTTATTAATTATAAGACTAAAATGAGCTTCAGATTTTTAAATTCTGCAGATGGTGACTAGCAAGTCAATATCCAAGTATTTATTAGATTTACAAGGAAGTTGACTTTAAGGGAATTCAAACCAGATTTCTTCTATTAATATTACATTGTGCCAATCTTGCAGCAGTCACTATGCTATGAAGAAAACATCAGAGGGGCGTGGTAGTCCTCTGCAAAAGTTCAAAACAACACCACAGCTACAAACATGATATTGCTCATCCTGCTTCAATATTCCCAACCTTTTCTTGACCTGGGATTCATAACCAACAAAAGGAATACATGAGGATGGTTCTTAGAGGTTTTGTTTTACCTTAGCTTAAGATGTCTGCCGTACAGACATCTATACCTGGAGCAGTCATTGTCAACTCTGTTCGAGGTCTGCAGAAAGACTGTATTTGCTGTGGTGTGGATCATTTAAACTGTTTTACAGGTCTTCTTGAGTATGAGACACACTGTTCTTAGAAAATCTGGCCAGCTCAGATGTAACCCCCTAATTCATCCAGATGAATCCTACCTCCAGTCTGTTCCACGTAACCTCTGTCAACATACACTGCCAGTATGAAGAGAGAGAGAAAAGTTACTTCTTTACATTTGTAGAGATATAGGGTCTCAGTAGGATGTCCATCAGGCTGGCACAGGTTTGTGTCCCCCAGCTCCTCTGCCACCAGAGTGTCCTCAGCACATCGGCTGGGGAAAGAGGTGGTGGCCCTACCAGCACCCATGCCGCTGGGGCCAGGCATGGGCATGGACTTCCCACCAAGGCTGCCCTGAGGAGCATGGAGCAAAGCTGCTGGGGCAGCACTTCCCCCCTTCACACAGGACGCTGCTGCCTTTTCTCGCCTGCATCTGTAAAAGTCTCCTCTGTTATTAATTACCTTCAAACTTTTTGAAGTAAGAACCGCCTCACCACATTATCCATGATACTGAAATTCACACTACCAGAATTGTGTTGCTTATTATTCCTTTTCCCTGTTAAGCATATATATGTTTTATTTTTACTAATTACCAGAGATCTGATGGGAATGTAGCTGGCTTTCTGAAAGTTACCTTTCATTAAGCTGGAGTGTATCACTTTCAGAAGTGCGGTAGTGTTCTTCTGTCATGTGAGCACTATTAAAAATGCTCCCTTTTGATGTACAACCCCTTTAAATCTCCCTATATATGTGAAAGCCGTCTGGCTCTAAGGCGGAGGTTCTTATTTGTTTTTTTTACAACCTAGCAGAGAATAAAACTAATAAGTATTTCTCGTTCTTTAAAGATTGATTTATTATCAGTTCCAAAAACATGCCTTTTCATTTGGAAAGTCATTTGCTCACTTATGATTGCATATAAACAGCTGCTAAGGGTCAGCATGGGCCTTGGTGCTTGTTATTGCTCGCACTCCTTATGATTTTAGCTCAGCATAACTAGCAGTGGTGTCCTGGGATTCCAGAGTCTGTACTGATTACCAACAAAAGCCTCTTTAAGATCAGCAGAAGCAGTCTAGGGACTAATGGTGCCAAGGCAGTCTGAGGCACTGGAGCAATGCCCGAGGTCATAAAATGAGCAATGACAATTGCCCTGTCCTTGCTGATTTTATCAGTCTGAGGGTTTTTTAGTATCACATGGAAGACAAAAGGAACCTTTAGTCCTGAATTATATTATCAGCTCACATGAGCAGTTCAGGGCTTGGTTTTGGATTTTTGTTTTCTGTTTTGTTTTGTTGCTGGGTATTTATTGTGTTCAAAAAGGCAGATAGATGACTGAGTTATAATAAATATAACAGCTTTACACTGAAGGAAGCTTCTTTCACCAGTTACTTACTTAATATGTTTATTTTAGAAAAAAAAAAAAAAAGTTTTACTATTTTATATGTATTTATATATGTTGTAAAGTGTATATTATTCTTACATATGAATAGTTAAGCTATATGTCACATTCACTTCATCAGTAGAGTTTTCTTTCTGGCTTAGGCTAAAATGAAAATGATATGTGACTACCTCATCTCCCTATATGAACACATCAGAAAACCAATGTATAACTGGCACTCTGTGCAAAATGCACAGAGATCAAATTGAAGGAGTATTCAGGCTCCTTGAGCTGTGATCATCTGAATGAGGAAGATTTCAAAGCATCATGGGAATTCCCCAGAAGTTACACCAGAGATGAATTTGGCCTTTAAAATGAGATTTTATACATCTTATTCACACACAGCAAAATGTTTCATCACAAGTGGAGACACTTTTTAAAAGAGTCTCAAAATTAATCCCAAATGAGGAAGCCTCTCGCCAAATGAGTGAAACCTGGCAAACCTACAAATTCAAACTGAGATGCATTAGCAGATCTTGTGTAGGGAAATTTGTATAATATCTGCCTACACTGTACCTAGTTCAAATCATGGCTAGCAGTCATATTTCTAGAAATTTAATTACATCACAGAAAGAAAGTATACCAATGAGCAGTTCAGGTTTGTGGTGCTCTGAAGTTCTCACTATTCCCACTTTGGCAAGAGTCACGTTTCAAGTACTCTCTGCTTCTGGGTGGAATTTTCAGACGCTTTCAGGCCCAGATTTGCTAAGGAGCTGGGACACCAAATTTGCTTTACTTCTAAATGAGACTTGAGTCCATTTTTGAGAAATAAATAAATTAATTAATTAATTAATTAAAATCCTGAAAGCAGCCTTAAGGACCCATGACAGCATTTTTATTTTCCCCTCATTCAAACAGGGAGAGCTTGGGATAACCAAAAAAAATGGTCTGTGACTGTAAATCTGTAATTGCTTTGCAGAGCATTTATATTTTTCATGCATAATTTTAATGATATCTGGCACAAATCACCACTAATGGCATTCCAGAGTTCAAACGGGAAAAACACAAATTCTGTAGTATAACTCATTTCTGACAGCAGGAGAATCTTAAATCAAGATACAGACAATTATATAAGCCAAGTGGAGAATCACCGTTGTATGCTTTAAGCTATGTCTGCTGACATCTTGAGGTATCCACGCAAGGTGTCTAACCGGACATTAATGCTGTGTCTTATTGCAGGTGATGGGGTAGACAGAAACAGTTAACACATTATTAAGCAGGGGAACACAGACAAGGTTACTAATGGCAGAAGAAAATGGCAATAGCGTGGAAGAGTAAAACTGAACCTAGAGGAAGGCTTGGATAAAAGCATCGTTTCTACTACATACATATTGCTGATCTCTAAGAAAGCAAAATAAAATTGTTTTGTAGAAAAATGTCCAACTGCTTGCAAAGAACTCCACATTTAAGACTGAATAATATTTAAGTCTCTTCAAAGTTCTCATAGTTAGATATACAGATGGGTAGGTCACTTTTGCAAAAACATTCGCCAGCAAATTATGAAAGGATACTAAATGAGAAGAGGGAAATCTCTGACCAAGGAAGACCAGAAAAACACATGGAGAAAGGGAGTCTTTGAATATTTGAGCTGACTGCCAAGTTTATGTCCTTCCTGTCTTTCCTGCATCCAGACTAGCATGCATCAATACCCAATTTTTGCACTTTGTAGGCTGACGGTGGCATTAGACCGTTAAATGGAAAAGAGTCGTCTTTCTCTTCACGTATCCGCTACCACCTTAGTTATCTTTAAAAACCAAGTCTACTCCTATTGCTTGACATAAAGAACAAATGTTTCATTAAGGATCAGGGAGAGAGGAGAATGCATAAGCCAGAACAGACAGTTACAGCACACCTTTTACCAGTTCCCAGCTTGCCCAGCTTGTTCTCTGCAGCAGGTAACACCAATGAAAGGGGCATAATACTGAAACATGCTCTTCAAGGGAGATTATTTTTTTTTTTGCTGGACAGTTCCCTAATGATATTTTCAGAGTGCCTGAGGGATGATCAGTCAGTTATCTGTGTCAACTTTTGAGGTTCACTGGAATTCAAGCAGAATCCTTTAAACAAGTGTACAAAGTACAACTGTACTGTATGTGGATACTGAAAGATAGCACAGCTTAGATTTCCATAACCCCCTGAAAAAAAAGCAGTGATAACAACCAAGAAAAACTCAAGACCCCTTGAGTTCTGTTGCTCAAGACATTAGCTCAGGGCTAAAACACATCTATGTTCTACTGACTCTATGATACTACACTTGTATTGCTCTGCTGGGAATAAACTGGCTAATATCAAATGATTAAGTGCTAGTAACTGCCGAGTCTTGCTATGCAGACAATACACCATTATATATATTTCTGTTTTTTAAATTGGCACTCTCTTCGTTGAACAGCCCACTTCCCCTTCCTTCAAAAAAGGGGTTTATGGGATGTATAAGGAAGAGCTGGCAGGTACCAGGCTTTGACTGTGGTGTGAAGTCAGGATGAGAGAGATTCCCAGTCTGGTAAGACTAGACATTTGTGTAACTTTGCCCACATCATAGTTCTAGACAAAATCTGACTACTTAAAAACATGAGTAAAGTTAGGCATATATTTAAATATGCTTTCTGGAAACATCTCTCTATTAACATTCAATTGTATCTGCACCCATTTTAAAAAATACAAATCATGCCCAATTTAAACAAATGATGTGGCTCGATTGGAGAAAAAGCATAAACTGAATAAAAATGTCTGTTTTATCTAGACTATCTAGTAATCCAGAATCTTCAGTCTATTTCCAAAGCTATTCCAACCACCTTTATTTTTCCTCTCATTTTTTTTTTAAACCCAGAAACCATAAGGGCATAGTTTCAGATGTGGTTTGTTTTATAATACCTCTCATTTTAACGTTCAGTATTACTTTAAAATTGTGTCCAATATGTAAATATGTTGACCTGTTTTTGCGAAGACAATGATAAGTTAATAAATACCAATGAAAGAGAAGTACACTATGAGTTGTTTCAGTCATATTCAGGAATTCAACATTTTTTCTAGGAAACAGTAAACTGGAAATGTCATGAAAGTGTTTTAGCCTTGGAAACTCTTCTATAAAAACTAGACGAGTGAACTATAGGTTTCAGCCAGATGTGCAAGTTCTAAAGGGTAATGTTTATAAATGCTACCCCTGTTAGACAGTTAAGGCTGCCAACTTCAAGGGAAGAGATATCTTTCAAATACATAAAGGCAACATACCAGGAAAAACATGCATAGTGTAGTTATGCAAAAGCAATGGAGGATCTCGGGGCATGAATAAGCAAGAAACATCAATGCATTAGCTGAAGTTAATGGCAAGCAGATCTGAAGCTATAGATTTGTCCAAAATAGGTAGCATCTTATTTCTATAAGACTAGATGGATTGGATTCATTTCTAACTCTGTCTTCTCTCTAACTGGACTGTTAATACTGCACCAGCTAACATAACCCAATATTGTACTGGGTCTGGCTGGAATGTTAACTTTCCCGGCAGCAGCCCATTCAGTGCCGTACTCTGTACTTGTAGCTGGAACAGCAGTGTTATCACACCAGTGTTGTGTCTACTGCTGAGCAGCAGTGGCACAGCATTGGGCCTTTCTCTAACCCTCCTAGGGGGTGGGCAAAAAAGTGAGGAGAGAAACATCACTAGGGCAGCTGACCTAAACCAATCAAAGGGATATTCCATACCATGTGGTGTCACACTCAGCAATAAAAGGTGGAAACAGGAAGAAGAGGGGAGGGGTGGGCTCTCGTTGAGAAGACGTCGGTCCTCCTCTCGAACACCGGCTGCGTGCGTTGAGGCCTTGCTTCAAGGACGTGGTCAATCATCGCTCATTTGTGGGAAGTAGAGAGTAATTTCTTTCCTCTGCACTTCCATATCGCTTTCATTTATTTTGTTTGTTTGTTTTCCTCCCTTTTTCCCCTTTCCCTTTTATTTCCCCTTAGTTAAATTGTTTAGTTCATGGTAGTCTTTATTTAATTATTATAATTATTTCCCTTTAATTAAATTATCCTTATCTCAACCCGTGAGTTGTTCTTTGCTTTACTTCTCCCCCTCCTTATCTAAAGGAGGGGGAGTGAGAGAGCGGTTGTGGGGTTTAGCTGCCCAGTACGGTAAAACCACCACAAATATAAAGTACCCAATGTAGTAAGACTGTGATCAATTAGAAATTAAAAAGCAAAGCACACACTTCATATCAGTTGAAACACTAATGCCATAATGCCCCCAGAGAGAAATATTTTGGTGAAATGTCAAAAGAAATAGGATAAAATCTACACTTCCGTGGGTAGCCAAATAAATTCCAAGAACTTCAGCACATCTATAACTTGCATTTATTGCACAGCTTGCAATAAATTTACAATTTCATTGTAATCTCTGTGATTACAATGAAAACTGGCATTTTCTTGCTTGTATATACCAAATGGTAATTCCTAACAGAGGTGCAGAAGAGATGGAAAGATCCTATATGTACTATGTACAAATAGTGGGATGTTCCTGTTGCTATTCAGACAGCAGTTGCTGTATGTAGATGCAGTTGTTTCTAGCTATACCTGACCACTTGTACAGGGAAAACATATAAATAAAAGTATTCCCTATACACATGGATCATAGTCCTGGTATATGGTCCATACAGCATATGGGTGTGGTGGTTTTACCATGCTGGGCAGCTAAACCCCACAACCGCTCTCTCACTCCCCCTCCTTTAGATGAGGAGGGGGAGAAGTAAAGCAAAGCTTTACATGTGGGAAGTCTCCCACATGTTGGTTTGACTTCTGTTTTCTAGAGTTTAATCCTACAGGTGGGACCTTATATTAACCATGCAATCTTGGAATTGGAGCTTCCGTGAGATTCAAGGCCTAATTTGGTAGTCAAAAGAGATTTTAAAAGTACCTCTGCTTTGCCTTATGCAGATGTAACAGAGGGATAAGTGGGCTGGCGCAGGAGTCTGAGGCCATGTGATGTTGCGGGTGGGCAGTTGAACTGGGTGATGACAGGAAAGTGAGTGGACATAAGCAAGGAGGCTAGTGGCTGAAGGATTATTTGGTAGACAAAAACACAAAGCGGCAATGGAGTCTGTAACCCTAGACGCTTTTATCTGTATTCAGCTGTTAGTGACACTTTGGGGAAATTAACAGGGAGCACTGGAAGCCTTTGACACCACATGTCAAACAATTTCTCCTGATGCCCGTTTTAAAATAAAAACTAAAAAGTATGTGACAAGTATTTCAGCTAGATAAGATGAACTCTGCTGTTTGCAGCATGAGTGACTTATTTTAGGTCACAAGTTAATCTTCAAGTAATAAGATAGGACAGAAGTCCTTGTAGTTATGTCCAGCTACTCAATAAACAACAAATCGGTGGAATACTAATAAAGTGAAGTCTGAGAGATAATTTAGAGAAAAGTCATGTTTGCAGGACTTTTCTTTAAGAATGTTGTAAAGTGTAAGCTGAAAGCTCAATATTTTTATAAACAGATGCCAAAAGTTAAGGAATTTTAATCAAAGATATTAGAGATTTTTTTTTTCTATTAGGTCAGCTAGCTCATCTATGCTGCCAAAAGTAAAAGACATTCCTCACAGAGCAGTCCCCAGTGTTTTGTTTGGCTGTGCTTCAAGTGACTCAAGCCAGAAATATTTTTATATAATTTTACTTTTTTATTTTCTTATGAAAAGTTGGATTTGCATCTGATGGGGAGAAATATCTCAGAGTTGACATAGGTGTCACAATAAAGATTATCCTAAATATCACAGATCTATGATTGTATGCAGAATATGGATTAGCTAGTACTTTCTTGTTACCTGAATTTCATCACAGGAGCCATTCAGATCCAGACCAGAGCTGGCACCAGCATGGGACAAACTGCAATAATCTTACTCACAAAAAGTACCTTACTCCACCCTTGACTTGGGTCGGACAATGTATTATGAGTCTGTATTTGATATGAATGAAGGCATTATAAACTTTCACTAAAAGCAAAATCAATTTTTATGACATTTCTGATCAAAAATGTTATAAAATAATTCTAACATTCATTGGAAATCATACATTATGTGTCCAAAAGAAGTCAGATGAGTGAAATGTAGTAACATCTTTCTCAGCATCACCTGTAAAGAGAATGTAAGGTTACTAACTGTGCTGCAGACAGACACCCGAACTCCTGTGAAATGAATCCTACACAAGACCACCTGTTGGAATACAGCAATAGATAACATGGTAACTAGAATGGAACAAAACAGAATAGATAAATGAATTTGTAACACAGAAGTTATTTGCAACTCAAGATCAGAACAATTAGGCATAAGACTATTTGCTATAGGGTGAAACCTGCATTGTATATCAACAACACTAAAGCAGTAATCAATTTAGATGGAAATGAGGTGATGTCACCAACACCAAAACATAATGAGCCTTCTTGGAATTAAAATTTAATAACAAGTGAGGAGGGATTTTGAAACACCCAGGTAAGTTTTGGTGATTTTATTTTCCATTTACAGTCCACCAAATCAAAAGTGTGATGAAACTGACAGGCTGACTGTCTCCTGGTATTTCTGGTTGAGAGTGGGAGACGGAGAGAGCTTATTCTCATGACATTTCTAACAGATTTCATAGTCAAAGAGGTTAGAATAGTTTGAATAAGCTCCACATAAACATCTGGGGCCAGATGCATGGGATATTCCAGCTGCTTTGGAGCAATCGAGTGACACAACGCAGCAGTAAAACCCACTTTACTGGCCAGTTAAGTCAAGTTAATGGTTGCTTTGCATCCCCAGAACAGGTCAAAGCAGTCAATATACACCATTGGAACTCACCCTGAATTTCCAGGCTGTGAGTTGAATGGCAATCTAACTCCAAAATTTCTGAATCTGTCCTTTATTACTAGGCATAACATCATAGTTCAGCATGTGTCTGTTCATTGTCACCTCTGTTTACAGTGTTATTGTGATGATCTAATTGGGAACTAAAAGTACTTTCAGTCAATTAACACTACCTGAAGCCTAAGGTTTAGGAAAAAAATAAAAATAAAGCCTTTAACAGGTTCAGGTAAGTGTTCTGTAAAGAAATGCAGCATTTTCTTTCTCATTAATCTATTTCTCAGTGTGTGTGCTGTAATTGTGAGACCTGTAATTTAGTATTGTCACTGCTAGTAACAGATTGTTCTATACTGAGTTTTGTAAGGCCTTAGGCCTGAAGCTTGCTCAGCTTTCTCTCTCTGAACTTTTCTTGACAGGCCTGCAACTTCAGTTTCCTTGGTTTATCTGTAAGGCTTTTATTGTATTTTATTTGTTTTGTTTATTTTTTTACTAGGTATCTATGGCTAACCAGTTTTACTTTTGTTTATCTTTTTATGATACCTTCATAATTTTACAACTCTAACACGTAATGATGTGGAGCAGAGAAATACAGGCCTGATACAGGAGCAGAGAAGTGAGAAGACAGGACAAAGTGTAGAGGAATACCTGCATGGAATGATAAGAAATGTGACAAAGGAATGTCACTCGACACTAACAGCTATAAGCAACTTGCCAATGGTCAGTTAAAAAAATGCAGACCTATGGCTGGACAAAACTAGGTTTAGATGTAACAGAAAATAAAGACTTAGTATTGTAAAGAGTACCATATATAGTCAATTTGCATGCAATGTGAAGCCACAGACCCATGAGGAAAGAACAAAGATGTAAATGTATGTTAACAGGCATATAAAAAAGACCTCAAGTATATTTTAGAGTAATGAAGATGAAACAATGAAAAGGAACATCATATTCCTCCCCATGAAAGACTCCAAATGCTGACAACTCTGTATTGCACCCCCAACACCATAATGAAACTACTGACCTTAGGACCCAGGGGAGCAGGGAAGGTTGAGCATAACACCAGGAGAAGGGAGAGAAACTTAAATGTGTGTATAACAATTTTAACCATATTAACTTTAATGAGACTTTCTGTGTAAAAGTAGTCTTTTCTGAAGTAATTAAATTTGGACAAATAGTGATTCTTGTAGTAGACTACAAAAATTTCAGTTATGACAATAATTTTTATATATAAAGTGTTTCCTCTTTGCCTATAAACAATATTGTGAGTATAACAACAGATAAAACAAATAACTGCCATCACCCACCCCTTCCCAGGATTTTGCAGAAATGCATTATTGAATATCCATGAGGACATTGAATATTGTAACAATGAGTACCACGAGTACCATTAAAAGAAGCGGGGGGGGGGGAGGTTGTAAATGAAAAATTGTGAGGAAATTAATAACCCTGTACTTAGAACAGGGTTGTTTCTACTTTGTATGATAAATAAGGCTTGGGACTACATACTGAATGTGAAGAGTCAAACAGTCATGAAAGACCAGACAGCCATTCATTGAGGAAAGCAGGAGTCTCTGGAACTGTATCATAATGCTGTTGGCTGCAGAAGCTAAATTAATGTTACACTGAAGCCATACATGCCATATTTCCTGGATTTTCAGTGCTCCATTTAGCAGCCTTAATTTTTTTTTTAACCACAGGTATTTAGTGTAATGTATATACAATATCTGTTTTCTCATTAGAATATTTTTCCCTTAATAGGGATGGATAGAGCAATTAAAACACAACTCTACTTCAGAGCATACCGTAAAACCCAAGAGGAGCTTCTGCCTCTCAGAGAGCCAGAGGGCATAGCTGGCAACATCTGTGCCATTTCTTCCAAAATGTTATATATATATGTATGTATATATATATATATATATTATATAGTTTTCTGCAGCTGATCATTTCAGAGGGACACTCAAAAGGAAGTAGAAGTTATGACTTGATTTCTTTTCAATCACCTTTAGCGTTTATTAGTACATGTAGAATATAGCCAAAATAGGTTATGCACAGGGAAGCAGGGCTAAAAGGGGACAGATTCCTTAATCTCCACAACCTCGGTGTATCTAGAGTGAACATCCCGCTATGTTGCTCATATTAAACCTGTATGTTTTCTGACCGTATGTTTCTATCTCTTAGCCAATTTTCACTTTCTTTTCTTCTCTTTTCTCTCATTGCCATTTTAAACAGGATATAAATATGCTAGAAGTTTATTTCATTGATTGTTTTCTTCTTCAATAATTTCAAGAACAACAGAGAAACATTTTCATATTCTATTGTATATATATTGCAGTGGAAGAAATTTATGCCATACATTATCAGAGTCAAAATGCCTGGAACTGAATTTTGGGCATTCAGAAATTCATTCTTCTTTACACTGGAAAGTATGCTTTCTGTAAATCATAAAAAAGTCCTGGGCTGAACTCTGGACTAATTTATCTTATGTTTCAACTGAACATATTGCTTATTCAGTGAGAGAAAACAGCACTATAGTATGGAAAACTCATCCAGCCAAAAAGGCCAACTAGAAGAGTATAGGAGTGAGAGATAACCCAAAGTGCAGCTTCTCTGGTTCCACCGGGTATCTTAGACACAGGTTAATGTTCAGCTAATCTGAAAAACAATGCCTTGCATCTCTTAAGCAAATAAAATGTTTTGCTTTGTGACCCAAGTAAATACTTTATGTCATTTTTTACTTAAAGCATACAAAGCAATTCCAGTTGTTGTCGTTGTTGTTGTTTTTGTTGTTGTTGTTTTGGTTTTTATTATGTTTTGGTTGTTAAAATATATATTTTTTCATTCAAAAAACATTGGCAATTCACAGCCAGCTCTATATTTGATCTATAACCAATGTCAGTTCAGACTTGGTTCTATATCAGTAAAAGACAGATAACTGAATGGACTGTTGTCTTTTCTGTAGATTTGCTATCATCTGGTTTATTAATTAATTAAAATGAATGAGATTCTCCCACCTTATCTCTATTATCCATCTCACTGCTTAGCCATTTATTACATTTTGTCATAATACAACACCAAGTTTTCTGTGGAAGCAAACAAGGTTTTGGGTTGGCTGGGAGGAGAGGGAAGTATTTTATTTTACAATACTGTAGTGGGTTTACGTGGCAAGGTTTTGGTAGCAGGGAGCCATAGGGGTGGTTTCTGTGAGAAAGATCTAGAAGCTGCCCCATGTTTGGGAAGGGCCCCATTGTTTTCCAGATCTGAGCCAATAAGCGATGTTGTTTGCGCCTCTGTGACAGCATATTTAAGACAGGGAAAAAAACGCTGCGCCAGACAGCAGCCGGGAGTGAAAAACAGCCTGCAGGTGCCAAGGTCAGTGTAGAAGGAGGGGGAGAGGTGCTCCAGGCGCCGGAGCAGAAGTCCCCTGCGGCCTGTGGTGAGGACCATGGTGAAGCAGGATGTCCCCCTGCAGCCCATGGAGTACCACGGTGGAGCAGGGTTCCACGCTGCAGCCCATGGAGGAGACCACGGTGGAGCAGGTGGCCCTGCACCGACGGAGGCTGCCGCCTGTGGAAGACCCCTGCTGGAGCAGATTCCGGGCCGGACCTGTAGCCCGTGGAGAGGAGCCCACGCAGGAGCAGGTGACCTGGCAGGAGCTGCTGCCCGTAGGGGAGCCAGGTTGGAGCAGTTTTCTCCTGAGGGATGGACCCTGTGGTACGGACCCATATCTGGAGCAGTTCTGGAAGAGCTGCTGCCTGTGGGAAGCCCACGCCGGACCAGTTCATCAAGGACTGCCTCCCGTGGGTGGGACCCCACAGCACAGGGGATGAGAGTGACCGAGAAGGAGCGGCAGAGAAGAAGTGCTGTAGACTGACCATAACCCCCATTCCCCGTTCCCCTGCGCCGCTCAGGGGGAGGAGGTGGAAGAGGGTGGATGGGGGGGAAGGTGCTTTTGGTTTGCTTTTTCCTTTGTTTTCTCACTTCTCTCGCTTGTTAGTAATAGGCAATAAATCTTACTATCTCCTTATGCCAAGTCTGTTTTGCTCGCTACAATAATTACTGAGTGATTTTCTCATCCTTATCTCAACCCTTGAGCCCCTTTTCACATATTTTCTCCCCATTCCTCTTTGAGGAGGGGGAGTGAGAGAGCGGCTGTGGGGGAGCTCGGCTGCCCACTCGAGCGGAACCACGACAAATACTTTGCTCTCTGTGGCCCAGATGCATGAGTGTTTCTTCAGCCATGATTCCTCTAGTCATTTCTATGGTTCCAAGGGCAATATACTGAAAGGAAATACACAATCAATTGTACTCACTGATTTTAAAATGATTCTTTTTCTATAGTACGCTAAAAAACAACCATGAACTTCATGAGTATAACATAGAAGACAGCATTTTAGTGCATTTCATCCTCTGTTATGCTATCTTATTTAGCCCATACATCAGATTTTAAAGTTAATGTAACAATAGCATTTATTTAAATAAGCCATGCCACAAATACAGGAAAAAGCAATTGAGAAGAATTAGCAAGGATACAGCTTTTAGAATGTCTGTGTTAGCACAGTATATTACATTTTAAAATACACAAAATTAAGGACATCATGTTTGCTTTTTTTATTGTTAGCTGTATGATAGGCTATTTATTTCAGAAAATAGTGATTGAATACTGGCTGCCAGGTAATAAGCTTTCTCTAGTCTGTTATAGGAATTAAATTATCAGCAATCAGTAGCGCTCCTGGTAGCCATGTATTATGTGTCCAGCACACTAGCTGTCCTTTAAATCAAGATGTATCTTTTAATCAGAAGTATCTTCTATCCATAAAGAATTCAAAGTTGGTGCTAGTCCAAACCAAATAATATAGGAATAAAGACAAAGGCCAACTCATTCACCAATTGGTATAACTGGTGCTGTTGCAATTTTATTTTTACTTTTATTTGTGCTGGAAAAACATCAGCCAAGGTGTGGGGCAGGAGCCCAGGTAGGCTCTGTGCTCAGTAATGCAGTCATTCTCCTGTGCTCCCTCAGAGGTTTAGCAGGAAATATCCAGCAAGCTCTGTGCACCATGTTGTCCTCTTCACTAATTTCGCTATTGACACAGTACAGTGGTCTATCATCTTTGAGAGTGATGTGCCATCCTGCCTTGTTATTTCACAAAGAAGACCGATACAAACTCAGGAGGAGCCAAAACACCTTCCTCACACAGCAGCAAAATAGTCCATCAAAGACCATTGTGGGGATCAGGGTGAATTCAGCAGGAGCTGAAACCTGTGAGATGCTGTATGGTTCAGCTTCATCAGGACTAGCACAAGTACTTCCAGCTAAAAGACTCTGACTTGAAAAGGCATGTAATATCAGATTACCAGGACACCCAGATGAACACAAATGTCAGGCTTCTTCTTTGACATAAACAGGAGATGGTCTAATGAAAAAGGGCAATAGTACATATTAAGGCCATGGACTTCATGTTTATTTGATGCAATCTTTAATAAAATGCTATCTATAATTTCCTGTCTTAACACATGGGAAAATTTATTTCAAGAACAGAATAGCATAGCATAGCATAGCACAGCACAGAGTAGAGTAGTTCAGTTGGAAGGGACCTTCAAAGATCATCTAGTCCAACTGCCTGAACACTTCAGTGTGTCCTGGTTTTGGCTGAGATGGGGTTAATTTTCATCACAGTGGCTGGTATGTTTCCATGTTTCAAATTTAGGAGAAAAATGATGCTGATAACACACTGATGTTTTAGTTGTTGCAGAGCAGTGCTTACACAAAGCCAAGGACTTTTCAACTTCTCATACTGCCCTGCCAGCGAGGAGGCTGGGGGTGCATAAGGAGCTGGGAGGGGACACAGCCAGGACAGATGACCCAGACTGACCAAAGGAATGTCCTATATCATATGGCATCATACTAATAAATAAAACTATGGGGAATTGTCCAGGGTAGGTGCCACTGCTTGGGGGACTGGCTGGGCATCAGGAGGCAGATGCTGAGAAATTGCATTGTGCATCTCTTGTTTTCTATATTATTATTATTATTATAAGCAGCAAATCATCATCATCTTCCCCTCATTTTCTGTCTTATGAAGTCTTCTTTATCTCAACCCACATGTTTTACCTTTTTCTGATTCTCTCCCCCATCCTACTGTGGAGGATTGAGCAAAACAGATGTGTGGTGCTTAACTGCCTGCTGAGTTAAACCACATCACATGCCTATCCAAAAGTTAAAGAATATTATTAAAGGCATTGAACAAATTCCACTTCAACACTGACAGGCATGAGGCATCAAACACTTCTCTAGGAAGCCTGTTCCAGTGTTTGATGACCCTCAAGGTAAAGAAATTTCCCTAACAGAGTTCAAGAAGCATTTGGATAACATTCTCAGACACATGATCTGATTTTTTGGGGTGGTTCTTTGCGGTCTTGGGAATTGGACTCTATGATCCTTGTGAGTCCCTTCAAATTTGGGATATTCTATGATTCTGTGATAATGCCCAGCCTGACCCACCCTCAGCACAGCTGTGCACTGTTCCCATGTATCCCATAACCAATGCCCAGGGAGCAGAGAAAAGCACCTCCTTGTGCTTCCTCTCCTCAGGATGCTGCAGGTCCTGAGAAGTCACCTTTCAGCCTCCTTTCTCTAGACTGGGCAACCCAAGTGTCCTCAACCTCACCTCACAGGATGTGCCTTCCAGCACTTTTACCAGCTTTGTTGTCCTCCTCTGGATGCTTTCAAATACCTTAACATCCTTTTTACACTGTGGAGCCCAGAACTGCACACAGTATTCAAGTTGAGGCTGTACCAACACTAAATCCAGTAGGAGAACCACCTCTTTTGGCCACCTGGCTGTGCTGTGTTTATTGCACCCTAAAATGGCATTTGCCTTCTGGCTGCCAGGGCACACTGTTGGCTCATGCTGAGCCTGCTGTCACCAGCACCCCCAGGGCCCTTTCTGCTGAGCTGCTCCTCAGCCATTCGGCACCCAGTCTGTGCCTGTGTCCGGCATTACTCCGTCCCAGCTGCAGCACCCAACATTTACCTTTGTTGAACTGATGGTCACTCAAAGCTCTAATCTATCTACATCCTACTGTGAGGCTTCTCATCCCTCCAGGGAGTCAACAGCACCTCCCAGTTTAGTGTCATCAGCAAATTTGCTGAGGTTGCATTCCACTCCTGTATCCAGATCATAGATGAAAGTGTTCTTAGAACACTTTCTGAACAGAACTGTTCTTAGAATTGACCCTTGGAGAATATTGCTAGTGATTGTCCACCAGCCAGATGTAGCTCCATTCAATATGATCCTTTGAGCTCTGCCACTTAGCCAGTTAATCACCCAGTATAGTGTGAACATGTTTATCTCACAGCTGGACAATTTCTTCAAAAGGATCACAGAATCACAGAACTGTAGGGGTTGGAAGGGACCTTAAAGATCATTAGGTCCAACCCCCCTGCCAAAGCAGGTTCCTTAGAGCAGGCTGCCCAGGTAGGCGTCCAGACGGGCCTCAAATATCTCCAGAGAAGGAGACTCCACAACTTCCCTGGGCAGCCTGTTCCAATGCTCCGTCACCCTCACCGTAAAGTTCTTTCGCATGTCAATGCACAACTTCCTGTGCTCTAACTTGCAGCCATTGCCCCTTGTCCTATCCCCACAAACCACTGAGAAGAGGTTGGCTACATCCTTCTGTCCTCCACCCCTCAGATATTTATATACACTGAGGAGATCCCCTCTCAGTCTTCTCTTCTCCAGGCTGAACAGACCCAGGTCTCTCAGCCTTTCCTCATAGAGAAGATGCTCCAGGCCCCGTATCATCTTTGTGGCCCTCCGCTGGACTCTTTCCAGGAGATCCCTGTCTTTCTTGTACCGGGGAGCCCAGAACTGGACACAGTACTCCAGGTGATGCCTGACCAGGGCAGAGTAGAGGGGGAGGATCACCTCCCTTGACCTGCTGGCCACGCTCCTTTTAATGCATGCCAGGATCGCATTAGCCCTCTTGGCCACAAGGGCACACTGCTGGCTCATGGTCAACCTGTCGTCCACCAGGACTCCCAGGTCCTTCTCCTCAGAGCTCCTCTCCAGCAGGTCGTCCCCCAGCCTGTACTGATACTTCAGGTTGTTCCTTCCCAGGTGCAGGACTCTACACTTGCTCTTATTAAATCTCATTTGCTTTCTTCCTGCCCATCTCTCCAGCTGATCCAGGTCTCGCTGAATGGCAGCACAGCCTTCTGGCGTGTCAGCCACCCCTCCCAGGGCATACTTGCTGAGGGCAGACACTATTCCCTCATCAAGGTTGTTGATGAAGATGTTGAACAAGACTGGACCCAGCACTGATCCCTGGGGAACACTGCTAGTCACAGGCCTCCAGCTAGACTCTGCTCCTCCGATCACCACCCTCTGAGCTGGGCCAGTCAGCCAGTTCTCAACGCACCTTGCCGTCCACTCATCTATCCCACACTTTCTCAGCTTTGCTAGTAGGATGTCATGGGAGACAGTATTGAAAGCCTTGCTAAAGTCAAGGTAGATGACATCCACCGCTCTCCCCCCATCTACCCAGCTGGTGATGCCATCATAGAAGGCAACGAGGTTGGTCGAGCACGATTTCCCCTTGGTGAATCCATGCTGACTACTCCTCATAACATTCTTCTCTTCCAATTGCTTGGAGATGGCTTCCAGAACAAGCTGCTCCAACACCTTTCCAGGGACAGAGGTGAGACTGACTGGCCTGTAGCTTCCTGGATCCTCCTTCCTGCCCTTCTTGAAGACTGGAGTGACTTTGGCTATCCTCCAGTCTTCAGGCACCTCACCTATTCTCCAGAACCTTTGAAAGATGATAGAGAGCGGTTTGGCAATCACCTCTGCCAACTCCCTTAGCACACGTGGATGCATTCCATCGGGACCCATGGATTTGTGTGCACTGAGCCCACTCAGATGCTCCCGAACCACTCCCATGTCCACCACAAGGGGAGACCTCCATTTCCCAGACCCTTTGTCCTATTGCCAGGCGTGAGGAGTCCCAGGGGAGTGTCCTTGAAGCAAAGACTAAAGCAAAGAAAGCATTCAGTATCTCTGCCTTCTCAGCATCTCCCGTGATCAGGACACCCCCCTCATTCAGCAAGGGACCCACATTGTCCCTAGTCTTCCTCTTGCTGTTTACATACTTGAAAAAACCCTTCTTATTATCCTTTATCTCTTTCACAAGCCTCATCTCTAGGTGGGCTTTAGCCTTCCTTGCCGCATCCTTGTAGGCGCTGACAACACATCTGTACTCCTCCCAAGAGGACAGGCCTTTTTTCCACATTTCATAGACCATCCTCTTCCTTTTGATCTTATTGATGAGCTACTTGCTCATCCACGCGGGTTTCGTGCCCCCCTTCCCCGATTTCCTATTCTTCAGGATGCACCAATCCTGAGCATGGAAGAAGTGCTGCTTAAATGTAGCCCAGCTCTCACAAGCACCCTTGCCTTCTAGCAGCCTATCCCATGAGATACTCCCAAGCAGGTCCCAGAAGAGGTCGAAGTTGGCTCTTCAAAAGTCCAGGGTAGCAATCCTGCTTTTAGCCTTACCTCCTTTGCCTAGTTCCATCTGGAACTCCACCATCTCATGGTCGCTGCATCCCAAGCTGCCCCCAACCTTCACATCCCTAAAAAGGCCATCCCTGTTGGTAAGAACGAGGTCCAGGAGCACCCCCCGCCTCATCGGCTCCTTCACCACCTGCGTCAGAAAATTGTCCTCAACTCATTGTAGGAACCATTTGGACTGCTCGTGCCTGGCCGAGTTGCTTACCCAGCAGATGTCTGGGTAATTGAAGTCCCCCATGAGGACCAGCATTCATGATCGTGAGGCTACTAGCAGCTTCTCATAGAAGGCCTCATCGACTTCCTCCTCCTGATCTGGAGACCTGTAGTAGACCCCAACCACCGTGTCTCCCATACCAGCCCACCCCTTAATTCTTACCCACAAGCTCTCCACTAGTCCTTCACCCTCCCCCAGCGGGAGCTGGGTACACTCTAATTGCTCCCTCACATAAAGGGCAACCCCATCCCCTCGCTTCCCCAGCCTGTCTTTCGTAAAGAGGACATAGTCCTCAATGACAGCGTTCCAGTCATGAGAGCTGTCCCACCACGTCTCAGTGATTGCAACAAGATCGTGGCCCTGCAAGAAGATACTGGCCAGGGGATCAGGAATGCTACCTTCTCTGAGGAGCCCTCAGACAATCCTATGGGAGAGCTCAGAAGTTTTTCCCTGTCTTCAACAGTGACAGTAGTGATGACTTCCCCCAGCCCTTCTCTGTCACCTTTAGCTCCCCTCCCTTCCCCCATCAAACCTAGTTTAAAGCCCTGGTAATCAGCCCAGAAAGCTTGCTCCCCAACACACTTGCGCCCCACTTGCTCAGTTGGTGTCTGTCCATAGCCCACATACCTGGCCTCTCAAAGGACGGCCCAAGATCAAAATACCCAAATCCCTGGTCCAGACACCATTCCCTCAGCCAGTCATTTACCTGTCCTGTTCTGCTCCTTCTATCTGCATCCCAGTCACCCAGCGGGAGGACAGAGTAGAACACTACCTGCAGCCCCAATCCCCTCAACAGCCTCCTCAGGGATGCAAAGTCCTTTTTAATATTCTTCATTTTTCTAATAGCAGCTTCCTGGGATCCAACCTGAATGACTACGAGAGGATAGTAGTCCTCCAGCTTAATGAGTCGTGGCAGAGCCTTCCTAACGTCTCTGACACATGCCCCAGGAAGACAGTACACTTCTCTGGCAAGGTTATTTGGGCGGAAGATAGGAGCCTCAGTGCCCCTCATCAAGGAGTCCCCAATCACCAGGACTCTCCGCTCTCTTTTTGTGGGGCAGGTTACAATGCAGTGCTCCATCTGGCCCCGATCCTCATGTTTTACACTTCCCCCAATCTTGACTCTCTTCTCGGGGTTGCTTCCCAGCTTCAGACTACCGTCCAGACCCTCAGCCTCTTCCACAACGTCCCTGAGAGTCTCAAGTCTATTTCCCAGGGACACCGTGGGGGTAGGTGGCATCGTGGGTGTCGGGGGCAGATGTCTCTTTCTGCTCCAAGCCTAGACAAGGGTCCAGCTCCTTGTCTCTTGTGGACAGTCTGGCCCTCTGTTCTGCATGTAAAAAGGGATGTTGGGAGGGGCAGTAACAAAGGCCTTACTAAAATATAGAAAGATCACATCCACCAATTTTCTCTTCATCCACCAAACAGGTGATTTCCTTTCCATAGAAGGAAATCAAATTACTGAGAGAACCTGGACTGAATCCAAAATCTGCCTGTGCATCCTCTCTGTCATATCTACCATGAACTGTTAATCCCAGTTATCTCAAAAATACATCCCACTGATCCCAGAAAGGCAGGAAATAAGCCCAAGACTCCATGCAAAGGAAGGCTATCTCATAGATTTGTGCAATGGGAAGGACTATTGTAGGTTTACTCACTAATCTTCCCATAAATACCAACTATTTTTTACTTTCAGACATGGAATAGAAGATTACATTGTACTTACTTTAACTGTTCTGGTGTCCTTGAGACTTGATCTTAAGATCTCCTCAGAGATGTCCAACACCTGAGAGGGCAAGGTTCTGAACAACCTTTTCAGACAAGAGAGCTAGACCAGAAGAATTCCAGAGGTTCCATCAAAAAATATTCAATGATTTTGATGTCTGGAGCATTTTTGCATAAAGAATATCAGTTATTAAATATGATATAATGGCATTTTCAGGGCTGGAAAATGGAGTTAAATGCAGAATTTTTCCACATTCTACATGGACACGAGAGTTTTATATACTGCAGACTGTGACCAGTTAGTTATTGCTTAGACTTTTGAAACAAGCAGCTTAGCACAGTTCTAGAGCATCATCAAGGTAGGTGCTGCAAGAAGATGTTGTGCTTAGGGCTTACCATTCAATATGGATTTTCAGCTTTTCTCTAAAACAGATGCATACTCAGACAAGAGCTCCTAAAATAGTCATTCATGATGAAACTTGACCATCAGGCTCATAGTCAAACAGTGACCACTCATTAGTAGCTGTACAAACAATAAATGTTCTCATAAAAGACATAATAGAAAGCAAAATAATAATTTAATTGAGAGGCTAGGAAAAATTGGAGAGAGAAAAGACAGAATACCTACTATCAGACCGTGTTGTCTACACAGGCATAGGACCACACTGAAGTGGTCTACTTCCTGTCTGCATGGGAAAAAAATTCTCCTCATGGCCAGTTTCAATTTCTCTTCTTTCAACTTGCAGTCACTGTCTCTTATCCTTCCACCGAGCTGTTCTGAATAGCCCAGCTCTGTGTCCTCAGTGACCCCTGTAGGCACTGGAGGGAGGGGAAAGGCAGGGTTCCTGATAGGTGTCCCTGAAGACATCTCTTCTACAGACCAGCTCCTCCCACCTCTTCTCACAGAGTGCTCCAATCTGTTTGTCCCTGATTTTCCTGTATTAGGAGACCAAAACTAGAGGCAGTGTGTAGATGTAGTTTAATGAATGCTGAGTGAAGAACAACTTCCAACGTGTTTCAAAGATGGGATTCTTGGTTTCCATATTAACCACATTATCATGATGCAATTCCAGCTCCTTTGCATGAGTCGAAAACAAACAAGAGAGATGGCAAAATACCTTATTGTTCAGACACTAAAAAGTTGCACCAGGTGCACAGTTCTAGATCTAGAGAACTGATCTAGAGAACATTATGTATTTCCCTTCCAGTGGAGCCTCAGAAACTATTTATTTTGCTCTATACCTGAAAAATTAGGAGAGGCAACTAGTCTGCTCATAGTCAGCCTACAGCTCTTGTGTGCAACTCTGAGGTAGCACCTTTAACTTTAATAGTCTTAACTCCTCTCTTGGCACAATGAGAACAGCAAGATGTCTGCTTCATGAAACGCTGAGTGAAGTCTGAAGTACTTCTTAGAATGTAGTGCTACTGCTATTAGCTCAGGACACCCTAAAAGACTTAGGACAGAATTAGAAACCTGAAGGAGGAGAGAGATTTTCCTTGTAGTTGTTGCTACAGATGCACACTTTTCCATTTAAATGCAATAAAATCAACATAGGACTAGACCCCTTCTATATGCATTCTTTTCTTAGAGCACTACCCCTGAAATCAAACAAAGCAGACAACTAGAAATTCAAGACATTGATCACTCATATTCCTACAATCCCTTTGAGATATTCTGTATGGTTCTTCCTGTGCTAAGTCAGTGCTTCCTACACAACTCACATTGATTCTTTCTGAAGGACAGTAAGACAGATACATTAAGAAGGGTCATTCACAACCATTTGCTAACCCCAGGGACACTCAATCCTATTCACTGGGAGCCAGCAAACTAAAAGGAACCCCAGAATAGCTAGGGGAAAAGGCAAGGTGTCAAAACACCTAGTTCTACCTTTCCTCAGCTTTGAAAACTCTTCCAGTTTCCAGAGCAGCCATAAGAAAGAAACTGACTTTCATGCTGTGCACCCCAGTCACCCCCTCTGAGAATCCCCCTGCACGACATTTACTTTAATAGGTCTAATTATAAAGAAATGCACTTTTCAATCAGAACCAAAGAACCGGTAGGTTTTCTTCTTTAACATGCCAACCAGCTGTTTTGAAAGGTACATCTCTAATCTCTTTCCTTCCACATGTTCAAGCAGATGAAAGTAATTTTGTGCTCAACTGTCTATAAGTAATTAGACTGGGATGTAAAGGAGTCTTTATGTATCAGTTCAGAAAGAGCTACACTCTTAGCATACAGAATAATTATTAGCAATCTTCTTCATCTGTAAGGTATACCTTATGCATTTTACATGAGTCCCCATTATTAACATAACCTGACTATCAAAGCTCCATTGAAACTCATGTCTTCTTTTTCATGTAACTGACTGAAATTCCCCAGAAATATAGTAATTTGAAAACAGCAATGCTGATGATTTGTTTCAGCTGTAATTTGTTATTTTTTTTTCTCTTCTTTGTTGTTTTCCTAGTAAGGACCTAAACCAGTGGGGCTCCAATATACACAAACAAGTGTTCTGCTTTTGCTACAAGACAGATATTAATATTCAGTGAGGGTCCTAGAATGCTGCCTTTTGTCAGATTCCCAGGCTAAATTCCCTTAATCTTATTAATTAGGAGGTCACAAAAAGAATACTTTATTGGGAAACAAAATGTGTGTTCTAAAGATAGCTTAAATCACATCTATCAATTTACTAGGAATGATGATGGCAGAATACATCTTTAGAATCTGCTACAGGACTGGGCTTGACACCTCTGCAAATGGGGTAGGGCAATTACTGATAAGCTGGAGGGGCAGAAGCATCTTTTGAACTCTATGCATTAAAAAAGTTGGATCATCTCTCACAAAACAAGGGATAGCTTTGAGTCTGGGATGGTACCGAGTGTAACAAAAGTGGGGGAAGAAGCATACACCATTTTAGAATTTGCCCCCTTACACATAGGTGCAGGCAAAACTCATCAAGGTTGGAAGAAATGCATTTAAAGGCATGGCAGTTTCTTTTCATCTTCCATCGCAGACATTTTTTGGAAAACACATTCCTTCCTCTAAGTAAATCCCCCACTCTACAGCTACAAATCATGACTACATCTTTTCAAGAAACAGAGTCACAATTTTCTCAGAATCCAAGTTTAAGTTTAGTTTATCTAAAATCACAAGAGTCTCTTGGAAAGTGAAGTCCGACTATTAGACTCTTTACCACCACAGATGGAGGGGAGATGATTATTTGCCAACAGGCATGAGTTTGAACTGTGAGAACAGAAGAAGAAAAGCCAAAACCACCCATTCTTTCTGTAGCAGCTTATTACACTGACCAGAAAAGAAGCAATATTTTGTTCAAGTGCACATCAGAATGACTTTACCCTTCAAGGAGTATTCTGTGTGTCATTGCAAGCACATCCTAACTGTTCTGGTGAAGGCTTGAGAAAAATCCAGAGGTGGGCTCAGCATACTTCTAAATTGTATATGAGGGAGGAAGGAGGTGCACAGTTTCAGTGGAGTAAGCTGACAGCAGACTATGTGGTACATTCACTACCAACCCCCAACACAAAGACACATGGTCTACCTAAAAAGTTACACTGATTCTAAAAAGTATTTCAGAGAAGTTGTGCATAGAAGGGATTCACCGCAGACCAAACCAAGGGAACTGGAAATATTACCATGTGATTAAGGTGAAAAGGCAGAACTGTATTTGCATTGTTTATACCAGTGAGGGTAAAAAATCACTCTAGATTTAACTTTCAGATAGATAAAAGATTACTATTATTCACTACCCAGGAAAGGATGTGTTGCAATGAAAACAGCATCAGGCATGCATTTTTCCATTAGAAATCAATTAATCTTCATCTGCTACAGAGTTCAAATCATGTGACTTCATGCATAACAGTTAATGCATTCAAGACTGCAACATAAGTATCCCATGGAGACACAAAAATATGGAAACAGAACAGCACTGGAACTGTGATTATGTCATGTGTTCTTATCCTTCACATTATTAGATTTCTCAGAGACCAAAGGTGTGTATGATACACTACAAATGTTCTCTCTCTGCAAATATCCAAAATAATAACTTCCACATTATGTATTAGAGATGTTCTTGGACATTTGAAGCATTTAAGAAAGAGTCCGTTCCCATATTTGCTCTGGAATTTCCTTGCTAGGTGATTCTTCTCCTCACATAGACTCATGAAGATTGTAGACAGCATAACATAAAAGAACACAATAGCTGAATATTTAAAAAATACTATGCTTTTAGTGGTCAGAACTACCTTTACCTGTATACAATTTCTTTGCTTCAGTAGGTCACTCTCATTTATTCTAGGAAGTTCCTTTTTCGTGCCCACTACTACTTAACTAATTTACTCAAAAACTGGTTATGTGCTATCTGACCACATATTAAAAAATAAGTTAAAATCACTCTACCATAAAAGGCAAATTGACCAGAGGATCCATCCCTGTACAGTTTCAGATCTGTACCTCCCCTCAGTCATTCTTTCTCACAAAAAAATATAAGCAAGTGTTTCAGGACTATTATGAGCCTTTACAGACCAAAGCAATGATGCAGATTTCTGCTCCTCCTCACACACACCCCACGAACCATGAACTCAGATGTATTCAAGGAGTTTTGAAGACTGAAGATTTCATCTGGGGAGCTAGATGTATTGCAAATGCTTTTTATAACAGGTGAAAAGAGGTTACAAGCAGCCTCCAAGAAAGGCACAGCATTCATATAGGTTTTAATATGGGAGGCTCTGGGTCCTGGGAAAGGCGATTCAGGACTTCCTCTTTCCTCTACAGCTATGGACCTCACCATATGGTGACTCTCAGTCTGAGGAGGACCCAGGAGAGCCCAGCTCCTTCTGGAGCCAGAAACACTGCTTCACACTTAGAAGTAGCATGACAGTCATTCTCCTCTCTGGGATGGAAACACAGCATTTCCAGCACACTTAGCTGAGAAATAAAATGGCAAACGTAATCCTGAACAGAGATCCACTGAATCAAGCTGCTTTTGGGCTAGTCCAGCTGGCCCATTAGCACAATCTGGCTTTGTGAGGCCCATGTAGCACATAACACTTGGGAGCATTTACTCTGAACACAATAATATCTAATAAGAAGCAAACCCCATAGATCTTCAATGTTCTTAATTCATTTCCTGCCCTTGAAAGAGTTCACACTATAAATAAAACAACAACCAGGGCAGAAAAGCCTACGTCTGTCACTGCCTGTGTGCCACAATGGCCAGCTGCTCCACAGGAGGGAGACTTTCCCAGCCAGGGCCCATCAGCACCCAGAAAGGAATCAGGGGAGAGATAGGGATGGTGACCAGGGCCTGCACAGAGCCCCAGGATGGTTGGGCAGAGCCCTGAGGATGTTGAGGCCCAGTGGGCAGCCAGCCTGCAGCAGGAATCAGGTCCAGATAGGACAAAAGGGACACAGAACTCTAAGTCTTTTTGAATGAATTATTAATTTAAATGGAAAAAGCACAACAGCTTGAGAAAGAGGACTTTTGCCTGACTGACCTCAGCCCACCCAGCCAGCGGCATGGCTCAACAGCCTGCACCCATGACTGAGCAGGGTTTTTCCTTCATTGGTCACAACAGTATCAGCAGAGATCTGGACTTTTGGTCCCGCTGTATCTCGTTAAAGAGCAAATTCAGCTGCTGTGTGAGACTAGCTTCTATGTTGGATGATGCCCTGAAGCTCATTCCAAATACTAAAAGCTTACAGAGCTGAGGAAGTTGCAAAGGGTAAGGTCAGTAGGTCATTAAAATGGTAAAGATGAAAACAGTCAGTATGCCGGATAAGTTCAAGCTACAAAGGAAACCCTCATTTCCACCTTGATGCACACCTCCAGTATTAATTGTGCTATCTAGATAAAACCTTAATAAGTCATGGGTGGTATCTGAAGATATTTTTCATTATTAATTAAATAAATAAAAGCAATATTTCATTTTAAAAGTTAGGATCCCTGTTTATTGTATCTGAGCAGTAGAACAAGCTCTGTGAACAGGTTCTGCAGATAGCATTTTTTGTTAATTTTTTTTTTTTTAAGTGAGCCATTCTGCATCTTCCTTTTCTGTGTTTGTTCACATTGTGACTTTTCCATGTGTTTACCCTTTTTGCATGATATGAATTATACTAAGAATGTACATCATGGGAATACATCTCTGTGTGGAGAAAAAATGTGAATTTTCTTTCCTTTTTCATTCTTTTAGCTGAGGGTCTGTGACTGCTTAGTTTGTTTGCCCTAGATTCTATGAGCACTTGGCATGATTTTATGATGTATAACAATCTTTCCATTTGTTACACTTTTAAATATATAAATAGAATGTAAAACAATGGGCAAGATTCACCAGGAGGCTCCTGATGCCTTCTGCTACTGTGAGTGGATGCATCCCTAAGCCCCCCATGTTGGCTGACAACCAGAAGATGATGATCTCTCTGACCCTCATCTAACAAAGCTCTTAATTTTCATGGATTACACCCATGTTAAATTATTATCATTATTATTATTATTATTATTAAAATCCTTATGTGATCTCTTGGATTAGAGATACAAATTCCAGTGTCTGGGCTTCTCAAGCCCATTACTTATAAGCATCTAAGCACGGAATTAGATGGACAGTCATGTCCTCTCAGTTTTTGATCAGAAAGTAATCAATTTTTGGTAAATTACACAAGGAAACAAAGCCAAGCATGTATTATTCTGCTCATTCCCAATAAGTGAAATAGCACAGAATATATGAAATGTAAACAAAACTTTCCATTGTCAGCCTGTCTCCTGTCAATAAAACTCAGCTGTGTGACATAACTAAACTAACTTGCCTTTCAAAAGCTCTCAGCTATAATTTACCCCACTGAGATCACACAAACTGAGGTCCTGTCCTGGGACATATCAAAACAAGATTACTGGAACTCTTTCTGAGTAAGGTAAAGCAGAGGATCCTGTCTGGGAGCTGAGACACCCTATGCAATGGGCAGTGCAGCCAAGCTCCACAGCAGAGAGGCAGGTTCCTCCATTCCTTAGGAGAGAGCTGCAGATAAGATGAGAAAAAATCACCATGATTCTGTTGCCTCGACCCAGATAGCTGTAGGCAAGTTAGAGTCTGGCCTTTTTTGTTTGTTCGTTTCTGTTGAGAAACTTGTCTCTGCTACTGATGGTGATAGTACAGTTATGAAAATAACCAACCACGTAGCAGCCCTAGTTCTTTGCTCTCAGTAGCATAATAAAACAAGTACCTTTGCTGGTAAATAAACAGCTGTTGAAGTAATTCTTTTGATCCCTTTGAGTCCCATGTTTAGAAAGCATTTGCTCTTGATTGTTCCATTATGGGTTCAAACTCTTTCCAGGACACGTCATTGATCTCCTCTCTGAGTTTTCATCAGTGCTGTACTTAATTGTGAGGAACGGTCTGAAAGAAAATATTGCCAGTTCATACTGAACTCTGAGTTCAAAGAAGGGATATGCTTCCTCTTGGTTGTTTGAATGTTCACTCTTCATTTCAGATTGTCTTTGAAATTCACTTTGCTTCTTAGGGCTTGTTTTGTTTGGGTCATTTTTGCCCTGTAGAACATAGCCTATAAAGAATTCAGAAGAAACCAAATTTAAGTGAAGAAAAAAAAAAATAGAGCAAAAACATAGTATTTTATCCATATCGAATTCTTTGCTGTCTACTGTGTTCTCTCTCTGTCACCTGAAACAGTGTTCCTCACTAGGAAAAAATATTCAACACAATTTTTAAGCAGCTTGGTTTTATTGGGAAAGGTGATGATGAGTTAGTGGTAATATGAGTCAGACTGAATGCTTTCATGTGTCGTGTCTCATCCAGAACTCTAGTTTCCTTTCCCCTCTGAGGACACATTTACAAGGAATGCACTTTTCTCATCTTCATTTGTGCACACTACAAAAAACACCTCATTATTTGATACAGTTGGCAACTGTCTGTGCCCAGGACTGAAAAACAGACTTTTTAGGGGAAAGAGGTGTTTCTGGCAAAATTGCTCAATGAATGAGTAAAGATAAGTACTAGCAGCCTCCCTGCATTCAATTTACCCATATTCCTTAAAGCAGTTCTTTTTGTTAATTACTGCTAGAATGCATCATGAATCCATTAGACTCTGAAGGATACCAAGGCTTTGTCTCACTGTCAAGGCATTTACTTACATACATCCCATCCAACTTTAATCACCAAATCACAGAATCACAGAATTTTCTAGGTTGGAAGAGACCTCAAGATCATTGAGTCCAACCTCTGACCCAACATGGAAACCCTGGACCCCTCCCTAGGGAGGTTGTCGTTTCCATAGGTAAATCAGAATTTAGGAGGGTTAAATCATTTTCCAGAGGTACCTCTTTCTCTCAAGTAGCACTGAGAGTGGATATCAGATAATGTTAAGATGAAAGTCATGTTGGTACTTCATTAAGTACCAACATGTAAGCTATCTCTCTTCGATTCCTTACCCCAAGTACATTACTGATCACAATATGGAATTCATAGAAATCCTATGGTAAGAGGCTTGTATAGAAGAGGGATCTACATTTCCTTAAAGTAGATGGATAATATAGAACTATAGCTCTGCAAAACTGGCTTATTGCATCATTTCAGGAGCACATGAATCTTCTAAAAGCAATAAAGGGCAAATTATGTCTCCAGCAACACCCACATCTCAAAACAGGTACCTGCAACACTACACCATAATCAGAGCTAAATGCAAAGACATGAGCTGTCCCACAGTTTATATGAACCAGTGTAAATTACATGTCATGGACTTTGTACAGTAAAAAAATAAAATAAAATAAAATAAAATAAAAATATAAAAAAGTGTGGGGAGATGGAAAAGGGAGAGGGAAGTTACATCTTCATATTTATTTTGCTTCATAAATATGCATTCCCCCTATGACCCTTTTGTGTCCTGGCACAGAACTGTGCTGTTTTTCATTTTACCATTAAAAAATGTCACATCATAAACAACCAGTTCCAACTGGCATGCATAAAATCTCACACTCAGCTTTTCTTGAATAATCAAGTGCTTCATGCAATAATATTTAAACTGATAATTATGCACTGTTTGATCAGCTTGTATACTTATACTGGACACCTGATTAGCAAACACTACAGTATTTACTCATTTTTTTCTTCCAGAGGCCATCTATCTATCTTCTGCTAATATTACTCCCTATTGCTACAGTGTCTAAGCAATTTTCGTATATTTAAAAACAGAAATAACATTATCCTTTCCTTTCCTTTCCTTTCCTTTCCTTTCCTTTCCTTTCCTTTCCTTTCCTTTCCTTTCCTTTCCTTTCCTTTCCTTTCCTTTCCTTTCCTTTCCTTTCCTTTCCTTTCCTTTCCTTTCCTTTCCTTTCCTTTCCTTTCCTGCCCCCTTCCTCTTCCCCTCCCCCTTCCCCTTCCCCTCCTTTTTTCCCAGCTGGGTTAATTTATAGGTTGGTCAATTACTTGCATTATACTCATTATCTTGTGTATAAACAGGTTCTTTAAAGTAAGTGCCTGTGGAATTTGAAAGCTAAGGCTAAAAATACCTGAATTATGCATTTGTTTCTGAAAAGCCAGGAATCACCGCTATCCTCTCAATGGGGTCAGAGGGTTCTACAGAGCTTCTGCTCCATCTCTTGAGAAGGTTCTCTCTGCCTGGGAGCTTCCCATGTTAACTAAGGTCTTCTTGGCGTAGTAGACCATACCTGCCATGAGAGATCCCGCTTAAGGAGACACAGCCATCACTTGGGAAGAGAAATACCCTGCAGTCATCCTTCCCACCATAGATGCTATAATTTACTCTGCATTTAATACAGCAGATAATAATCACATAGGCAAAATGAACATGGGCAATGAGTTTTCTTCACCCCCAACATCTTGGTCTCCCAATAGCATTCTTTATACCCAAATGATCCAAAGATTTCATGTCAGCTTAGCTATCTGAAAGTAAAGGCATTTAACACAGGGAGGACATTGTGCAGGAGGTGCAGTCCTAAGCACGTCTTCTCGGTATTGTTTTGGCATAACTTTAGTCAGCTGCTCTTGGCTGAAGGCATAGAAAAAGTGGGCTGATCACTCAGCACTATTATCTGACTCACCAAAGTGCTATTGCTGAACTCATCTTCTGGCATTCAATATGTGCAAGCACAGGGGAAAAAGGAGCAGGCCTGCCTTACTCCCATGATAGTGTCAGTCTAAAACCAACCCATAACATCCACTTAGCGCCTCTTTAGAAGAGCTAAATGGATTTTGTAAATTCCTTTGGTAAATTAGTGTTAGTGTTATTCATATAAATCTTGCCGTTAAAATGATTTACCTCAACTGTAACATTATTAATGTTCAGTAAATTAGGTCCATAAAATGACATTTGCCATGCCATTAACTGAAGATAATCCACAAAGCTCATTTCTAACCCCCTTTATATTTTTTATAATGTCCTTCATAAACACTGTTGTAGCTCTCTTAGATGCATGCATTCGTCAGTATATTGATAGCTCTGACACAGCATACACTTCAGATCAATTACTGAATTGGGAGACTAATTTAGACAATCTTTACTTGTGGTCAGAAGAAGATTCATTATTTATGAGTGCAAACAAAACTGTATCATTGTTCTTCAATTCAAAACACATGTTCCTTGGAACATCAGCCATCCTCAGACTTTCTTTAGTCAAAGTAGATTATGGCCCTGGAAAATGCTGGTAATTTCAGAAACTGACTGAACAAACATCTTTCAGGAATGAAAACAGAGCCCTTGAAGCAACAAAAAAAAAAAAAAAAGTATTTAAAAAGACTTTACACAGTGGCCAAAAGATAGATCTCACAAAGCATTGTAAGCTTATTACTGTTGTTTTTCATGTTCTTAAACAGAAAACATTTCCATTAAAGCCATGTGGTAGCTAGAGGTGCATTCACAACACATACAATTTTATTTGAAAGGAAAAGATCTTAGAAGTTATAGTTAATTGGTCTGATTGCTCAATTGCTTGATTTCGCAAATGAAAAAAATGTCTAACACTAGCATTACCATTCCATAAGACATTAAGCATCCTCTAATGAAATGAGGATGATGTCATTGAATCATGTCTCTCTTGATGGATTTGCAGAGCAGTTGACTTGTAGATGACCTCACTGCACTGGGATAGAAGAGTTCATACCTGCCTAAGAAAAGAACCAGGTACATGGAAAAAAGTCTGATCAAGAGGATTTAATTCCATAAAATTATTGTAACAATTATAAGAATAAGAATCTCCATCTTCTTTAGGCCACAAGTGTGGGTTAATAACAAAATGAGGGATTAATTTTACAGTGTCAGTTTTGTGGCATCAAAAGAGAAGGAAGAGGTCTGCCCAGTGAGATTTGCTTGTGACCACTGTTACTTGAAACTGCCCCAAAACTGAATGAAAATCATAAGGACCATGCTTAGGTGGTTTGGGAAGTTACCGCCCTTCAGCTGCTGGCCTCCATCTAAAATGTAGTATTTAGCTATGCTTGCACTCCCCAACTGCTTCAGCACAAATACAAGTATTCAGCTTGAAGGATCCACAGAAATGTTTTAGCTGTTGAAGTGTGACCCAGGGGAGACATTTGACTGTGCCTTAGAGATCTATTGATATCTGAGGGAGCTCCTGCCAAAAGGCCACCTTCCTCCTTATGTGCACTACCAGGTTTGTGCACCTGTTCATGCTAAAAGAGCAAATAGCAAACTCATATATTTGCTTTTTGCAAATATATGCCTGATTGAAGGCATACTTGACTGTTTGAAGGAAGATTCAATCTTTGAAAAGTGTCATGCTGACAGATTTGTTACCTAGCTAGCTATCACTACCCAGAAGTACAAGATCAACTTGATCATATTTAAATTCACTACATCTCCAATACAGAGTTAATTAGTTTGTTTGTTTGTTTGTTTTTAATTAAAAAAAAAAAAAGGTCAGCCTTTGTTTCTGCACTCAGACTACTCAAACTGTGCAAGCAGGAAATGGCTGAAGAGTATTTCTGTAGTCAACTCCAGGAGCTGGCACAAAATTTTAAAAGGGATAGACATGGATAGACACTGCCATAAAGGCCAAAATTCTCATATGAAAAATGGAGATGTTGCCCCTCCTGTGCCAGAAGCACCAGAAGTCTTGAGTAACACAAAACAACGAAGGGGCTACAAAATACCCAGAGAATTTCAGGCATCGCAGAAGATGAAAGATGTTCCATCTTCATCCTACAGAGTTCAAGGTGCCAGGAACCAACTGCTGTTCTCCATGGATGTTCAGTCTCAAGCAGAAGGGCTTTACATTGTTAGCCTATACTTGGTGTACTTATCTCCTTTTGTGAGGCCCAGATTTAAGCCTTCAGCCCCTCTTGAAATGTGTCTAATGTCCACCCGCTCACACACAGAAATCATAAAACATTGTCAGGCATAGTATTTTTAGAACATGAAAGTAATAGAACATGAAAGTCATGATTGCCACAACAGAAGTCCAGCTTCAGCTCTAATTAATAATGCATGCTGCCCCAGACACTTCTTGCTTTCTATATGTGATGGCGTGCTTCATGTGATGTGCAAGCTAGCTTGATCCAATTCTTAATAAGTACAAGATGCTGTTGTGGCTTTTGTTACCTGTTCTTCATTAGTTATTAGCAACAAAACACTAAAATTTATTGGGCAAGACTGGCTAATTGAAGGGAAAAAAATATGAAATAAAAGCAGGACATTTCTTTTATGTACAAACTATACAAAAAGATTATTTGCATTTTAATTTTGAAAACAGAATGAAATTTTAGAAACTTTTGTGGTAGAAGAGCTTAGTAGACAAAAGGAATTATTAGAGGTTTCCATATATTCAAATCCTCCTGAAATAAAGTATAAAATTTCCTTGAAAAACATATAATACTTGAACTTTGAATAAAACAAAAATGTATCTATATTACAAATGGCCCGATAACCTAAACTTTACACACTTAAAGGTTACGCTTCATTTTACTTATGGATTTTTACAGTTAAGGGGGAGAGAGAGAGAGAGAGAGAGAGAGAGAGAGAGAGAAAGGGTGAGAGGGGGAGAGGGGGAGAGAGAAAGAGAGAGAATACACAGATTTTTATTGGTATAAATTTCAGCCAGCTCTAGTAATTTTTTTTTGTCTGATTCAGTCAGCCTTAAATGTAGGGCAATACCTGACTGCTTGCAAAAAGCATTAGTGAAAACTGGCCTTAGTCCTTGAAAATAACTAGTCTCATTGTGGACTTCAGCAGTAACAAGTAATTATAAAAATGAAGTTTTATCAGCCCACTGATTAAATGACAACCATGCAGAAGATATTATAGAATACATAATGAATATCAGAAATTTGATTTTTTTTTTGTCTTGTTTACACAACATTATTGTATTTTCATCTCTCTAAGCTGCTGTAAAATCATTATTATGTATGCCACAGTGAAAGAATTTAACACTATTACTATTATCATCATCACTCAGGATGATTATATACAAAATGTACAGTCATTTTCACCTCCTGTTATGCCTTAGCCATGCTATACTACATGTACACCTTGTGATATTTGATTGTTTTAAATAAGATATGCATAGACTTACTCTGCTCTCAGTTACAGCAGTGCATGTTCAGCGAAGCCAGCTGTGTGGCAACAATGACTGCGGGTTTTGGTTCATTCTTATCCTGTCCTAGAATAAAAGGAATACATGCTATTTTTAAAGCTTACATTTTCACTTGTTCTTGTATTGATAATCTCAAGGCAGATTTAGTACCTTGCTTGCAGAGTTCAGCTCAGATATCTAAAGATAACCCTGAAGCAAGTTTCCATATCACTAATACTCTTCACATATTATTTTGCTGATCCCGAGAGGGAATCTATAATAATACAAAGAGAATCTGGAAAAGTGAAACTGTAAAAGAAATATACTGTATTTGTGGTCTTGAGAAGGAAAAGCAGCATTAGAGTGTTTAGCCTTTGGCCAATACAAAACCTATGACCATGAACAGCCTTTTACAGAAAAATCAGATATATAAAGAAGATTCAGGTAAGTGATCAGAGCTGTATGTATTTGAAGCTGCAGCAGTTTAACTCAAGCCATTTTCCATCATTCTGTTAATTAACCAGGTCCAAAAATGTGTGTGAACAATTTTATCTCCATTGAAATCTATGTTTAGGAATGATAGCTAAAATGAGATACATGTATAAGCTAGACTGAAACAGACCTTAGGCCAAAGCACTCTCTGTACAGTGCATTATGTCTAAGTTGGGGGCATTATCATCAAATGTACTGCTCATCCTTCTCCTTGTGAACATCATCCTGGAAACATGAAACACACGTTAGCAGGGAACACCTACTTCGAACCTAAGCTCATTGCCCAAGCACTCAGTTGATGGAGTCATACAGGATGACAGTGTTGATACTGGAGATCCCTTTTCCCCATTAAATTCAGAAGGAGCCCATATAGCTAACTTGGCATAGATACTTCAGTTAAAGCTGAATGAGATGATTCCAAACCAAAATTAAGTTACCTCTTAATGGATGGAAATCATAATTTTTAAAGTTACTATGCCAGAGGCAACCCAAGAAGGCTGACAATGGGCTGCTGGCTATGAAGATCAGTGTGTTTCCATGAAGCACTAAATAAACAATAGGAGATGGAAGAAGAGGCCTGCATTCCTTAAAAGGACAAGATGTACGAAAAGTAAACTCATGGTTTTAAAAAAGAAAACAACTAAGAACAGAAAACAAAGCAGGCTGTTTCTAAAAGTAAACTTGAATTGCCAAATGTGTTTAATGTAAAGAACCCAGCATGTGGCTGGATCAGAAATATACATTAAGGAAAAAATCTTGTGTCTGGAATAAATTTCCAAACCATTTTGTTTCCTTTAATAAGAGAACATAGAATATGGGGGGAGGGTATCTGACACCACAACTCTGCCTTTTCTTAGCTGTGCAGAAAGGATTTTAAGGGCTGCAGACATTTTACAGAGTAGCTCTAGGGGGAAAAAGGACCTAGATTTACCCACTTAATTTAAGGAATTTAAGTTAAGCACCTATTTGCGTGGACTTCTCTACTGTCAAAACGTTCATCTCCAGGGAATAAGTGAGATCTAAGATGGGCTACGTGACTCTCTGAAAGCCTGTAGTTCTTTCAACTCATGATAGAGATTGTTTGCAGTGAGGACATTCCTAGCAGTCACTAAAACTAGGTGTCTATAAGAAGGGATGAATACCAGCCCTAGAACCAAGCCATCAAAACCGTCATGAGAAAGCACAGAAAACTGCTGCTTGGTCTATGTAAGTGCTGATGAGCGGAATCTGTACATCCCTGTACTTTCAGCAATGATGCTGGCCTACCATTCCCTCCAAGTCAGGAAAAATAACAGAGTCAATGACATAGCCTTTTTAGATCCTTGACAAAGAACATTAGTTGCTGCTTCCTGCAAGCCATAGAGCAACCAAAGTCAGCATTTTCTGAACAACTCAAGGGTCAATCATCAGTAGATCGAGAGGAAGATATCTAGAGGGGACAGCTACAAAAGACAGGATATATCTTCTGCACAGCTGCCTGAACTGTAAAGTGCTATGCATTTTATCAAGCACTGCTGTGTTCCTGGTATTCTATAACTCTCCACACTTTGTGCTGGTTTCCTATGCACTGAGATTTTTTTTTCTGTGTTATAACTAAGGCTTTCTTTCTAGACAGTTTTTCTGCTTGAAATATCATAGAAAACTGTGCATATCTGCTAGTTTTCTTGCTATTGATTACTATTTTTGTGTGAGGTAAAATTTACCTGCTGTCTGACCTACATGTTTCCACAGTTTTGTCAAAAGCATTGGCATAAGAGCTCTTAAATAACATAAAAAAACTCAGATAGTAAAATGCTATTAGCATCAGTATAGTCTATGGACTGACCAGAAATGTACTTTTGTTCTACTCACATAAATTGAAATAGTACTGAAAATTTTACAAGTTACATTCTTCACCAAAATCCCTGCAAAACTAGTAAAAACTAAACCTTAGCACTCATCTCCCAACACTGATATCACAGGTCTTACTTCTACATGTTGATATTGTCAGAAGGTGGTATATTTAACAGCTAATCTTAACCACCAAATGTCAGGTTGGGAACATGGAATTATAATAACATTTGAAAATTCTTGTCCATATAATTTCTCTAAAAATATACGCTCTTCATTATGCTGTAGGATAACAATGTATATGTCATGTTTCCAAGACAATTCCACAGTTGCCTTGCTAGTACATAAGAAGATTTGCTGAGTTTGAGCTTATAGCTTTTACTGAAAAACATGATGCTGTGACTAAAGAAAGATTATATGGAAAGTCATGGCTTCTTAATCCTAAAAGCCTGCCCAGAAGTCCACTGCTCTTTTTCTAAACAAAATGTCCTTCAGACACTACAGTACATGCAACAATATCCACTGTGTGTATCAGTGTCTTTATCATACAATGGTCTATGTAAGTGCCGATGAGCGGAAGAACAGAACAGAAGATGAGAGCATTCATCAAATTTGCGTCTTTCTGGGCTTTTAGGTGAGCACTTGCAGTGAGCTCACCAGGCTGTAGCCTGTCTGGACATTAAGTGGTGCTGCAGGCATGCAGCACTCTAGTCAATACTAGTTTGCAAGACTTTGTTCTTTCCACTGAAATGCTACATCTCCATGACTGATAGACATAGATGATAAAATAGATTCCCCAGGGTACCTTGCATTCTTTCTTTCCTTCCAAAAAGACTGCTTTGAAGTGACGGGCAAAGAGATGTTATTCAGGTGCAGAAAATTTCCCATTACTGCCCTTATGCTTATGCCTTAGGAATCTCCACACCCACATTGAGTGAAACAGTTTGTAAATTGTTTGTACACAGAAGAGACCTAAGTTTGTGCTACTGCAGGATGTGGCACCATCAACACGTGACAGTGTCATGTAGTTTTAGCATGAGGTTGTGAGTGTCTTTTGGGCTTCTTACTCGCTGACTGGATTCAGGTCCAATGTTTGTCTAAATGGTATTAGGCATGAAGTAATTTGCCCTCTGATTTGTTCCGCATCTCATACATCTTATATTTTATTTGCATTATAGTTGTACACTTCAAAAATGTGTTGTATAATTCCTATGGTATGATAACATTCTGACTTGCCATTTCTGTTTTCTATTCAGTAGATTTCAGAGTGCTATTACCAGTCCCTTGCATACTGACACTCTTTCAAAAACTCTCCCAAATTTTTTCTTTAAGTTTTCTCTATCTGCAACCAAAATACTTGAATCAGAACAGTCCAAGAAAATCTGTGGGTTGACCTATTTACCCACATCCTTTGCAGCAGCATAGTTTCTGTTTCTTTTTTAAGTCACATGCTGATATACAACATAAAAAGTGACCTTAAATGCAAATCAAATATTGCAGAAGAGTAATGTTGCAGAATTAATTTCCTGAGCTTTTGGTAATACTAATACTACTACTAATAATAATAACATTTCACAGATGTAAGATCTTATATTAATTTCACAACTATCATGAAGACTCACATTACATTATAACCTGGGAATATTCTAGTAGATTTTTACAGCATACCAGCTGCACTGGAGAAATAAACAAGAATGCCTCTAACACCATAAATTGGGAACTGGTGGAGACATAATTCATATTTTTCAGATAAAACATATTTTAGATAACAGATAATCAAAGAATTATTTGAACCATTCTTTAGAGTATATTATAAGCTATTTTGCATATGAGAAATGTTGAAAAAGCATTAGAGTTCAGCCTATGTAACTTTTTTCAGCAGCTTTACAGATATAAATGAAAATGTCAAGTGCTTCTAATAGGTTAGTTTATGGGACTGTGCTAAGTATTTATAGAGATTGGTCTGGATGATTTTCCATTAGGTACAGTACTGTACAGTTTTTGGCTCATACTTGAAGGAAGTTATAAACCAAAGTGGGTTCCTCATTCCTCAGCATTTGACATATTCTGATTGCAAAACATTTGGGGTTTTACACGATTTATTGTAAATAATCTCTCCTATAATGTTCACAGCACAATAATTCACAACCCTGAGGCAAGTGAGTTCTGCAAAAATGACATTATATGGAAGATAACTTTTCAGAATTTACCATTTGTACATCATGTTCAGAATCTATAACACATGTAAAGTGGTCAAATCTTCATCTTTTAAATATTATTTTCTATCATTTTGTGGTATTTTATTAAAAATAGTTACAGCCAGCCTAATAACTTGACTGATAACTCAATATGTTACCACATCCCACAGTAGGATACATTGGAAGTGAAGAAACAGGACATCTTGAGTATAAGATGCCCAGCATTGGGTCCTGCGTAATGAGAGCAGTCTGGTCGTCATAAAAGCAGATGAGACAAAAGTAAAGGCTAACATTTAGAAAAAGTATATGGCACTACAATTATGTTGTTAAAATGATATATTTTCTTAAACACGCACACACAAAATATATAGTTTGCTTTTAGTAACCTTTAAGTGAAACTGGGAATCAGCCCTTTTCCCTTGTATTAATCTGTTTTCACCTGTCTTTTTTCATTGTTCTTTTTGAAGATGAAATTATGATAAATTATTGCTGTTATTTTTTATAATACTAAAAAGAACACTCTGTGCAGTTGAATAATTGGACTTAGAATCTGAATATTTGGGTCCTGTTACCAGTTTTATGACTGATTCAGGGTATAGAAGGGAATGTGTACACTTAATTAAAAGACTTCTTGTTCTTCTCCCAACCTTTTCCATCCAAACCCACTATGTCTGGAATTTTAAAAAGCTGTTAGAGAAACTTAGATTTCCAAGTGTAAATCCATTATAAATAGTCAGTAACAACTGTAATAAGATGCCCATTCCATTAAAAAGGAGAGGGGTGTCTGAGAGGCAACCCACTCTTCATGGCTTACCAAGGTAACCTTGTAAGGCTCTTGTAGCCCAGGAAATGAGCACCTAGGATAGAACCAAGATGTTGGGACAGAGGCTGTGGTCATCAGGAATGGCTACTGCTTAGGCAAAAATTCAAAGCCACTCTCTTTGAGGGCCCATGATCTCTATAGCTTTATGACAGTCTTTGGCAAGACTTCTCTCTCTCCCTCTTGCCCCATGTTATACCTTTCTGTCATCTTGTGGGACATGTTGCAAGGGAAAGATTTCTGGCTTTGGGTGAAGGTTCTGTTCTGTTCTTCAGGAAAGGTCCAACCTTCCCAGAAGACAGCTGGACATACTGTAGATGAACTGAATCAACAGTGCCCCAGCAAGATGGACAAGGAGATTCCTGAGCCAGATCAATCTGGCTATATATTTATACATATAAAGCACCTATCACCATGTTGGTAATCACTCTTTGAAACCACTCTAATAGCAGTTTCCTGAACCAGCACACTCCCAGTAAGAAAGGCTGAATGCCTTTGTGTCAGAGATGTTGTCTGCCTGAATCAATGTAGCTCACCTGAGGACTGAGGAGAACAAGTCTGCACTTGGGAAATAACCAGCTCAGTGGTCTGACTGCAGAGATACTCAGAAGTCCTAGGACTGCAGTTCACAAGATCTTTACAAGGATGGTCAGTGTTATCATACGATAGCTGTTTGTGATAACGGATATACTGAACACAATTTGCAAACATTGTTCAGTGTACCTCTAAAACAAGACATCATCAGCTTTCTTCCAAATAAGTTCATCTTTACAGAAGTTCATCTCCTAAGATGAAACTTTTCCTGTTCAAGCCTTTTCACTGAGATGTTGCCTTTATACATCATTTAATTCATATCCTGACTTCGCACTGAGTACTAGTATATCTCTTTGTTCCCTAAAAGAAGCACCTCCCATATCAATCAGAGTGCACTGCTAACAAGTCAGACCTCTCACTGGAATATTTCCTGAGTCATTTTGATAAGGTTTAGGAATTTCAGGGATAGCAGTGAAATTTAATTTTAGTGATACCTTCTTTAAAGTTGGGAAATAGATATTACCCCAAAAACAAGAACTTGCACATTTTAATATTTCAAATTAGGAGGAATTCTTGCCAATTCTCAGAAACAGTTGTTTGTTTGTTTTGGATTTTTTTAAAAAAAAAAAAAAAGGATATGTGAGACCTGAAACTGTAAGTGTTGCATCTAAATCCATATTTCACATAAATAAATAGCCTACTTTACAGAAGAATTGAAATACTAAATGCACAGTGTTTCCATTTATTACAATCGGGAACCTAATTCCCAAGGGAGGAAAAAAAAAAATGAAAAAGCTTTCAAAGCAGATCCTGCTTGTATCCTATTCATGGGATTTGACTGGCTTGGTGTTTTCATGATAGATGTTCTGCAGAACCTGAACTGTCGTTCTCTTTAAATAAGCCACAAAATTACAAAAAAATCTTCAAAAACTGAGCAAATTTTAAGCCCTATGGTGCTGAACATGCAGACAAGTAAAGACAATACTCTGCAAGTTGTGAGCTCCCAGGGCTCTGTTCTTCCCAAGGGATTAAGCCTAACCCCTAATGATAGCACTCAAAAGTGTCAACAGTGATTATTCAAATTCTGATCATTTCAGCCTATGAGACAGGGAAGGTTTAGGGAGCTGCTGGAGAAAGGTAAATGCTAAAGAAAAGTGTTAGGAGGTGGACCAAAAGGACAGAAAGAAATGAAATAGGGGATGGGGGCGGAAGGGAAACTGAGAGTATAAATAGTGCTCCATGAATCTAAATTGTGAGCCCATGGTAAATGCCAAAAGAGGGCACCTAAATGATAATGTCTATTTTTTTGGTTATTAAAAAAAAAAAAAAAAAAAAAAAAAAAAAAACATAATAATAATAATGAAGGCTTTAGGTGACATTTTTCAAAGCATGCAGCAAGAGATGAACAGATGGAGCCTGTGTCTATTTCCAGTGTTGTGTTTTGAACTTTTAGCTCAAAAGGCCTAGGGGTAAAATTAACAGTTAATAAATATGAAGCTTTCAAATATTTATTGCTTTGAAAGAAATTGCTCCTAAATAAAAAGAAAAGTTGACACCAGTCAAAATAATCCCAGAGAAACATCTATGTCCAATCCTTAGGAAACCTTGCCATTTTTCTTTCCCTCTCTCCCACCTTTCCTTGTCTTTGCTTATTTGTTTGCATTTTGATTCTCATTTATTGTCAGTACTTAATAATTCATCTCAATTTACCAAGGCTTCATCATTGCAAAACATGCACCATCCCTCTGCAGATTGGCTGTGCAGGCTTAAACAACCCAATAATAACCACCACATGTACTACATGATTTTTGTCTAAATTGCCATGGCACTTCAGGTGAAAGGCATCCTGTGTGTCTGTAATGTCAGGATAGGTTGAAAACCTACAGGTCAGATGCTTGAGTCTTGGTTGTGAACACCACCAAATATCTATGTGCAAAGGGTGTCAGCTTCAGTCTTTATCAGCCACTGCAGTGACAGTTCTGAGTCTTCCAAGCAGAGATCAACAGTGATCCTTGAAGACAGTGCAAGATTAATGAGAGCTTGACCTCCCTGAATGTCAGGGACAAGGAGTTCATTGTCACAGGACTCGCTAGTCAATATAAACATACAACATGCATTTGCTATTATTTAAAGCAGAGTATTAGTGACCAGAAGGCTAAATCTGAATATCTTCAAAATTATTACCAGCCATGCAACACTAATCAGCCCAACAGTATTAGTTAGTGAAAGCTTGAGGCACAATGCTGCATGGATTAGCCATGCCTAAGCTGTGTCCATCCATGCCCCATAGCCGCCCACCAGAGGGTGACACAAAGGCACAGCTGCGGTACTGGCTACTTGTGACCTGGCCACAGACATGGAAGGAACAGAGGTGTACAGGAGCTTTATGCTGGCTCTCTGTCCTTATAGCAGGCAAGGTAAGGGAGAACCCAGTGCTCATGGTTTGATCAGGAGAGGCCAACACATGGTACAACAGCTAAAACATTACCCAGGTCCCACATAAAGCAAAACCAAAGAAGGGTAGGTGTATCCCATGCCAGCCTGAGCTTCAGCTCAATGTTAAAAGGACAGTACAACATATTTATCAAAACACAAATGTTGGCTGTAAAAAATAATGGATTTGAATTTAAAATGTTACAGGCATGTTGACTTTGCACTAACATTGTCACTCTGATGTCATTAAAAAATTCAGCACCCCTCTCTAATGTTTAATTATCACAAGCGTTGAAGCAGGGCACATAGACCACATCCCATAGTGCTTAATGGGAAAATAACATATTGTCACTGTACTTACTGCAGTCTACTTCAATTTCATAACATTTTTAAATCAGCAAGGAGGAGGAACATAAAAAGAACTGAATGATGCTGTCAGACTTAAATGGATGCTTGCTGTTAGATTTGTAAGAGTGGTACACCTGAATACAAGGCAGATTGCTGCCTTATAAATATGTATAGTAATAATGCTGGAAATGTGTAGTGGAGAGAGTACTTAGACTGGTCAGCTTTTTATTCCTTGATTAAAAAAATAATAATGAGCTTTTCATAGTGCCAAAGCCACATTCATGCTGTGTCTTTGTGGATCTAAGTAAAACAGGCTTGACCCCTGAAGTCACTTTTTAATAATTAACTCTCTCTAAGTTCATTAAACACTAATTGAAGCTACAGAAGAAAAAATTGTGAAGTATATGCAGACAGACAGAAACACCAAATGTGATTAAAGATACTGACTGTGGTATATATGTGCAATACAGTACATGCATTATATAGATTTCAAACTTAATTCCATAGAGATTTTTAACTCCTTTATCTCATGATGAATTCTACCATGCTCAGTGATACTAAAAGTTTCATTAACAGAGTTTCAAGCTAAATGACAATGACATCCTAACCAATAATCTTTGAAAAGACTTGAAGAAGTAGACTCCATACTGTACCAGGTGCAGACCCTAAAGCATTTTTTAGAGCTCTGAAATAGGTTAAGTGATGGATAAAGAGATTCAACAATCTTGAGAGTCCAAGTTTTCAAACTGAATTTAGTTTGTAGATTTTAATAAAAGCAATAATTAATGTATATATATATATATGTTTGACAATTTTCATGGTTCAAAGTGAAGTTATTGAAGGTCTGTTTTATTCACTCAAAAGCCAAAAGTTTATAGTAATCAATAAGTAGTATATCTCATTATAACTAGATCAAATAATATGAAGTGAAATAATATTAAAGCATTACTTTCCAATCTTTTACATCTCAGAACCAAGAACATTTTAAGTGGGGGTTCAGACTCTAACAAAGGTACACACTTGCTCTTCCTCGGAAATGTGTCATTGGACTTCTCCCATCCACCCTCAAAATATGGAAACTGCTAATAGGACAAGTTCTCTGAGTGCCACAATGCTCAGACAGAGTATTTTGCCAGACAGAAAATGACAGAGTCCTAGTCTGGGTCTCAGGAGACCCAGTCCTGCTGCAGCCTAGTGCATGACTTAAGGCAAATCATTCAACTCCCCTGTCATAGCATTAATGTTAGCAGTAATTTGTATTTCTGCTATGCTACAATGTAAAGACTCCAGATCTGAACTTCCTGGGGCCAGGTGTTTCCTATCCAGTAAGATGTTTGCAATAGAGATAGGTTCAGAGCCTCTCTCCTCTGCCCTGGCATGACTCCAATGAGTCCAATGAATCTGAAGATCTAGCCAATGCTGCATAGGTAATGGCTAACAGAGTAAGGCTCTGGTTTCATTAGATGCCTCTACAGATTACCATAACACAAACAACATAGAATTAGACCATGAAAGAAGTCTATAGCATTCTACTTCTTTTGGAAAACAAACAAACAAGCAAAAACATTGGTTTTAATGGACTTCATCTCAGCTCTTTGACCCTGCTTCCACAAACTCGTCCTTGGTAGTTTTCAGTCTTTCTAATTCTATGGATATTGCAGGAAGGAAAAAGGTGGTGTGTTCAGCCACTTCCAGGAAAGCAGGTCTCATCACATGTAACGTATTTTTGGGAAGGCAAACATCATCACTCCAAACATCCCCTCTTCCTCCTTCTCTACCCCAGTTTTTATTGCTGAGTATGATTGCACATGGTATGGGATATCCCTTTGATCAGTGTGGGTCAGATGTGTTCCCTCCCTGTTCCTTGTGCACCCCCAGCCTCCTGGCTGGCAGGGCAGCACAAGAAATAAAAAAGCCCTTGGCACTGTGTAACCACTGCTCTGCAACAACTAAAAACATTGGCATATCATCACCGCTATTTTCATCTAAAATACAAAACACAACATCATACAAGCCTCTACAAAGAAAATTGACTCTATCCCAGCCAAAACCATGACAACAAACTATGTCCAAGCAGGTCTACCTGGGAGTGATTTAGTGATCCCTGGTCTACAAGCCTATGCCTCTTGCATCCCAACCTAATACGGGGGTAAGACCTTGATCTCTATCAACTCTTGTTCTCACACTGGTTTCTGGTTGAAGAGTCAGTGGGTATACAGTCTGGAAATAAGTACAGCACGTGCTAGAGGGTCAGTTTAACAGTCTCTAGCAATTACCATTGTATACATGGCAACTCTGTCTACTTAAGAAAGGATATTTAAGAAAGGACATATGGTGAAACAGTTATGGTACCAGTCTTGAGGCACCAGGAGACACTGAATACATGCTTTGCCAAAAACTTAGTAAGTCATATAAATTATACCTATTTAGGTAGATAGGTCATCTCCATACCCATTCCTACTAAAACAAACTATATTTTCAACCTTTAAATTTTACCCAGCATTCATAGAGCTCAAATGTGGCCGTTCTGCTGAACGGGTAAGAAACAAGAGGGACATTTTGTTTAGATCCTTGTTCACCCCACTGCTTCTGGGAATACACTTGGAAACCCTGGATGGACTGAAGGACTTGCAGACAGGGAGGTGAAAAATATTTTCTCCTGGTCCACCATAGCTAGAGACAAGCCCAGGAGGAGTGCCCAAATAGATAGTGAAGGACAAGCAAGGACAGATTTACCCCATATATCACTACATTATGCACCATACTACTGCAACAGTGTTAAAAACACCACATCTGAGTTCCAGAGAACAAAAGTATGTCCAATTCATAATATTTTTACTTTTTTTTTCCTAGTTTTACAGGCTAACAGTTGGTAAACAACTAAACTTCTCTTAGTTTAAAAACAAAATCTAATTTATTTTTGGATTTAGATTTGGTCTGCCACATTTGGTCAGTAGAATCACTGCTGATAACAACTAGGCTCTTGCTACTTAAATAAATGAGTTTCACCATACTTCATAATAATAGCACCAAAAAAAAAAAAAAAAATTAAAAAGTGAGATACAGTGATTCCTTAGAGGTTATATATGTAAATTGCACTGAATCCAAGCTACAGTTCAACAAGAAAAGCAATATTTTGGGACAACAGTTCTGCTTTTGTAATGAGCCTGTAAGATTCATTCCACTGAAATAGCTACAGGTATATTATACCCCATGAACTATTACAAAATTAAACTTCATAAGCAATATGCCAGTGCTTTGTGTGATGCATTTGCTAAAAGAATCATTCAATTTATCATGTTTTCCTGAAGCGTTATGAGACAAGGTCTTTGAATAAAACTCATTTCATTAGGCTACCTTGTTACATGGGAAGATAAGATCTACACTTGACTAAAGACATCATTCCATCATGCCCATAATCACCCTACCTGGAGAAGTAAACATTCAGGACCTTAGAAAAATGACAGTGCATTGCTTCACTAATGGTACTGAAGGAATACATTAAAAAAAAAAAAAAAAATCCAGGCAGACATGGTGAAAAATTATCTGAAATCAAATTCTAGTACTCAAAAAACTCTTCTGGATGCACTGGATGCAAGTCATTCATGCTGGGCATTCACCCCAGCTTGGGCACTTAGAAGGCAGCAGTGTGAGAGGACTATGTAACCATGGCTAAATATCAGATCCAGGGTTGCAATGCATGCTTTGCTTTTCTATTGACAGATTAAAAGGGATATCTTTTGAACATTATTATCCACACAGTTCTCATATGGATGCTGTTACATCGGCTGTAAAGACACATATATTTGCATAGTTTATATTGTTAAATATTCCGGAATGAAATCTGAGATATAGTCCAAGCTGTGACACAAATTCACTGTGTGGTTTTAGGTTTAACTTTTCTGTGTTTCTGTTTCTCAGCTAATACAGAGAAATCTGTTTATACATATATCTGAAAGGAAGTTGTTGTGTTGCTATTTTAGAAGTCCTTGTGATGTGTTTTGATATCTGCAAGCAAATATTCAGAAGTTAGAAAATTTGAAGCAATTTGAATTTGAAAATTTGGTGCAATTTTTTCCAGTTTCCCTTTGTTAAAATTTTACAAGGCTCAAACCTGAATATCTTCTTGTTTTCTGTGATGTGAGTGAGAAGTAGCTCCAGTAAAACCAACTTATTCAAACAGTCAAGGCAGAAGCAGAGCTCAGGTTTAACTATAGTACCAGTTTCATACGAAAAGGTCCTGTGTCACTTCTGTGTCAGGTCGCATCATGTACAATATAAAAAACCCCCATTCCGCTAATTTCCCCTGGGTAAGTCAGCATCCCCAAAACCTTGAATGAAACATCATGTAAGGCACACTGACAAGGCCAAGATTTTCCCGACTAGATTAACTGGCTGGCCTTTTGTACCAGGACTCACATCAATGGCCACACTATAATTTGGTAAGAAATGTGCAAACCTCTTTTTATTTTCCTGGTTTAATTTTCAGATAGGTAAGTTCCTTGATGCAGCTAACAATTCAGCAGTCATGCTCTGGCCAGCCCCAAACAGAAGAGATAAGAACACTCATTAGAAAGGTAAGTGGAGATGGGCTTCTATGGACTTATAAGAACTTGCTCTCCTGCAACCTTAAACAGCATTCTAGGTGTGCAGTTAAATGAGTCTTTTTTTCCATTGCTATTTCACAGTTAAATAGTAAGTCTCCACCTTTTACAAAAGCATTTTTCATTATGTGATGTTGATGAACCCCTTGTCAAGAAACATCACAAACATGTCTTCTAAGCGAGGACAGTTTTCTGTTGAAAATATTTCTGGTTAGAAAATTAAGAATATTTTCATTTCTTTCAAAATGATTTTGTCCTGCACATTTATTTATGGATATCAATGTTTTTGCTTTTCCATACGTTGTGGGTTTTTTGTTTTGGTTTGGTTTGCTTTTTTCATTTTCACATTCTTCCCCTCTTCTTCCTTTATGTCCTTTTTTCTGATTTGTCAGTGGGGGAGACAGTATGGGAAAGGCAAAGGATTCTCCTTTTTGTGGAAAAAAATAAAATAAAAATAAAAAAGTCTGCATGAGATAGTATTTATCACAAATATGTTGCCATTTTCCTGCTGAAAATGGACATTTTTCAGCTACTGTGTCTCAGTAAACAAGCAATTAAAAATCATGCTATTTGATCAACTAATCCTAACACCTTAGTTGTGAGATACTTTCCTACCCCATTGAGGGTGACTGTACACACTAATAAATACATTTCACTCACAGAAGCTGCAGGTGAAATCTCAGATGTATTTTCTTGTCTTTGACTTCTACCCAATCCTCACACAAATTCATGTTCCAGACCGAAAAGTTCCTAGCAACAAAGTTTCTCCCTTACAATCATTGTAAGGGTAGGCTATAATTCTGTTAATAGCAAGTGTATTTAATCCTCATTGCTACTCATCCTGGTGTTCATTATGTGGATTTTAGATTCAACAGTGCATACATCAGCCAATGTGAGAATCTGTCCTGGAAATTCTAAATCGACTCCAATTTCAAAATAGCCAGTAAGAAGTGAACTTTTTTTGAAGTCCTTGTTTGATGAGGTGTTTGAAGGAAATGCATTCCCTCTGTCCCAGCTAAGCTCTCAGCATCCAGGGAGAAGCAAAGGATGAAAAAACAAGAGAGCAAGCTCCTTCAGAGAGATGCATATTTTGCTGATGGTAGGATTTGGACGCAGCACAAAGAAGGGGCACAGGGACAGAGAGTTTCCACTTACACAGGTCAGCGGTGTGTCAGGGAGCTGTTAAAGCCACTTTGTCTAGACTGTATGTTCTTTGATGAAGAAATTCTCTTTTGGCTATAAATATCTGTTCAGCACTTTGCTGTGGGTTTGTGACAGGGATTTCACCGGGATCACCACTCTCACATAAGGCACATATTCAACTGAAAGACTCACAAATATGATCTTTAAATGTCAGGAACCAAAGAAAGTCAAAGCTCTAATAAACATAGGCACAACACAGTTTACTCACAAGGCGCTTAGTTTGTCAGGAATACCACATAAACTCTGGGCCAGTGAGAAGATGGCTCTGTCCTAAAGCCCTTCTTCAGACACCGCCACTGATGGCTATATCTAAAGCACTGAGGATAGGAATAACATTTTAATGTTCACTGATGCTTTGTAGGTTAGATACGTTTCAAAGACCATACTCTCATTGTCAAGATCCTGATTTGTGAAAGGAAAGAAAACATTAAAAAAAAAAAAAAATCAGAAAATGAAATCGGAACAGAACAAGGGGAAAAATAATGAAGAAATTTGAAGGAAAAATAACCTCCTTGAAAATACTTTCCAACCTTTTACAAGTTACAATCCCCAAAACATTTTTGCAGTGGTGCTGTTCATCCTTGCATAATGAATTCACGACTATTAACAATAGGTTTGATTTTCTCAGTTACCTTTTGTCATTCCCTTAGAAGTAGTCCTCTGACCCTCAGGGTCCACTGGAAACCGCTGTGACAGTATAATTATGATATACTAAGTATGAAGGGAAAAATTTTAAAAGAACAAGGCTGGAATTTCACTTTCTAAATGCAGGTAATAATATTCTAAGTAACACAATTATATCCAAACATGGCTTGCTTAGAAAATGTAGGGACATATAATTTCTTAATCATTTGCTGTAAATGTCTTTATGCAGGATCAAGACCTTTGTACCAAGGATTCTTTTTTACTCCCATGCTGAACCCTGCATCTGCCTGTCTTGCACTTGGCAGCGTTATATAATTTTAAGTTAAAAACTAGCCATATGATATCAGGCCATATCCTCAGCTGGAGTAAATCAGCTCTGCTGAAGCAACAGATCTGTGTTGATGTACACCAGCTGAAGTTCTGGACAATTTTTCAAAATAAAAGCACTTTGAAGTGACCCAAACTACAGCCTCCTAACAACCCTGTACAGCAGATGAATGTAAATCTTACGAGTCACTGCAAGACGCTGATCTCCCATTTCAACTGAAAATATAGCCATCACAGAAGTGATGTATTATGTCTCACTTTTATTCTCTGGGAGGAGGGTGCAGGTGAAGGGAAGCAAAGGGCAGCAAAGGGTCTGGGTCTACAGTCTGTTTCTGAAACTGCCAGGACAACGAGGCTGTATGTGTCAGCTTACCTCTGGTTCATGCTGTCTCACACAATCAGCCCGACCCAGTTGAAGGTCATGTCTCTGTCACTTGCCACTTTGGAGTCATTTACATTTATGTGTAATTGTTTTTTGAGTGTGCATGTGTTCAGAGGAGCTGGATGGCTTGGGAATTGGTAATAGGATATCAAAGCCTGTCACCAAAAGGCCACTAGTTCAAAACCAGAGCAGTTGTTCAAGCAACCAAAAGGCGCTAACTTTCAGAGAGCTGCCCAGTGGCTTAGATGAAATGAGTTGATGATTTCAGCCTAGATCTCCCTGGACATGCGTCCCTATTACAAAAATCTGCTCTGTTGCTACAGCTGTCAGAAAGAACACCTTGTGGATATTGTCAACTGAAAGGTCAAAGAATGATGGTGTGAGTGTGCAGATGACTCCTTCCTTTCACCCCTAGCAACCTATTTTCTCAGAGTCGGACACGCTGCTGGAACAGTGTTGGAAATGCCACCCAGCTGCTGCCCTTGCTGGTTCCATTCTGGAGGTTGAAACGTGACATCAGACCCATGGATGCTAAATCTCATGCCTTTCAGAATCATTTAAAATGCTTGAATGAAGTGCTGTGAAGACAGTAATAAATAAACATGCAGATAGAGCTATAACAGGCTTCGAAAAAAGCATTTGCAAACCCTATGGCTCACTACACCTCTCTTACTAAATTTCACTGACAATGCCAGCAGGTGCCTGGTGGCAGAATTACTGATTTGTATTTATTTTTTCCCTAGCATCTATTTTATCGAGTGCTGGTTTTTGTGTCTGTGTGTTTGGTGTTTTGTTTGTTTGTTTGTTTTTTTCCCAGTAGCTCTGTAGGATTTATGCTCTTTACTCAGCACCTGCTTCTCACTTAGGAAATAATCACTGCTTCAGGTCAGTCTGCCTTGCTGAGGGACAGAGAAAGGGATGAAGGGCCAAAGTACCTATTCAGCTACCAAGAAATCCACTATCACAGAAAGCCATAATTAGGATGCTTGCCCTCAGCAGCACAAAGTAAGGGATGAAACATCCTGAGCTGCATCAACAGCCCAACCCCAAGTCATCCTACACTGAACAGCACTAGCAGAATCCCAGTAAGGCATGACAAATGCAATTTGTTGGGGTTTTCACTGTACTCCTCTCCTCCCTACACAGCCCAGACTCTGATGGGAGCAGGCTCACCTCCACCTGCATGTGGGGATGTCTTACAGTTCAAGCATTATTCGCAGAGACTGTAGGCATATCTTCAAAGCGGGTAGAAGAGATAGCAAAACAGCCATTAATCCATGACAGAACAGAGTTCAAAATCTGCTAGCCCATGAAGTATATACCCCGTTACTTGTTGTGGTTGTTATTACAGTCAGCCCTGAGTTACCTGCTGCTCTAGCTCTGCAGTTATTGGTGTGTGAGATGAGTAGATAAAAAACAACATGGATCTGCTTGTAGGAGCTGCAGTCAGCTCTGTGGTCTGAACTACACCTGTAGTGGCAGAGATGGGGCTTTATGCTCTTGAGGTACTGAAAGGAAATCCAAGCCCTGTGCTCTTCAGGCCTCAGGAGAACTCAGTCATGAGTCAGAGCTTTATATCTGATCTCATTTCAGGTAAACAGTCACCTCACAGAGTTTCCCGTAACCTCAAAAATATCCTTCCTGTGCCCACAACTGATCATTTAAGTTCTACCACATTTTGGGTCTCAGAGAAAGTAAAAAGACAAAAGTATCTTTCTTGCCCATTGCCTGGAGAAATTTCCATTTCTTCATTCTTCCACAGTTGTTTGTACACCTGCACAGATGATCAAACATTTCAGACTTACGGAAACCACCAAAAGCTGAAACATATGTACTGTGGCAAAGCAGATGGGTAATGTTATTAACCAAATCTGGTATCTGGAAGGAGCTAGTAAGCACCTCCCCTTCTGAAAACAGAAATTAAAATTGTTCCCTGTTTTTGGTGACTAGATGAGCCCAGGGTTACACAAAATTACCCAAGAGGCAGTTAATAGCACAAAAGCAATCCCAACAGCAACTACTGGCATGAGCAGCTGGGTCCCATTCTTGTTAAAAGTCACAGCTTCAAAAGTGTCTACTTGTTTGCCAAACCACTTCTAGACAGCTCAGGGGCTACCTAATTAGAGACTGGTTTAGAGTGAAGTGGACTTCCTGATCACAGTTCTCAGTTTTCACAGTTTTTTTTTCAGTTTTTGTCTTCTGTGGCTGATATACACCATTGTTTGGTCACTTGTCCATGGTCACTACATCTTCACTACAGAATTATTTTGGGGCTATTGCATATTTCACCTTATATCATCCTGTTTCCTATTTGTTTGTTGAACAAACACCTCCAATAGGTGTCTGGGGGAGGTTTATTACTGTCCTTTGTATTACAGTAGTCTATACAGAGTTTCATTAAGCATTGTTCAAAAATGGAGCAAAAGAAAGTCCCAGTTCTTACACTTCACATGCCAGAAGCTTAGAGAAGCACAGTAAGTAGCCCTGGTTTAGTGCACTGGACAGTGGCAGAAGCAAGGAAAGGCCAAAAGGCTCCTGATACCTCCTCACTCCTGAAGCTCATCCATGCCACTGAGTCTTCCTCTTCCTGAAACCTCTTGTCCTGCTTGTATTTTGTTAGTCTGTAGGAAGTATAAGTCACAGAATCACAGAATGGCCGAGGTGGGAAGGGACATCTGAAAATCATGTAGTCGTACCCCCCTACCAAGTAGGATCTCCTAGAGCACATTGCTCAGGATGGCATCCAGATGGGTTTTGAACATCTCCAGGGAAGGAAACTCCACAACCTTTCTGGGCAACATGTTCCAGTGTTCTGTCACCCTCACGGTAAAGAAGTGCCCTCTCATATTCAGTCAGAATTTCCTGTGCTTCAGTTTGTGCCCATTGCCTCTCCTCCTGTTGCTAGGCACCACTGAAAAGAGACCAGCTCCATCTTCTCGACACCCTCCTCTCAGATATTTATACGTGTTGATGAGGTCTCCCCTCAGTCTTCTCTTTTCCAGGCTAAACAGGCCCGGTTCTCTCAGCCTGTCCTCGTATAACAGGTGCTCCAGTCCTCTAATCACCTTTGTAACCCTCCTCTAAACTTGTTTCAGTAGTTCTATGTCCCTCTTGTAGTGGGGAGCCCAGAGCTGGACACAGCACTCCAGTGAGTGGCCTCACCAGGGCTGAGTAGAGGGGGAGGATCACCTCCCCTGACCTGCTGGCAGCACTCTTCCAAATGTAGCCCGGGATACCATTGGCCTTTTTGGCCACAAGGGCACATTGCTGATTCATGGCCAGCCTGCTGTCCACCAGGACTCCCAGGACTCTCTCTGCAGAGCTGCACTCCAGCAGGTCAACCCCCGGCCCATACTGGTGCTTATTCTTCCGTAGATGCAGGACCCTACACTTGCCTTTGTTGAACTTCATGAAGTTCCTCTCAGCCCAACCCTCCAGCCTGTCAAGGTCCCTCTGAATGGCAGCACAGCCCTCTGTGGTATCAGCCACTCCTCCCAGCTTTGTGTCGTCTGCAAACTTGCTGAGGGTGCACTCTGTTCCATCGTCCAGGTCATTGATGAGTAAGTTCAACAACACTGGACCCAGTACTGACCCTGGGGGACACTGCTATCTACAGGCCTCCAACTAGACTCCACACTTCTAGACCGTACTTCTAGATTTCTAGAAAATCTGCAAAAAGGGGAGTGAGTACATAGTTTTGATGGAGAAACTCCCTTTCTCTTTTTCCTGCAGGTGTTCAAATACTTGAGGTATAGACAGCTGAGTTGCCTATTCCACCACCACCATGTGTGGCTCCAATGCCAATGGAGCTATGGCCACAGATAGCAAACCAACACTCCATATACCTCCAGCTCATAACCTTCCCTTGCCAATGCTGTGTGCATGCAGCATTGTCTCCTCTCTCTTTTGTCTCCTACTGCCTGAAAGTTACTTTGTGCCGATTATCTTTCTGGAGGCATCTGTGTTTATCTTTGGGTGGGTTTTGAAGGACAAGGGATCAGTCATTTTCACATTTCTTAAGCTTGAACAAACTTTGAAAATCCACTGGTGGGAGGTTCTATGTGATGTTTATTACCTGAGCATGAAAAGTGTTTCCCTATCTAATTTCTGTAGTCACCTGCAGTTAAATGCAAGTGCCTGCCATATGCATGAGTCTACCATTGCAATTTTATACCTTGTGAGACATGAAATCCTTGGTGTTCCCATGCACATGTGGGTGTTTGAGCACATACTTGCTTAATTAGAAAGCAAGAAACATCACTGGAAACAATGACATGCCTGTTAGTCGGCAACTACCAAGTTAGAAAACTGCAGCAAAACATTCTCGTCTCTAATTCAAACAGACAGTTGTGTATTCTTTTTTCTCCATTGTTTTCTACTTTATTTATCACAAAGGTGAGCACAACAAACATCTGAAGTAGCTGAATGGTGGATTTATCACATTTGACTGCTGACTCTTTGATAAAGTTGGCTTGTGTATGGTTTAAAATAGTAGACATGAGTTAAAGCATCTATCCACTCACCACTACAGATGGTGGTGAAATTTTGCTCAAATTTTGGGGGAAAAATGTGGATCTCACTTGTGATATGCTTGCCAACATATCCCAAGCCCACAGCTACCTAGTTATCCTGTTTTGAGAAGGAGGGGAAGGAATGAAAGAGCGAATGCAGAGTAGGGTAAGGCTGAAGCATGAAAGGGGATCTAATTTTTCACCTGATTGAAACTTTCAGGTGCTGAAGACTCTCTCAGCAGCTCCTCATTTTCTGGAGCCCTGAGGGCCAGGTGCACAAATTAGTCCAATATTTTCTGCTGCAGCAGGATTTCCTGGATGGTTCCAGCCCCAGGTAGGTACCAACTGGCCAGGTATTCAAAAGGCTAATAACACTGTATATCAAAATCTTTGGATGAACTTGGCCTCACTTATCCTGAAATATTATGACACTGATATGTGCAGGTGGGATTTACTTATTTATATATAACCATGACCAGGGCAGAGCTTTCCGAAAACTAATGCTGAAAGGAAGTTGACCATTTAGGAATTGAAATTTGTCTTTTCCCTTACTCTGGACAGAGGAAAGCTGTTTGGTTTAGGTTCTCTTCAAGTAATGAATGCCTGTTGCTATCACTTAATTAGAGTTCATAGCAATAACATTGTACCAGAGGTTTTGCCTAGCTGTGCTCACACACAGTGAAGGAAATTGCAAAGTCATATAGCAAAATATTATAGAAGATAGGTACAGCCTGATAGGCACAGCCTGATAGAGTGAACTGGCAATGGATCAGCTAAGCTGCACAAGTACACTCAGCTAGAAACTGGCAGATGGCTTAATTCAGGAGCGTATCAGTAATATCATCAGTAATTGTCAGCTTTGAGTTAAGATAAGATGAACAACAATATCATGCTACTGTGAAAGAAGCAAGCAGTGTACCGGGCTGTATATAAAAAGAAATACTACTCATAAGATGTATGATGTTATCCAGTTCCCTTCCTATCAGCAGGCAGACCACCACAGGAGTCCTTGTATTCAAGTCAAGTACTGCAGGAAGGTATGATTTATGGGGGAACAAAAATAAGTAAAAGCCTAGAGGACTCAACCTTCAATGAAGGAAAGATTGAAGGGTTTGGAATTATTTAAGGAATAAATTTGAGAAGAAACTCAATGATAGTCTTCAAGTATGTAATTGATCTGCAAAAACAGAATGGTCTTTTCCTCATGCCTATGTTTGATAACTCATCAAATTTTGGATTAAATTAAAAGTGGGGTGGTTCAGGTTTGATCTAGAAGCTTTCTAACATTGAAGACCTTTGAGCACCAACACAGACAGCCTGGCAAGGCCATGAAGTTTGCGTCACTGCAGCTTAGACAAAAATCCTCCAGAATGAGACAGATCCCAGCGACCCAGCCCAGAGCAGGAGGCTGGACCAGACAGCTTCCTGAGATCCCTTCCAGCACTATGATCTCCTGGCATCTCAGAGCAAGTAATGCATGCTTCCAGTATTACTCACCTAATTCAGCAAACCTGTGGGTTGGTGCACACCATGACACTACTCAAATACATTTCTGGAACAGTGCTGCCATAACCTCCTCTTTCTGACCATGTTGGTTAGCCAGACATCTGTGAATGTAGAGGCAACCAAAATTCACATCCCAAAGCCTCCCTGCAGTTCTACAATATTACACATAGGGAAAACAACATTCAAAGGACGTAGTCTAGATAGATAGTGAACACAGAAGTGTAGTGTCCTTGGTACACAGGGGAAATATTCATATCAGTATGGTGGAGGAGCAAAATCAAAAGATTTGCAGGAGAGGCACCAAAATTTTAAGATCAGTTTACTTTTGTTAGAGAAATAACAGAGTTGGTTAAGTAATTAATGATTAATAAAAATTATTTATGGGTTCTAAGTCAACCAGGGTGTAAATGATATTGAATTATTTCTTGTAAATAGAAAGTAAGCATTTGGAGAGCTAGTAATAAAAGGCTTTCGGTCATGCTGTGTTCACTAGCATTATCATTTCTTCTGCTCCCTGTTGCTACTACAGTTATTCTGGGCTGATACTGAGAAGATAATTTAACGACAAGGTGTCTCAAGACCTAATTCTCTAGTTTTTATCTGTCTGCTTTTACACTGTGGGATGTGCATAAAAACAAACCAATTTTCTGTTATGAATGAGGAGAATACGCTGTACAGCATGGTAGCGCTGTTAGGAAAACAAGTCACTTAAATATTAAAATGGACTTCCACACATGGTCTCACTTCTGGACAAGAAGCAGCCAGCCGATACGAATTTTTGCAGTTTACTCACACAGTAGGAAGTTTCTTAAGATACTTCTGCAGAGAAGTGACTAACAGGCATAACAGAACCTCCTGAGATAAAAAGAAACAAATCCAAACTTCCATATGCAAAACTAATCCAAAATAAACTGTTCTCTAAGGCTTATAAATATTTAACTTTTCATCTTTAAAATATTGCCTAGCCTTGGTGAAGGCTGACACCTGAGATTCTTTCCAGTCTTACAACTTGCCTTTCTTATATTCCATGTTTCTTTTTCTCTCTGACTTTTCTACATGTGACATTAACCAGATGTAGGAGAAATAAAATGTCCTCAAGAAAAGGGTTAATGTTTACAAGACTTGCTATTTGATTGAAAGCATAAATAAAGCCACTCCCCAGCTAGGCTACAATCTTTAAGTATTTGAATCAATACTCAAATCTTTGAATTACTGTATGACTGCCTGGGATTGCAGGGGACTGAGCTAGGTGACCTTGTGAGCTTGTTTAATATTATGGTTGTTTCTATAAATGATCGTTCAAACAAACCAAGTAGAACCTACAAACAGATGAGATTTGCCCATCAGGAACCCGAATGTATTTCTTCATAGGACAATACATGCTATTTTTCAACAGTCAGTTCCATGAAAATAAATACACTTTATGATCTATGAGACCAATAAAAAACAACTCAGCTTGAAAGATGAATTTCAGTTTTCAAATAATCCCAGTGAAATGAGTGTGAAAGACCTACAGATCAAGAATTATTCATAGAAATTATTTAGACAATAGTTTCAAATAACCAACAAATGTGAGAAAACTGCAAGCTATTAACACACTATTCACATGCCAGAAGAGAGGCAGTATATCAAATAAATTATTCAAGACAAAGAGTTCTATTGCCCAGTTTTACTTCAAACAGTGTTTTACCAGGAGCACCTTTTCTGTGGACCAGGTCACTGATGCAATGTTTTCAGTAGGGCATGATATACAGAAGACATTAACTCTAATTTGTAGACAGCAGAAAGGGAGAGACACTGCTTCTGAGGACTATTTGCAACATCTAGTTTGGACTTGAATTCTGGTTTGCCATCTGGAAGAGACTGTAGAAACATGAGTCTAAGCCTCTAATTTAGACACATTAAGGGCATAAAGTGAAATACAGTGAATACTTATATCATCCTGCAGCAAACACTGGATAGTGGCCAACAGGGGCAATTCCCATATGCACATGAGATCACAAAGAACCAGTCTGCAAAGGACTAGCACCATGCACACAGTGCTACCTCACTTTCAAGCAAGTAATCTCAAAGAAAAGTCTCTTGGTCCTCTTTTGGGGAGGACCACATTTCTGAAAAGTTACTGTCTAGGTAAAACAAGCAGCAGGGCACAGAGATACACAACAGCAGGAGCAAAATCCCTCATCTACTCATAGGCAGAGATGGAGTGACTAGGAAGAGCAGCATTCTCCAAACCATTAGATGTTTATGTGATTGAGGCATTTCTTTCCTAGGCCAGAACTCCTGGCCTTCCATTTCCCATCTGACGTTCCTTCTACACTGCCAACACAGGCTTGCTGTGATGTGATTTTTGTGGAAAGGAAGACTGAGTAGACTACCAGATCTTACCTTCTGTCTTGTGTTCCTTTTCACACAGACCTGCTTTGCTGCTCTAGCCATGACTGGAAGCTTGAAGTGAGTAATTATGCAGAATTCACTGGTGATACTTACTCCTCCAGTTTATGCACCTATTGTTGGCAAAACTATTTGTTGTTGACAAGTTTGGTCAAAAGTCATACAGTTCTTTGCCCTAGAAGAGTTGTCACAACAGCATCTTGGCCAAATTTCATTAATGTTGCAACAACAAACACTTTCTGCAGATTGCTTGAAGGGATTGTTCTTACCCATTTCCTGCCTTAAAATGGCATAGGAGGTTGCTCAGAAGTGTTAAGCAAATCCCCGCATTTTGCCCTAGACTCTTAAGTAGTGAGATACTTTCTTTTCACTTACAGTTTTAGGACAAATCCATCATGATAATGGTCCAAGAACACCAGCTCTCTCTCCTATACAACCCAAGATGGTATAAATCCCTTGAGGATAACAGACATTTTGAATTAATGTCTTTCAGTCAAGAAATCTCACAAAACCGTTGCCCTGTTTCAGAACTACCCAACTTGGTTCTACACCTCAGCGTCAAAACTGGACTTTAAAACAGACCTTAAACCTGACATGGAAATTGCTTCCAATTTCTCCTTCATATGCAGCCTGGTTTTTATTTTCCACAAACCAGTTTCCTCTTCTTTGCTAGTTGGATCTGCAAACGCTTAAAGAGGCACCTAAAATTTGCTCACCAGGCTCAGCTTAGCTAGAAACAGATTAGGCACAAAGGAGAAAAATCAACCCTTTATTTTCCAGAAAGATTTTCTTGCTAAAGCTGTCCAGGAAAGGTGGGGTGCAAGCTCCCAGCCCTGCCACACACAGCTGGGACTATGGCAGAGTATCCAGCAGAGAAACATTTAAAGGCATTTAAGGCACCCTATGAGCAGCAGCTGGAGATTGCAGCCAAGGCAGCTGTTTCAGTATGTGGGAAAGGGGACTGCAGATTAAAACAGACAAGGCAGCTTAAGGGAGCATTTGGACTCAGCTCCAAGTGTAGACACCCCTTCTCCACCAACAGCTGTGCCTACGGAAGGACAGTGGAGCATGCACTTGCTCCAAAGCCCAGGACGCACAAAAGAGAAGCTGAACAGCTTCTCAGACTTGCCAGAAAGTGCTGTTACTGTCTTCAGACCCTCTCCAGACTGTCATTAAGGAGCACCACATGTGTGTGGCAGACATCGCACCAGACACAGCTGTTGGCAACCCCTAGCAAGTGGAAGGCCAGTGTCGGTACTCCAGTGCTTAGCTGGGAAGGGATAAAAAGAGAGGAAACTCCTTTTGAATGCCAAATACACACTCACAGACACTTATCTTTTGGCATGGAGTCAGGGCAGGAGCTTACAAGAAGCCTCGTGTCTCCTTTCCCTCTCTCCCCTGGAGTAATGCCTTGCTGTTGTGAGTCTATGTGCTTCTGAAAGGCCCAAGAATGAACAAGGCTTGGAATCTCTTTTTGCACAACAGCATTCTTTCATAAGTCCAGAGATGAACACTTTCTGCCTCTGGTCTGTGTTCCCACACCTTGCCTTTGCACACACGCAGAGACAGAGCCTGGGACTGTAACACTAAGGAACAGTGGCTTCCCAGAGAGATGGACAGCTGATCTGGAAAATGCAGAGAAACCTGATTATAAGCTAATGTGCCAGGTCCCAAAGAGCTTTTCAAACCCATTTTCCAGTCTGGAGCCTGGACATAGTTCAGATTCAAAGTCTGGACTCAAGGAGAGCTCTGAGCTCAGAACTGTGTGCTTGGCATGTCCCTGGCCACACTCCCAGGGCTTTCAGCAATAGCACAGGCGACCTGGACAGGTCAACCATGAGGGGCCTTTCCTGATCAGCGTGCTGTGGACTCACAACACAATACCTTTTTGCACACTTTGGAGGGTTTAAAGAAAATCCCACAGTTGAGCTCAACTGTGCAGATGCACAGAGCATGTCTGACCCCAGGTGAGCACCCTGCACTACTGAGAATTCCCCAAGGCCTATGGAAAGCAACCTGCCCCTCTGTACTTATCCCTTGGTGGGAACACCTCAAATCCATGGAGCTTGTTACTTACTTTATCCCCATTGCTGCTTTCCATCTCAAGAAAGCAGGATGTAACCCAGCTTTATAAGCAGTAATTTGCAAGTGTACAATGCCAAGATCAGCACTGTGTTCCTCTCACAAGGGCGGAGACTTTCATATTTGCTGCAATGGATGAGACATAGCTTCCCACAGTTAAAACAATTTGGCAGGACTCTGCCTAGTAACACTGTCATCAACACAAAAAAAATCTGTTTGATTTGATACCAAACTTTTCATCTACTATATTAACAACACTTTTATGCTCCTCCGTCTTATAATTTGGCACACCAGTAGCACTGAGAAGCTGCGAAGTTCCCGTTGTGCTAGATGCTATGCAAACACATGGCACACTTTCCCTGCTTGCCTTCAGGCCTGAAGTCAGCGATTGAAAATACTACATTAATTTTCCAGTCTCAGAATTCCTCCCAAAATACTGCAGTATGTTATTGCACTGTCCAGAAACACCCCAAAAGCATGCAAGAAAATTGCTCAGTGTTACAGTTCCCCACCTTTTCTGTAAAAAGACAGTGTTTTTTTTATGGGGAGGGAATCACATTTAGACATATTGCATGGTGGCAGTGCTCAGTCCCCCTGCTCCAAGTGCAACCAGTGTTGGTGCTGGTACCCTCCATCACCAGGTGAGTTATTGCTCCATTACAGGCCTGTACCCGGAACTCCATTCAGACTGCAGCAATAACAAGACAGATAGGTCTTTATGAAATCTACACTATTAACACTATTTGTTTTGCCATGAGTTGACAACTTTAGTAAATTGCTCATAATTGGCTATCAAGGAAAAAAACACAGCTCTGTTCACCATTATTATGGTATTGATTTTCAATAATTGCTTTTTTTTGGGGGGGGGTGGGAGGGGATGGAGGTGGAGTGCATGCATCACTTTTGTGTCATAAGAGAGCCTACAAAGAAACTGACTGTGTAGGTCTGCTCTACGTCTGAAACTTCACTGTGACAAAGCAAAAAAAAAATCATAAAATTCACACTAGAAGAGGTGAAGAGGCTGAAGCAAAGATTTATTTTTTCTTCTCTGACATTATATTTTAGCATTAAAAGAAAAGAATGGAACCATGTAGCTAAACACGATGGTAGCCCTGTAGGATATTCATGTTAGCCAAAGGCTGAAAGACATTAACATTAAAAAACTCCATAGGGTTATTTTAAATATTCATTAGGAAATTTACAAGCTTTGGTGTAATGGCTGAGGACTCCAGTGTTTTTATAATTGGAAGCCAGGCCAGTGGAAACTTTTCCAGTCATGGGAAAACAATGTGGCCCAGTTTTTTTCCTATGTTAGAGATTCTTGATTATGCTCTCTAAATATTAATCCCTTCAACACATCCACTCACACATATACCTGATATTACAGTATTGTTGTGCTGTATTGTTCATTATCAGCTCTTCTACTTGATGTTCCTTTTTTTTTTCCCTTTTTTTTTTTTTTTTTTTTTTCCTAAATATGCAGTCATGCCCATGTCCCAAAATACAGCACACTCCTTGTTTCAGATGAAAGAGACAATGTTGCTGGGAAGAATGTAAAGAGTGTTTAGTGTCTCTCAACAAGTAAACGATTCAGAAAATTTGCTGACAAGCACAATCATTTAACATAAACCCAGAAAAACAGTCAGAAATCCTATTTAGGGATGACTCATTCAAAAATCAATTAGCACGAGATTATGAACTAATCTAGGAGAAGAAAGAGTATTTCTGGTGCTTTTTTCCTATTTTTTTCTATTTTTTTATATATCATTTTTAAGCCATAAACTAACCAAAAAAATCAGCATTTGTTCAGTTTTCTGGCCTTCTGTTTCTGTGGGCACAGGAGAACTGCCTGAATTCTTGCTTCCTCACTTTCTTGTTCTATAGATGTCAAACGATCACCATGAAAGACTGGGAAAGGAGAGTTCTGAAGATTTACCCCTCCCAGGAGATCTTTGCCCAGATTTGCTATAAAACTCAGTGTAATCTTTGATCTTCCAGTGACTTGTACTCTTCTCTGTTACTTGAAACCCAGCATTATTATTAAGCTTAAGTAGATTGCTTTAAACTTCTAAAATATTTACTCTCCTGCCTCCCAATGGGATGTTAACAATAAAAAATAGCGAGGGCTTCTACATTTGTTTTTACTTTACATAAACGAATTAAGCAGTCTCTACTAGACTCGTTTAGACCCGCAATAATGTAAACTGAAGCAACATAAAAGAGCCTCCACATCCATGTTTACAGAATAGAAATCCTACAGTTTTTGGAGGGAGAAGTTTAGAGAAGGTGCCTAACTCATCTTTAGTCTCTCGTCTGTGAGCAAACCTTGATAGGCCTCTCTGTTCATAAGGGAAACGTGTGACACTAACAGCTTCGTTGTTTGCTTTTGTATTTTTTCAAGTGAGTTCAAAGGAATCACTTGATTGTATCCCTTCCCCCTCCCCCACCCTTCATCCTTCATAACCATTGTTTAATGAATTTTTATTAGAAAAGCATGGCTGCACTTATGAAAAAAAAAAAAAGTCTGTCTTTGAAACCAAGAGGAGAGTGTGTTTTCCCTGGCATTAGCCTGTTAGTTTTTAATATCAGGTTTGCACTGGAGTTGACTCCTGGTGCATTTTGGAACCATAAGCCAACAAAGTGAAGCTAATGGGAAAGGAAATAATACAGGAGAAAAGAGCTCCTTTTGAAGTGTGGGCAGGAAATCTGCACAGCTCTCCTCCTCCTCCTTCTCCCTCCTTCTTCCCCTACCCCCATCCCATGCAACGTTCTCCTCTCCTCATAAAGAATGTCTGTTTGTTGTTTGCTTTTTGTTTAGAGGATGGGATCAAGCAAAAACACTAGCTTAACTACAACTTCTTAATTAGCAAAACTTCTGAGAAAAGCATTCCTTGGTGTAAAAAAAAAAAAAAAAAAAAAAAAATCAGTAAACATAAGGAATGAATATACCAACGATTCAATGTTGTAGTTCTGGACAAGGAAAAAGTTGCCTTTCACCAAGCTCTCCACTACAATATGCCTCCCATAGAGCCTCTGAAAACCAATGATGTGCACAGCACTTCTTGGTTCAGTGAAGGAGCATGTCATAGGTGTCTCAGAGACCTACTCACACTCTATTGTGTTAAAAACATGAAGAAAAAATTACAGCCAGAATCACCTCCAGTTCTTCATACTAGTGATGCAAAGCATTGCCAGATTACAGTAATTGATTTAATCCCAGCTGTTTACTGTAGCTCATTCTCTGACAGCAGCCCTCAAGAAGCTCAATTTGTTTTGTATAACTGTGAGAAGTCTGGCGTAATGTTGGTTTTCCCTTGTCATTTTCTCTTAGCTATAGCTTTGGTGTTTCCTGTAAAAAAAAAATGGTCAGTGGGAAATCAGTGGAAAACCCTCAAATTTAAAATTTGGAGTTTTGCCTACTTTGCCTACTCAGCTACCTACATTGTCACAGACCTTATTACTTTTAAGTTACTTTATCTCAGTAAGTTAAAGTAAGTTACTTTATCTCAGTAAGTTACTTTATCTCAGATACTCAACTATTTCATGGAAATTGGACTTTAAAATATTTTTGTGATTTTTGAACATATCTGAACACTGCAGCCAAGAAGACCATCCATAATCACACCTTCACCTTCTTATCATAAAGTACCTGGGGTCTGAACATGAAAAAGGCAGTGGATATTGCAGCCCTGTGAATCAAGTACCAAAAGACTTGAAAAAGAAATGCAATGGAAAGTGAACGAGATCACAGATTTAAAAAAAAAAAAAAAAAAAAAAAAAATCTCTTGTCCACTATCTTTCAACTCAAAGGCTATGATAATGGAAAATGATATTTAAAAGAGCCATGGAAATGTCTAAAAATGAAATAGAAAATGCTAGGAATATAACATATGCCAATAATCAGGGTTAGTTTTGTCCCATAGTGTTCCAAAATGTAATACTAGTATCTGTTTTCATCAATGTTAGAACTCCAGCATCTCGTTTTAACGTAAGCCAATATTTCCTTGGACATACCATCTAGGACTGAGTAACCTGTAACATTTGTCTGGTAGAGCAAAAGCATGGCTGGGACATCACCTAGCCAGTTACTGGGTGTGTGGTGTTCACATGCAGGAAATACTCTATGAACATGATGTATCTTTAGATCAGGGGATGCTGGAAGCAAGGCTGCTGCAGTTTCCAGTGATACCTGGACTCCTTTTGTGTATTAAACACAGAAGAAATGAATGAGATCAGAGGATGGAAGGTAACTTCCTCCAAATGTTATAGTCTTTCTAAAAACCAATTCCATCATAGCACTAATATTATAGGCTTGTTTATTAAACTAGGTAAGTATGTTTCTCTCCATCGAGAGGGTGAGTGAGACTTTAGGAGATAAATCTGTGCTATTTCTTATTTGTCGTGTTTGCTGATGATAAGAGAAGGTTGATAGAACAGGACACAGCAGACTTGCTGAAATATTCCTCTATCCATTATGAGACATTTTTCAAATTATTAATATCAAAATCCAGTTGTACACATTTCATCAAGGACCGAACATGTCTACACACTACTGGGATAATAGAAAAGTATCTAACAGCCTATCCAGAAAGTGTGTTAGGTAAACAGAATACTGCATACTTTACCTTGCCACATGCTTTTATGCTTCTTCATAAGAATGTCATTACACAGTAGTTGTGTGGTGTTTTGTAAAGTCAGGGCATTGAAATAGCATTGATTTTCTTCCTTAGTAAGATATCCATGTCATAGTTATCCTGAATTCCCATTAAGGCTGATGAAAAGAAAATGGGCACTTCCAAGACCCAACTCATTTCCTCCAAAAGCAGAAACCATATGAATCACATCCTAAAAGTACTTATTTCCATCACCTATGGAGAGAGCGCTGAGTGAGTAGCTCAAATATAGCTGTCCACAGGAGAGAAGTCTGAGGCAGTGATTCCCATCCCTGGGGAAGAGACCTTAGCAAGGTTTTGAGGGACACAAGATGATGGGAGGCATGTGGCTGGAGTGTCAGTGGAGCTGTGACAGACTAGTTTGATCCAGGCTGCAGAGGTTCCATGTGTGCTAGTAAATTTTTAAAAACTCCTGCTGACTTCCACATGTGTCCTCAATGTCAAGCTTGGTGTTAGGGTACTAACTGCTCTGATCCCATTTGCCTCTATGGTTGCACTGTCTCAGTTCATGACCTCGGCAGCATCCCCAAGTGGCACTAACTCGCCCTTCTGCCTGTGAGAACTGCAACCCAAGGACCCAAGGTGTATGTGTATGTGTGCAGGGAAGGGGCATTACTTGGAGATCTCTGTGCTATCACTGACTTGATGAAGTCACTCCTTCAGCCAGGAGATCTGAAATCTAGGAGGCAGAAAAATCTAACCAGACGTCTGGCAGTTTTTTTCTGCCATGGTGTGCAATCACTCCTCTAGGTCTGGAGAGACAGCAGTCTCCTGGACACTGGCTGAGAGCTGAGTATGCTCTTGTGGCCCACATTTGAGAAAGTAAGCTGTGTTTTTATGCCTTCTGCAGGAATCTGTGTGAAGGCTGCAGTTACTGCTTAGTCCATCACTGCAACTATGTTCTCGTGAGGACTAGCATTGCAGCCCTACAGAATTTAAACCCTGTAGGAGTATGTTATGGAACAGGAAAGATTATATGTCACCATTCAAGGCACCATGGGGTGTCTTGGGCATGGTGTAGGGATCTTTTTGTGAGTTTGTATTGTTTTGTTTTGTTTTCTAAATTCTGATGCAGCTAGGCTGAAATTCCACGGTGTAAATGCACTCTGCAAGAAATGCAGAGAAGGATCTCTTTAAGCCAAAGTTGGAGCACCTTAAAAAAATCTTTTAGGGGGAGATTTATGTTGGGAGACATTTCTTCTCAGAAAGAGTAGTCAGGCATTGGAATGGATTGCCCAGGGAGGTGGTGGCATCACTGCCCCTGGGGGTGTTCAAGGAAGGGTTGGACATGGTGCTTAGGAACATGATTTAGTGGGTGACAGTGGTGGTTAGGTGGATGGTTGGACCAAATGCTCTTGGAGGTCTTTTCCAATCTTAACGAGTCTATGATTCTATGAAAGCAATGAGGCAAGCTTGACCAGCTTCAATTCCTGAGCATGTTACAGCTTCCTTGTGTTATGGAGCAGTTTGAATGTACCATAGATGATTTCTCTATGCCTTAACATCTCTTTAACTGAGCAGTAATGATAATTCCTACCACCCTGTGACTCTCATTTTTCTGGGGCAGTTGGAGCCCTTAAAGTTCCTCAGCTGAAAACATTCAAGTGGCTGACATAGAGTTAAATATAGGTCTGAGATGGAGTCAAGCTACTTCAGGAGGCTGTTTCTCCATCTTTCAAAGAGGGACAAAGAAGCAAGTGGATAAAGAAAAAAATGATATAAAACCAGAGGCTGTGCTTGAAGGTTAGCATGGCTGAAACAAAGCCATACTCTCTAAATACCAGTGCAAAAACAGTTTATTAAAAAGTGGTGAGGTAAACCCCATGTGAAGGAGCAAGGGGAGTCGTTTCACATTTTTGGCACCAGAAGGCTGGAGGAACCCTCACCTGATGTCATTTTGAAACGCTTTGCAAATACACTAAATAAGAAGGGGTTTCTGCACAAAATGAAAACTTATACAAACCCTTAAAAAAAAGCCAAACTTTAAACACGTGGAAGCTTATGAAAAATTAGATGATGTGAAAAACACTTTAAATCAAAGCAGCAGGTAAAGCTGGAAATAAAGTTATCTTCAGTTAAAATCTCTATGTACCACATTGACGGTAATGCTTCATTTCCTGTAGACTGTAAGTAAATCAAAGCCTACTTTAGGTTTCCATATCTGTCTAAGATCTCATCTCCAAGAATGTATTATTTTGGCATTTCCCACATTGGAATTACCTCTGGTCCAAATTTGGGTAATAGAGCATGATAACATATTAACAAGTAATAAGCATGAAATTTTTATCCATTTTAAAATGTATTACTGAGAAAGAAAACAAACACATAAAAAAGCCAGCATTTCAAAAGTAATCAGCAATAGAACTGAGAAAACAAAAGACTTAGGTCACAAGAGAGAAATGAAAGGAAAAGAAAGTATAGCTAATTGGTAGCACTTTTGCAGAGAAAGAATGTAAGAAAAACTGCATACCTATTCAGGAAAAGTAAAACAGATGTGTGAAGTGTCTGACTGAGCTATTGTTTTAGCTTTGTAATCTAAAATAGCTGACTTGATTTCATTTTAACAAGGGATTAGTTTAGCAGACAGTTTGGATTAGCAGCAACATACATAAATAAACATGCTGCTCTTAAAACTTAAATACTCGGCTTACAAGATGCAGGACAACAAGAATCAGAAAAATGCTAGTCTTGAACTTTTAAATTATAGAGCCAAAACACATGTCCATTCCATGGAGACAAGGAGTTAGTAAGAGCCTTCACACTGAACAATGTAATCTAAGAAATATTTGTGCACATGATTTCACTGAGAAGCAACTCAAGCACAGCTCAGTGCCCTAATTGCAGAGTAGTACAAAATATTTTACACCTATGCTATATTAAGGAAAAGAAGGGCCAGCTCATACTTTGCTATTCATACCTTCCTATGAGCAGGAACCTAGCACATGTCCGAAATCATGGGTTAGTTATTTTGTAAAAAAAAGGATGCATGTTTCTGCTGCCATATATATATATATATATATATATATATGTATATATATATATATACATTTTTTTATTATTATTATTTTTGGGGGGCGGGGGGACACGACACTCTAGTTCTCTAGTTGAAGAAAGCTCTTTTTCTAATAAACTCTTCACACAGAAGCAGAGATTAGGATTAACAGGTCTGAGGAAAGGAGGTGTCTGGGCTGGTAACCAGAAAGAGGATGAGACTAAGAGAAAACCACCCGTCTTTGCCTGTAGGCAGACAACTGTCTTTTGATGAGCAGTCTCTGATCCTGCACTAACTATTAAGTCACAAACATTCACAGACACTTGGGAGGTTATATATGATGTTGTATAGTCCATTCCAGCACTGCCAGGCTGGATGTGATTGGAATGTCCTGGCATTTTCTGCAGCAGTCATTCTTCTACCTTCTGTAAGAGATCAACATTAATATGGGTCCTATGTTTTTTTAGTCCACTTAAGTCACTGAAGTCTTAAGACTGCTACCAGTTTCAGTGCACTTGAACTCTTAACCTCAGGGCTAAGGCCCGCATTTGGATCTACAGATTCACAGAGACTTGCAGAGGGTGGGCAGGGTGTTCCCTGGAACAGCAATAAACCTCAGTGGTCACGGGAGTTTTCAGTTCAGTCCCTAACTCCTGCATGTTCTCTCTGTAAGGATAGCCCTGATGGAACAGTTTTCATTGGAAAAGAGTAGAGCAAGGGGGAAGGGTATTGTGCTGTTCTCTACATCCAGGACGAATGTGTTGAACCCAGTAGGCTGTAATTGCAGCAAGAAAAGTTTAAAGTAAAAAAAGTAAAGAGTAAAGTTTAAAACCTGCTCTAAGGCCAAAGATATAGAAATGTTGTGGAGATTTTATAAGTGGTGTTCTGTAAAATGAGTTAGACATGCATTTGTGAGGAAAGGCTTAGAAAGGCAGAGCCTGGGCTATATCTGCGGTTCCTCCTGTTTTTCATGGAATAAGATTCATCTGATCGAATGCTGACAGACACAGTAGATACGCACTGCCAGCTGTATGGCAGGCAGACCTTAACATGTATTAAATCCAGAGATTTTACAAGAGTCCCAATTAAAACCAAGAAAGTTTAGCAAGGAGTTGCATCTGTCCGGATGACTACAAAAGAGAGTGCCTGATAAAAAGATCTTGCAGATGTAGGAAAGAAGGCTTCTGAAGAAATCAGAGAACATCAGACCTGAGGCACATATCTCCTAGGATAAGGATTTTCCGGTTAAAAATAAAAGACTAGTGGTAGGTGGGAATGTACAAAGGTAATTTTGCATCTGACACGCTTTTTCTTGTAGATTTGTCACCAATTATGACATTTGTGTCCATTTGTGGAGAAAGAATATAAAGCAGAGTGACAAGGTCTGGCCTCAGAAATGTGGTAAAAATAGAGAAAATATATTGATGGCATCCTGAGGCAGGACTTTAGTCTAAGTATCACCTTCCTACTTAGTATAGGAACTCATAAAGAAAGGGATGCTCCATGGTGGGATGGTGAAGAGAGCAGTGGCTGCTCCTTACAGAAGACTGTATTCTCTCTTTGGGAGCAAGGAGACCACAGAAAGTTTCATTAGAGAAGCAGTTGTTTCTGACAAGACAGGACATGGAAACTCACTGTCTATACACCAGTTCAACCTCCCAATGAAGGAGTGTGCTATCTGCAAGAGTTGTTACAGGAAAGAGCTGGAAATGGGTTGAATTTTGAAGCCAGGCATTGGACCAATAAATCATTAATAAGAGGGCACAGGATTCACAATAACTCTGTGTGGTCTCAAGACTCTTCAGGTTTCATCTGGACTTTTCTTCACTTTCCTGAAGCTTTGTTTTATCTTGTAGAGCTGTAATACCAGTTTTCTAATGACCAGGTGGTTGTTTGACCAATTTATTCTTCCGCTTGCTAGACATCTGTTTAGATTTTCATGGTTGAGATAAACATATTTGTATGTAGATATAGTTGCAAGTAGTTATTCCTTGTAAAATGAAATATCTGTGAACCCAAAATACTGATATAGTGAAGAGGAATGCAGGCATGAGATGGGACACAGGGTGATACTGGAGACTCTTGGGCTATAAATTTATCTATGGTCAATAAATTATGATTATTTCTGGTTCCAGAAGAGTGGCAGCTCAAGTAATCACATGGGCAAGACCCTTCTTTCCTCAGAGGGATGACCAGGAGATACTGACCAGCTCAACCGGCCTTCCTGCAGCCACACAGTTTCCCCCACACCAAAGGTGGGGGAAGGTCTGTCTTTTTTGCTAGAGCAAGTAGAAGCAGAAGACCTGTCAGTAACTTACAGTCATCTGTTTGCATGTAGAGTTCTTCCAGACACAGAACTCTCCCAACCTGAGAAGACCCAGGAGCAGCATGGAGATGGAGAGGACTAAAAATGACCATGGCAAAGAACTTGGGAAATCAAAAACAGAAGCAGGTCCTGTATGCTTAAAACATTTGCATTAAAACATTAAGAAGAAAATGACTTTATCAGACCAAGCATTCCTTTTATCCATGGTCCACACCAAAATCTCCCCAACCAGGCACCTATCTAAGCATTGGTACCCTGATGCTCATGTACCACGGGTGGCCCATCCTTTGGGGGCAGGATACACCTGTCTTTAGGCAGGGAATCTTCACAGTCACGTTCACATGTATTTTACAGTGTGATGAGAGTGGCCTTTGACACAGGCTGACCTTTTCTTCTGTGACACAGCCTTAAGTGACACAATTTAAACATGGCAAATAAACTCACGAAGATGGGAGTGAGGTAACATTGGCATATGCTGCCTGCCTAGCTCCAGTTTTGCCAGCAACTGGTAAGGCAGAAAGCAGAAAAAGAGCAAGTTTTGACTACTCCAAGATATTTTTGCCTGAGTAAAGACCGTGAGATGTGTCCTAACACTATTTTAATTAAAATGCAATATCAATTGGATTTGAACCACCACCTTTGATTCCAAACTCAGCAACTTTATGTAGCAGGCTTGAGTGGAGATAAAAAATTAATGTGTTAAATAATTTAAGCATCAGAGAGTCCCATGACCATAATATAAACATATTGATGTTGGCAAGAAAGCATTTATTATTAATTTTACATAAGAGCTACAAAGTTCCAGGTGCATTTCCTAATTCATGCCAAACTTTATAAACATGCAGAGTTTCGTGGCAATTAGAACTTATTTATTTGTATCAATTTACATTTACATTAAAGAAAACAACAATTATACAGAAAAAGGAGTATCATTCTAAGTTTTCTGTGTATATTTGGCCTGAACAAGCAAGTACTCTTAATAAGTTTTCAGTTCTGCTTCAGTAGATGAGTAGGTGTTTACAATAATACAAAAGGTATTAACTTCCCATTTTTGAAATTGTCATGGCAATGCCCCAGATTTCCTACAAAGTCCTGAATAGATACTGGCTGAAATTTAATGTCTTCTGCCTTTAATTTCTTCTTACCTAGAATGATGACCCCACCTACAGAATATCTGGAACAGTATGTGTATACGTATACGTATATGTATATGTATCATCCATACACACACATGTGATATGGATATATATACATATATTCAGGAGGCTATACATGCTTGTAGGATAAACAGAAGTGTGGCAAACACCAATACTGTAAGAAAGAATTTGCATATTTTTTTGCCATTAATAATCAGTTGGCAAAGGGTCTTTCCTGAAGTTTCTTCAGAGCGTGCATCTTTGAAGAGTCTCTTGTTTTCTGAATACTGCAACTTTAAATGAAGAAATCCCTTCGCCTACTCTCATTTATATTCAAACACAGATATTACAGTAAGTCACTGTGTTTGCTCTCTTCATGATCTAGGCCCAAATTTCCAAACAAGGATTTCCATGCCAAACTTTTAGACCCTTGAATTTGAAGGGGGAAAAACAGTGTCTTTATGTTTGTTTTTCTTACTCAGCATTTCCCTGCTCTGAAATAACACAAACGGAGGCCAAATGCACCGGCCAGCGCTGAACCCCAGCTCTGGAAGCTGCGTGGCACCGAGGAGGGAGCAAGGTAGTCCTCAGATGCCTGGGCTAGCCCTGGCACCAGCAGCATGCTGAGGCTGCAAGACAGCACGACTGGACCTCCTCAAGCTCAGGTGTTGCCCTGCCAGATGAGATGCTCGACCAGAGCTGTGCTCCTCAGCCCCAAGCACGGCACTGCTCAGCCAGACCCGGAGAGCCAGCTGGCCGTAACAGGGGGCTTGTTTATAAATAAATCATCTCTCAAGTGTTTTTGGATCATCAGCTGCAGCATTAAAATGGGCGCCATGCTGACAAAGTAAATACAGAAGGCAGGACTAGAGACGGCAGCACAATCATAGAACAGTTGGGAGCAAAATGAGAACTGTTCTTTCTTTTTCTCCTTTTTTTTTATTTTCTTACTAATGTGATTAAAGATTTCCTCAATGTGGGCACAAAGGGAGTATTTAAAGTGAAATTAAAAAAAAAAAAAAAAAAAAAAAAAAGATTTAAAGGTTTAATATACCTTCAGGGAAGGAAAAAAAAAAAGAAAAAAAAAAAAAAAAGCTAAAATATTTCCTTAAAAAAAAAAATAGAAAGTTCCACGAATGGCTGGTGAAACTCCATAAAGCAGCTGGAACTGGTTAATAGTCACACTCTTCTGTGACCTGAGATGCAGGAATCTAGCCATGAATTTTTTACAGATATCCTTTAAAACAAGTGCTAGCTGATATCACAGTGGCCTGCTGGACTGAAGCTTTCTGAAGACAGTGTGGCAACTACAGGAAATCAACTCTCCTGACATTTACATTTCAAGGAAAACCTTTTTTTTATTTCTTCTTCTTAAAAAAAAAAAATAAAAATAAAAATAAAATAATCAGCAGCAGTGACTCAGTATTAAAAAACAACAGTATTTTTTTTCTTCTGTTCTGCACATATGGTTCCTCTGAGAGACCAGAGTTAATGAATAGTAATAGTAATTTCTTCACTAACCATTGCTAACTTTGATACCATGTGAAAAAGTTTAAATGTGAGAGAGTGGTTTTCTATGGAGATGGGTCTGACAAACCTGCTGGATCTAACCAGCCAGAATTTTGCATGGAGTTCATAAACGAGGGCTAAATATCTCTGTCTTTATCATGGCCAGAAAAAAAAAAAAAAAAAAAAAAAAAAAAAAAAAAAAAAGAGAGAACATACTTGAAGTCATGCTCCCAGGCACTGAAACCAAAATCCACATTCAAATTTTGGTCACTATTGAATGCTATATTCAGTCAAAGGTTCTTCTAAACACCGTTAACACCCATAATTCAGAGCTGTGCAGAAATAAAGGAAATAAATTCTTTCCCATAAGGTTTTGTTCCCCGTGGATCAAGGATGAGGACCTTCTGTGGACCATCCAAAGATCCATCTAATTTTTCTTTGCAGCTTGCAGAGGACGAAATGTCAGGAGTTATTCCCATCAAGCTGACCATCATGCTGACACAACATGAGCTATGAGCTGGAGTCCTGGTGGCTTTGTTGCCATGGCACAACACATTTGGCACAGCTTACCATACAAGCTGGAGGACATCACCAGCCCAGTGAGACCACATGGCAGCTGGATTAGAGAACATTTCCCTTGAGGTGCAAGTGGAGGGAGTGTACACCAGCCCTCTAGCAATGCCAGTATGAGGTCAGAAAACAACACATCTAAACTGGAGAATTCTTGAGAAAAGTCATGGGTCGGCCATAAGCTTTTTCTAAAGCAAACTTGTGAATTGGCACTTGTTTAAAAAAAATTAAAAAATAAAAAAGTTATATCAAAATCTGGGGATAAGGCAGAGTAATAATTTGCTGCCTGAGCCATTACCTGCTTGCTGGAGGTAAAACCAGATTCTCATCCTCCAAACTTCAGGATGCAAAAGGATTGATGTGCTGTACTAGCAAGACATTGGAATACTTGAGAACTTTTGTCTGCTTAACTATGGTAGAGAAAGCTATTTAATTTCCTTGTGCCTCTCCTCCCTTTATCAAAGAAACCTGGTAGGATGGGATGTGGCTTTAAGGGTTTCTCCTCCCACACTTTTTTCTGCCTTGCTCTGGGTTTGTACAAGGCCCAGCAAGCATTAGAGTTAAAGCACTGCTGTAATAATAGAACCCTTGGGAAAGGTGGCACTTCCATGGCTGCAGGTGTTGAAATACTCACCCCGAGATCTCAGCCTCATTAGCTCCACTTGCCAGCCCCCTTATTATTGGAAAGGTTATTATAACACTGAGCCTATGTGAAAGAAGTCAGGCTCTGATTTGGACATATATCAGCCTCCCAGAAGCACCACCACATTTGGCACAACTCTGCTGTCAAAAAAAAAAAAAAAAAAAAAAAAGCCCACAAACTGAAAAGACTGGAGACTGAATCTACTGGGCCTTACAAAAGGTCATTCAAGGTCAAATCAGGGTGGCAATATGGGGAAACTGGCTCTGCTGGAGCTCCTCCAGTGCCCGTTCTGCAAGGCAAACTACAGTCTTTAGGTCCATCACCTTCCTTCACAACCACTAAATTCAGACAAACATTCTTAAAAAAAACAATCTCAGAAAAAGTTAAACTAACAAGCTCTAAATAGGGGAAGGTGTTAAATTATGTGTGGCCTCATTCTTGTGCTCTCCCTGACAAACAAAACGTGGCCTAAAGAGAATTATAAACTATGGGGCTGTTAAACTTTCCTCAGACTCTTTATTTCAGGTTCCTTATAAAAGAGTTGATACACTGGATACCTAGGCGTGCCATATGGTATAGGCCATAAGGAGAAGGGAGAAGAGTGATTCTCTTCTCTACATGCACGCACACACACAAACACGTATGTACACACATTTCCATTGAAATGAATGAGCCCATTCATAGGAAACACAAGTTCAGTTGGTTTATTAGGCTTGGAACCAAGTAACACCATCTCAACCTGCCAGAGTTAAGTTGTACACACCAGAAAAATGTCTCACCTGCAGTACCTGTCAGCCTATTTCACATTAACGTAAGCACTACAATTTCTACTATCCATGGACCAAATCCTGAAGGCCTAACATAGCCCTGAAAATGAGAAAAATTATCTTTCCCACCCTGTCTCAACGTTGCTGGGACTCTCCACCTCCTTAGGAGGCAGGCAGTGTTTCCCACAGGAATGACTGCCGACAGGAGGAGGGACATTCCTTGAGGTTCCCTTTTCAGAGACTTCTCAGAATCCCTCTTTCTGGGTGGGTTGGCATCTCCTCTCCCAGCTGAAGCAAATGACCTATCTCCCACAGGGTCTTAACCGATCAATCATCAGCCATGGGCAAGTTGCCTCCAGGCTGTCTTCTGGCCCTCAGTAGCTCTTCCCTCTGTGGTCTCCAGACCTACTCAGCAGCGGAGGTGCTGGGAATAATCCCCTGTCTGCTTCCAGCTGTCTGTGAACTGTAACAAGAGTCTCACAGTGCCCTGCCAAGCTGCTCAGCCTTTGAAGGCACAGTCCCAAATACCACACGTTCCATTCTGAGTCAGAAAGTAACGACAGCTATAATTAAAACCGTTATTAATGTAAATACATGAAATCACAATAATAACTAAGCTGTCCAGTGGACTCTGAGGTGGTGCCTTGCTTCCTCTGGCACAGCAGACCTGTTGCTGCCAATAGGCAGGGAAGTTTCTCATTCTGGCTGGCTTGCAACTTGGAGACCTATTGTCTAAATATGCTGGGTTTGTTTCCTCTGTCACACCCCACATTTCACCAGACCGAAGCTCACTGATACTGATATGTGGCTGGTTAAGGCAATATTTCACTGCAAACTGCTTACGCACTACTTCTGACCCACTGCTGTCAAGTAAAGCATATTAGGTAAAACAGATCTTTGATGTCTATCATCAGTTGTTTAGCTATATCTCCCAACAAAATTGTCTCACAGGAGTCAGAATAATAGTAAGTACATCGTTCTTACAGTTCTGTTTTGGACTTTTTTTTCCCTAATCAATAAAAATAATCTATGTCTACTTTGCTCCAGTCATTTTTTTCTCTATACTATCAATACAACTTTTTCCTACACCTTGATCTTTATTTCTGGCATATGCAGCAAAACTTAAGAAACCCTTCGATACTACTGTTCATATAAGGTCAGAATAAATCTCTTTATTCCTTTAGATTTTTTTTCCCTCAAAGAACTCCTATCGACCTCCATGACTACTTTTCACATACTTTTTAACAGCAACTTTGGAGTCATGATCCTTGAAATAGGATTTCATGGCATGGTAGTAGTCCCCTTTAAATTGATAACAGTGGTGAAGAATATGCTGTTCTTGCCAATATGATTTTAATTTTAATTACTCTTTGTAGTGTTTCATTCTATGTAATCAATTTGAAACTCACAGCCCTTAGTCCATTGCAGAACACAAAGTTTATTTTTATTAGCATAACACGCTAATGTTGGACTTCATCACTTCTGTCAAACACTTTAAAGAGTGTGTCTACATCACCAAATTCCTTCCAGGTTCAGGCTCAATTTACAAATCATCCATTCGTAGTTGAAAAAAAAAGTAGGCTGTGAATTCTCTAGAGTGTTTGCAAGGCCATTTTCAGTAACAGCAATAAGTGGTTTGCAGTCGATTTCAGCTAATAAAATAGTAATAGCTAAGGCCTCCCACAACTAAGACATGAAGACTTTTACAACCATGCCAAAGCCTCCTTCTCTATCTGAGCTTATTAACTCTCATTTCCTGTTAGCATCTACTATGCATAAACCACTGGTCTCTAGCTGTGACCACTCTACTGCAAGAAGATTACACCAAAATCTTCATAGAGACACATGTGGACTACATAGTTTTGTGCATATTACACCCTTAAATTAGTTCCCTTTACATCCTATATTTTTTATTAAGGTCAGGGAATGTCATTGTGTAGGAGCATTCTCCATTTTTTTATATAGTCAGAAGTGTAAGGCACAATTGTCCTGAAGTAATCCATCATTCCAATAAATCTACTATTTCTTTGTCAACAGCAGTGTTTTCCCTGTTACCTATATGTCTTGCTGAATAACCTTCTCTCTCAGGTGTGTTATTTTTGTTACAGAAAATTTACATTTTGCTCATGTCACACTAACCCAGCAGCTCTGCTTCTGTTCCAGGATGCTCAGAGATTCCAGTCATTCTCTTCTTTTACCATCTTTCCCCGATTAAAATGTCATCTGTGGTGCTTCAATTCCTTCTGTACTATAAAGACTTTGTTGTATTTCCTGATGAGAAATATGAAGTGCTGAACACAACCTAAATGGAAGTATAAGGAAACAAGATTTTGTCCATAAGTCATGGCCATTTCACTAAATATATGCTGTGTTTTTCTAAAGGTATTCCCCAAAATCCTACTGCGACATCCAGTATATAAAAATACCTTATATAGACAACTTCAACTGAAAGTGATCCCCTAACAGCTACTGTGATTTTTTGTGTGATTTTTTGTGTGATTTTTTTTTCATATTTGTTCAATTCCTCTGGTCTATCCAGATGCAAAACAAACTGTTTCTCTTTTGTTCCCTGAAGATGAACAAGGAATGCACCCACAGCTTGTTCTCCTATGCATTTTGTGATTCTTGGGGTAATAAGCTCACACAGCTCCTCTTTTAGCTTCTTTCTTAAGAGAAACAAAGTTTGAATAGGAATAAGGACTGGAAGGAGGCTGACTCACTCTTCAGATGTGCATTCTGCTGAGAGACAGCTTGTTCCCTGGTTGGTGTCCACTAACTCTTCCTTGGGTATATTGTACTCCTTTCCTCTCAGGAGAGCACATCATCCTGATGAGAACAAAAACTTGACACATTTTCATTCCATAATGGGTACTCTTCTCCAGAAAGTTAATACAGACTGTATCTGTCCATTTTATTTACCCTCATGTTAACTTTAGTTGCTATTAGCTTACCCCTGTAAGCTTCCCTTACTCTCTATTATCTGCTTCTTGTCAGGAGGATAACATTATTTCAATCAACACACCATCATGTGCACCAGTATCCAATTTAAAATGAATAAATGTCTTACTTGCTTTCAGGGTGATAGTCCATTCATCTTCTGATGAATTGCTCTTATGAGGAGTCCCCCAGAGCAAATGGTGCTGTCATTGATCTCCTCTATGCTGCTTCTTACAAACTATTTCACAGTGATGTAATCCAGCACATACCTTTTTCCAGCTTATGGCTTGTGTTGTTTTCCACACCATCTGCAGTCCCAGATGCTGCTCTTGTAGGATTCCAATTATAAATTCCTCAAACATCTTTCTTTGCACTATTTTGGTTTCTCCATTATGTTCTCCCTTTCATTCTGAACAAGGGAATTTGCTATTTTTACAAAGTCTAACTCAGAATCACAAAGCAACAGAGGTTAGAGAGGACCTCTGAAGATCATCTAGTCCAACTCCCCTGCTGAGCAGGGTCACCTGGAGCGCATTTTGCAGGATGGCATGCGGACAGGTTTTGAATATCTCCAGACACAGAGACTCCACAGCTTCTCTGGGCAGCCTGTTCCAGTGCTCTGTCATCCTCACAGTAAAGTGTTTTCTTGTATTCAAATACAACTTCCTGTGTTTCTGTTTATGATTGTTGCTTCTCATCCTGCCACTAGCACCACTGAAAACTGTCTGTGCCCATCCTCTTGACACCCTCCTTTCAGAGGGCCTTCACGTTGAAAAGAGCCCCTCTCAGTCTTCTGTCCTCCAAGATAAAGAGACACAGCTCTCTCAGCCTCTCCTCATATCACAGATGCTCCAGTGCCACAGTCATCTTCATAGCCCTCCCGTAGACTCGCTCCAGCAGTTCTATGTCCCTCTTGTACTGGGGAGCCCAGAACTGGACACAATACTCCAGGCATGGCTTCCCCAGGGCTGAGTAGAGGGGGAAGATCACCTCCCTCAACCTGCTGGCAGCACTCTTACAAATGCACCCCAGGACACCTTTGGCCTTCTTGGTCACAAGGGCACATTGCTGGCACGTGGTCAGCCTGCTGTCCACCAGGACTCCCCGGTTCTTCTCCACAAAGCTGCTTTCCAGCAGATCATCTCCCAACTTCTACCAGTACATGGGGTTATTCCACCCTAGGTTCACTTCATGAGGTTCCTCTCCACTCAGCTCTCTAGCCTGTCCAGCTGCCAGGCATAGCCTTCTGGTGTATCATCCACTTTTCTGCTTAGAACTTCAGGACCACTGGTCCAAGAAAGAATTTATTTTCTATCTGTCTTCACTTTCATAAACAGAAAAAGAGTATGGGGTCATTCAGATCTTTTACTGTTATCCTCTATACATCCAGAGTTTTCTCTGCAGTGAAATTTTCTATAGTTTCATACTTCTGCTCAGGATACTTTCTGCCTTCTTTTTTATTCCTAGCACCATCAGGTACATCCTGGTGCTCAATTAATGGACAAAAATTTGACCTGGTAGCCCACCCATTTTCCATGGCTGTGCATACCTATCCCAGATCCATGGTTCTTAACCACATCAGCCATCAGGGATCCCTTATCTTTACAGGACAGAGATCCAATCCTCACCCTGTGGCTTGCCTGTAATAGTGGTTCACAAGCACCACATTGACAAGGCTGACACCCTGAAGGAGCTTCTAAGGCACTGAGGTTGCTTTGCTGCCTCAGGGGATTACAGAGCCTGAAGCCATATTAAGTGTTGAACAGACTTCTCTCTCAGATACTAAGGTTTCTCACAGACACTGAATTTATCTTCTGTCCAAAGCTCACAGAAAAAGTTTCCTGAATGGGAAAGAGCTTCTTCCCTAAAGTCAGTTTTCCTACAGAGGAAGATGTTTCTCCTCTTCTTTATAAGCTCTCCGAAGAACTAGGACTGGCACAATTCTTCTCATCATTTCTTAGGTTTGCAAGTCATGTAGCACATGTTCTTTAAATCTAGCAGTTCTTGGAAGAACTGGACCTGTTACACATTCAGGATGCAGAAGGTCTGCACACAGCCAGTGAATCTGCTGCCCTCGAAATGCACAGGACAGCACATCTGGTCCAGAATCAGTGGTACAGTAATAAATAAATAAATAAATAAATAAATAAAAGCAAATAAACTCACACCTTGGGTATATAAGATGTAGTGGCAAATGCTACAACAGATAAAGTGAAGTGGGAAAGTATCATTTCCTTCTGTTTGTCCTTGACTACATCTTTATCAGGTACTTCATGGAAACACCATGAAAACACAAAGCTTGCTACTTCATAGACTAGCTTACTCATGCTCATCTCTGAACATGGTGAGAAAGGATCAATCTACATGCTAGGCCCAAGCAGGTGGTCAAACATATGGAAATCCCTTGTAAATAAGGACAGTCTTTCAGATCCCATGTGGTTGGAATTGCCAAAATACAAAAGGACGTTGTCTGGAAATACCTCAACACAGGATAGGTTTGAAACAGAGACAGGAAAAAAAAAAGTTAAAAATACCTTTTTTTCTGATGAAAGGCAGAGTTTGAATGTGTTGTACACTTCGATAATATGCCATGTGATAATGAAACATCTTCTATATAAATATCACATGTACGCATACCTGTAAACTTGTAAGAGGTCTGAGGCTGCTGTAAAAACTGATCCAGTGAGTAATGCTTCAAATTATTGTCTGTTTCTCTCCCAACCACATAAACAAGTCTTTATCTTTACAATAACAATATCAGCATAACTGAAAAAGATGTATCAGCAGCCCGTGAGCTCCTGTCAAGAGGTAGGATGTACTCTTGGATTTTGTTAAATTAAATAGGAGTATAAAGCACTTTACAAGCAAAGCTCAATCTGAAATTAAATGATGATAATATCACCTCTATGGAAAGACCCAATGTATTAATAACACTATAACACGTTTTCCACATTCTCAAGACACATAGGTTTGACTGAAATCCTTACAATCCAGCAGCAAAGTGCTGTAGAAAAGTGCAAGAATTTACAGAAAAGTTTTCATCTTCTGCTTTAACACTTCATATGTTTTTTACATAACTGTTACTACAGTTTTGGTCTTCCCACTGTGTAAATTCAGTAGGATTTTCACATAAAGTCTGGTCTATCATCTGTTTATGGAATATTCAACACATTCAGGGGAATAAGCTATTTGACATAGCCAAACTATCCTCCTCCAAATTCCATGTTCTCATAATCCCTGCAGAGCTTCAGATTCCAAGAGGAGTGCTGCTACTAAGGACCAGCACAAGGCCAACTCAGATTTATTCAGATTCAGGCCTTTGGAAGCACTTTTCTTAACCCAAAACAAGAAGTCAGATTAAATTTTTCCTCCTGACCCCAAGTAAATCCATCACTTTAAATTCTCACAACTTTAAATATTAATTGTTTTTCCTTTTTGAATTTGGCAAGATTCTCCTGAAGCAGTGAGAAAGATGATTGTTTCAAGTTGAACCTTCATAGGTCATTGCGTCCCGAACAAAATCAAAAGAGTGGTTTTGCTTACATCATTGAAGGTATATCGTGGTTTCACCAGCTGAAGATATAGACATATATTTAGCACTTTTTGAAGTAATAAAAATTTGTTTGCAACTATTTTTTATTTTTCAGTTTGAAAATTGCACTTTCTGGTCATACATGCATGATTGCAAAATAACTAAACAAATCTTCCTGATATCAGTTTTAGTTTCATAACAGATTTGTCATTAAACTGGGATGACACATGATCATTGTTATTGCCAATGGACCATATGAAAGAAAATCTGAGTGAAAATGGAATTATTATGGAGATTTTTTAATCTACTGTAAGCAGTCAATTGTAAGGATAATACGTTCCCTTCTTGGTTATCAGAAAAGCTTCTCAAAAGTTTGGAGCTAAAGGCTAGGGAGATCAAAAAGGAAGCTTAATGGTTTGTCATTTACTTTCACTCTGGAAAAATTCTCTGAGTTTGGCTTTAAAAGAATTTTTAACAGTTTAAATATTAAGCTACATGCTATGGAAAACCCTATATAGAGTCTGATGTGAGGAGGGAAGAGGGGATCTCATCAGTCATGCTACTGCCATTCTTATTACTAGCTTTAGAGAATGACAGTTCAGCAATTTTAGAAATAATGATACCATATCATCTGATCCCTCTCATCACACAATGCAGTATCATCAACAATACTGTTGTGGAGTCATTTCTTCTACAAATACTTAAAAGTTAGAAATTATTATTGACCATCAATGTTGGTAACTATAGTATGTAGAAAACACTTACTATCCTAAAGTCCTGTGATCACACTCACATATAGAGATAACTTCCCATGCAGCACAGGCCTTAGCTCATTGAAAAATCCTCCTTCAGATGAGACCAAATTCAACACCAAGTATTTTTCCTATACTTGCTAGCATTCTTACAGAACACAAAATACTGTGTTTAGCTTTCACTCAAGAAAGGATTTAGAGGATTGAGAGTTCCTGAGAAATTTCTAATTAAATACAATAGATTAGGAGGTCTATGGCATTACAGCTTAATTTGGCCATCCATCAACATTTCATAACCCTAAGCACATTACCTTGACCAGTAATGTGAAATGTGAATGAACTGGAACACTGACAAGGTTGAGCCCCAAGAGGGAAGAAAAAGGAGATAAAGAAAGAGAGGGGAGGGTGGAAAAAAAGCTTACTGAAAAGACATCTGAAAGAAGAAATAGAATTATGCTTTCTAATGTTGGCAAATAAGATAAATGAATATGAGCATTGCAAGTTTTATTATCTTTAAAGTTTTGGAAAGCATATTTTCTGTCAAGAGAGTAAAGCTGCCTCTCTTGTCCTCAGATCAAGATATGCTAAAATTAAAAATATATGACATTATAAGGGAAGATAATCAGCCTTCCAGTACTGAAACAATGCCTGAAAAATTAGTCTTAGGTCTCTATTCTGCCCTCTAGTTATTTTTTTCTGAATATCATGATCAGAAGTGTTATCTCCAGGAAGGGTAGTCAAGTTATTCCTAATGAGGCTGGGGATATAGGCCACCCCATTGCAGTGTGCACCAGCATAAGCATATGGTTAGACCTGAGGCCCACAGACAGAATTTTACTTCCATTGGCTAAATTGTCTCCTCTTGAATCACGTCACATTCATATCACCATCAGCAGAACCACAATCCAGCCCTAAAACAGGATGTAAAGTAACATGTTTTCTTAGTAAACATGTTGATGGTCTGCAGCTGACAATTCGACCTGAAAAAAAAATAAATAAATAAATAAATAAAAAGAAGTGCCCTGCGTTTATGGGACACCCAGCTCAATAGCCTTGCTAGACAATATATTCAGCCTTGCTTGCCCCTAATTCCTTACAAGCAAACAGGGAATGGTCCTAAGAAGGTGCTTATAAGCATCTGGCATTTTTCTGGTCGTGGTTGTCTGCCCTCCCCCACCTTCTTTCCTGGACCCTTCTGAAGCATGTAAGTGTGAGGCAGATATGGAGGTTAGCATGGACTCAAACGGCACAACAGTTCTGGGAAGCATCAGTCTATTACCCATATGCAGTAAATCCAATTTTACCAAGCAATGCCAGCTCCAGTGCTCCTGTACAGTGGATCCCATTATGATGGGAGACAGGATGCAGCCTGCAGTCTCCTCTGCCACTAGGAGAAGCTATTTGGCTCATCTGACTGGTAGAGCAAGGCAATCATGTTCTATGACATATGGAAAAAACTAAAGGCAGGAAAAGTATGATTTAATGAAAAGTGATTTCTGGAGTGCCCGCTACAGATGCACTCAGCTGCATCACATAAATTGTAGGGAAAGACTCTGGATTTTTGTGTTTTATTTTGCTTTAGGGTTTTTTCTCAGCCTGTTAGATTTTCTTAGTGCAGGTTTCTGCTGTTTCAGAGATTCTGAATTTGTTCCTTAATGTGTTCTTTTCTTTCTTTTATATGAAGTTAATTCTTATAAATGCAGAAAAATATTTTTATTTTTTTAATACCAATATTTTCTTGTGTCTATCAAAAGTATGACAGATGCTTCATTACTGGCCTCACCAGCTTGAGGAGGTGGGATTTCCACCTTCAGAGGGTTATGTCTATTAGTGTGAAAGATTTAAGGTGTCTCTGCTACAGAAACAAGTGCAGTCTGGCTTTTATGTCATTTCCAGGAACCACATCATATTTCAGCTGTACATATGCTGATCTGATGATCTTGAGACATTATTTCCAAAAAGTAATGGTTTGTGTATGACCTTCAGACACACACTTTTCATTGTAGTAGGCTCATACGAAAAGTGTGACAATCTGTCAGTGTTTTATCAGAGCCCTACCATCACACCTGTCCACCTGTACAACACAGGAGGTTTCTGTAGCTGGGTCACCAACCACATCCAGAGTGAGCATACTGTAAGAGCTACTTCTGATAGTCATGGATTATGAGAACCCTACAAATTGCTTTGTTGCTCTTCCACATTTCCATTTTGCCTGGCAGCAAGCTGAGTGGCCTGAAGCAGATTGAGAATTTCTTGTGTTCTCCTGGGATGCTATTTTCTCTCTCTGTCTCGGTTTCCCCACCTGTAAAATGTGTTATATTTCCTATTGAAAGGAGTTGTGCTTAGTTTTAAATGTTTGTGAAACATTCTGAAGTTGAAAGGTTTGGAGCAGTAGTTTCTGGCTAAAGTTTACCTTAAGCAAAAGTGAGATTGTAGAGAAGGTATGTTGTAGCTCCAAGGAGCAGCAAGGAAGCACTTAAAATAGTCATGAGGAGAGAGAGGTGATATAGTGAGAGAGAGAACATAAATTCAAATAACAGCTGGAAATATATTTTCATGATATTTGGAATCACTTTAGTGCATTGTATGCAAATATTCATACTTTTTAAAAGAGAAATTGTCTTGAAACACAAAGTATTATAAAATTCTAAATAAGTATAATTTGTTATTCTTAAGTATAATACATTACCCTTATTCACAAGGTAATTTTTCTTGTATTTATTTAGCTCCCTATGCCTTTGACAATCAATTACTAAGTCAGAAAGAACACCACTGTTTTTTTGTAGGGTTTTTTGTTTGTTTGTTTTTTTGTTTAATAATCCCATATCATACACTAAAGCAAACATGACCAAATTCTAGGAATTAGTCATGGCACACTGACTGTGGAGTGGGGATTTTGTTCAAGATTCAGATACCTAAACTTGAGTGTTAACAATGTCGATGGCTAAAAAAGAACAAAGTGTCAACCTACTCAGAGGGAAGATCCATGATTCAGTCAGCAGCCATTTCAGGTGCTCTAGTGTATCCTGTGAGGTACCAGCTAGATCTCCAGAAGGTCCCTCATATGTATTACACCAAAATTGACAGCCTTAATTGGAGGTCTCAGATACCATAGACTATCTCCCATACGTAGATGAGTAAGTCCCTAAGTATCTTCTTGAAACTCCATTGACAGAATTAACTAGACCTCCAACCACTTCAGTGAGAGTCTCGGACACTGAGCTAACAGAAACCTACATTGTCAACAGCTGTATGGAAGTTAAACTCTATTCCACTCCAAGCTGTAACCTGTCCCTGAGGCTGAAGAACATTATTGTTTATATAAACCAGTTTGTTCCAAACTATGGACATTTGACTTCTGTTAAAAAACTAGTGGAATAAGCATATGAGCCCTGTTCCCAAGAGTTACAAGCCATCCCATTTATAGTAAAGTGTTTTAACCAATTGCTCCAAACAACCCTTAGAGCTGCTTTTCAATGTCTTCCTTTAGACGAACAAGTTTTCCTCCAGAGAAAAACTGCAGAGAAAAAGACTTGTGCTGTTCCTGCTATTTTCGAGAAGAAAGGGTTCTTTCTGTACTACAGCAAAGGAAAAAAAAAAAAAAAAAAAAAAAAGAGGCCGGGGGCAGAGGGCTCCTGCCATTCTTCTTATTATATGGCAAGAGGAGGAACCCCTTTCCTATTGCAACTTCAAATAGGGGCCCAGGTCATAGCATAGGTAGAATTATAAAGCAGGATGAAAGCTTATTTTGATATGACACTGTCTCCTGACACTTATATTTGTTAGTACAATGCAAACATCATTAATTCATGCCTTTCTGTTCTGGACAGTCTCTAAAAAATTCTTTTGTAATAAAGACCTGCTGTAGCTAAGGGGTGGTAAGTCTGAATCTTGAGCATCACTCAGCTATCAAGTGGTTCGAGAGTTGTTGCTATCATAGTACTATGTCACTGTTTAGACTAAGAATTTGCTTGTTAGATGGTAACATTACCCAAACCAAATTGTAGCTAAACCACCAGCACAAATGGGAAAGGAAGGGTGGGATAAGCTGTGGTAAGGGAAATAGTCTGGAATTGCTAATTATTTCTATCCAAACTTGTGCTCAATGGAGGTAAGTGGCAATGTTTTTCAGGCCACCAGAAAAACCTGGAGGAGAAAAGTAAAATAAAATAAGAAATAAGAAATAAGAAATAAGAAATAAGAAATAAGAAATAATAATAATAATAATAATAATAATAATAATAATAATAATAATAATAATTAAAAATTTAAAAATTAAAAATAAAACATAAAAAATAAAAAACAGAGGCTTGTGAGGATTGTTGTACAAGAAGGAAAAGTGGAGATGATTTCTGCTCTTCAGATGTTTTCTAGATTTAAAAACAACAAGGAGCAGGAAGGCACTGTAGTACTCTTCTGCCCCCAGCGAAACTATAATTCTTACAACCAGCCCAGCCCACTCTTACTTTAAGGGTCACATATGCCATATTTTGCCGATGACTCTCAGAGAATGTCAAAAGATGTGAAAAACTCCATGTAGTCATACAGCTCCTGACAGAGTACCTGTCAGAGGAGGTCCTAGAATGAGAACTACTCAAGAAAGTGATATCAGACAAAAAGCATTTGTTAAATTTGCCTGAGATGGCATAATATGAACAATTACAGTAACAAAGAAAGATCTCCCTTTTGTTTAAACCTCATCTATTTGGGGGAGGGGTTGTTAAAACAAACATTAGACCCAAGATACTTCTCAGTCTATCACACATCTTAGTGGAATGTCAGAAATCTCCAAGAGCAACAGCATTGCACAGGAGCTGCTGATAGCTCCTCAAATGCATAGATTATTCTATTTTTGATGATATGCATATGTCAATCTCAGAGCAAAATTGAGCCCTTAGGGCAGAATTCTCCTCTCAGATCTACACATCAATGGGAGTTCCCTCATGTAGGAAGAACAGACTATTGGAGTTGAGTGCTGCTGTGTAGGTCAGGATGGAAAATTTTATCTTTAGTGTTTATTTCTGAAATAGCAAATTTAAAACATAAAATGTAATTTCCTGTCATAACAAAACATTTGAAAAAAAATCTAAATGTGGCCTACCAAAAATCACAGAAAAAAAAAAAATACTGTGTTCACAAATGTAAACAAACATTTAGCTCTGGGTTATTGGAGGAAAAGTGGAGGTAAAATTATGTCTTCAGGAGAAAAAAAAATAAATAAGTAAACAAAAAAATAAATTACCTTCAGAATGAAAATGCTCTTTGTTATAACAGACTCACTGGGGACAGATGCTTGAAGGATCAGTTTTGTGTAATCCTTCATAAGGTGAGAAATTACATTCCTAGTGACTTCAGGCCTTTACAGACTGTCTGGGCACTCACACAAAAAAATAAAAGCTTCATTTCACCATGCTCTCCATGAAGCATGTCCAGCATATAAAATGGACTTCCATTTTCCAGAGGGGATAACAAAGAGGAAGGATCACTAGAGTAGCTACTCAGGAATATGAGTGCAATCTTCCCAGGTCCGTGCAAACCATTTTTGTACATAAATTTTAAGTTAAACATCATAAAATGTGCATGTGCAAAGAAAGTAGCCAGTCAAGGATTTAGTTTTGGAATTACTGCCAAAGTATGTGTCTGAGCCAGATCTGTGTTCACTTTGCACGTGATTTTCTTTGCATGTTCCCTTAATGCTAAAATTAACTCCTTTACAAGTAATCGGTGCAAAAGCTATACCTCCTTTTAATTCATGATTAATTCCCCCTGATAATTTGAAAATTAACAGCTATTAAAATAATGATAAAAAAATATAAATATGTCCTATATTTATCCACTGGATGGGTGTGAGTTGCACCTGAAAATTCCAGGTTGCCGTGGTCAGTTTTTAATGTTGGTGGTCTGAGTTAGTGTTCAAAGACTTTTTTTTTCTCTGGCTTTTGCCATTTACTCTCTTTCAACATGTCTCTTTCTCTTTCTTGCTTCTAAAACTTCTATACTCATTAGTCATTATTGAGATCATTAGCACACAGCCTGGGCTCTAAGGAACTGCTATAAACAAAGACATAAAGTGCTTTCTCATATTTCTTACTGCAATTTCAGAGACAGCAATATTGCAAGAGGGTAAGAGACTTACAGCTTCATACAGATAGAATACAAGCAAAACAGCAGCCAGGGACAACACCTACGGCTTTGGAAAGATGGCACTAGTTTGAATTATTAAAAAGAAACAACCTAAATTAGAAATTCTGCTAATGTGCCTGTAGGAACCACATACCCTAACACAAATGTTTACGAATTAGGTAAGCATTTAAGTACTAGTTAAATAAATATTCAGCTATAACCCTTTCTGCCTGTGGACATGTAGTTAGAAATCTTTGTTACCCTGCTGTAGACACCATGGTTATCAAACAGTAACAAGGATAGCTATTAAAAGTTTGCATCCTATTTCCACTTGAAAAAAGTCAAACTTTCTTTTTTTATTGTTACTGACTCTCTGGGAAATATTTCTTGGGCAGCTTTTTAATCATAACCTGAGAAGAGTGTTTATTTGCAGCAATAATAACTGTTGAGTATCAAAATGAACTTAGTACTCATTAGTTGGACTATGACGGTACATCTTAACTTGGCTTGTAAAATTCATGCAATGAATTATTGAAAAGCCATTATTGAAATAACCTCTTCTTTTCTAACATGGCTGCTTATGTTTCCCAGATGAAATACAGCATCTATCTGTTGCCATAGCTACAGTTTGTTTCTGAAATAAACATTGTTTCTTTCTCGTTCCTATGTCCACATGCAAAAAGCTAAACTCTGTCATCTTCTTCATTCATTGTAGGGAGGTACAACAATCAGTTTGAATAGCAATCTTATTAAAGATGAAAAGATGTATTGTGTCAAAATGCAGACATTTAAGTGGCATGAAAGACGGTAATTCTCAAAGTTTATAAACACAACATGGCATATATATTTACAACCTTTAAAGGAGTAACCTTTCTGGGACTCCTGTGAACATATAAAACATGAGGAGGAGGAGTTTAACTAACAAGATCTTGGAGAAGGGGAAAAGGTTTAAATAAAAAAGTTCCCCAATGTGTGCTTTTTCTAACTCTTCGGTTCTAGCCTTGTGGTCTCTTGAGCCTTGGAAGAGAAACACTGTTCCATGGCTGAGTGGAGTTTGGGGAAATTCTGTTTGATCAGTTAGACAGTCCCTTTTAACCTTGTCCTCCTGCAGCACAGAGAGTTTGTGTATTCTTCAAATGTCTCACTTAAAATTTCCAGAAAAAACACTCTGTTCAAAAAACTTGGGAAGCTGTCCACGAGGTTTAATCATGTCATGTCCATGCTAAGGTTGCCTCATGCAACAGACCTGAAGGAAACACAATCCGAAAAAATATATCAAACTTCTGGAAGTGGGGAAGAAACTAAATTTTCAGATTGCTTTTCTGTCACCTATTATGGGTGTAAAGCAGGTGACTTTGCAATAAAAATAAAGCCACAATAAAATGACATCCCAGCAGAGAAACTACAAATGCATATGCAAGTTTCATCCAGGCCCACACCCAACTAACGTCAAGGAGACAGACAAAGATACAAACAGATTCTTGTAACTCAGACCTGAAGCAGGGACCAGAAGTGTAGAGGATATAAATCCGCAGTTGTCCTGTACCCTCAGCAGAACTATGCTTAAGTATGCAAGCAGTATTCAGCCCTCATAGTGTTGTAAAAGATATGTGGATATTGTAAACATCTTTTTTTAAGAACGCTTCCTCAAAGTATAATCAACACAGAGAAAAGTAGGCCATACCAACCCCCCAGAGCCCAAGTAGACAGATATGCCTTGCAGCATACCTTAAGGGACAGGGGATTAAAGCTATTTTGGACTGCTGAGGAAGTAGATTCCAAAGGGAATACCTTGACAGCAGCCTCCTTCATATGCTGGAAGGTCTTCAAAGTAAATGTTCTTTACTGACCAATGGAAAAATCAAGAGAGACACGGCCTTTTAGGTAGATAAGACCTAAGCCACCCATGTCTTCAGATACTGAAAGCAACATATTCAGTATCACCAGAAAACAAGCAATCAGCCACTGCTTAGCTCAGAAGTATGGTTCCCAGAAAGATACTCCAACATCTGAGTCAATATAAGATGTAGCTCTACTTGCAATATATTATATTTTACAGTGGTTTACAGATCATAGCTAGCATTACGCTTCCTTATGTCAGCATAAAGTCACTTAGCTCAAGAAGATATAATTTGCAAGACCCTGTAAACTTCACAGATTACAACCCAAGTGAAAGGCTGTGACTAGACTAAGTTGTGAGCTGGCTGTGCTGTGTTGCATGATAACACTGCGCTGTTACTCTTTCAAAATTTGGCATTGGTCTGGCAGTAAGGGACCTCCACCACAGTTTTTTCAGAAAAGTGTGAAAACTTGCAACCTGATTTTAGCCCATTTATAGAAAGATCACTGTGGACTAAAGAGGAAGATTGGATGTAGCAAGCATTCAGATAAAAGGAATAAAGGAACACTGAGTAACTAAGACAGAAGATAAATTAAAATAATTAAAACAATCTGAGAGAAACCACCAGTCACCAATGAAATCTATGCCTGTCTGTAAAAGCAAAAGTCATAGGGTCCAATATAACGTGAATGAAGCCCAGAAAGAGACCTCTACAGTAATGTGTGTCAAAACATGTTTTTCCAGGTTCTTGACATGCATGTAGTTTTGTTGGGGTTTAGCAGATAAGGAAACAGAATCTGAACATTTAAGAGACAAGTGATTTGAACTCACCAGCTCCTTGTCCTGCTTTATGTTTCCCTATTAGATTCTTGGTCATCAAAATGACTCCAGATCATGGTATGATCTATTTTATCATTAGCTCAGGAGAGCGTTCATTATGAAAAATAAAAAATAATTTAAAAAAAAAAAAATCTCCTTATGCTTCTCCATGAATAAAACGCTGAACCCTCCTCAAAGAAAAGATATTAAACACCACTCAAGGCTTAGATATGCTCCATTTCCAAACTGAACTACCCAATTATTTAGTGACAAGGATAAAGTGGGAAGCAATTCCAAGGTACTGATAAATGAATTAAGTACCTCTCTGTTAAGAAAAAAGGTTCCTTTGTGCACAACACTAGTCCAAGCCCTGCCTCCCAATCTGTGTCAATCTTAAACTGGACTTTCCAAAGCCACTGAAATCTATTTATAGCAGCAAACATATTTCTGCCCATCACTGGCCAAGAAAAGTTATGTGTCCCTGCAACAGTTCAAGTCTCAAACACTAGAAAAAAAATACATGAGGTCCAGAAATAAACATTTCCAGGAAATCAGACTATTCTAATTCTACCACACTGAAAAGTGGTTCAACATTTTACCAATACTACAGCTTTTCCTTTATAGCAAAGTTAGTAATTATAGGAGGAGCAGTAGCAATCCTCCTATATTAATGATGGCTGGCATCTCCGGCAAACTTTTTGTCTTGATCAATACTTCTAGGGCTCAGACACACAAAAAATTCTGTTCAACTGCAAATATCCATATACATGTTCATAGTCTTTGGCAAACATGGCATACACTAAATTGAATTAGCCCTTGAAGAAAGACCTCATTTGTCAACCAGTGATAACACAGTCATTCATCTCACCCCCTACACCGGATTAAAGCTTGTGCATCTCCTAATGAAACCACTACGGACTTGGCTAGCTTCTGCATTTCCCAGCTGTTCCTCTTGCTTTAATCTAGCATACCTTCGGTCCACAGCTGTAATTTTCTACATTCTGAACAGTTATATATCCAGCAGCACCAGCACCACATCACAAGTGACGATGGAGCACACTTTGCATGGGATGGACTAGGATGCTCTCATCTGGATGGGATGAGAACAAAAGGGGACTGGGAATCTTTTTCCCAAGTCAAAGTATCATTTGGCCTAAAGTAAATGTACAGATTGCTCACTACAGTTAATTTCTGTGAGCCTTTCATATCCTTTACTGTTAAGCAGAGACTCACTGTGCTGAAAGCTTATGTAAACTGAGAACCTTCGTCTTTCTGATCTCTAATCACAAGAGGCCCCAAACTCGTAACCATCCCTCAAATCAGAGGGCTCCAATGTCCATAAAATGAAGCCTTCCGTACATTTTGTGTCAATAAGTTCAATTCTTCAGGTAGCTGATTTGACCAAGTCTTATGACTATCTTTTCTTCTATTAACAGGCTCTTTTGTGGATCAAGTCACCTTTAGACTCCACCAGACAGTCCAGCACCCCAGACTTAATGGTTCTACAGTGAATACAGTCTGGCTTTTTAAATTTTTAATTTGAAAAAGAATAACTAGGCAATCAGATATGTAAATGTTGAAGGAAATGATACTTAAGGCTGAAAAAATAAGCGTTTAATTCATTAAACACCCAAAAGTCAGGAACAGACATTACTGGCGTTTACTGTGCAATTGAATTCTACTCCCATGTGTATACACATTATGATACGTACTTTAATTATATGATGTCTTTTCTTTTTTTCTTTTTTTTTTTTTTTCCACAGGACCCCAGCTTTATTCTGTGCAAAGTGTTCAGTGAATACAGCAGCTGCTCAATATTTCTCTTTATCCTCATGCTTTATTTACTGCACATCCTCTGAACATTGC